>NC_045545.1:59553802-60153802 GCF_009769535.1 Thamnophis elegans
GTTCCCATTCTACGTTAATGATAGAATAAAGAAGAAAAACCCCTCTGGTCAAATCTGGTCTTCAGAAAGAACATGTTAGATCCTTGTATGCCTTGTGCAGACACCAAAGGAAGAGTGTCCTCACTAAGTTCAGATTTGAGGAGGAGAAGGAGGAGAGGGAAAATCACCTAACTTTCTCAAACTCTACCGCTTTTTTGGATACTTATTCAGGCATTAGTACATAAAGATTAACTAATGATGATCAATTAACTCAAATGTCTTCAGCCTGAGGCTCTTGGACGACATGTAGCTTTTCTTAAATTAATCTCTCACAGCCCTCCAAAACCTACTGCAAGATTGGAGTAGTACAGCAGGCTTTGATGAATACAATCCTGGGCAATCTCTTTTAACTTTGGAAACTACTCACTCTTTGGTACAATCTTCAGTGTTGATTTCACAGGAGAATTATGTAACTTGACCCTATCAATACTAGCTATAATAAAGAATGTATAGTGTAAAGCTCCCCAAAGGTTTATGGTTCTAATATGCAATAGTTCTATGCAATAGTTTTCTGCAATTTTCTTTTCTAAGCACTTGCGTTAGATTTTTTAAAAATGCAGGCAAATATTAGAGCATACTTCATTTTATGTATTTTATTTCGCTACATTTATATAGCCATCTACTTCACATATGTGACTCTGGACTGAACACAAATTCAAGCAAAAACAATTTAAACAAAATCATTAAAATAATAAATATAATCAAAAATGTGGGAGAATGTAGTCAAAATCTTACATACAATTCAACCATTTTGCTGGCTCCCTACAGCTTGTTTTGCCACTAAAAGTTATGTTAAGGTGATTTTGGATGACATTGATGAGGGCCTCTGTGTTGTCCTCTATTTCTTTCCTTGACTGAATCAGAATCAGAATAGAGCTGGAAGGCACAATGAGGTCTTCTAGTCCAGCTCAAGCAGGACTCAAGCAGGAGATCCTATACCATTTCGGACAAGTGACTGTCTAGTCTCTTCTAAAAAACTTCCAGTGATGAAGCACCCACAATGTCTAAAGGCAAGCTGGTTAATTGTCCTCACTGTTAGGAAATTTCTCCTTAATTCCAGGTTGCTTCTCTCCTTGATTAGTTTCCATTCATTGTTTCTTGTCTTTCCCTCTAGGACCTAGCCCATAAATAATATATTAAGAACCCTACCAATGCAACTTTTCTCCCATAATCTTTCTAATCATAGACAACATTTAAATGATGATTGGTAATAGGTAAAGTAATATATGTCTTAACTGCCAGATAACCATCAGCAGGAACTGGAGATGGAGACTTTACAAGACTGCAGATATATAGTTCTGCCTTTAGTGTAAAGAATTATAGAAAATACAAAATGAATATTGCTCATGTTAGACACATTAACTTTTAAATGAGCAAGTAAAATTTATTAACTGCCTTACTTGAGTGCATTAAATATACACTACTTTACAAAATATTTAGATTAATCTGTATTGCTTCTGTTTCTGATTTGTTCATCTTTTAGACTTTTGGAAAAATCATTTAATACTCTTTCACTCAGAATCTTTTATAGACATATACTGCTTCTCTTTTCTTAAGCAACACTTACTGCAACCTGGAATAACTCCGAACTGCCAGAGGTAATTCTTCGATGATGTTTTTAATGGAAAGCCAACTAGATGTGAGGGATCATCTTGTTTTACATAGAATCAATTTGAAATATAGTTTATTCAAATCTTGCTTTGGGCATCTTAAGATACAGTTATGATAAAAGCTTTATCAATGCAGATTTGGTATGCAATGCAATTCTTATAAAGGGTAAGAACTTCCTTAAAAATAAAATTTAATCTAAGAATATCCTGAAAATAAAGTTGGACCTGAGAAGCAAGTAAAAACCACTACTGGATTTTTGTGACTGTGTGAATGGTTGGGTTCATGTCTTTGAGTCAACTTTGACTTTTGATGACTGCCTTGACTATTTCCTGCTATTTTCTTGGCAATGTTTTCAGAAATGTTTTGCTGTTGCCTTCTTCCTGGATCTAAGAGAGAATGACTGGCAAAAGGTCACCCAACTGCCTTTATGGCAAAGATGGGACCAAAACGCATAGTCTCCCAGTTTCTAGTTTGATGTTTTAACCACTTAGAACTTATTTAATATTATTCTTTTTGAGTGTCCCATTTGGAATTGGGATTCTCATTCTGCATTAGTTGACACTTCAAATGTGTCTCCATAGAAAGCACATAATAGTTGTCCAAACAAAATGATATATATATACACACACGCACACACACACACACACATACATACACACACTGCGGGCAAACACCTACATAACAATAGTTTATCTATGTGCCCACAAGGATTCCAACATCATTATTGAGGTTTACTAGTTATAATGCTAATAACTTAGTCCCTGCAGCAATTAAATTATTTAGAATCAAGATGTTGAACCTTTTCTGTTTTGTACACAACTTTGAGTCTACAAAAATGTAGTGGTTTTTGAAACAATCCAATAAAAATGGATAAGAACTATGCTTCATGTTCCTCATTTTGTACCAAATGCACTTTTTAAGATGGAACTGCCTATGTAGGACAATTTTTTGAAGTATCTGTAAGTAATAAAAAAGAAAGTGTTTATCACAGACTTAAGTAGCATCCAAATATGTTAATGCTTCAGATCCATTTTGATCTGAAATACAAATGAAATAAGTTAAAACAACCTTAATATTATATTTAGACAAGATGCAGTGAGACTGAAAGATTTTGATAAAATGTGCTGTATACCTTTGCATTCTGTTTGCCTTCTTCCTTTAAAACAATATGTCTTATCAATATTCCCAGTAAACGTCATCAGGGGAGTAGGATTATTTATTTATAGCCAATTTAGTTATATTTCCTCCTTCAAAGCATAAGAATGTAAACTCATTCTTCACCAAGAATTTTAACAATTGCAGATTTCCTTTCCCACCCTGCACTACCTGCTCTAATAAACATTCTGTGCAAAGGTGACTGTACAGGGAAAGGCAATGTGACAGCTCCCCAAATTAGTGGAATCAGGGTTGTCTGCCAATTATGATCATAAATGCAAGATGACAGCCATGAAGGCATGATTGAAGCTCTGCTTGCTTAGGTGTGACATAAGTGCAGTTATGATTGCTCCATTCATGGCTGCCATTTTGATTGCTTTGATTACTCCCTCTGGTCACCCCTGAGTTGAACAAAGTAGCTTTGGGAAGCAAAGATCCTCATTGTACATTCCACTCTGTGACCTACTGCAGAGCTAGATCATATATAACTTTTTTCTTTATTGGTTTGTCATGAGCTGTTTAATGCCAGCAGTGCCTTGGAGTACATTCTTGTTAAAGGCTAACAGCATATTGTGTCAGTGGTATTCAAAGGTGAATACTCACACTTGACTGCATTGGAAACACACTTCGTCCAGATTTAGGAATGTAAAGGTAGTTTTCTGCCACAACTGAAGGCAAATCCAGAGGAAGCTGCTAAGCAGAAAATACAGGACAATAAATCTACATTTTTTTAAAAAAAACTAAGCTAAATGTGTTATTTTATTTAGCTTGATATATAGGAGAAAAGTATGATTTTTCGTTTGTCCTTAATTTTCAAAACATAAATTTAATTGACAAAGAAGGTGATAGATTTCCCAAAGTATGCCACTTAATCTTTAAGATCTCCAACACCTTTTGGTTTCCTTAATAACTCTGTTGCTTGCTTCTTCTTTATGAAGTCAATTCTATTCTTGTAATGAAGTGACATAACAAAGACCTGGGAACAGCAAGGAGTAATGCTGGGTTACACCAGAGGACAAAGCAGTCCATGCAAACATTAAACCTTAATGTATGAGGGAACAAATTATGTAGGAGTGCATGATGATCCATCTTCCAATAAACCTCTGTGTGCATTCATCCTGACATAATCCCAATCTCTGTACATTCAGAGCAATAATCCAAAGGAGCCTTCTAAGCACATTTATTTGGGTTACTTAAAAGGCTGGGAATTCTGCATTCTCAACTGAATACAACAAGAACCTTTCCTCAGACCATTGCTCTGAATGCATGAAGGATGTGTGGAAGGGGTGGAGCCAGCATATGGAGGGCCAGTTAGTGCGAGGTAGAACATATCACCCCAGCTTCCTACACACTTGTGCCATTACATACACAGGTAGCATATCTGAACATGGCAAGTGGCAAATTGTGCATTGCACTATCAGTCACTATCCAGGCTTATTGGTTATTCAGTTTTATTTAGGCAAAATTGTCTTGCTTAAAATATTTATAGTGGGCTCAACATTTAACCCAATAGTTCTGGGGACCAATGTGATATTCATGATCATCAATATTAAAGTTGTGAATTAAAATTGAACTTGGTATGATAAGGCTCCCTGGACTTTTTGATCTTTTGTTTTAAAAAAGGAGAGTAATACATCAGTTTATAACCAATAACTAATTATAGCAGTATTAATATCAATGAGCCTTTTAATCTGGATCCATACCATTAAACAATAAATTCAAGTTCTTTATATTTGTGTCCTTTCCCTAATGAGCCAGGTATAATCTCAATTGCTAATAGCATGATTTCCGTAAAGTTGAGTAATATATGAGTAACCTCACTGGAACAACTAGTATATCTCATAAAGTGGCTAACATAGTATGAATGATCAATTAAAAATGGTCTACTTTATTAGAAATTGAAAAGGGAGGAGGGGCTTTCCATCACTATGTATACCTGCATCCATTCTCCCCAGCATCAATGTTCTCTACCATCCTGTTTCGCTGTGTTATTTTTTTTTTCAAAACTTCTTCAAAGCTAAGACCGCAGGCAACACCCATCCACTATTTTTACTTTCCAATAATTCCCATGGGCCAGAGTCCTTCCTGTTTATTAATTCTATCTTATAACTGCTGTTCCCAACTTTTATGGGTTGATGGGCATAACTGGAACTTTGAGAATTGCCTGATTGACAAAATGGCTTTTTGTAATTTCATAATCATTTATGAAACACCAAATTATCAGAATGCTACTACCTGTCCTATATTCTGTAGTCACTGATTCTGCCAGATATCTTTTTTTAATTTAAAAGCAGTTTCTTTTTCTTTCTTTTTTAAATGTAATATTTAACAAGAAGAGACAAGGAAAGAGGTTTGTGGGCAAATAAATGACCCCCTTTTCAAAGATATTTAAAAATCATATGTGGGAAAGTTGATAAACCCCACAGTCAACCCTACAAACCCTAGCATTCTTAAAATGACCCTAATTATAGTCTGGAACCAAAAAAATGCTACTGAGAAACAGACAGAAGCAATTGAGTACAGTAAGTTATTAGTGTTTCACATCAAAAAGGGATTTTGAAAGCTTAATGCTTTTATCTAGCTTCTCACTTAATATACAAATAACTGCTATCTGAATTCCAGAAAAGCCTATTAGCTTTGTATTGACATATACATTTAGTGAGAGTAGTTATATATGGAGATCTATCAATCCTTATCCCAGCTATCAAGTATATGAAGAAAATGTTCTGTTTCTTCATTAATCTCAAAGGATTAAAAGAAGCAGGGGCAATTTTAAGCAATGTCAGTATAAACTGTCTGTTAAGTAATATTCTGTATTTATTATTTATCAGAAATTTTCTTCATTGCCTTTTGACTATACTTTTTGACAATATTTATTAACCATATTTCCACCATGTAGCTGGACAATTAAAGCTGTGTAAATTATACTTTTAGTTTAGGCTACTGCTAAATAGGTTTCATGTCTTTAAAAAAAGGCTTCAGCTAAAAGTATCCGGCTTTTTACAAAAGCCCAGAGTTGTTTGTATATAAAAGGTTAATAATATATACAGTATATATACTGAACAGACTAAGAGCTTTTATCAATATTTAACATTCGGTGCCATGAGAAATATACCAGTGTAGGATATTGAAAAGAACAAATTTCAAACACTGAAAACAATAAATGCCATTTTAAATATTTTGAATATTGCATGAATCACAGAAGGAAGATGACTTCTCCATGCTAACAAAAATCTAAATGTATGAAAGGAAGATGAAAGGAAGATTGTTTCCTAATTATTTCAGAGAATTGAAATACATAGCACAACTGATCCCAGGAAAAGACCAATGGTATTAAATATATTGCTGCTTGTTCTTCAGACATGCATCTTTTCAGAATTCAGATTCTCATATCTCTCAATACACATAGTTATGCATTTATGTTGGCTTCAACCATGGTATACTAGTTAACAAGACAATATTACACAAGAAATGTTAGTTACATTTACAAAACTTTAAATGTACTTTAATGTTTCAATTAAATATTCCATACTTCAATACCAAAACATAGTGTAAATTATGATGAACTGAAAACTATTTTAGCTATGTAAGATTTTTAAAACAATCTAAAAAAGATTATTCTCCAGATCAGAGGTGGGTTCCTACCAGTTCACACCTATTCAGTAGAACCGGTTCGTCAAATCTACCGAACCGGTTAGAAAAGATTCTACCAGTGGACCCAGAAAGCAGGTCACACCAACAGAAGAGGCTCCAAAATTTTTTGAAACCCAATACTTCTCCAGATGTATGTGATTTAAACAATATTCATTTCTAAAACCTAGTCATGCTGTCAATAGGATGTTGAAAAAATGTTTCTCCACAATTATTATATAATGTATAAAAGAAAGACTTCTGATCAATATTTGAAAAGTAAGGAAGACCCCAGCTGTTTACAGTATTTATAGCTAAGTACAGACATATTTTTAATATGTCTAATATGAAGTCTAAGAGTAGGGAAAATCTGCAAAATCAGGTACTGATTATGGTGGGAATTAGAAATGGAAGCAACAATTTCTAAACAGCTGGGAGAATTTAAAAATGGTCCAGAGAATGACTGAAATACCCAAGGTTGGGCATAAGAAAGTAATCAGTTTATTGGAAGCAGGGAAGTCTGAATCAACCATCTTGTGTAATGATGGACTTACATGCGCAGTTTGATATACATTAATTTATTGCAAAAATCCAGAATATTTGCCACTGCCAATAAATAATCATCACAGACATTTGAGAGATAAAAAGTGTAGAGATAAATTAAAATTAAAGCAAACTAATTTGAAATATTTGTACATGAGTTTTTATATGATATTGTTTTATTGTAAATCACTCCAAGCTATAAAAATGTAAGCTATAATATTGTATAGCTTCCCATGCTTTAAAAATATTTATTTTAAAAAAACATGGATTCAGAATGTTATGGTGCGTTATTAGTTGTTTCCCTTTTACTGAATGTAGATTTGATATAGTCTTTAAAGTTTTGCTTTCTATGCATTGCAAAGTGAATAAATTAGACCAAGTTTGTACTGTTCCTTGATGCCATCCTCTGGTCAATAAATTTTGACTTTGTTGTCATTGCTTTTTTTCAATTCTTGAATTTGCAGGGCTGGCAAGGATAGTTGATGCGCAAAATACATTGCAACGCTTATTGCAAAGCCTCTCAACTATCAAATGACAACCCGGACTTCACGTGGTGCCCCCCGTTCCCACCAATCGGGCTCTGTCGACCCTTGGGACTGGCGTCCCCTTGGGTATATCCAACTGAAACAGCTTCCATGGATCGCCGTACAGTGGCGTCAAATTTCCATGGAAGTTGCCTATACCCACGATGGGTGAAGAGGCGTCAAGTACAAGTACAAGTACAATTCTTGAATTTGCAGAGAGGCCTCTGGAGAAGTAAAAGATAGTGAAGATTCTGAGTAAGCTTTGTGTCATGACATGCTTTCCAAGTACTCCCTGCACTCTGATGCTCCCAATTTTCCCAAATTTATGCTTTTTAGATTTCACCCATGACTATAATTTCCTGATAGAGGATGTTCTTTTGTTGCAGCAAAGCTGACCAGATTTCTGGTCAGTTTCTGTATGTTGAATGAAGGTATGAGGTATAACTTAGGTGAGTTTGACTTGGACCTTTTAGCAGATCATAAATTTCATTGTGCAATAATCCATTATTTTATAACAACAATTTACCCAATCCTTTATTAGAAAATAATGTTATGACAACATTCTCTATAAAAATAATAATTACTAACTGCATGTTCTGCACACTTTAGAGATCAAGAGATATGGGTGAAAATGATATGACAGATCAGAATAAATACCAGAATTGCCATCTTCAAATAAAAAAAGTCAGAATAAAAATGTTCAAGAGATAACTTGCATATTTTTAACAATATATTATTGTCCCAGTCATGGTGTCACATTGAATTATAGAATCTTACTTCTTCAGTTCTGCAATTAAGTTAACTGAAGGAAAGAAAAAGAAGCTGAGAATGATTGATGTGATTTTCAATCTGATTATCTCTAACCAAATATCTATTAGAAATTAGTTTTTGAGATGGTGTTAAGCTATCAGAACACAGAGCTCATTGGATAATTTTGGTCTAGTTCTGTTCTCCCACATCCACTTACAGTCTTTCATAGGTCTGCTATTAGGATGATAAAGGAAGAACCACCATCACCCCAATAAACTCCAATTTGAATCCTCAGAGAAAATAAAATATAAATGTAATGGAAAATATTTAAATACATAAGATCACACCTTCAATAGTAACTGTGAACTATTTGTTAATTATGCCTCATAGTCTTTGAAGGAACAATTCCTGAAAATAATGATCATGCTTTTTCTCTAATCCATTTCTGGGTAATCTCTCTCTTCTAATATTATCATGACTTCTTGATAGAGATTTCTTCACTCCAGACATCCCATCATATAATCTACAAAAAATGGAAGTAGGTAATTCAACTATTACTGCTATGCATCACCATTACCTGAGCATGACTTTTAACTAGTGAGTAATGCAGTTTTAAACTGTCACAAGGCTATTGTTTTTTTTTTTTACTGCAAATCAACCTGACATAAGTATCTCAATGAAAACCTTTGAGATGAAGGCAACACTACGACCTTCACTGAAAGATTATTTCAATCTTTAGCAGAACCTGACAGTAGATAGAACTAATGCTAGTTATAGAATTTGCAGAAGTTGAAGTTCCACTTTGGGTACAAGATTGGAAAAACCTGATTACTATTTTACAATATTTTTGCAAAGCATGTTTCATTTTGCTTTTGCTAGAAGTCCTCGGAATTGTAGATATGTTTTATCTATACTTTTATCTATGTTTATATAAAAAACTATGACTAGATTGAGTATTTTTACTTTTATTATATATATTTAAAGAGTAAAATAAGTTAGAACTACTTTAAATTATAAATATATTGCACTTGTTTAAGTGTTGCACAGTTAATTGCGATCCAACAAGCCACAACCATGGAATGGTTTAGCATGAAACTTGAGCCAATTAATTCACAGCATAATTTTGAGGATAAAATGCAATTGATCTTAATATTGAGGGGGAGGAGCATTTTGCTCATCCCTATAATAGAAGGGATATATTTATATTTTGGACAGTAATATACAGTCCTATTTCCTCAGTCTAGCTTTGCATCTTTTAGCTTTCATTCTCCAGAGAACATTTCTGCTTGCTTGTCTAATCAAATTCTCAAATAAGTAGAAGCTCTCCAATATGAAACCAGCCCAAAGAGAATCAGAAGTTCAGTGAAGACTTCCCTACAGCCAACTCCCAGATCTGACATGCTTCTTCATGCATTCTGCTTCTTAGTTTTCTTCTGCAACATAACAAAACTAAGAAGTTAGAGAAGGAGCTCAAGAGGAAACAAAATCTCTCCTCATTCATAATCCAGCAAAGCTGGAGCACTTAGAAAGGATAATTATAGAAATATTCTGCACCACTGCCTTAAAGCTCACAGTAGGACTGGAGATGAAAATGTCTCCCTAATGGGATAACAGAGATTTCTGCCTACAAAGACCCCAGTGAAATAACAAACAAACCAGTCCCATATAATTACCAGGCTTGCTTGAATCAAACATTGCTCCAGACAATTCAATTACCACTCTACATGTTTATGGTTGGAAATGTTTGAAACAAACTGATATTACAGTACTGTTCCAGGTGCCAGTTTTCAATTTCTTTGGGTGAAAGCCATTCCAGTACAGGCATTGGTAAGACTGCAGGGAGGTGTTAATTAGAAGCAGGAGCTATCTGCTCCCAGAAACTGTTCCTTGCATGTGTAATCAAACACCCCACCCCACCCCCCCAACTGCTAGAAACACTGTTCTCACTACATATTTGAAATTAAATGAACATTCTGGTGCAGCCAAATAATTGATCTTTTTTTCTCACTGGGAAGCCTGTAGTTGTGTAATTTTCTGGGCTGGATAGAACTTTGGTAATTTTCACATTAAGCCAGAGGGTGGTTTGAAAAAAAATGTGATGCTTCTTCCTGCAAAAATCCAGCATGTTTTTGATTGTAAGCAACTCAGAGTCATTTTTATCAGTCATTGACTGAGATGGGTGGACAGAGAAATTGAAAAACTAGAATAAATAAATAAAATGTTTCATCTTGCTTGAGGAAACCACAAAGAAGAAAAGCATGTAACTACAATCAGTGAATAAAAGATTCTAATCCGTAAGATATACAATAAATACAATATTTTACATTCTGTTTTTCACTGCATTTTGGCAAATGTAAGAGGGCAAATCTACTTACAACCAAGGGTAGACATACAGCTACGTGCACAAAATAGAATGTGTATTTTGTTCCTTGAGCAGAACAAATCTTTTGAGGCTCAAAAATGTGACAATATATATGTTTTGGTCTGGGCATGGACTAACAATACTGGGCTATTCTGTTCACACTCAGGATATTTTGCAGAATCTTAGCTAAGGTACACAAAAATGGAACAACCAAGACCTTTAAGATTGAATCAAGTCACATTCCATGGTCTGGCTTTTTTAGCTAGATTGGAAAATTAGCCAACAATATTAAAAGCAAAAAGATACTATTTAATCAGCCTCTTGCTGATGATTATTTTGTTACTAGTTTCATCTGGTTTTCCAATCATTTCTAATTTCAAATGAGGTTGCTGTTTTGCTCAGCCAAATTATAACAGGCTTTGTAATTAATAACACTTTATCTCTGCTTCTCTGATAGCATCATAAACTATTACAATAGTTTTCCATAAGTGATAAAAAGGTTCCTGTCCTCAGATCTACATTTACAATCTGCATGTTTCCACTGGAACTTCTTTACTGATAAATGTTTAAAATGCTATCTCTCCTCTTAAAGTCTAGACTCTAGGGCAATGCATTAATATGATTATAATAATACAGCTTTAAACACACAAATGCATTTGAACCTGCACAAATACACTCTGATGGTAAAGCAAAAATTATAATAATAATCAGCAAATACAGTAGATGTATATTAGAATACCAAAGTAAAGTGATTTTGAGTTGTGATCAAAATTATTGATATTTCAGCAGAACTTTTATTTCTATAGTATTTCCATATGTACAAGATTTCAAGATCCCTTTTCAACACAGAATGATATTGTAGTGTCTTATCACATTCTCTGAATTAGCTAAGAATGGTGCAAGGAACAAGGTTTTCTCTTTTTCTGGCTCAATAGAAATTACAAAGATGGGAATCTGGAGATGGCAAACACACATTCTAGTTTTGTTGCTCTTTGGGTAGAAGCACAATTCACTGCCTCCAACATGCCATCTAAAACAATCTTAAATCACCACTGCAGTAACTATATGATGTAGCCGAACAGCATGATTGTCTAAGTGCTTCTTTTACTTTTAAATCACACCTCAGAAGAACTTGTTACTGGAAATAAGAAACATAATCTATTTCTGCATGGAAGGAAATAGTAACAGAATAGTAACAGAATACTGAGGGGTTCTGACCCGACACCACCCCCACCCCCTGGCCTGTGAATAAACCAGAACACAGGCTTGGCTGTTTGCCACTGTTCAATTACTGAGATAACGAATCCTTTGGCTGAGGGCCCAGGCAACTCACATTCAATAGAGTAGCTCTGCAGCAACCCAGATAGTTCAAACGAAGAAACACAGATAGTCCAAATGAATAGACATGACTAGAATACACAGATAGATTTTCTTAACTACTAATTCAAATGGTTGTTTCCTGCAAATGTCCCCTCCCAACGCCTCACCTATAATCTCTCTTGGGAGGGGCCAATCAACAACCACCTGTGCTTAATCATCTTCTGTGAGTCTGCCTACGGAGTTTCTGCTTCTGTTTCTCAGCCTTCTCAATCTAGCATCAGGGACAAACTGCCTTTGATCCTCCCCATGCCTCAGGTGCCTCTCTGGTTGGCCAACCAGCCTCTCTGGTCCCTGCTCCGAGTCTGAACCCTGCCCAGGGTCCTCCACATCATCCAGGGCAGACTCATATGGTTCCTTGCTATCCAAGTCCATCAGCAGCTCAACTGGATCCTGCTGGGCCACAACACTGAGGTATCCTGCCCTGGGCCTAGAACTCTTCAATCTTCTATATATATATAAAAGTTAAGTATCACTCATCACAAAATCTTCAGAATCATAAAGCCTACAAACTTGAAATTTGGCATGTATGTTCCTCTTGGCTTCTGCGTGCTCGCTAAGAAAGGATTTTTCAAAATGACTATCAGATCATTAGTATTTCTTATACAGTAATTAACACACTCTAATGCCAAGAAGTTCACCTCTCCCTCCCTACCTGAAAAGAACTCTGTTCCAACTGCCAGTTGCTTCACATTCTGTTACCTCAGTTCAAACTGGCAGACATTCCACTCCTTCACTCAGGAATGGTCTGGGGCTCCTTACAGTACTAAACGTCGGTACCTCTCCAAAATGTCTACACCTTCCACCTATAAAACTGGTTCCGGACTCAAGGCGGCAGGAGCAATAGCAATAGCAATAGCAGTTAGACTTATATACCGCTTCATAGGGCTTTCAGCCCTCTCTAAGCAGTTTACAGAGTCAGCATATTGCCCCCAACAACATTTTACCCACCTCGGAAGGATGGAAGGGTGAGTCAACCCTGAGCTGGTGAGATTTGAACAGCCGAACTGCAGAACTGCAGTCAGCTGAAGTAGCCTGCAGTGCTGCATTTAACCACTGCGCCACCTCAGCTCTAGGAGCAATATTCATGTTTTTCAATCACCAACCACCACTGAACCAATGGATTGTGAACCAATTTTTCCTAGATAGTCCAATCACATAGTTTCATCGCGAAGCACAGGTATCCAGCTAGTATTTTTAAAAATGACTTAGAACGGAGACAAAAGGGAAGCTCAGCAAATTTACAGAACAAAGATGGGGGCAATTGTTAATACTTCAGAAGAGAGGCTCAGAGTTTAAAAAGTGCACTATAGGTTGTCTTTGATTTATGATCACAATTGATTCCAAAAATTATGTTGCTAAGTGAGACAGTTGTTAAGTGAATTTTGCCCCATTTTATGACCTTTCCAACCACAGTTGTTAACTGAATCACTGCAGTGATTAATTTAGTAATATGGTTGTTAAATGAATGTGGTTTCCCCATTGACTTTATCAGAAGGTCATAAAGGAGGACCACATGACCCCAGGATACTGCAACAGTCATAAATATGAGTTGATTGCCAAGCATCTGGATTTTAACAACGTGACCATGGGGATGCTGCAACAATTGTAAGAGTGAAAAATTGTCATATTACTTTTTTCAGTGACATTGTAATATAGAATGGTCACTAAACAAACTGCTTTAAGTCAAGGACTACATATATCTCTGAGTTTGAATGAGGCCTTTTCCAACAATTTCAGTTCAATGGCTAAAAATATTGCCAGATTGCACCTGGCTCAGCAGTAGGACCTGATAGAAATATCTGGGTGTCCTGGTAGACCACAGATCAAGCCTGACATGGCAATGTGCTGCAGCTGTCAAAGAGCCAATGCAATCTGAGCTATATCAACAGACCTACTGTATTATATTGACATCACAGGTAATGAGAGCAGTGCTATATGCTGCAATGATCAGCACTTGGAATTCTGTGTCAGGTCAGGGTCACCAAAATGCAGGAAAATATAGAGGAACTGGAGAGCACAGAAAAACAGCAAAGATGGTGAGGAATTTAGAGGCTAAATATTATGAAAAGCAATTAAAAGATCTGTGTATGCTTAGTTTAAGAAAGAGAAGGATAAAGAGATACATGAAAGCTGTTTTCAAATACTTGAAATGCGGTCACAGGGAAGGGAGAGTAGATTTGTTTTCTGTAGTGCCCCAGGGTAGGACAAGAAGCAATTTATAGTAGCTTTAAAGATTCAAACTTTAATTTCCTACCTGTAAAGAGCTATTGAACAGTGGAATGGCTTGCCTCCTGAAGATTTTCAAAGGATGGATAGCCATTTGTTTGAGGTGATCTGAGGATATCTGCCGTGGGGAAAGGAATTAGGCTAGAAGACCTTCAAAATCCCTTCCAATCCTATGATTCCATGATTCTATTATTTGGCTTTAAAATAGAATGAATTGGAATTATAAACTAAACCAAGGCTCAGGAATCTGGAGATGAGGCTGCTATTTTAAGCCAAGTCTAGACTCTAGACAGAAGTTGATGTAAAGAGACTGAAGACTCCAGTGGGCTTAGACTGAAAGCAATCTTACTAAAAGATCTTATCTATGGACTATTACACACAACTGCTAACTGCTAGGCAATACTTCA
This sequence comes from Thamnophis elegans, assembly GCF_009769535.1. Lineage (NCBI taxonomy): Eukaryota > Metazoa > Chordata > Lepidosauria > Squamata > Natricidae > Thamnophis > Thamnophis elegans. Next base: position 59,568,430 of record NC_045545.1, read on the forward strand.
ACAGTCTCATTGAGAAAGGTTGAATGGATGCTACCATTCAATTCATTCCTGTATTGGCAGGGCAACCTATAATCACACTTTCTTGTTCTGCTTTTAAAAAAATTGTCTTTTCTAATTTGTGCAATTTTCTAACTTGGTTGTATGTTTTCTGCTGCTCTTTTACTACTGTGTTTTAATTTAATCTCAGCAAGGTTTGAATTCCTACTGATCTCTATACAGTCTTGCCGGCACAATCTCACATCATTGCTTGCTGCCTCGTATGCCCACTTTCAGCATGTCGGAATTTAAGGAGAAAAACATGCTGAGGTAAAACCTGAACCCCCTTTGGCTTGGCAAGGCTGATTTGGGGGTTATCTCGCATGCAACTTCCACATGCAACTGATGTACCGACAATCATGACAAGCAATAACTGGACATAAAATATTGACTTTCTCTACCATTAACCATTGCCATTGAAATGGCAGCCCTTCTTACAGTCTCAGTGGAGTTTAAGGGATTGATACAAATTCTGTCAGTTTCCTCTTCCAGGTTAATTTCTGCAATCCCACCAGTCTACTGGGAAGGTAACAGGCGGGAGAAAGAGCTAAGGGAGAAGGGCTCATCTAAATGGTTTATCAATAGAAATTACATCTCTTCAAAGACCTTATATGGAAAGGATAATAATTGGTGCTGGATTTTCCCAATGTGACTGGGAAAGGGAAAAGAAGCAGAAAAAAAATGAGAGCCATCCAGATAGAAAACCTAATCAGCATCATTGCCAAAACTGAAAAGTGGATTAAAATCTGGACAGCAAAGAAGAAGCTGGAAGTGGATGATAACTTATAGTGATCATGGCAAAGGGATCATATTGCACTGGGGAAGCCTCTGCTAACCACTCTTCTCTGTAGCTGTCCCGGCCCTATGGAATGATCTACCCCCAGAGATCCGGACCCTGCCCACTCTCTCGGCCTTCCGTAAATCTACTAAAACCTGGCTATTCCAGCAGGCCTGGGGCTGTTGACCTCATGACTGAGGTCCAGCCCCACTAAGACTGAGTGCATGATGTGTTTTTTAACTTGCTTTTCTCTATTTCATTCTTTCTTTTTGTATTCTTTTGTAGCTGTTTTTATGTAAGCCGCCCGGAGTCCTTCAGGATTGGGAGGCATATAAATTTATTAAATTTACAATTTACAATTTAATTCTTGTAATTTATGAAATAGTTCCTCCCTCTTGAAAGGGTTGGCAGAAGGGGGAAAACACTACTTGACAATGTAGGAGGTGTAAAAATGTGGCTAATAGAAGTCACTGAAGTTGCACAAGGCTCCTTGCCAATGTCTGATTCCATACATTGAGGGCACCAGTTCTTTTTTTCAAGACAATATAGTGCAGAATACAATACCACTGCTGATATTCATAGTTCTCTGAAGATTCTCCTGCTTCACATGGTCCATGCCAAAACCCTGGATCCAGTCCTAGAAATACCGCTCTGTTTGAGCATGTGTGTGCCATCTTGTTGCCTTATAGCAGCTGGAGAGAAAATGCCCCCATGTAGGCTTGCCTCAAACAAGTCATTTTATCAGACAAACCCAAATTGGGGATTTGCTTTTGCTCTCTCTATACCATTTGAATAATTCTAGTAGCTCAGATGCCAGAGCCAAATTTCTGAAACATTCAGATTCCTGTGACATACGGGATGAAATATGCTTAAATCACTAAAACTCTACATGCACTTAGAACATATTTCCTAGCCATTTCTCTGTGATTTCTGCCAAGAGTATACTCTTACATCGTGTGCAGGGAAACAGATACTTGCTTTGCATCCAGATTAAATCATGCAGAACTAAAAGTCAAAACTAAAACACAGATTTCCCTAGGGAATTATCCAGCTTCAAAGACACATCTTAAAGAGAAGAACTCAGGCGAAAAGCAGCCAGGTAGCAAATAGAAGTTTGACTTCAATGCAGTTTGTCTCTGTGTGAAGAAAACCTGTGATTAAACTACAAATGTGGCAAAAGCAATTCATTTAAACATCTTGCATGTTGCCTCTGATTTAGAAGCAGGTTCTCCAATACACTAAAACCTGTCAATCAATGAGAGCTAATTAATAAGGAGATTGCTGTTGCCCTTTGCTTAGTGTAGACATGAAATGCTTACCAAAACAATCCAGTGGCATAATTGCTTAAAATCATGAGAGATAATCAGTCTACTTTAATCATCTAGCAAACTCTCAATAATTAAGATTTATCAGGTAAGAGCTACACAAAGGACTATTAGTGACATCTTATTTATCCTACTCACACATGTATGTGTGTGTGTGTGTGTGTGTGTGTGTGTGTGTGTGTATATATATATATATATATATATATATATATATATATATGTGTGTGTGTGTGTGTGTTTTTTTATTTGTGCTGATATATATTTATATTGTGCTGATATATATATATATATATATATATATATATATATATATATATATATATATATATATATATACACATACACACATACATACATACATATACACACATACATACATACATACATACATACATACATGAGTATTTGTTACATTAACAAACAGTCCAATATATTTCTTACTGCTGAAAAGCTCAATGGAGTCATAGCTCGGATTCACTGTACCAAATATATAAGTAGGATTCACTATAAAAATTTTACCATGCAAATTGTGCATGAAGGTTACCTGTTTGTTTAAAAAAGTGGGGAGGACAAGCTTTGTTATGGCTGTTGTACGCATCAAAGGTTGTGGATAGAAAAGTGATTTAAAAACAATTATTTTAATGGGAAATAATCTCAGAATAAAAACCATTAGGTAGATATAATCATGCCTTCCTCAGATTGACCTAATATAAAGAGTTCATTAAAGCCAGATTACTTAAGAGCAGAGGCTGAAAACAAGTCTTGACTGACAGTCCACTGGTATAAACTTCAGAAATTGCTTCTTTTTTTTTCCACTTTTCCACCCAGAGTCTGTCTTTTAAGGGTGAAAGGAAATAATACCATCTGCCTCAATAAAAATAACAGAAGGATCCTGATACATTATTCCTGCAAGCAAAGTCTTTTGAGACTCTATTCCATTTTGTGTAATTTGAACTGACCTGGGACAATTAGCAAGTGCCAACCATATTACTTTGGAGGTCTGGGGGTACTTAAAAATACAAGTAAGAAATTAAAAAAAGTGTGGCATAACTGTAAAAACATTTCACCTGAAAAACATGATGAAGATCTAAAGGACCTTCCTTTCTCAATGAGTCTATCCTCAGAAACCAGTTTTCCTAATTCATAATTAACACAAAAACTATGTTCACATAACATGCTAACCAGACTTTGTTTTCTGTGATTTTCTATGTTGCATGAAACCAACATATTTAGGTAGCTTATGATCCAATATATTGTTAAAATACAGAAAATAAATTCAGTGATCAGATTATAGCAAACATTGGAATACAGAGAAAGGAGTACATTTTGAACTCATCCTCACCATTTATTTTTTTAAATGATCAGTTCTATAACAAGACTTGCTTACTTTTGTCTTCACAGGATGTCTGTGTTGTTTCTAAATATAATTCTTTATTTGAGATAGTTTCCAATATCACATTAGCTAATTAAATGTTTCTGATGTTCCAGAATCCACATACCCTTGTGGTGTAACAACTTCTTCTCTGCATATGCTACCATGATTTGCAAATCCTTCTCTACAACCTAAATAAAGGAAAAAGCTTACAGGAGTCCATAACCAAAGCTAATTTGATAACACAAATTCCATATTTTATTTCTATATGTATTGAATGTATACAGCAATGGAAATATTAGTAGCTTTATTGCACTCTGTTTCATTATCTTGTGTTAATCTCTCCCTCATTTTATTCCTTTTTGTGCAAAGTTTCTATTCCACCTCTGATACAATGAGCACAGCTACTCAGGGAATTCCCAAGTGACCTTGTGTAATCAATAATAGCAATCATTTTCTTCTTTGCACCATCTGTTTACTTTATTAAAACATAATAAAAATAATATGAGGTTGTACTACTTGTCTAATTTCTGTTTTCATCTCTGAAACTTGACTTCATCATTCTGCTTAGTTCTAAACAGGCTGTGAGCATTGTCCTCACTTGAGACCTATTCTAAATTTACCTCTACTACCTGTGTGCCTCATTAGCAGCCCTGAGGTAAACAGGGTCTGAAAGTTTTTTTTTTACAGCTGCCAAGAGTTAGTATAAATATTGAATTTTTTGTTTCATCCCTCCTCCTCCCATGCTGCAAAAGACTGCTTTAGAAAAGCAACATGCCCTTTGCCCAAAGAAGGGGTGGTGAGGGGAGAGAGACAAAGTGACAATGTGAAACCGAGTGATTTATTCTTCCTGCAAGCCATTTTATGAACAAAAATCCAAACTGATCAGAAAGTTAAATATTCATGAAACATTATTCATTAAGATTTGTCTTGCCAAGTGGGTGAAATGAGGCAAGGGGAGAAATTAGCTTGCTTGAGAGTGTCAAAGTGATTATGTGATTAAACTGCAATTTACAATTTCTTCTTCAAAAAAATGGCACTTCCTGATTTGTGTTTCTCCCCTCTTTCCTTGTAATAAGAGACTTGAAGAAAAACACTGCATGTAATTTTGAAAAGAAGTAGAACCAATCCAAGTTTAAGTCTATGTTAAAAACTCTAAGCATTTTATTTGGAATTAGTACTGATGTCTTTCAGCTACATAGATACAGTACTGTTTTGTTTGGCTAAAATGTACTTTATACCTCTAAATGTTTCCCACTGTTTTTATGACCTTTTAAAGGAAATATAATTGCCTACCTACTTTACAGTTGAAGAAATGCAATCTTTGGCCTTCTGTTATTGTCATTTTAAAGAAATAAAATCTTTCTAGAAGATTTCATGTAAAGCACAATGAGACTTTCTCAGCCTGTCCCCTAATCCTGCTAGGATTCTAAAAGAGATTCTGCTGTGCATTTGCAAATCCCATCAGCTGCGGCATATATACTCTGTAAAAAGCAAATCCCATCACGGCATTGTTTATGTATGAACAGGTTAATATTTTTCTTTAACTTGACCAAGACTAGCTCTGGTTTTCTTCTTTAATGCTACAAATACAGATTAAATGCCACTGGCTCACAGGGGGGGGGGGGGACGGACACAATTTCAATTTGCAACTTGTTTATATACAGCATAAGACTTGCCCAGGTTAATTAGAAAAGACAAGCTTTTCTTCAAATGAATGCCCCAGTTCATTTTGTCATCCAGTTTATTTGTACATTTTCTTTTTAAAAAGATAATACATTTATACATTTATATAACAATGCATAAAATCAACCATGACCAGGCTTATGTCGGCAGTGTAGCACTGAAGTCCTGCCAAAGTAGTAATCCACACAATATTCATACTGTAGTTATCAAACTTGGCAGGACTTGGGTGTCTTTCTGAAATCCTGGGACAGGTGTTTAGGCGCGATAATAAAATTGTACACGTCTTCAGTGAAAACGGGCAGGGAAAAGGTTCAGGGAGAGACATGAATATAATAACAGCTGCCTGACCAATGCATGGCATATACAGAAGACTTTAGCAAAGGATTCATGTACATAATCAATAGATTATAGTGAAAACTCAAGCACATCCTTTGGGGGGGGTTATTTTAAAAAAAGACACTGGAACCAATCTCAAAGAAAAAGTTCCTTCAAATAATCAGTTGAAGTTTAATCAGTGGTGGGTTTCAAAAAATTTTGGAACCTCTTCTGTAGATGTGGCCTGCTTTCCATGTCCACTGGTGGAACCTCTTCTAACCGGTTCGGTAGATTTGACGAACCAGTTCTACCGAATAGGTGTGAACTGGTAGGAACCCACCTCTGAGTTTAATGTTATTTCTCTGCTATTCACCACACCCACCATTGACATTCAGATGAGCCACAGTATTTCTAAAAGGTTTCTCAGTCTTAACAAAACATTAGCTCTGCTACCACATATGGATGACAAGCATTTGTTCTCTGAGAATTCTTCTTGTTTATGGTATATGTGAAAGTTTTAGCTAGGAATTTCAAGGACTACCTCTGCCATGAATGTGGTATTTCCACGGGGTAAAGTTTTTAAACAAAGTATGTTTTACTTAAGACAAATAGATTATGGGTATAAAAAGTGTTCTTCCAAGATGTTGAGGAGTTCTTTATTATAGAAATAGAGAATGAAGACACACCAGTGCAGTGATGGGATTCGAATAATTTAACAACCGGTTATCTGCTCTAATGATTTCTTCCAACAACCAGTACATCAAACTGCTCAGAAACTTAACAACCGATTCTCCCAAAGTGGTGCAAACTGGCTGAATTCCACCACTGCACCAGTGTCTCTCAACATCAGCAATGTTAAGGTATGTGGACTTCAGCTCCCAGAATTTCCTAGCCACCATGCTGGCTGTAGAATTCAGGGAGTTAATAGGTACACATCTTAAGGTAGAGGTTATGAGATTATGAGGTAAGAATTTGACTGGGCAGTTGACTTTTTCAGGTTTGAAAAAGTGGTCTGACTTGACCTCTTGACTTTTTCAACATGTGTATAGATGACTTATAGATGGCCCTAATTTTTTTGAGAATTTTGCTTTATTGACTCTTCAGAACAAAATGATATGGGTGGGATTAAGGAAGCCTACTTAATTCCATCTCATTTGTTTTTAGTAGATTTGTTCTAGCACTATCTAAATCTGAAATAAACTTCATGAAATTACTATATACATTAACTCAAACATCCCTGTATTATTTAAAACCTAATAGCCTACAGCTAAGCTGTTACTGAATAATCAATTTAAATGAAAAATCAGAGAACACATGCAGCCAAAGTATTTTTATATTTTATTTTTATTTTTAAACAAACATAGACAGACAAAAATATATAACATAAAAACATCTTCTATTAAGTACAGTGTGTCAGTTGATTACAAGGTTTTTGTGCATCCTTTCCATAGTCACCACTTAAACTTTATATAAAGTTACGTATTGTTAATCAAATATGTTTTTTTCATATTATAAATCTTTTTATTAAACATTCTTGAAAAGAAAACACAAACTGTTACAAGTGTTTAGTTCCCACCCCTCACCCTCCCCTCCCAAATTCCCACATCCTTCCCCTTCCCCCCGACTTCCCAGAACCAATACAGGCTATAAATCTTTAGCAAAGAGAATCTAAGATACAGTTTAAGAAAAAAAAAACCAAAAAAGATGGTGAACAACGTATTTCCATTGAAGCTCCTCCTTGCTGGACTAACTCTAGATAATTTATAATTCCTGATCTCTAATCATAAGCTATCTGGAGTTTCTTAGTCCCGTATTTGTTTTGATCAATCCATCTTTTCCACTCCAGTTTGTATCTCTCGTTTGAATGGTCCTTAAGATATGCAGATATTTTGGCCATCTTGGCTAGCTTTGTTACTTTCAATGTCCACTCTTGAATAGTAGGCAAATCTTCCTTCTTCCAGTATTGCGCCACCAACAATCTAGCTGAAGTTATTAAATGCAATATCAGTTTAGTCTCTACAACTGTACAATCAGTAATTATGCCTAACAAAAATAACTGAGGGGTAAACTTTATCCTTTTTTTAAGAACATTTTGCATAATCCACCATATTTTAATCCAAAATGCTTTAACCTTTTTGCAGGTCCACCATATATGAAAATATGTAGCATCCATACACTCACATCTCCAGCATTTAGGTTGTAAGTTCGGATACATAGACGCCATTTTTTTAGGGTCTAAATGCCATCTATAAAACATCTTATAAAAATTTTCTCTCAAATTTTGGGCCTGTGTAAACTTTACATTTCTCACCCATATCTTTTCCCATGTATCCAGCATTATTGGTTCTTCAACATTTTGAGCCCATTTAATCATGCAGTCTTTAACTAGTTCTCTTTCCGAGTCAATTTCTATTAGTACATTATATAATCTCTTTATATGCATTGGACTTTGATTTCTAATTTGTTTACGTAAATTATCCTCGACTTGCATAAAGCCAATTTTTTGATCTATTTTCCATCTAGCCTGTAACTGCCCATATTGAAACCATGTTTGAATTACTTTTTCCTTTTTTAGTACATCCAAGGGTTTCAGTTATAGTACACCTCTTTCTACAGTAAGAAGCTGTCTATAAGTAGTCACATCCTGTTTTTGTGCTATATTCATATTTTCTATTGCATGTCTAGGAATAGCCCACATAGGTATCTTATCATTTAATTTGTATTGATATTTTTTCCAAACCCGCAGTAGAGCATTCCTTAAAATATGACTTTTAAAATTCTTATCCACCTTTTTGTTGTATAGCAAATAAGCATGCCAGCCATATACCAAATCATACCCTTCAATATTAAGTATTTTATCATCTATTAAATTAATCCAGTCACTAATTATAGACTGAACTATTGCATCATAATATAGTTTTAAATTGGGTAATTTCAAGTCTTCTCTTTCACGCACAGCTTGCATTATTTTTAGTTTTACTCTCGGCTTCTTCCCTACCCATACAAATTTATTAATACCCTTCTGCCATTCTAGCAGGCTTGCCTCTTTTTTAAGTATTGTTAATGTTTGAAAAAGAAATAAAAATTTAGGTAAAATATTCATTTTCACTGCTGCTATTCTTCCCAGCAAAGATAACTGTAATTTTCCCCATTTTTTCATCTCTGTCTGTATATTATGCCATAGTGGTTCATAATTATTCTTATATAACTTCCCATTTGAGGTTGAGATATAAACTCCTAAATATTTGGCCTTTTTAACTATTTCACATCCTGTCGTTCCTTCTAGTTCTTCCCTTTGTTTAGTGTTCATATTTATAGCTAGTATTTTTGTTTTCCCTAAATTTATTTTGAATCCTGACACTTGACCATATTGATTAATCAAATTCATTAATACCTTACTAGATTCCTGTGGTTGGGTAACTGTTATAACCAAGTCATCCGGAAAAGCACGTACTCTATGTTCTTGCTGCCTAATCCTGATTCCTTGTAGGTCCCCCAAACCCCTTATTTTATTCAAGAGTAGTTCCAGGTTTATGATAAACAATAGTGGGGATAAGGGACAACCTTGCCTTGTACCTCTCTCAATATTAAATGAGTCGTTTAGGCTCCCATTAATTATGATTTGGGCTGTTTGTTCCTGATATATTGCTTTAATTGATTTTAGAATAAAAAAAATCAAATATGCTTATATACATTGTTATTATAGTACTTCATTTATTTGACTTTCACTATTATTTCCTCATTTTAAACAAAATATTCTAAATATGGGTTCATTTATATTGTCATAGTTCATTACATTATCTTCAATATATCAATAATAAAATATTTTTGTACCCTATTCTGATTCATTTTTGGTAACATTCTCTAATAATTTTCAATTCCATGTATATTTATTTTTTTTAAAAAAATCTAACCACAGATAAGATAAATCCCATATCCTATAAAATTATTTATCTTCTTGTTCTCTAATTTCATATGTCAACTTACTCATTTCAGTACATTCAATTGTTCATATCATCAATCAAATATATAGATATGCAATTATTATGATTATAAAACATTCTGTCAGCGTTCCAAATATCATCCAGAATTAAATCAGAGTCAAAGGCAAAACTATCCTTAAAGTTCCAATTTAATAAGACACACATGTTGGCATCGTGCTATGGAATCCCAATTCTGGAAGTTACATCAGAATCCCACCCAGTTAAAAGTTCATGATCTTGTCCTCACACCCACAGTCCATCACATGGTCCAATCTTCTTGTTCCATGCTACCACCTACACCCAACTGCTTCTGATCAGGTGCAAAGGTGTGGAGACAAAATATGACCTTGAGTTTCTAGAAAGGAATTTTTTATTTTGAAAACAATACATTCTACCCCTTGCTATCCCCCCCCCTTAATGAGAGTGTGGCAGACCAAAGATTCTTAAAGGAACCGCTGCAGGCCTGACACATTCATTGAGTATAACTATTATTACATCCTTTTTATGTGAAGCATGCTAAATTTAAAGTAAATTATATATTATGGCATTTTATTACATCATCCTGGAATCATCCAATGGTATTACATCTTTATATTCTCACTTACAGTTTATATAAAATTCCATATTATCCCTCTAGTATATATAGATACATTATTATCATTGTTAATCATTTATTCAACTGTAACTATTATTACTTTGTCTTATACATAATACTCAAAATTTAACTAAGTCTAACTTAATTTTTGTTGTAACATTTCATTTCATCATCCTGTATCCTTCCAGAAATAGTGCCATCCAATATCTCTTGCCATTTGTAAAATCTGTATTCTAGTTGTTTTCTTAGTAAATCTTATGTGGACTTCTCTTAGCAACTTGTTGTTCATTGCATATCTTTTAAAGACTCGAAACCCTTCATCTCTTCTTTCCATCAGATTGTCTTTCATTATCACTGGTGCTTCTGCCAAAGATATTCTCCTTATCTCTGCCAAATTTTCTCCCCTTTCTTCTTCCATGTTTTGAGATCTAAAATAGACTTCCAGTTCATCAACCTCTTCAATGTCAACAGTTTTCTTGTCACTTTGTTCATATTTTTCTGCATTTTTTTGGATTCTATCCTCAAATTTCATCATTGTTTTATAGCTATTCTCAGTTCTTCCTCCCATTCTTTTCTACTCTTTGCTCTATAATCACAAGATTCTTTTTAATGTTCTCTGTACATATTAGCATTTTTTGGATTCCTAGCATAATTTTTTGCAAAATTAATTCTTTTTCTTCTTCCTGTTGCACCATTTTCCAAATTGTAAACATTGCCATTAAAACATCCAAGGCTTGTTGCTAAATGTCAAACTAATTCATTATACTCTTTCAAGTCCAAGTTTTCTCTTTACTCCAGTCCAGATACTGATAATAGTCCTGAAGAATACCTGTATAAACAACTCATGCTCTTCCCACTATTCCTTTCAATAAACAACATCAAGGACTTTAACATATAACATATAAGTCAAATGATCAAAGGAATTAGTGTTTCCAAGCCTCCAGCCTCTAGATGGCAGTTTACTTCATTTTCTTCTGCTTTTATGCTTCTGTTTGTTACCAGGTTTAAGAAAAAAAATGCTGAAAATATATAATCCACCAGAACATTACAAAAAGGAAGAGATTCTTGCTCCACAGATACAAAAAATGAGGAAAAATGGAGGAAAAAGGAAAAAAGAAACCAGTCTAATTTAAAAAGTAAGAGGCATTTGTAAGAATTCCATCCAAAAAAACAGAGTTAAAAAAAGATAACACTCTAATTTTAATACAGGCTTAATCCGCCGCTTGCTCTCTTCTGCCTTCAATTTTAATATTACTTTAAGTCTTTGGGAGTATCTTCTCTCATAGTAAATAGTAAAGTTTATCTCACCAATTCTGACACACACACTCTCCTGCATAGCTTCCATTCAGGGATCTGTCCCAACCTTATGCAGCTTAAAATGGCTGCTTCTCTTGTAGCTGGCAAAAAGAGCTTTCTCCTGGATCAATCAGGGACTTTGCGATGTTCCTGAGATCAGTAGGACATGCCCTTCTCTACCACCATCTCTTCGGGACAGTTTAGGTCCAAAAATAACCATCCAGCAACAGAGATTCAATAGCAATCCTGGAGCCCCAAGATTGCATGTCGTGTTGTAGCGACGTCAGGCCCCGCCTTCCCAGCCAAAGTTTTATTGCTAAACAGTGAAAGCGGCTTTCTTAGAAAGTCATTTTCTTAAAAGTTGGCATATGTTTTTTATATTAACCAACTACTTAATCTTTTCTACTATGGATGGTCAACAATGACTATTCAATTTATGTCATTTTTTTCTTGAGTGCATTTGTATAGAATATAAGACCTTTGCAGTGTAGCTGGCTGTTCAAACATTATTAGAAAGTTGATGGACCACATTATTTTGAAATGTAAAAACATTCAATCTTATGCAATGTTTGTGCAGCTTAGTTAATCATGACATTGTTGCCTTCTTAGTTCCTTGGCAAAAGCAGTACTGCAATGCATCTTTTACTGTAAACCACTCAAATGATTTTGTGTTTGGTTGTAAATAAATAAATTAGGGGATGGAGTGGATTTCATCCAACCATGGCAATTTTGAAACTGTATGAGAAATTAAGACCAATGCAACCATTAAACAAGTGAACAAAAGAGATTTAATTGCAGTGAACTTGTTAGCCCAGTATTCCCAAACCTGGACTACTTCCATATTACATTTCACAATTCCCAGTAGTCATGTTGGTTTACAATTCTGCCAGTTGAATGTCACACATTTGGAGACTACCTAAGTAGGAAAAACCATCAATGTCCAGCTAGAAATGCCACCTTTATCAATGAGGACAGTTTTCAAATGCACTCTGTGATGATTTTGCTTTTTTAAGAACATATAAAGAATCATACGGGTTTTCAATATGATTAATCTAACAGATGAATTTTAATGTACAGCTTTCCCTAATATAAGTTTTGATACCTATTTGGGATCTAATACCTTCAGTGCAAAATTCTGAAATTAATTCATATATTAGCCTAAAATGTGCAGCATAAACTGTTTACTTAAAATGAGGACCCAAAAGATTTATTCTATTCTTATCCTCAATGCATTGCCCATCTTAGTGAGAATTATCCTGACATCAAAACTCCAATTTCTTAATAAAGAGCAAAAAATAATGCCAGCCATATCATGTTTTATATAAGTGCTTTTCCCAGATCTGTATCACAATACAATCATCAGTACTATAGTGAATTTTAAAAAAAATCCTGACTTTTTCTGAAAGAGTCAGCCACCTTTCATTTACTGTATAGATGGTCATTGAATTCTTTTTAATGTCCATTAACACTGGTCAACACTTAACATTTCCCTGAGGGTCTTCCCATTTTCCTAAAATACCATTTCCAGGTTTTTAAGAGTTGTTAGAAGTTATCACCAGAGCAGGGTCAAATTGATATAATGAATCTCACATGCAAATCTAGTTTGACCTAAATTTCATTGAAACTCAAAGTATATAAAGATGGGGGTTTTTTTTTAATCATTCACTTCCACTGAATTTTTTCCGAGTAAAGCAAGAAAAGTACATTGATTGGTTCATACTAAGTGCTATTCCAAGTTTGTTCTAAGTACTATAAGTGATGTCATTACTTCAGACTCCATCTATAATTATGACTGTTTTGTCATAACTGAATAAACCAGGAGTGTGAAACTCGCGGCCCATGGGACAGGTGTGTCACGTGCTGGCCATGCCCGTCCCCGGTTTAGTGAAGAGGGGGAGTTGTAGTACGTCAGGTGATGACAACGTGATGCTGCATGTTTGACACCCCTGGAATAGATAGTTTTGAGATATATTTTAAATACTTAAGCTGTTAACATCTTTAAAAGCCTTAGACAAGAAAATAGAAGTTTTGAAAATAACTTCGTCTTCCAAGATCAATTACATATATTTAACACACATTTTCGACATCCCACTTGACATCTCATAACATAACTCTTGGGAATGAGATGAGATGAGCTCTATTTATTGCTAATGGCAGAAGACTCTGCAATCTGAACCTAGAGTACAATAATTGGAAAATAAAAGAGGAGTCAATTCTTGCTCCTTCTCAAGAATAGTCTTCAACTGTCTTTCTCAATGAATCTTTTATATCTGAAGAGAGTGCTCATCAAAAGCTCATTGACAACTGTTTAACAGACTGCAGTTTCCTTATAATTGTGTTCAAGCTTTTCTTTTTTTACTGTATTATTTTCTAAAAGCATTTTCATCTAGTTAGTAAACATTCACTTGACAGTTTTAGCATGTATTTTTCACTATAGTTTAAAAATAATCATGGAAGAATTGAAACAAATTTATCAAAGTCCCAAAGAACCTAAGAATTTAAATGAATGTCATCAAATTCTCCTTATTTTCAGGGTCGCTGTTCACATATTGTTCCATCCTCCAAAATAAAACCATTATCCTTTTTCATTCTACCAAGTAGCCAGACACTCCAAGGATTCTTCCACCAAATCTGCTACCTAGGACAACCGTGAGACTTAAGGCTGAACAGTTCTTGAAAGTGAAAATGGAAGTTCTATAGCAATTTATGGCATATTGAGTTTTCCATGGAGTTGGCCTCAGCTGAACCTTTCTTCTCTTCTTTAGAATTCCAGATTTCAGATCATGCCTTGGGAAAGTCTTGGGAAAGAATACGGTATAATAGCTGAGATAGATTGTTTTGCTTTTCCTGATTATCCTACCTTCCCCTTTGCTTTTTTAAAGTTTAGCAATACACTGTTTCTTTTCTCGAGTCACCTGAAGTAGTAGGGTTTCACCCTCAACTCTCAACTAGTCAATAGGTTATTCAATTATTTGGAAACTGAGGGCAAAATCTTTCTACTTAGAAAGACTGAAAGAACAAGGAAATTACATACTTTTTGAAACAGTGAATGAGTTTTAGCACGTTTTAAAGCAGCCATCATCCTCTTACAAGGCCAAAAATGAGAGTAGTTGCACTTTTTCAAACCAACAAATTTTGTTAAAATACATAAACTTTTGCGAGTACAACTCACTTCATCAGATTTGTGAACTGGCTAAACTGATGGAAGATTTAAATTGATTTTCATGATTAGCTATCTACCTTTTTAACACTTTACATTTGTTTGTAATTGTTTAAAAATCAAACAGGAGGAATTTGTTGAGACTGGGTTAATCAAATGTAAAACTCAAAGTATTTCTTTTTTTGCACAGCAAACATTAATGTATTCATAAAATCAGCTTCTGCCACCTTCCAAAAATATATTCAGCTAATATTCAGGCAAATAACAATTTAATCCCTAAAGAAAAGCTTAGATTGAATAAATTGAAGCATGTTCAATCAATATAACCCAAGGGATTATAGTAAGTCAAATGTACTAGGAATCCTGCAATCATATATATGAGCTAATCCTCTCTTACTCCCCACACAATTAACACCCAATGGCATGAAATATAGATAGTATATGTTTAATGTAATATGATGCTAATTGTGATTTATAAATATTTCTTCTGTGAATCTTAAATCCATTCAAATTTATAATCATTTTTCCCTTTATTGTCCTGGGAAGAAGAACATTTCATGCCAGCACCAATATTGTGCAATTTTCTTCCTTTTCTCTTTACTATGTTTCAAAAGTAAACATTTCAAAAGTATTTTTGCTATCTACCCTCCAATTCCCCCCCTCCCCACCTCAATGAATTTCTCCTATTTGGCTACCTAGTTTTAATTAAGATTTGTGATTTTATCCATTTGGATTACATATGTTTGCTTCTTTGTCCTTTAAGAGTTTAGATAGTATCATGATGACAGTTGTCATACTCAAATGTGTTTGGTTAGAAGTATGTATAAATAACATTTAACTCATATGTTATTTCTGACACCTATTTGGTGCTTATATTTACTCTTAGTTTTCATATCTGGTCTGTGACCAAAATAAAGTTTTGCTTTGACAGTTCAATATCTAGATTCTCTGAGCAGTTTTAAGCAATTTAATAAATATTCCATAATGTTGTCCCTTTAGAATTTAAATATTCTGAGACCCATAAAGCATTATTTTCCAGCCCTGCTTCAGCCTCCTCATTTTCCTCAGTCAATCTTTGGATTACTTTAAATGCATGTTCCATGTTGCCACTCAGGCAGGCTCTGCCATTTTATTTAAAATATTCAGTATTTGACAAGAGAAAATAAAATATTCTTGCTGGAGCTATAAGTAGCATCATGGTTTGTCTTTCAGCATATATTTAAAAAAAACCTCCTTGGGTTAACATAGTGTTGGTGTTTTGCCAGTCAACCGAGGTGAGGCAAGGGAGATGAAGAGAAAGAGAATAAAGCCAACATTGCTTTCCTGCAGTAATTCATGGAGTTGATTGTCTTTCCTCAATGTTTACATTTCTATTTATAAGAACAAATCGACCCTACTATCTTGGCTGGCAAAGGAGGCTGGCTGTCCAGCCAGAATGGCAGGTGTAAAGAAGTCTGCATTAAATATTAATTTACATCAGACAAAGGACTATTTTGTCTTTGTCACTTTGGCAGCACAAATGGAAAATCCATGCAGCCTTTTCAATTAGACTATACTGACAAGGTTCTAATCAATGGGGAAGGCAGCAGGGATCCATGCCATAGCAAGTGAAGGAAGAGCAATACAGTAAATAACAAGCAATGCAGGTGTCAGTCCTGTAGTTATATTCCTTTTAGGATCTTTGGCCTGCTATACTTTCTATTATTTCACTATGCTGTTTCATTAGTGTAGTAATTGGGAGGAGGGAATAGAAAGGAGTAGAATTGTGAAATGTGTTGTTGTCATTCCTTTCTGGAAGCCAAGGTAATGTTTTGTCTCCGCCCCTCTGCACCTGACCGGAACCAGCTGGGTGGAGATGCCAGCATGGCCAAAGAAGATTGGAACATGTGATGGATTTATGGGTGTGGGGATAAGATCATGAACTTTCAACCGGGTGGAATCCCAGGAACTTTTCAGAATTGGGATTTCCAAAGATGTGCCAACATGTCTGTCTTATTAAATTGGAACTTTAAGGATAGCTGTGCCCTGAACTCTGATTTAATTTGGCATGATAGTTGGAATGCTGACAGCAGGTAGAGCCATCATATGTCAATCAAATATTTTATCTAGCCTTATTGGGCTGAACATCCAGGGAATATGTGTAAAACCTGACAGTATCAATCTGTTAAATCTCTTTTACACTAAGCTTTCGATTTCATGCATATTCTTGCTTCTGCTACAGACCCCTGCCTACCCATCAGTTTGAAAGCATGCAATATGCAGAGTAGATAAATGGGTACCACTTTGGTGGGACAAACTTAGCTGCATTCATCATGTGGAGACCAGAAGCCGGCACTGGACCTGGCTGGGATGAGGCAAGCCACCATGAGGTGAAGTGAGGAGACACCGGTAGAGGAGCACAGAAGACCCAGCGACCCAAGCACTGCTAGTCAGATGGTGTAATCTAGTTCACACCCCACAGTGCACCAAGGATAGGCACACAAATGAACTAACAATTTAGGTGATCATGACCACATTGTGTCTAGCATTTGCAGATTATGCCATATGCTAAATAAATAAAATTGTTACAGAACTAGGAAAAGGAAAAGCAAATGGGAAAGTATGGATGATGTTGTACACTTCCTAATTGTATTTGCCTATTACTCAGACATGAGCTAAATGGTTGCATCATTGCATATATTGGGCCTGATATGTTGTCTTTTCCTACTGTATAGGCAAACAAAAGTCGAATCAACCTTGGAATCTGCATCCATGTAGACATGTCTTTAATGAGGAATGAACTTATTTTATGGCAGCTAAATGGAAGCTATTGAGGAAGCTTTCCAAAGTATTGTAGTGCCACAAGCCCTATGTCAGTATCTCATTATATATCATCCGCTAAAAGGGGGGATGTAATGCTATAGGTTCCCACCATGTCCAATGGCAGATATTATTGCTGAAATAGTCAAGTACTTGCTTGTACGGTATTCTCAAGCAAAAGGCTGCTGCTAATGAATAAAGTATATATTCATGAACAAATAAATTTTAAATAAAAATCAAAGTCCAACATACTTTCTAATTATATAGACTACTTCATAAATTAATATTATGTAGAACACTCCTTCATAAATTACTTCACCATTCCACCAAAACAGCTATTGATAGAGATGCTTTTGAGAAGCACCTAAACAAGGGTTCACTTGATTATTCTCAAGTTTTATCTGCTACTATTTCTGTCCCATCTGCCTACTTTGCATAACAAGCCTTTCTACTCAGAAAGGCTCTTAATCTAAAATAAAAAGCCACCAAACCAATCAAACATAAGCTGGACTACAACTCAAGTCTGGCTGAAGAGAAGTATAAGTGCAACTTTACTGGGAACACAGTCCAGTTTCTAGCCTCTTGCTAGTACCAGTGATTATCTTGCTTTCCTGTTTCTGACTCCCGTCTCCTTAGATTGAATTGGTTGTCTGTAGCAGATGGCAGTTGAAGTCTCAAGGCTTCAGAGGGCAGCAGTTTTTTTATCCCAGGTTTGGGCAACTTTGGGTCTTGTTTGCAAAGTTTTTTAAACCATTGCCATTTTAGTCTTAATGCCTATTCCTTCATCTACTTTGACTCTTATCTCCTTGCTGTTCTAGTAAAGGTATTTGAATTATATTTCAAATTTTACAAGTCTTCTGTACATGACTCTTAACCAAACTGAAGATAAGTCCTTTTGATGGTTATGGAAGAAGTTACACAATAGATTTAAATAAAAGATTCAGGAAAACTATAACTTAAAAAAATACCCTTAATTTTATTGCCAAAGGTCTGGTCCACATGGCCTCTCTGTTAAAATGGGAAGACCTTGTACAAATTGCTTGCCAAGGGTTCCTCCAACTTGGAGACAGTCTGCTGATGAGGGAAACTGATTTTGAACTAAGAAGTTCCAGCATTTTCTGTCTTATGCCAGCACCAGACCACCTCTGTAGACAATTCACAAGAGACAGAGGAGTCTTTCAAGGTTGGTGATCTGCTGGACTGCAATTGGTCTGGCTGATCTGACCTTGTAAAGGAGTAAAAAGATAATTTTGAAGGAATGCAAGAGATAATAAGTAAATGGCATCCCTGGGAAAGAAAAGGGGGTGAGAAAAAATGTTAACATAAACCTGTCCGATTCTGCTAGGTGCAAGAAGAAACAGAGGGCTATGGGGAGGATGTCCAAAATTCTGTTATTATATCCCCAAACAATAAAATGGACTTCCAGTAGTTCTTATTGTTTGATCAGGTAAAGGAGGCACAAAAGGCTAAGTGAACAACAGCTCTTTATTACAGGTCAAGTAAACATCCGACTGGGGAATGGTTGGGCAGCATCCCCTTTTAAAGGGATCTGTCAGACCTCTCAGCCAATGAGATTCATTCTCTGTTCCCACCAGAACAGAGGACCTTGGTGGAAACCTCTTGCAGCCTATCAGCCAGTGACGTGCGGTGAGGGATACCGTTGGTGAGGCAAGAGCGCGGCAGCGGCGAGAAGCAACGTCCCCACCACTGTGTCCGACAGGCGTCTCTCGTTTATGATGGACATAAATGCGAGATGCCTGTCGGACACAGTGGCGGGGGTGTTGCTTCTCGCCGCTGCCGCGCTCTGCCGCCTCGCCCCCCGCCTCCTCCGTCCCCGCTGACATTCTTGGGAGCAGGTCAGGTGGCTGACTGGCTGGGAGGAGAAGAGCGGTGAGTCTTTGTGCCAGCTGGCCAGCCAGGCAGGGAGCAGGTCGGGTGGGGGTGGGTGGCTGGCTGGCTGGCTCGCTGGGAGGAGAAGAGCGGTGAGTCTTTGTGCCGGCCGGTCGGCCGGCCAAGCAGGGAGCAGGTCGGGTGGGGGTGAGTGGCTGGCTGGCTGGGAGAAGAGCGGTGAGTCCCTCCCCAGCCAGCCACAAGGGCTCAGGGCTCACCGCTCTTCTCCTCCTCGTCCTCCCCGCTCGGTGCTGGGCTGGCTGCAGAAGAAATGGTGGCTGGTGAAAGAAAAACCTCTCCAGAATCACCCTTGCACTTGCGCAGTCGCTCAAGTGCAAGACATGATTCGCTGCTCCCAGATCAGGAGGCGGGAGAATCAGTGCCTGTTTTGCATATTAAATCTTTTGCTTTTTAACTCCGCCTTAACTTTTAAAAGGCGAAAAATTCCTTAAGCAAAAGAGGCCCCGAGTTCTCTGGCCTCCTCCTAGTTAACACTGAGAGCAGACACCAAGCCACTGTGACTTGAAATCTGGTAGCAACTATCCTGGCTTTAATTCATTTTAAAAAAATATTTAAAACTCTTTCCTTTCTCTCAGGAGACTGGGGAGGCTCTGCCTCCCTTGCCTCTAGTGACTGCACGTCCCTGCTATCAGCAGGGGGGAATATCTAACACCTATGTTGTCTCTTCTGTGATTTGACCTAATAAAAAATCTTACAGCTTTGGAAGCACCCCCAATGCCACCACTGTTATCTGCCTATTGGATTGTGCATTTTCACAGTCATTTTGCTATAGATACAACAATAATCTTCATTGGAGGGAGATTCAGAATTGTGAATTTTGACCCCATGCAAAAAAAAAATGCAGGCTTTCCAAGAGGTCAATATCCCCACTGTTATACAAAATTTGTAATTTACTGAATTCAAGGATTTTATTAGATTCAAAACAAGGACAATATTAGCTTCTATAGGAGCCAAAAATCAGAAAGAACTTGGCATCCTTTTCAAACTAACATTTTTTTTATTAAAAAGCATAAACTTTCATGAGTTATATCTCACTTCTTCAGATGCAGCACAATCATCATTACCCTAACCCCCACCCCCTGAGAACAAACACTGATACAGAACTGACTGTTTCTTTTATTTTGCTGTCACCTCCATCTTTAGATTCTATTCCGTGTCATCTGATTGGTTTCAGCAGGACTGTCTCATTTTTTGTTTGTTTGTTTTTTTGCAAAAGAGAAGAGTCTGCAAGTTTTCATCTGCTCTGCTCTCCCACTGTCCCTTTTACACTTAGTCGTAATCAACTTTAACTTAAAATAAAAGGAAGTTGCCCAGAATGCTGAACAAATTGAGCAGCCAGTTTGAAATTCATGAAACAAGTTCTGACTTATAATAGTGGCAGTGCCTACACAGCAACACAAAACTTCCTTTCACCCCATTTTCCTCACCCCCATATGTTCAAGGGAAAGATTGGGGGGTGAATTTTCTGCCATTAGATGATGATGGGGGAGAGAACAGAAGAGATTCTGCCATTTGGTGACTTGAAACTATCCATGTTTCTCTGCATACAAGCATCAGTGCTGATCAAGTTTCACAGAGTAACAGTAGACTGTAGAGACAATACTGAACTTTTCATAGGAACGTATTTTCCTGCCAACTCAAAGATAACAAGGAAGCATAGGAGGAGCCCTGAGAATGAATTATTGGTGTTCTAACAGTCTGAATGCATATTCCAAAGCAGTTTCTAAAAGTGTATCAAAGACAGAGGTGCATGATAATGTCAAGGCGTCTCCCCAGACTGTTTCTGTTGTTCATAAACTTTCCAATCCATCTTGTGTCTCCTAGTAGCAGTAGATATCTCCCTATGGATGGTATTTCAATGTCAGTTCCTGTTTAAAATGTAGCATATCTCTATGCCATGGAATGAAGATGGCATTTAATTCTTTGGAATGAAGATCATCTGAATATAAAACCACAATCCCTAAAGGTGAAAAATATGCTGAAGCCCCTGATAACAGCATGCTTATTTAGAATAAGTAAAGGTAGCCAAATATGTGTATTTTTTAATTAAATAATTGAATCATTTTTTTTTCAGTAAAGAGCACTGTTGAAAAAGGTCTTCCTAGATAATGAAAAACCCAGCTGAATTTCCCAGCAGATGTTAGAGGATTTGACTGTTTGACCTCTACAGCAGCATAGCAGGATAACTCCAGAGATTCCAGGATGCACTCCTGAAACGATGAGAACATTATTATGGGGTGTACCTGTATTTCTCTAAATCTAGCTCTCAAAAGTCAGTGTAGATTTTCAAACCTATTAAAAGATTTAGCAGATGTAATCAACTTCTATAAAATATGTTTTAAGAAGTTTCAATAGATTGTCTAGACTGTCAGTTTTTTCAACCTAGGCAACTCTAGGCTGGGGAATGCTGGGCTTTAACTCTCAGCATTCCCCAGACAGCACACTTGGGAAGATTCTAGATTGCCAGATTATAAAAAATATAGATAAAGAATTTTAAATCCAGTGGAAAACATTTTATTAGGGCTGTCCTAATCAAGGATGGATTTGTGGATGCAGACATTTCCCTGTATATACAGAATCCATATCGATACTCATTCAAAATAATAGAAACTGCCAATGGTGTAAAGGAAACAGAAGGAAATAGGACTTAAAATTTCCACAAGGAATTCTGTGTTAGTTTCTATGTGATTCACTACATTCCTGGATAAAGAAATAAGTGCCCAGAAACACTGGCATCATTTCAGCATAATCTATCAATGTTCTTCAGAAGTAGAATCTTATACCGAATGCCCATAATCTAAGAATGGAAATGTCTGCTAAACATTTATATTAAGGCAAACAAATAACTAAAAGAGAGTTGATTAGCCAAATGTTTTAAACAATTGATCGATTCTATTTACATTTCTATACTGTTCTCAGAATTTGATGGAGATAAATGTTAGTATCCATTAAGAAAGAAAAAAAAATCTGTAAAAAATTTTCAGCAGTTTCCTTTTCTAGTAATAACTATAAAGAAATGTTCCAGGAAATAATATATGTGCCTTTAACTAATAGCCTTACTAATTAGAATACTGAGCTACACTGCTTAATCCAATAAATATGTGACTAATCTATCAATTAACAACACTAATTTTAACAAAACATATGCAGATACACAACAGAAGTTATTGTTTTAAATGCATCAAAATACCTTGATATTTTCATTCCAATGCCTCCAAAGAAATTTGACAATAAAATCATTGTAAACAACTTAAATGATTTCTCATCTAGTTCAATATTGAAACAAAATGTCACTAAACAACACATTTTTAATAAAGTCTATTAAATGAATTCTTCTTGGGAAGAGAGGGCAAGGAAAGTATAAAGGTTTGCAGCTCAGCCAGAGTTTCTGTGTAAGAGAGAGAGAGAGATCTGTTTGAATTTCTAATGAGCCCATTAAAAAATTTCTTTTTTAACCTCATGTTACTTTTGCTGTTTCTCATCTGACATAATTCAAAGAGCTGTAATACAGCAATCCCGAAGTGAAAAAGGCCAGAAACGAGGAAGTAGAAAAAGACTGGTGAATTATTCAAGATGTGAGAATGATCAAATACCATTGACCTAAGTGTCTGCCTATTATCTGTATATACAGTGTGTGTGTGTGTGTGTGTGTGTGTGTGTGTGTGTGTGTGTGTGTGTGTGTTTGTGTGTGTGTGTAGATGATAGATAGATAGATAGATAGATAGATAGATAGATAGATAGATAGATAGATAGATAGATAGATAGATAGATAGATAGTTGGATGGGTGGGTGGGTGGGTGGGGTGGGGTGGGATGAGATGGGATGGGATGGGATGGGATGGAGGGAGGGAGACAACAGACACCATGGACATTACGGGTAGAAATTCAAAAGGCAAGATGATAATCACAGCCAAAGTCCCAACCATTTGCTCACACTGTTTTGCCTTTCATCTTGACTTTTTTTCCACCTTCCTCTCCCCAGATGCCCCTATAACAAAGAGATGTTCTCTGGCATCCAGTACCTATCACCAGCAAAAAATGTCATGCTTTAGAAGAGAATGGAAGAGGGCATGCAGTAATTAGGAAATAACCTTTGCCTAGCTGTTCATTCTAGCATTGCAAAAATTATAGCCCACTGATAAAATGTGGGAGGGAGGATACCCAACCATTTTCAGGCCAAAAATAATAATGCTTAATTAAGCCCAAAAAAGACTGCAAAATCTAAAAGTAAATACAACTAATAAGATTACAATAAAAATACTGTGTATTTATGTAGGTTTCCCCTATCATATCAAAAATCTCTGTTCAGCAGCAGTTTTTGGCTGATACCTTCTGCACTCAGATTTTAGAAGGCTAGTCACTCAGCTTCAGTTATATACTTTTGCAATGTAGCACAAGAAATATGTGGTGATGAAAAACACCAGCACCTTCATCCTTGGAATAAGCCATAGTTCCAGAATATCATTGTCTGAAGACAGCAATGTCTACTAAGCAGAAAGTCTGCTCTAAAATAAAAGCAGATGAAGAGTTGGAGAAGAAGTTGAAGGAGATGTCAGAAGATCAATCAATCAGAATACAGCTGGAAGGGACTTTGGAGGTCTTCTAGTCCAAATCTCTACTCAAGCAGGAGACTCAATACCAACTCTATACCAAGACTAAGAGAAGCTACAGAAAAAGCACCCATTGGATTACCCTTACCAGGCTTGTATAAGCAAACTCCTTCAGGTTTCAATGCTGCCTGGCCAGGACTCTCATTGCCAGGACAGAGAAGAAAGCTGGGTCCCTCAAATTGGAAACCTTTACTCAGAGGGAAGTTGCTTATACACAAGGCTGGACATTTTATTTGAAATTGTTTGTGTCAGAGTAGGAGAACAAGCCTCAGACTGTTGCTGCCAAGTCAATTTCCTTCCTTGGCTAAATATTTTATTTGTGAGTTTCTTTGAATTCTTGGTTTGAACTCCAAAGAGTCTGCTTTTTTTTCAACTCAAGCCCTTAAAATGCTCAAGGGATTGACGACAATAAACTTCATCTGATTCTCTAAATGGAGCCAATGTTTGCTTTCTAGTACTTACTAGTCAGCTCCTCACCTCTCTGTCTGCAGGGGTATCTGCCCTCAAATGCAAGAAAACAAAGTATGGCAAAGATAACTATAATCACAGTACCAGAAACTTCACTTAAGGCTGCTTGGTTGGCCCCATCAGCAGAAAATGGAAGATCTACTGAATGATGCAGCAGACTCATTCCCTTTGGCTCTTGATTGTGCTTTCAAGGTCTACTGTATTTGTCCCAAAACCTTAACTGTTGCCAGTTATTCATTTTCTCACCAACTCCAGTATCATCACAATTTTCTGATATCTCTATGTTTTTTTTATCAATATTACACACAAGACTAGAAAAGACAAATCCATTTTAATCATATATTGCAGGCAGCTCAGAAAAGAATTTTAAAGAAAGGCTGTAATAATCCAGTGTGGGATATTCTGTTTTATCACTTGAATAGTGGAAGATTAAAGAGGGTTTTTTTTCCCCATGCCACAGTCAGAATTAAGTAAAGAGGTTTGGGAACTTTTCAGACACATGTTACAAAGAAGGTTACTAAGGAAACAACAATTTCCTATTAAATGTACTTTACAGGCAGTCCCAGACATTCATCAAATCAGACACACTTCTCAACCTCTTTTTTGAAGATTCTGCTCATTCACCCATCATAAGATCAACTAAGCAAGGTAGCATGAGAGCAGAATTCCTTCTTGACAGTAGGCCAAGCAATCCAAAGTATTTCACTTTTCAGTTTCAGAATGAACAACTATGTCATGACTCTTTGAAATGAGTCCTTATTAGAAAAAGAGGCCTAAATCACAGCCTCTATCTAAACTAGAAATTGTCAACAACAATAACAACAACAAGTAGGAGTACAGATTTATTCCAACTACCAACAGAGGCAGAAAAGGGAACCAAAATACTAAGCTCTTCCCCATTTGTCTCAGTATTACACCTTGGATCTCAAGAGAAAATGTATCAAGTATAAATATGTACTTGAAAGTAGTATTGCTCTCAAATTGGAAACCCAACTCTTTCCTCAGGAGCCAAAAGTAGGAGCGTAAAAGTGGCTATCAGTTCTCACATTATGATGTTTGAATAAGAACAGCATGAACAATGTATTTTATCTTTTTGTTATCTGTGCTATATAATCATTATTTCTCACTTTCTTCTCTTGGATCATTGGATTATGCCTTCATAAATCAAAGAATAAAACATTTAAGGTATCTTTAAATATTTATATTTGTAAAATTATTAAAGATCAATTGGATGGGTTCCACAACTCATGAGTCACAAAGGGATTTGTTGCCTATCACATGACAATTGTTATCAGGAATTTAGAGGTTTTCTTCAACAGGTGAATTATTTTGATAATTCAAGAGGTGAGATACTTTGAAAATAATTCACCTGTTGAAATCCAACAATTGCAAATTCACTGCATGTATGCTTTGTTGTTTCTCTCCCTTGTCTCCCACAGGACCTTATCTTTTCACATCAAGGTTGTCAGAAATCAAAACTCACACAGTCAAGGACACATGATTAAATACTGATATCAATATATTTATTTATATTTCATATTTCTAATAACCCATCTCCCTCAGAGATGAAATTAAATTAAAATCTGCATTATCCAAACTATATTGTGAGGCTAAAGTGCCCTGACATTATGGGCACACTTTACAAACGACTACTTTAAACCACAAACCATTGGCCTGATACAAGTGTGTGAATGCATCATTATGTTATTCGTTGCAGTGGCACAGTGGTTAGAGTGCAGTACTACAGGTTATTTATGCTGCCTGCCGGCTGCCTGCAATTTGACATTTCAAATCTCACCAGGCTCAGGGTTGATTCAGTCTTCCATCCTTCTGAGGTGGGTAAAATGACCCAAATTGTTGTGGAAAATATGCTGACTCTGTAAAACCACTTAGAGAGGACTGTAAAGCACTGTAAAGCGGTCTATAAGTCTAAGTGCTATTGCTATTATGTTCATTATCTTCTAATGACTATGCTCAAAACAATTACTTAAACTAAAGCAAAGTGCAAAGTTGCTACTATACACTAAATTGTTTAGGTATGTGTGATCAAAATCTTTTAACTTAAAAACATATTTTTCCTGAGTTGATCCTGTTGTACACTCACTGAATTATAAAAATCTTCTTGTGGTCATATAGCTTTTATTTAGAAAAGTTAAGTATGAATGTACAAAGCAATTATCTTTTTTTTCTGAAAAGATCTTATAAGTTGGATAACAATCACAGATGGAGGAGTACAGACGTCTCCTCATTCTATTATCCATAATGATGCCAGCATACAGTCACCAGACAAATAGTCTAACAATAAGGTTACATACCTTGTCCTTGGAAAATAGTATAAAAGGCAATTTTTGTAATAATAGGCCTGAGATAAAATTGCTTTTGCTACATGTTTAGAAGCAATATTGGAAAAATACATATGATTAACAGCTCACAATTTCTTTAATAATATAGCCTTTATTGTCATCATACAAAATAAATACAACAAAATTAGTTACACCAATTTAAGTAATTGGTGAAAATATCATAAACACACTAACTTTAATAGAAAATGAACTGAGATGGATGGGTGTTTCCAAATGAAGCTTACATTGTATTGTCACCCTACTTTATTTTAGAGATCTAAATATCATGCATTTGTAATTATCAGGCATTCTCCTTTAACTGTTGTCTGTTTTTATCACTAAAGAAACATCTTTTGGGCTTATGTTGTGATGAAACATTCAAACTGACTTGGCAATCTCCTCTTGTCCTGTGCTTTTTGCTAACTCTATTACCCCCATTTTATTTTATTTGGAAGAGCAATCCTGATCCATCTTCAGCATTTTCTTCAGATTCTTCCAGAAAGCAAAGGTTTGAATAGGCAAATGTCTGCCCCAATCCTTCTGCAGCTACACACCACCATCTGCTGGACTCTTCATTAACACCAATTCTTTGTAACAGTTCTCGCAAATATAGTGCTAATTCTGGAATAAGAATCCAGCCTGAGATCTATAACTAAAGGAAACACAGATAAAATAATGTTTGAACATTCAAAACAAAGATGCGGAATGCCTATTAAAACAAATCTTAGGATTTTCCTTTGATGAGACTTGATGTGAGTGTAAATTCCCTCTTATAAAATATACACCTTGCACATTTTACTTTGTTACATTTGAGCAAGGTAAAACTATAATAACAGATTTGTATCACAGAATGATGAAAATATATTGAATCTGCTTTTTCATACCCTGATATCTTGTTTATCTGATGTGCCATGTATTGTATTTGCTGGCTGTTTTACTATCCCCTCTGATAATCTAAGTAGAATGCCTGACAAACAGATCTAGACAAGATAAAACCACTGCAAAGGAGGATGCACCAATCATTTTCTAAAAGAGAAATTTGCTTCCAGGTATGTATTTTTTGAACAGATTGCATTTGAAAAAAAGTACACAGGATATTCAGGCTTGATATATCTCCCTGGCCACCAGTGATAGTAGCTAAGGTATCTTTCTCATCACCTTGCTAATCGTTCATATAGGAAAATACAGTCTCCTGTCAAATCCTACATGAATGCATAATCTACAATCTTATCCTTACTTTATGATGCCAGATCTAGTTCCAGTAGTTATAAATGTAACCTTTCCTCATCTGGTAGATTTCAGATATGTGGTCAATTCCCCAATAGCCATGGGGAGTTGGCATTCCAACACACTTGGAATAACCCCCAGTTTGGGGGTGACTGACCTAAGGGCCACTATCTCTATATATTCTTTGGTCATCCTTACATCATGAAAAAGGCTGCAAAGGGTTTCATAATCAAAAGTATACAGGCTAAATGTGCAAAATGATTGAAAATAGAACCACATGTTCTAACAGCCTTTGACATTGTGGCAATAGAGCCATGTATCACTGCAACAGACTTATGGTTCTTCCTTTGTGGATTCTTCTTCTTCCGGTGCTATCTGTTTGAACCTATATGGCTTCAAATGACATGAGCAAACACAAGAGTGGTCTATGCTAAGGCAATGATATATCTCCAAATAGATCCTATTCTCTGTCTGCCATTTGAATTCCTGTAACATAAATCATAGACAGGCCTTGTCCAATTGTTTTCCCACACTCTTTGGTTTAAAACAATTCTTCCACAAATGTCTAAGGAAAGATGGATGTTCCTAACCCACAGGGTCAATCTGGGAGAATTTTAGCTAGCAAAGCTGGGAAGAAAAGGATCCTTAACACTCAATTTGTCAACATGTTTTAGGGCAAGTCTAAGTGTAGCAACTCTTGAGACAGCTCCAATGGATTGTCTGTCTACTCCAGCAGAGCACAGAATGTTCATTTCAAGAGAAAGTAATGAGATTCACTATAGTCTTTAAACTGGATCAAGCAGGCTTAGAAGTGAGCCAAGGTGGCGCAGTGGTTAAATGCAGCACTGCAGGCTACTGCTAGATCAGCAGGTCAGCGGTTCAAATCTCACCGGCTCAGGGTTGACTCAGCCTTCCATCCTTCCGAGGTGGGTAAAATGAGGACCCAGATTGTTGGGGGCAATATGCTGACTCTCTGTAAACCGCTTAGAGAGGCCTGAAAGGCCTATGAAGCGGTATATAAGTCTACTGCTAAAAAAAAAATAAAGTATCTGACAAGAATCAAGTACAGAAACAACTAAATCAGTGATGGCTTTTCTTTTCTTTTCTTTTTTCTTTTTTGGCTTCACAAAAACTGTTGTAGATAGAAATGGTGTTTCAAGGCAAAACAGATCTGATATTGTTAATTTTTCTGCAAACTATACATTGCCACTGGTATATTTATACTATTGAATGAACTCCAGCAATCCAACATCTGACCACTGAAACTCAATGACAAAATGGCCTAAATTCAGAGTTTCTTCTGACTGCTATTTCCATACTCAGCGTCTCAAAAAGCCCTGAAACAAGGATGGAAATTGTTCTGCTCCTGTCTTCTCTAGTCCTCTTTAAATGTTCAAAAAGAACTTCTCAATATGAGAATTCTCTTGGTAAGCCCCACACTCCATAACATATAATTCAATGATATCAGGGTCGTTTAGATGTCCACGCCATGCAGCAACATCTGTGCTGTTCATATGACTACACTAAGAATAGAATAGAATAACAGAGTTGGAAGGGACCTTGGAGGTCTTCTAGTCCAACCCCCTGCCTAGGCAGGAAACCCTATACCATTTCAGACAGATGGCTATCCAACATCTTCTTAAAGACTTCCAGTGTTGGAGCATTCACAACGTCTGGAGGCAAGTTATTCTACTGATTAATTGTTCTAACTGTCAGGAAATTTCTCCTCAGTTCTAACTTGCTTCTCTCCTTGATTAGTTTCCACCCATTGCTTCTTGTTCTACCCTCAGGTGCTTTGGAGAATAGATTGACTCCCTCTTCTTTGTGACAACCACTGAGATATTGAAACACTGCTATTATGTCTCCCCTAGTCCTTCTTTTCATTAAACTAGACATACCCAGTTCCTGCAACCATTCTTCATATGTTTTAACCTCCAGTCCTCTAATCATGTTTGTTGCTCTTCTCTGCACTCTTTCTAGAGTCTTCACATCTTTTTTATATCGTGGCGACCAAAACTGAATGCAGTATTCCAAGTGTGGCTTTACCAAGGCATCATAAAATGGTATTAACACTTCACATGATCTTGATTTTATCCCTCTGTTTATGCAGCCTAGAACTATGCTGGCTTTTTTGGCAGTTGCTGCGCACTGCTGGCTCATATTTAAATGGTTGTCCACTATGATTACAAGATCCTCTCACAATTACTACTATTGAGCAAGGTACTACATATACTGTACCTGTGCATTTTGTTTTTGTTGCCTAAATGTAGAACCTTACTCTTTTCACCACTGAATTTCATTTTATTAGATAGTTCCCAATGTTCAAATTTGTCAAGATCCTTCTGTGTCTTAAGCCTATCTTCTGGAGTGTTGGCTATTCCTGCCAGCTTGGTGTCATCTGCAAATTTGATGAGTTGAAGATGTTGAAGACTATTGGGCCTAAAAAAGAGCCTTGGAATACTCCACTGCATACTTCCCTCCATGTAGATGCAGTTCCATTGAGGACTAAATGTTGAATGCAGTTGGTTACAAATCCATCTGATGGTGATGCTGTCTAGCCCACATTTTTGTACTTTATGTATTAGTAGGTTATAGTCTATTTTATCAAATACCTTACTGAAGTCCAAATAAATTATATCAACAGCATTCCTCTGGTCCCTAATTTTGTCACTTTGTCAAAGAATGCAATAAGATTAGTCTGGCATTAAAAATGTTGGCTTTTGGTTATTACTTTGTTTGCTTCTAGGTGTTCGCTAATTCATTGCTTGATTATCTTTTCCAGAATGATATTGAGCTCAGGCTGATAGATCTGTGGTTTCCTGGATCTATTGAAGCTCCAGGATCTTTGAAAGATATAGTTCAATGGTTCTGATATCTCATCTGCCAGTTCCTTTAGAACCTTGGGGTGTAATCCATCTGGTCCTGGTGATTAGGGTAGGTGCTCATTTACCATTTTCTTCCCTATTTTAACTTGTGTTCCTAATCTGTTTTTTGTAGTGCTGTTTTTGATAGGTTGGACTATTTTTTGCCCTTTGTATAAAGACAGATGCAAAAAGTGAGTTAATCAGTTCTGCTTTCTCACTGATCCAGAAAGGGGTGCAACTGACGTATCAGGTGAACCTGGTAAAAGCCCCCCCCCCGGTCATGGCCATCAGGTGTTCTTCTAAACTAAGCCGCGTATCCAGGAGGACTCCCAGATTGTGGGCCCTCTCTGAGGAGGTAAAGTTTCTCCCCCTATCATCAAAGATGAAAGAAGATGCACAAATCGGGATGACGGAAACCACAGCTACTCAGTCTTGGAGGGATTGATCTTGAGCCTGTTCCTCCCCATCCAGATCCACACAGCCTCCAGGCATTGGGACATCATGTCGAGGGCATCGTTTGGGTGGTTTGGAGTAGAGATGAAAAGTTGGGTATCATCAGCATATTGATGATACCGTACCCCAAAACCATGGATGATCTCGCCAAGCGGCTTCATATATATGTTGAACAGGAGTGGTGAGAGAACCAAACCCTGGGGCACGCCACAAGTGACACGCCTCGGGGTCGATCCCTGTCTTCCCGTCAACACAAACTGTGACCGATCTGTCAGGTAGGGCTGATCCCCTTGTTCCCTTCTCTACTTTTTGGGAAACAAGTTGTCTGCTAGGTTTGTTAGGAACCTGTTGGATCTTCCACTTGATGCAGAGTTTGTCTCCCAGTTGATGTCAGGGTAGTTATAATCCCCCATTACTATTGTGGTGTGCTTCCTACATACCTTAGTTAGCTGACTAGCAAAAAGTTTATCTACTTCCTCTGCTTGGTTGGGTGGCCTGTATTATAGACCTATGGCAATGTCATCCCCCTTCCTTTAATATTGACCCAAATGCATTCAAGATAATTTTCATCATTGTTGTGCTCTACTTCTGTAGAGATGTCATTGTTTCTTATACATGGTGCAACTCTGCTGCCTCTTTTATTTAGTCTATTTCTTTTAAATAATTTAAATCCTTCTAGCTGTATGTTTCATTTGTGGGTTTTATCCCACCAAGTTTCCGTAATGGCAACAATATCATATCTGTCCTCATTTACTTGAATTTCTAATTAACTCTGTTTATTCCTCATACTCTGTGCATTGGTGTATAGACATTGGTATATAGAGGCTGACATCATTTGAATGATGCAATGTAAGAAGACAATATTGGGAGGCTTCATGCAAGGAATATTCCATCTTTTTTTGAGCACCTACAAGGGCCAATGATAGAACATCTACTATAACTGAAAATCAGCATTTAAATATTCAAAGAGAATAAATTCTGGGAGCAATAGAAGATTCTGCTATCTTATTAAATCTCTAATTCCCAATATAAACATGTCACTAACAGATGCTTTTACCATTGTTAGAAAAAATAATTACCTGATTTGTAAGAAACCCTTTAATATAATTACATATAATGTTAGAAATATTCTGAAAATAACCTGTCACAATTGATATTTACTATAAGGCCCTCCAAACAAATTTACAATTGCTAAGGCAAAGTCAAATTAACTACTTGATTGCACGATAGCTAAATTCCAACACTATGATTATAGGATCATATCTGCACAGCATAATGATAATATGATTAATGAAAATCAAAACTCAATAATGCAGTATTCCAGATGGGTAAGTTCTCAGTTGCTTAAAATGGATTTAAGATGGGCTATGTAACATTTGCTAGTGGTTATTAACCAAACGTGTGTGTGTGTTTATTAGCCTTGGTTGGTTCTACATGTTTGTTTTTTTATGTTCAGAAGAGACCATTGCTTCAGTTAAAAAATAAACCAAGAAGCTAGCTTCCTAAATTATCTTAAGAACCTCTAGCAGAATGAATATCTTTCTTCTACCTTCCTTCTCAAGTAATATTTACTACCAGGATTTATCAGGCATTAGTAGATAGATACTATCCATCTTTAAGTGGAGGATATGATTTTGCCCGTTATTTCTTTCAGAACTTATTAAGTGAAAAATTAGAAATTATATATGCTAGTTTTTCTTAGCCTAGTGCTCTCTAGATATGTTGGGACTAGATTTAACAGAATTCCCAGACAGAATTTTAAATGCCATGGACATTGGCAATCCTGAGTGGAAATTTTAGACACTGTAGATTAGTGAATGTGATCCACACATGCATGCAAGTTTGGATTTAAACATCACACTAAGTCATGGCTCTTTTAATCCTTTTTAATAAGCTTCAACTAACTAAACTAAAGATCAAGATTTCCAATCTACAATAAACCATATTAGATCATCTAGGCAAAATTGATCAAACCTGATTGTAGTTTTGCCTGCAACTATGAACCAAGCTTTAGGTGGATTATCTTACCTAAAAATGCTATAATTAAAATTCTCAGGAAAAGAAACTATCGCAATCACTGGGAGGAAAGAACTTGATTAATATTCAGAGTCTGCATCTAGCTATGCAAACATTATTTGATGAGATTTGGAAATAAATTTTCTAAAAGAAAAATACATTTTCCCCAGGTTACAAGGCAAAGTAATGACATTCAGATTTGAATAACCTTCAAACAGAGTGTCTGCCCTCCAGGTATCTGCTGGAACTAATAAATGCCCTATTTTAGGTAATGAGAGGAACTTCAGCTATGTAAGAAAAGAAAGGAACACAGATTTTAATAATTCGGAGAGAAATAGTGAAAGAAATCAAATACATTTCATGCAGGAAAAAGCCAGAGTGCTAAATTATGTTCTGTCAGACAATAAACCCATATGTGTGGGTATAAAATATATTTTGAGCTGAATTGAAACAGAATTACTTACCTGAATGCCAGCAAATATCTAGCATCCTGCCTGTGGAAATCACCATATAAACTCAGTGATATTTATTTTCTTACAAGTACTTCTGACTTACTTATATATGAATGTTGAATATTTTTACCACTTCATCTTACCCTATTCTGCCACCACAATATCCGTTCCCTTCTTAACCTAAAGAAATTTTGCTGCTCCTTCTAATCAGTGATATCCAGTGGATTAAACACTTTCATCAAAATCACAAAAATAGCATTTTGCCATTGTGATGCAGCCTAAGACATCACAATACAGTTTGGGGGGGGGGGAGGAGCTTTTATCACAATGTGGCAATGCTGCTTTTATCATTTATCAATTTGAGCAAAAAATACAAATAACTGAACAAATATCCCAAACCAAGAATAAGAGAATAAGAGAGTTGGAAGGGATTTTGGAGGTCTTCATATCCAATTCTCTGCTAGGACAGGAGACCCTACACCATTTCAGACAAGTGGTTGTCCAATCTCTTCTTAAAAACCTCCAGTGATGGAGCACCCACAACTTCTGGAGGCAAATCGTTCCCCTGATAAATTGTTCTCACTATCAGGAAATTACTCTTGATTGACTCCCTCTTCTTTATGACTACCCCTTAAATATTTGAAAACTGCTACCATGTCACCTCTAGTCCTTCTCTTTATTAGACTGAATATGCCCAATTCCTGTTCTTCATATTTTTTTTAGCCTCCTGTCTCTTAATCATCTCTACTGCTGTTCTCAGTAGTTTTCTAGAGTCTCAACATCTTTTTTGTTTCATGATGACCAAAACTGGATTCAGTATTCCAAGTATGGTCCTACCAAAGCAGTATAAAGTGGTACTAGTGCTTCATGTGATCTTGTTACTATCCCTCTGCTGATGTGGCCTAGGACTGCATTGGCTATTTTGGCAGCTGCAGCACACTGCTGGATGCTATTTAAGTAGTTATCAATTGGATTCCTAGATCTCTCTCACTGTTACTGCTATTGAGCTAGGTGCCACATATTGAATTCTATCCCTCAACATTTGGTTTTTCTTGTCTAAGTGTAAAACCTTACTTTTCTCCCAATAACTTTTCAGCTGGTTTGGACTATAATAAATATCCACATTGGCTGAACCAAATCATGTTATAAATTAAAGTATTCTGTATGGCCATGTGAAAACTGATCTGAACAATGATTAATGAAACAGATTTTATAAATATAACATAAAATCAAATTATTTATTGGAAATATATTATAGGGATAAACAAAGTCTTGCCTGTAGCTGGTTATAACCTACGAAGAAGAGACTCAAAAGACTGATCTTTCAGACAAAGGAGACAATGATATACAAAGAAAGGTGCACATGACATTTTTAGCTATCTGTCTAAATGTTGCCATCTTTTTGAAGTCAACAGGTCATGATGATTGCTCAAGAGTCAATGTCATTGAATTCACACTTCCAATGGATGGGAATCATAATACAACATCCATAAGGCACCAGGTTGAGGAAGATTGAATTAGAAACATCATGAAAAATTGGTATGTCCCCCTTTTATTTAATAATTTATTTTTATCCTGGCTTCCTATACCCAAAATATTTTCATAGAGGTTCCAAATTACATATGGAAATATAGCTGAAACAGAATCACTGGATCATTTGCCTGAAACTAATTATAATTCCACCCAACTGAGGGAGTCCCAATTCTGGGAATAATAATTAAGGAATATAAAGTGTATTAATCTACCCCATCTCCCTCCCATTTTCTCATTTCCTGTGAAATTGGTAGGATTCTGCCATTTTGGAGTCCATAAAGCAAAAACTAGTTCTATTATATCTAAAATTTTCAGAGACTTAAATCACACAGCTCCATTCATCTACCATTATTATTTCAATGCTTGCTTAATTCAGAACTGTTTCCATTTGTGGATTCTTGTCCCTCAAATTATTTTCAATAAACTATTGCATATATATTGTATATCAGAATTGTTTCTATTCACAATCATGCAAAGGTTCCCCAGCATATCCAGATAAAGCATACAATTTGTTTTAATTTCATGAAAAAAGATATGGCTCAAGAATTCTGGGACTTGAAATCCAAAAGTCATAAAACAGCCATTGTTCCCCATCCCTGTCTTAAAGCAATGAATAATTTTTCAGATATCAGCAGATCCAGGGATTTCTTCTAATAGCTACAAAAGTAGTTTAAAGTTTTAGGAATATGAAACAGATGTTTGAAAGTTATTTCTGACAAAGAAATATTCAGAACAAAGTGGGGAGACATTACTGAAGGAAGGAACTGGTGCAGGCATTTACATTTCCCTTAAGGAATCACCATCATGATTGTGTTGGCTGATTAGTGCAATTATTTTATCTTGTAAAGTCGGTCAGTACAGCAATAACTAGAGGACACAATATTTAAACCTGAAAGACTGATTTGACAAAGGTCAAACTGAACAATTGTGTGAAGAGCCTGGTGCCTTCCAGTTTTTGTTAAATTACAACTCCATCATCTCTGATCAATTGGCTGTAGATGATGGCAATTAAACTGTATTTTCTCCACTGTTAATGCAGAAATCTCAAGTTTCAAAGTGAGGAATACTAGGAAGATTACCCAGGGGGGAGGGGGTAGAGGGTAGAAGATATCAGTGATGTCAATTCATCATGACATCATACTGTAAATGACACAATTACTATAATTTGTGTCTTTTGAACGATAAAGTTGTACCTGTGTGACAACATCATTCCTTCTATTGAATATATATGGGTAAGCCACTGCATTTATATTCCACTTTCCTCTCAAAGTTCAAGGTGACATTCACTGGAATCTTCCTTCATTTTATCACTACTACAAGTCTGTCAATTGAACTGAGAGGTTGACTGGCAACGTTAAAGTTGATTCTCAAATTTTATTCTCTGGTCAAACACATATTCAAGTCATTTGATTATATTTAACCTTTGTTCACACATGGTGCTAAATCATTGCTTGTATTAATTATGTAGAGAAAGTTAATGTAGATGGAGTCATACATTATGCTAAGCTATACCTGAGTTTACCAACTATAAAGGTTAGTTTCTCATAGCATGCTAAGACCAAACAAGCAAATCACATTATGGCTCACATGTGGTCTCAGTCTAGTTCCCTTCTTGTTCTAATCTTTACGTGATTTGTTTAATTTTGATTTGGTGCGTTGGGTTTATAAACCCATATTTTACGGCTAATCACTGAGGTTTGTAAAAGCATAGTTTATGGCCAAGCGCAATATTTGAGTGCAGTCTTTTCTGGCTAATTCAATAAACTACAGAAATAACAAGCAAGGTAAATCACTAGCCAGTGAAGCTACTGTGGGGTTTAGAAGTCTTGATTTTATTCTCAGCTAGAAGAAAACAAGAAATGAATTCCTTCTGTTTTAACATAGTATTGTTATCATGTAACGCAAGTAACAAGGAATGCAGAATGCTTTCTGATGCTGCAACTAGTCACAGTTGATCCTGAGGAAAGAAATATATAGCAAAGTCACTTTATTGAACGTTCAGTTAGAAGCAAAACCACCTTCCCTGTTATATGGTCCAGATTAAGGAAAAACAAAAAACAAACATCAGCCACAAGGTTCTGATCCAAGAATTTCCCCCATTAGTGACACAATATGTACATAATTGCTTATGACCTCATAATAATAATAATTTTAAAAAATTATCTAAGTCCAGGGCTCTCAGTTCGTTCTGGCTGAGGCCCAGCAATTATTACACAGATACTTTAAAATCAAACTGAGATGGCCATTGCTCTGATTCTCGTTTTAATGATCCATGATATCATATTACTTTATATCATATGTTGGCACTGATTCACACATGCATGTTAATTGGACAATAACACATCACTCAATAATTTGTTATTGAAGGTGTGAACTAGTCCCATTGGGTTAAAGTGGGTGTTAGATGATGACTGGCTGGTTGGGACTATTTCATACATGCAAAGCATAGCTTGATACTGTAATAATCCAACTGATTAGTAGCAGAGGGGGTTGCTGTGGGTCCGGTACAGTTCGGGCACACTGGTAGTGGCCCGGAGCAGCTGAGAACGTACTGGTACAGTGGCTCTTTTGGCCTGTTCACCCTCTATACCTGTTTTTATGGCAAACGGCTTGCAGTGCCTGCACAAGCCCCAACAATCAGCTGGTTGTAGCAGGGGAGGTGGATTGCATACGTGTGCACAACGCAAGTCAGGCGCGTGCACAAATAGAACGCGCGAGTATGTGATCAGCGTACCAGTAGTGACAGTAAGAGCAACCCACCACTGATTAATAGGTAAGTGTGAACTCATCCTAACTTGCAGTGCTTAGTATT
This sequence comes from Thamnophis elegans, assembly GCF_009769535.1. Classification (NCBI taxonomy): domain Eukaryota; kingdom Metazoa; phylum Chordata; class Lepidosauria; order Squamata; family Natricidae; genus Thamnophis; species Thamnophis elegans. The sequence goes on from NC_045545.1 coordinate 59,606,462, forward strand.
ACCCTTAAATACACCAAAAAGTATACTTATACATTACACTTATAATAAACCTCCACATTAGTCAGAGAGAAGTTTGAAACATCACAATAGCATTGGCCCAGCTGATTCTATTGCATGCATCCTCCTTATGTATATTGTCCCCAGCTCTTTTCTGCCAGAGGACATAACTGAGCTGTTGAGAATGTGTTATGGAAATTCTGTGCAAAATGGATACTATGGTAGATTATGATCATAAAGAAAAGATGAAATGGCAAACTGGTGTGGCTGCTTACTGCCACCCTCTTTTTTCTCAGTGGATGCTATGTGTTAAAGTTATGATCTTTTGGGGAAGCCAAGGACACACTTGTAGATTAGTTTTATTTTCTGGGAATGCCTGAAGAGTGTACCCAGCAGCATTCCTAAAGATAAAGTAGCCTTAGTGTTTTCTTTGCAATGTGCCAACTTTCTACTTCTGTATTTTAATTAAAATCAATTTTAAAATAATACAATAGGATAGGATATGGAACAGACGTAATATTGGAAAATCTTGTAATATTGGCTAAAGCTGGGCTGGAAAATGTGACTTTCCAGACACTGCTAGTCTGCAATTTCCCTAAGTAATGACCTTACTGGCTCGAGGCGGCCATATCTTGTCATTGCAAAGTAAAGGAAATTTTTATTCCATATAAAATATTTATACAGAGGCTCCAAAGTTCTATCTGAGAAAATCTGTAAAGAAAAATTAAATCACCAAATCCACAAATATTTCCTATTTAAAACCTATTTTATTGCCTGCTTTTTTTTTGTTTCTTTGTTTATTTTGGTCAAGGTGATATTGAAAAGGACCAGAGTCATTAATTTGAGAAAATGGTATCTGCAAAGTTCATGAAAGCCAGATGTTACTTGTAGAAATGATCATTATCAGTGGCCTGGCTACAAATACTGGGAGATAGACTTGTTCTTACCAGCATTTTGCTTAAGTATATTGTGAGATAAGCAGATATTAGTTTGTTTTGGCCATTACTTGTGTCCTAATATTGATTCTGCATATCAGTCAAACGATTGCCTAACGTTTTTTTGTCAGCTTGCCTGTATTTTTTGTTATCAAAATACTTTAAAGGGTTATAATGATTTTGGCATTTGTGTTATGAAAATGTTGTTCATTGGTTCATGAATTTAGTTCACAATTTTGTTCATAGAGATACTTTCAGTCTGAGTCTCATTTACACTATACCAGCTTCCTATCAAATAAATTATCTCCATACAGAAAATGAGATTTTAGGATTAACAAGAGTTGTGGAGCCAAATGCCATATCTACATAGATGGTCTCTGATTTTAATGGTGTTGCTTTGTTTCTTAATTTCTGTTATATTTTGATTTGTTACATTGCTTATTGTTTTAAGAGATAAGAACAGCAAAGCTGATATTTAATATTTTATTTTTGGATTTAATTGCTATTTATTTTATTTCAATAAACTATAGTGGGCTAGCTTAGTGGGGGTAGTGCAGTACAGGTAAATAAATTAATTCCATCCATCCATCTATCTTGTCTAATCTAGTTGAAAAGTATGAAGAAATGCATCCTAGTAATTTCACCATAAATCCTCATCTGAAAGTAATCTACAGTGCTAGGCACTCCGGAGGCCTTTCTTTTCCTAAATGAATTCAGTATTTCCAGCAAAAGAAATGAAGTGATAGACAGGCAGGCAGGCAGGCAGGCAGACAGACAGACAGACATAACAGAAATGAGTTAATATGCTGTACTGTAAAAAAAAAAACCCACCTATTTTGTTTTGTTACAAGCTGTTTTGTAGGAAGAAGATGGAGAAAAGAATCCACTTATCCAAGAACCCTCTTAGAAAAGACACAAACAGTTCATTTTTCTAAACTATTGCTGGATCACAACTATTCTAGTAATAGGAAACTATGTTCTCCTGATTGCTCAATAAAGGTTCCATTGACAACCATTTCAAAAGCAATTTGGAATTTGGTTAGGAGTCCAAATAAGCATAGATGGAATTGAGAGTGGATCTAGAGGGTACCAAGTTGGATAAGGCAGAACCAATACGGAAGGAAGATTGTCTTTGTTCTGTGCTGTTGGACTGTTCAGATACATCTGGTTGAGCATTGTAAGAAGTTAAGTGCTAGACTACTAAATTTTGGGTCTGACAGAAAATACTGGTCCTTTATTCTGTGTACTTGATATGCTATCACTCTAATAGAAAAAAAATGTTATTTAAACCTAGGGGGTTGTGCCCTGTTGCTATATTAATCAAATATCTCCCTTCAGAATTTTTCCAGTGGTTCTATACTAAATACAGAAACCTTTGTACTTCCCCCAGCCTTTTTCTGAGATTAAAGTCAGCAGCAATTAGAGTCTGTTTTTTAATCCCCCACCACCCAACAGCCACATTCACATTCTACAGTAGCTTTTCAGAAGTATTTTTAAAGGAATCCTTAGCTTTCTACAACCATAGTAATAAGTTTAATTGTTCCCTGATTGCTTAAGACAATTTCATGCTAACGTATTTCCAATTGCAATGTGCCCCTGGGAAGAAACACTTAGCTTTATACCTCCATAAAGCCTGTGGCATACAAATTAGAAGGGATCTTTCTTGAAAAACAAAATTTGTTTATCAAGGATACAACTTTATTATTGTAAAATAAAGTCTCTTAGCAGAGAAAGCTAGCTAAACATATTGTTTCTAAAGCTAGCCCATTTGAAACTGTCCCATTCCGTGCCGAAAAAACATTAATTTAAAATTATTAATTTAAAATTTAAACTTGTTATATTTCCATATCTTTTTCATTTCAAAAATATTTATTCTTTATACTACTTCTTCACTAGATCATCTGAAAGATCAGAGTACTTGTCTATAACCTGACAATAGCAATAGCACTTAGACTTATATATCGCTTCATAGTGCTTTTACAGCCCTCTCTAAGCAGTTTACAGAATCAGCATATTGCCCCCAACAATCTGAGTTCTCATTTTACTCACCTTGGAAGGATGGAAGGCTGAATCAATCTTGAGCCGGTGAAATTTGAACTGCCAAACTGTAGCCAGCAGTCAACTAAAGTAGCCTGCAGTACTACATTCTAATCACTGGGCCACCTCGGCTCTATTGACAATCCAGTTCTAACAGCTTTTCAGGGAAACAGGAGGTTTAAATCTAATGTCCGCTAAATTTTCAAGATGCCTTTTGGAATTTATTAGACTCCAGCATGGTCCAAGTTCTGAAATGAAATTACCTGTTGCTAGGTATCACTTTGCATGTGAATTGGTAGTAATATTGCCATGAACCCACATGATGTGGATAGCAAAATCTAAAAGTTCCTGAGAATGATCTCAGCCCTTCCTTTTTGAAGTAATACAACAAAACTGACGGATTTGAGATGGATTCATATATTTTTAGCTGCAAAGAAATGTCAGTGAATTAATATTGGTATGTAAATAACTTGAATACCAACTTAAAGGAACAGCCCTTAAATCTGAGATCACCAGATTTATTGGAATTACTGCGTCTCTTAGGACATGCTGAGGTCCTCATCATACATTTGCTTCCCAGTGCAAATGATTGTAGTACTAGGCAACCATTTTCCCAGGTTGAAAGTATTTTACTCTATTGAAAATGAACATTTTTTTCCACTTCTTTGAATTAAAGGACAATTTGTGCCCTAAAAAGAAATGAACTACCGGTAACTCAATTTCACCACTATGAAAGACAAGCCTCTTTTTGGGGGACAAAATGATTGGAATTTCAATCAAAAAGATTGGGGAAGAGGAGGAATAGCTGACATTAAAGGTGGAATATGATTTTTACTTATCCTGCATGCCCTTTTTTTTCTCCCTGTTCTCTTTGTCTTTTTACCTCATCCTCTCAGTCTTCTCTTCCTCCTCTGTTTTCTTCATATTTAATCCTTTTCCCTATATTTTTATTTCTTTACCATTTTTAATTCCCTGCCCTCCCAACCCTTTATTTTTAATCTATTTCTTACTAGCTATACCCGGCCATGCGTTGCTGTGGCCCAGTCTGGTTAACTGGAAAAGAAAGAAAAGAGAAAGTGCATGTTTCTAATATGTTTAATTTCACAATGCTTGTGGGTATACAATATTTTTTGTTGTTCCATTGTCTGTGCAGATATAGAGATTATCTGGTTTGCCAACTCTAAAACACGAAACATATAATTGTCCATGTGAGAAACAATTTTCAACTGCTGGAAAGAGTTTAGAGTTTAGAGTTTATTAGAATTTGTAGGCCGCCCTTTTCCCTGAGGGGACTCAGGGCGGCTCACATAAAACCGGGAAAGGGGAATACAGACATCAAGATAGAAACATATAATAAAATGGTAGGCAACATACATTCATCATTCGGGAGGGGCAACTATCCTTATCCCCAGGCCTGACGGGCGAGCCAGTTCTTCAAGGCTATGCGGAAGGCCTGGACGGTGGAGAGGGTACGAATCTCTACGGGGAGCTCGTTCCAAAGGGTCGGGGCTACTGCTGAGAAGGCCCTCCTCCTTGTGGTTGCCAGCCGACACTGGCTGGCCGTTGGACAAGGCACATTTACCAAAAGCGTGAGAAGAAAGAAACATTCCCAGGGTGGTTCCCTCTGGGCAGGGTCATGCCATTGCCAGCAGCGGTAAGGTTCATGAGGGTCTTACCCACCTAGCGGGCCCTGCCACTCGCTGCACTTGCCACAGTTCCCCCAGCAGAGGCAGCCCCCTCATGGAAGTGAGCCATGGTGGCCCCTGCAAGAACCGCCACAAAGGACTCTCCTGCAGGCTCCAGCATGGCGCCCTCCAAGCTCCCCGCGACGAGCAGTCTCCAGAATGATGGGCTGGATGGGGCCCCTCCAGACATGGATGGGGGGAACCCAGCATGGGGGAGGCTGGGGGTGTCCCCCGTGGGCATAGTGGGGTAGCAGGTGGTGCTGCCATTGGTCAGGCCTCAGGGCTGCTAGGCCAGGCAAGCTGGTTGGGGGAGACGGTGCCGGGGCTGTCAGCTTCATGGAAGTTGTTGAGCGTCTCCTCAGAGGAGCTGTGCTTGGGCTTCCCCAAGTCAGTGGCCTGGGAGAGTGAGACATCCAGGATTTCAGAGGAGAAGTCTTCGGTGTGCGACTCATCCAGGTCATCGTAGCTCTCCATGTCTTCAGTGATGCTGTTGTTGGAGCTGAGGCTGGCTGAGATCTGCACGGGGGTCACGCTGGTGATCTGGAAGCTCTTCTTCTTCAACTGGGTGCCTGCCGGAACTGCAACGCCTCCCTCTCCCTGTGAGAGCAACACCAGGCTCTGCAGTGGAGGTGCCCCGAGAGGGCAGGAGGAGACTGAGACAGAGGTGGCAGCAGAGGCGAGGGGACAGTGTTTGCTGGGCTAGCATGCCAGGTGGAAAATCCTCCAAGCCGGCGATGCTGCTGCTGCTGCTGCTGGCCCTTCGAGGCAGCATTGCAGGCTATGCCATCTTCCTTCTCTCCCGCACCTTTGCCACTGAGTCAGGCTGGTGCTGCTGTGGCTGCTGTTGTGGCTGCTGCTGCATTGGGGCCAGTGGGAGGAAGGCCCGACAATGTCACCGATGATGATGACACCTCCCTCAGGTGCCGGCCTGGGGAGGAGAGGAGGAGGATGCGGCTGCCACCCCCGACCCAGCTTCCCTCAGCAGCAGCAGTGAGAGCAGACGGCCAACGTCCCCTGAGGAGCAAGAGAAGGAGGGGGAAGGAGCTGCCCCTGGTGATGCGGATGCGAGGCAGCCCCCACCGGCCGCAGCGCCATCTAGACACGCCGACGCCGCTGCAGCCGCTGCCTTATGGGGCACCCAGCGGTTGCCCCAGTCCGGCTGCGCCTCAGGCTGACACCGCCGCCGCTGCCCTGATGGAGCTGCCTTGGCAAGGCCGTAGCTATAAGGGGAGTGAGTGGGGAGTGTGCATGGCCAGTTGGGCTGAGGAGGACGCTCCGCCTCCTCTAGAGCTCCATTCAGCTGGGCGAGGCCAGCTTAAGGGCGGGGGGAGGGGGCCAAGGGATGGCGCAGGCACCGCCCCACTGCTCCCCTTGGCGGAAATGGCCAAAGCTCATCAGAGGAGGGGCAGAAAGGGAAAGGGTGCGGCCGCAGCCCAGCCACACATATAAAGGGACCGTCGGGACAAAGCTGGAGGGAGGCCGAACTGTTCCAAATATACTATACTATACTCACGAAATGAACGTTATGGTAAATGACACAGCTAAATTCCAATGCAATGGGGGTTTTTTTAGGTTTTTTATTAGGATTTGTATGCCGCCCACTCTCTAGAGACTCTGGGTGGCTTACAGATAAAATAATTAAATCAAAATGAAAATAAATCAAAATCTATGAAAATTCAATATAACAATGCAATCAGAAACATTGAAATGGAATTGTGAAATATTTAGTATAGTGTGTGTTGCTTTGCGCCCAACAGATGGCGCTGGTTTTCAAAAAAGCATGTTTTTACCTGTCACAGGTGTGACATCCATATAATATAGGTATATAAAAACCCATGCGTATTCGAATGCAATGTTGTGTCAAAATTTCAAAGCAATCGTTGAAGAACTTTCGGAGATTTAAGATTTTGAACAAACGAACATTTACATTTTTATTTATATAGATTCTTCTATATATGACAAAAAGCACACCAAGAAAGTATACTCTTGATTAGTCATTCTCCAAGGGAATTATTTGTGATTATATCCCTACCATATTTAAATCTTCAGATAGAATTAGACTAGACTAGACTAGACTAGACTAGACTAGACTAGACTAGACTAGACTAGACTAGACTAGAACAGAACAGAACAGAACAGAACAGAACAGAACAGAATAGGAATAGAATTCTTTACTGGCCAAGTGTGATTAGACACACAAGGAATTTGTCTTTGGTGCAGATGCTCTCAGTGTACATTAAAAGACATGAAAAGATATATTTCTCAAGAATCATATTTAGGTTTAATTGCCTAAAAACATTAACAATCTCTGCATGAAAACCAGCATTCTTAGGAAGGTTGCACACAAAAGTCAAAGCAAAGTGAGTCATCTAGTCTGGACATAATGTTAATTGGAATGTGAAAATGTGTCCAATATGACAAAAGAAACAGGGTTTAAGACTGAGGATGGATGCCTCATAATATTTAAAGAGAAAAGGCTATCCCTCACATGAGGTTTTTCTGGACATTTTTTCAGGTTGTATATTTCCTGCAATGGCAGCCTTGACAGTTGAGATATTTTATAATATTTTTGTATCCATCTTTTATTCTGTTGTGTGTATAGAAGGGAAAACCAATTTTCTTATTCCCTTTGTCCTCTTTGCTTTGACACCTGATATATAGTACTTGTTTTTCAGGACAACAACAATATCAAACTATCTCCCCCATTTCACCTTCATAATAGCACTGAATCCAATGAAAGTTCGAAAGAGAGAGGGGAGAGAGGGGAGGGCGAGAAAGGGAGAGAGAGAGAGAGAGAATACCATGTTAGTAGTATAAATTCCAGAGTCACACATTTGAAATAGCTTTATAAATTATATATATATATATATATATATATATATATATATATATATATATGTATGTATGTATGTATGTATGTATGTATGTATGCATGCATGCATGCATGCATGCATGCATGCAGATTTTCACGTGTACAGGAATGCAGGTCTTGGCATATTCGGGTCTTTTCCCGTGTAAGGTTGAGAGTATCTTGGCGATATTTCGACGAGGTCCCACTCGGCCTTGTTGCCTTGTTACCTTTGTGTTGCATTTGTGCTGCTAAATAAATAAAGGGAGACTATTATAGATCTATTTCAAGCCTAAGGCAACATAGAGTGATAGACAGAAAAGGGAAACAGTACGCTCCCTCCCATATTTGGGCATACCAGGGGTGGGACACAATACATACCTATTTCACTGGCTTAGCTGATAAAGGAGGAGAACCTGTGGCTTAGTGGCTGATATAACTGCCTAATATACAATACAGCCCAGGTTCGATTCCCAGTAAGGGTATGGCTAGCTGATGAGAGCTAAATAGCTTGAAATAGATCTATACTAGTTTCCCTTTATTTATTTATCAGCACAAATGCTATCTATATCTATTTCTATCTCTATCCCTCTCCCTCTCTCTCGCTCTCCCTCTCCCTTTATTTATTTATCAGCACAATATATATCGAGTGTGACCTCGCTGAAAGGTTGCCAAGACAATCTCAATCTTACATTGGAAAAGACCCGAATACAACAAGACCAGCATACCTACCCCCGTGAAAAACAAATATGTGTGTTTGTGTTGTTGTTGTTGTTGTTGTTTTCCAGTTGAATCAGGGACAGTTCCCACCTGATACATAATTGATGGTGTTTCTAGAATGGTATCAGCAGGTGCCTTCAGTGGATTTGTTGCTGTCCCTTCAGTCTACTAAATGCATGGCTTCCCATATCCAGCTTGATCACAGAATTTCTTTTGACCTCTAAGTGAAGGGAGCTACTTCCCACTTAGAGGGCTTGAATGATGCCATATCACTTAAAACCTAAGAAAAATTAACAACCAGTTAAAAGAACCAGACAAAAATTGTTAAATAACACACCATAATGTTCCATGGATTCACTGATGTCTTTATATGCTATCACAATCAAATACTATTGGATTTTAAAACAATGGAATAATGTAACAAAGATCCATGGCTTTGCAGTAAAAGTTACATCTTAGGGTTTTTTAAATCAAATTTATGTGCCATTCAGCATATATATGTATCTTAGCACCTATACAGGTTTAGTCCCTGATCTAGCTAAACAACCTGGAACCCAGGAGAAGTACAGCAAATCACTGTCCTAACAGTACTGGGAAAAGTAAATCAATAACCTGATTTACTATAAAAGAACTTGCTAGGTTTATATGTTCCTTTCTATGAGACAGCTTGTACATTAACAAATGTATACTCTTATTTGTAGTAATTAAAGTTCCACTGAGTTCAGTAAAGTTTACTGATAGTATATAGGAGATGATAGGAGTTAAAATAGCAGCCCTCTCTAAGCAGTTTACAGAGTCAGCATTTTGTCCCCAACAATCTGGATCCTCATTTTACCGACCTCAGAAGGATGGAAGGCTGAATCAACCTCGAACCAGTGAGAATTGAACTGCAGAACTGCTGGCAGCCTGTAGTTAGCAGAAGTAACCTGCAGTACTGCATTTAACCACTGTTCCACCATGGCTCTAATAATCCACCACATCTGGACAAATTGTGTTGAGAAAGGGTTCTGAATATTCTAGAATTTAAACAAAATCATTCAGATTTCTGCCTACTGTATTTTCTCTCCTTTCCACTTAAGCTTTGGAAATTTGTTGTCCAGTTACAAACCCGTATTCCAGATTCAAGATATTGAGATCTGTTAAAACCTTAAACATTATTAGCTATGCTTTCTTTGCAGTGCTTCTCTTTTTCTTGCTATTTGGAACAAATTGGCTAAAGAGGAATATTTACAGCACAACAAGAAAGCAGCAAAAACTAGTTAGAAAGGCAGCTCAGGAAACATCTGCTCATTAATTCTGGGAAACAATGAGTCAATGTCTCTTGGAGATAAAGATGCTCACTGCTTTACAATTGCAATACAGCTGGAAGAGAGAGAAGCCTGCCAATTGTGGTAATAGTATCATCTTATATGGAAATATAGATCCCATCAGTCATAGCTGTAACTTGTCATTATTACATTGTAGTATTCATAACTCTCTGTGCAGCTTCAGCTGAAGCCTCACCAGGAATGGAAGCTGATGTACAATTAATAGCTGAATGTTGAAAGGGATGCTTTTGTTGCTGAAACCCAAAATAGCATCTGCTTTTGTGCTAAAAATTAAAGGGTTGAATCTCTTCAGTGCGGTATCAGATAACTTCTGAATGAACTGCAGAAGGGGTCCACTCTACATTTATTTGGCTTGTTGTTTGAAGATCTTAACTACACAGACAATGTCTATTTTACACTTTAAAGGCAGAGCTAAATAATAAGCCAAAATTGTCATATGCTGTACGTTAAAGGAATCAGAGAAGTAAATCTAACATTAAGAGAGCAGATTTCCAGTCAAGTTGTCTGTCATTCTCACTTCCATCTCTGTGTATATGGCTGCCTCTGTGCAGCATTCTGTGAGTAGAACAAAACCAACAGTATAATAATATCATTTGATGCAGCTCACAATAATATATACTTGTAAAACAAAAATCCATTTTTGTTCAACTATTTATAGATGGCTACAACTCTCCACTACCACAAACACACAAAAGGAATATACAAAAACAACTGCAATAAATAAAAGCTAGCCATAAACAGATTAAGAACTAAAAAACAAGAAGTTATACATGACATCTATATGCTTTCCATTCTTGAGTATCCTTTACCAGTCTGTTTCTGACTGAGCAGCATAATGCTCACTAGTGGATGTCATTTTTTATTTAATTTACAGATCTCTAAAGTCAGGACCTGAATTTTTATATTTTAGGGCTAAGTGACGCAATAATTACCAATAGTTACCCATTTGAGAGAACATACCATAACATACATAAATAGGGTGACCAGATATCCCGCATTTGGCAGGACAGGCATGCCTTTTCATAAATTTTCCCGCGTCCCGCGCTGTTCTTAAAAAAACACGCTTTTTTGTTGCTCGCAGCTCTCTCTCTCCCCTACCCATCAGCTGCTAGCTTGCTGGGCTGGCTCACCATTCTGTTCTATCCTACAAATTTAAGCCAGCCCAGCCTGCCGCTCACTGATTGGATTGGCCTGGACTCCAGTCAATCAGTGAGCTGGCTGGGATGGAAAATTTTCAGCACGCCGCGTGCTGAAAATTTTCCATCCCAGCCAGCTCACTGATTGGCTGGACTCCGCTTAGCTTAGCATGCCTGCGCAAGTCTCCATTTCATTTCGTCTTTTGTTTTGGTTGCAGCTGTGCTTACTCACTGGTGAGTAATCATGGAATGGATTGGTACCGGTGGGAATCGGGAGGCGCTGGGGGGAGGAGACAGCCCTCCTCTCCTCCTTCTCCCCCTTTGCGGAGTTCATTTCACCTCCTCGTGTCACAGCCAGCCCGTGCTGCGCCGCCACTGGTGGCAGAAGCTCCAGAACCGAGTGGAAGTTATCTGCGTGAGTGAAACAGCTGCCGCCACTCATGCACAGAACTTCCACTCGGTCACAGACTCACAAAGCTTCTGCCGGCGTGGCGGCGCCTGTGCTGCGTGGTTCCCAGTGACCACGCCGCGAGTCCGCGAGGCATGGTCGCGTCCCGCCGCCCTCCCCTGCGGCTCTCCTGCGGCGGCGGCCGTTTCAGTCGCGCAGAGAACTTCCACTCGATTCCGGGGCTGCTGCCGCCCAGCAAAAGCCCTGGAACCAAGTGGAAGTTCTCTGCGCGAGGTGAAACGGCTGGCCGCCGCCTCACTCTCCTGCAGCGGCATCTGTTTCAGTCACTTCCCTCATCCCTCTCGATTGCTGGAAGCAGTAACAAACGGCGCGTCTGCTCCGCCGTCAGCGCCCTGACAGCCACCCCAGCCGGCGGCTACCGGGCCTTGCTGGAGTCAATTACAAAACCGCGTTCAGCGCTTTGAGGACCTGAGGCATCTTGGGAAATGCAGTTCCCTATCGGAAAGAATGGAGTAGCTGCGAATTTGTAACAACAACAGAAGATAATAACTTGGTGCTTCGCAGGTTACGAAAATCTCAAGTTTGATTTGCACACTTTTTTAAAAGTTAGATAAAGAAATTATGCTGTGAAACGACTAGAAAGCCCCCCCTCCCCTTCCTGTGTGCGAGAAAGGGAAGGAAGGAGGGAGGGGGGAAGGAAAAGAAGAAGGGAGGGGGGAGAAGATGGAAGGAGAAAAGATGGATGGAAGGAGAAAGAATGGAAGGAGAAGGAGGAAGATGGAAGAAGAAAGGAAGAAAAAGAAGAAGGGAGGGAGAAAAGAGGGAAGGAGGTTGGAAGAAAAGGGGAAGAGAGGGAAAGAGCAGAAAGACAAAGAGGATGAAGTTGATAGGCAAGAGGAAGGAGGAAGGAAGGAAAAAAGAAAAAGGGAGAGAGAGAGGAAAGAAGAAAAGATGGAACTAGAAAGGAAAGGAGGGACGGAGGAAAGGGGAAGACAGGGAAAGAGCAGAAAGACAGAGAAGGTGAAGATAGATAGGCAGAAGGAAGGAAGGAAGAAGGAAGAAATAGGAAAGGGGGGAAGGAGGAAGGAACAGAAGTGAAGAGGAAGAGAGAAATGGAAAGAGCAGAAAGACAGATAAGGTAGATAGGCAAAAGAAATGAAGCTGAAAGAATGGAAGGAGGAAGGAAGAGAAAAGGAGGAAGGGAGTGAGTGAGGAAAGAAGAGAGGATGGAAGGAGAAAGGAAGGAAGAGAGGGAAAGAGCAGAAGACGGATAAGGTGAAGGTAGATAAGCAAGAGGAATGAAGGAAGAAGTGAGGTGTCTCGAGGAGGGGGAAAACATTTAGTGACCAAAGTTACAATGGCATTGAAAAAAGTGACTGATCACCATTTTTCACACTTAGCGACCGTTGCGACCATTTTTCACACTTAGCGACCGTTGCAGCATCCTCATGGTCACGTGATCAAAATTTTGTTTGGCAACAGATTCGTATTTATGCTGGTTTCAGTGTCCTGGGGTGACCTTTTGACAAAAAATAAAATTTTTAATCAAGCCCACCCCCGTCAATGGTGTCCCTCTTTACCAATCTGAAAATCTGGTCACCTTATACATACATACATACATACATACATACATACATACATACATACATACATACATACATACATTAATGTGTAAAGAAGAGAGTCAGCATGTGGTGGGTTGTGCAGTACACTACCAGATCTATTCTGGGTATGGCAAAAAAAAAATCAAGGTGGAAGTTGCAATCATGTGTCAAGTTTTGCATCAGAGATAAAATGCACCTAAAAATAGGTAGAGTTTGATTGTTACTATCATGGCCACATTTTGACTTTTTTGACTATATCCTGCAGACATCCCTGGATCTAATAGAGTCTACTCAGGCTAACATCCTTTAAAAGTGTGGGAAGGTAATTAAACTAGATCTTGTTTGAGGATATTGATGGAAAACATTTCTCTGTATTCATATATTTATTGTCCAAAGTCTCTGAGATTTGTTGGAGTCTCTCAGTAGGAATATTAGAAAAGGTAGGACTTTGAATACAGGAATGGTGTTTCAGAGTTTTCCTTAGAACAGAGGGTACTTGTTGGACAGTTGAAATCAGACTTGTAATTTGAGATACATTTGTGCTGCAAAGATGTAAAATCTTTTCAAAGTGTCTTTTCAGAGTTTCAAAGAACTGCAGGAGGAACAAAGTATCACAGCAATCAGGATAATTTGATATCTGTCCAAGGACACTGGGTACTAGTGTTACTGGGAGGATTTACCAGATCAGATAAATTTGTATCTCTGTTATACATATGTATAAACACAGAGACATGCACGCAAATAAATTCCATTGACCACTAAACTATGTAACATTAGTCTGAAATTGAATTTCTAAATGTCTGCTACAAAATAACCCCACAGTTTATCAGAATTTTTCAGTTATTACATGGATCTTTAATGTTTAAACACAAAAGACTTATCAGCTTTTAGGTGGTAGTGCTTAAGTAAAGGTGTACTAACACAATTCTTTTTGGATATAATTTCAACATAATTAATCCTGATTGTCTCTATCAGCAGCAACCTCAATGCTTTACTCATTGCCCCGCAAGAATATTTTTGGTTGAGTGAACATTGAATCCTGCCAAGAACTGGGGGCTTTGCATCCAGACTAATAAGCAAAGATTCTCCCTGGAGATTTTCCAAGTTCATGCAGGAAGGTCTAAAACCATAGTCTCATGAAGACAAGTATCCTGAAAGTGGAGCTAGCTTCTGGTTCAGCACCTTTTCAATGGAGAATGCTTTAACAGAGCTCTTAAATCCAGGGCAATCAGTTCATTTCCTGTCCCTAACTTACATTTTGATAAAATTGTATTATTCCTTTTTAAGCCTTAGGCACTGCAAAGTTGGCAACAATGGGAGAAGTCTATTTCTTTCATCACTGCTTGTGATTTACATGTACACATGTTGGTCTGTATAGAAAATCACAGAAGTAAAAGTGTGAGCCATCAACTATTTTACATTAACAAAGAGGATATTTTATGAGGTCATTGCACTACACAGAGTTCAGCAAATTGTGGGATCCTTCATACAAGCTCATGGCTTCATAAAATTGTTAGAAAAATAAATACGTTTTTATTTAGTGTACAAAGCAACTAATTTTTGTTTTGTCTGTTACTTTTTATTGAATGACTCTTTGCAATCCTAATTACTTTAATTTTTTTAGTCTAACTAAAAAAATAAGTTTGTTTTTCCATTCTAATTCTCTTTTCATTCGTCCCTTTGCTGCTGAAGTAGACATCCAAGCAAGCCATGCAGCATATGCAAATAGAATCCATATAAGTCTAAGTGCTGTTGCTATTTAACTTGTATGTAATAGGCTCGCTTGAATGTGCTTGATATACAAAACAGGGTAATTATTTCCATAGGCACAGATGACACAGCTCTGTGATGCAGTACAAGGTTTTGGACACAGGGTGGAGATACATATTCACATAAACAATTCTAAATTTTATTTTTTTAGAAAGTTTGTAGCTTGTAACAATCCTAAAACATGATTGGAACTAGCATAACAATCAAATAGTTCACATAAATATTTGTATGCCTTTCTTTGGCAGTAATTAATTGTTATGTTTAAAGGTGGGAAATCTTGACTTATTCTTGAGAGAAAAACCTTCTATTTTGCCATATCTAATTATTTGTTAGAAAAGCATCAGTACAAAGCTTTGAAACACTCAATATTCATGAGAATTACTATTTCTTTCATCATTTGGTCCAAGAAATGATGCTTTCTGGAGATAAAGCATATTAAGAAAAGACCCCATTCATAACCCTTCCCATAAATGTTTGGTTTCATATTCCAGTAAAACGTGCTGGTTAGAATCCTTTCTAAGTATCAAAAAGATATCAAATGCAAGAGCAATAAAGGATATTTTATTCCAGCCACTATAACTATTACTGAATCAAAGAAACATTTCACATCTCCAATATCAAAGTTGAAGCATTAAATTGGCAGTATGGAGGTACTGCTTCCACTCCTCAATAAAGTTTAGGATTTATCAGGTAAACTTGGATAAGTCAGTAGATTTGTATTCCCCCACATTGTGGTATATTAAGTGATCCATATATGTTGGCTTGCCATTCATGGAATAAATCATTTATATACAACATCTTAAAAACCACCTCATATCAACTGGCATTCAGTTTTAACAAAATAAGTTGAAGTAAGAACAAATTGCCAATATCTAGAATAAGTCAGTACAGCTAAAAGACTTTGTAATGAAGAGGTAAAATAGCATATTCATAAGAGTCTTTCTGGTGTGGTTCTTACTTGACAATGAGGAGGAGCGGCCATGGAAACACCCAAATACATGAGTCACAGATTATTATCAATGGTCAGCTTGAGCAACATTAGGCAAATATGTCTAGCAACAGGCAAACATTCAATAAATATAGAGTAAAGGAAGTTCAAAAACTTCCCCAAAACTCTTCAGTCAGTCTTTGTTGGATACTGATTGAGTCTTACCTCATGAGCTTCTGTTACTGAAATCCCATTGGTACAACCAGTGATAGGTTAGATTTTAAACACTAGGTTTTGGGATCTATTTTTAGATGGTACATTTCACAGCCTTCCTGCCTACTTTGCTGATTAGTGCCCTGGATTTCTGTTATCTTCTCCAGGAACTTTTTGAGAAGAAGGGGGAAATAGCTCTATTTGTAGTAAATAGCTATTTTAGCAAAAACAACTTGTCAGCGAGTTAAAGGAGGAAATGGTGATGGGAGTAAAGGATTAAACTCCTCCCTACATGCCTCTACTTCAATTTATGACTTCCTTATTTAAGAAAAAAGCCTCAATGTGTTTAAAATATGCAATGCTGCCAGAAGAGTTCTCACGGCACAGAGTTTGAATGCTTTGCATTGTTCATTACAGTTGCCAAAAAATGTACCAAGTCCATGTCATGCTTAAACTGGTCATGATCATTTAGGAATCCACTTGTACAAAAAACCACGCATCATTAAAAAAGACATTAAAAGACAAAAAAATTGCTTATGTTATAAAATTAAAACATGGAAGTAACAAGTGTAATTTAAATAGGAATCTCCATTACTTCTGATGGGAAAGAATTGTTTGTTTGCCTCTTGATCACTCGATTAACAGATCCAAAAAATTATAGGCAGCTTCAAATCCCCCGTTTTTGTTTCTTAAATTTATTGAACAATAAATTGGACTTGGCCTGTACAATCCTTCATACAGAGAACTGTCTTTCATAACAAAGGATCCAAGCGACCCAACTCCTATTTCTTCATTCTTCCTTCTTTCATTTGCTTCAAAGATTATTGTTCTGCTCTGGGCTAAATATGCCTGCAGAATTGAGTTACTAGTAGTTTATTTCAAGCTGCAAATATTTAAGGATAGCCAAATTAGTAACATGTGCAAACCCACACACCAGCAATACTTACAACCGAAAAGCAAAGTTTCACCTGAATAACCTTAAAGGTAAAGGCTCCCCTCACACATATGTGCTAGACATTCCCAACTCTAGAGGGCAATGCTCATCTCTGCTTCAAAGCCGAAGAGCCAACACTGTCCAAAGACATCTCCGTGGTCATGTGGCCAGCATGACTAAATGCTGAAGGCGCACCAAAGGTGGTTCCTATTTTTTTACTTGCATTTTTACATGCTTTCGAACTGCTAGGTTGGCAGAAGCTGGGACAAGTAACTGGAGGTCACTCCGTTACATGGCAGTAGGGATTCGAACCACCAAACTGCCAACCTTTCTGATCGACAAGCTCAGCATCTTAGCCACTGAACCACCGCGTCTCTGAATAACCTTATAGTGTGCCTTCTGTTAGCCTATTGTCATGATAGCAAACCTATGGCACATGTGCCAGAGGTGGCACAAAGAGTCCTCTCTGCTGGCACATGCACCGTCGTCCCAGGTCAGATCTCTGTGGTGTTTCTTTCATGAGCTTCTATTTCACTGCAAACGACGAAACAGAAGCTCATGAAACAAAAAGATCTTACCTCTTGCTGTGTTGACAGTATTGGGATGCCCCGCCTCCCACCGGCCAGCTGGTCTTTGGGTCTCTGCTGCGCATGCACGCATTTCTGTGCATGCAAGTCCACGCATACTTACCTTTCAGTTTGTATACACGCGCAGTTTGGACAGTGTCTAAAAGCTTCGCCATCACTGACCTATTGCAAGTAATAGATTATTTAGATGGTTGCAATAATACTATCACTCGAAGCACAAATGACCAAGCTCAAATGATCATACTTCAGATACATTATGTGAAGACCAAATTCTCTGGAGAAGACTCTGATGCTGGGAAAGGTGAAAGAAACGAGAAGACAACCAGAAGCAATCTAGATGGACTCAGTTGAAATGGCAATGGATACACTCTTGGAAGTCCTTAGGGACCATATTAGGGACATATTAGGGTCATTCATGTGAAAATCTATCTATGTAGTTGCTAAGAGTCAACTTGATGAAACATAATAATATATTATTAATTGTCCCTAATTGGATCAATCCGATTGGGGTCAATCATCTAAAAGCTGTCTGCGTGGCAAATAACTACAAGGTTGTATTTTCCTGACATTTGAGAAGAAAGGTAGATTTGTTCAAACCACAATCAGTTTGTCAGCCTGACGGCATAGTACCACAAATGCTTTTGAAACTGATAGGCTTGAGAATTTCATTTAATAAGAAGAAACTGTGCATGTACCCCACTTCAGGAAGGAAGGAATAAGCTAAGGAATCAGCAACACTAATTGCAATGTAATTTACTCCTATGCATATACCGATACTTATACCATGAAAGGAAGGCCAGTCCAGAAATTAGATTTATTTCCAGTAAACATACTGAGAATTATGCTACATATATGACCACCTGTGATTTAAGTTTTTACTTCAGGCTTTCTGGATCTGAAGTTGAGCCCTTCAAATCTTAAAACATGCATCTTAAAGATTGTAGCATAAGGACAATCGTGTTTTTAAATTATAAAACTCATGTCAAATCGAAATGCATGCCTTTTAAATATGATTTCAGGTAAGACAAGTTGACTGATTAAATAATTGAACTGAATGATCCCAAGAAATTGAACACCTACAGCTTTCTAATTACATCTACACAACCACCTATCAAGTCTATCATCAGAAAAGTGCAATTGCAATTGAAAAGAGAGAGTTTGGAATATGCCCTACTAAATTATTGGCAAAATCATTTAAATGGTGAACAATATACTCAATATGTTGTAACAAGTGGCACATATGGGTTTAATAGTGGCTGATCAGTGAGTTAGTAATGTGCTTTGAAAGTACTATTTATATCTGGTATAAAACTAGTTACACTTTAAACTTAACTTTTATGTTATGTGACTATATCATATGGATTGCTTCACAAAGTAAATGTCCCCTTCAAAACTTTGCACAGTCCAGTTGTTCATTACAATTCCACTTCAAAAATTAAGAAAAGATTGAGGGAGAATGGCTTAAAATTTAAAGTAGCCCTTCAACCATTAGTAGGTGGATACCAAAGGGAATAGAGATCACCTGTTGATAGTCCTCATATAATGAAATGTATTTCAGTATAAATTGCACTAAATATGTATATTCATTCATTCATTCATTCATTCATTCATTCATTCAATCAATCAATCAATCAATCAATCAATTTCTATAGCCACCCACCTCAGCCCATGACTCAGTTAAAAAAATACATTATAATCAAAAATACTAAAATCATTTTAAAATAATAAAAAAAATCCAAAATAAATATACATAGCAGTCAAGATACTTGCCAGTTAGCAATACAATCATGAAATGGGACCATTAACCCATTCAGTGCCCAAGCATCAGGAACATAGCCAAGTTTTTAGATCCTTAAGGTTAATAAGGATGGGAGATTCTAATAGGCAAAGGAAGGATGTTCCCTAGAGCAGGGGCCACTGGGAAAAAAGCCATGCTTCTATTCCCCACCAGTCAATTTAAGTTTCCATTTAGATATTTCCCAAATATATAAATACAAGGCAAACTTCTATCATTTGGGAAAATGGTAGTTCAGTAGAAATGTACACATTTATGTAACTTTGACATTTCCAGGTCAGATTGCAGGGAAAATGATGCTATGAAATCTGAACCATCATTAATGCCCGAAGAACAAAGTATCCAACACAGAATAAAACAGCTTTGTATGCAAGATGGCGATAAATGTTCGGTATACTTCAAAATAGAACTTAAAAAAAATGATGCACTATCCAGAGAATGTTATTTCTTCTAGATACATTTATAATCCATGATTAAGGTGCCTTGGAATTGTTTTTACCTTGAACCCAAGCAGTATGTTTATAGAAATTAAGGCTCTTTAAACTTGATTAAAAATGTAATTAAAGCTTATATTCATGCCAATGACATAGTTGCTTTTGAACTTGTTTCCATTGCTTGAAAGAAATTAAGTCAATGGGCCTTTGAAGGAATACATTGCTAGCAGTCATGAAACCACATATTCATATGAAAGAATTTTAAGAAACATTGTTTCATTTTTATAATTTGGACAATAGCAGTGTCTTCAGAATATGAAGTGATACTTCTACATATTCTGGAAAATTTCTAATTTCAACATGCATTTTTTGTGTGTGGGTAAAGGATTAAATGTTATGTAAATCTCCAACCTTTCTATCTCAGCTACACAGGATTTTAGGATTTTTTTAGGATTTTATTAAACATTTATATGCCGCCCTTTTCCCTGAGGGGACTCAGGGCGGCTTACAACAATGGAGGGAAGGGAGTGCAAGACAAGACTTAAAAAGAAAAAGAAACGTGAATAAAAGAAATTAACCATAAAAACACACCATTCACTCAACATTCGGGCGGGGTGAGAGTAATCCTATCCCCAGGCCTGACGGGATAGCCAGTTCTTGAGGGCTGTGCGGAAGGCCTGGACGGTGGTGAGGGTACGGATCTCCATGGGGAGGTTGTTCCATAGTGTCGGAGCTGCAACTGAGAAGGCTCTCCTCCGCGTAGTCGCCAGTCGGCACTGACTGGCGGATGGAATTCGGAGGAGGCCTACTCTGTGCGATCTGATGGGACGCAGGGAGGTAATTGGCAGGAGGCGGTCTCTCAGATAGCCAGATCCACTACCATGGAGCGCTTTATAGGTGGTAAGTAAAACCTTGAAGTGCACCCGACGATCGACAGGTAGCCAGCGCAGCTCACGGAGGATCGGTGTTATATGGGCGAACCGTGGTGCGCTCATGATCACTCGCGCGGCCGCGTTCTGAACTAGCTGAAGTCGTCGGATGCTCTTCAAGGGCAGCCCCATGTAGAGCACATTGCAGTATTCCAGCCTAGAGATCACAAGGGCTCGAGTGACTGTTGTGAGAGCCTCCCGGTTCAGGTAGGGCAGTAATATTCTTAACTGCATTCTGCAAACAAGTTTGTTTTCTCAGAAGCCATAACAACAATTAAGTCAGGTTGTACACTTTTCTACAGCCCATAGCCAGACATTAATATTTTGAATACTTCTAGCTAATCAAATAAATGGCAACAACAAATCATTTCTGAAAAACCTTTCCAAGAAAATTGCAGGGACTTTTCCAAGTAGTCCTCAGAAATTGGACAGGGATGAACAGAAGAAAAAAACAAACATAAATATTGGTCTTGAAGAATGTTAACTCCACCCATAATTTAATATTCAAGAGGACAGAAGAAAAACATACAAATGTCTGAAATATGAACAGTATATGTTGTCCAACAAGATATACCAGTCATACTGTTGTGCAAGGGCTTGTGTATCACAAGGTAGAAAGCTCCTGACAGCTACAGGTATGCCTGAAAAAGACCTCACTTCAACTATCCTCCTATACTCTTAACAAAAGGGTTTCTATTGTTATGGGTAAATCAGGTATCACATGGGTGTCAAATTCAGAGCATCATGTTGCCATCATGTGAGATTTCACATTTTTCCCTTTGCAGAGCTGGGATGGACATGGCCTGCATGTGACACCATGCAGTCCACGTGTCACCAGTTTGACACCTCTGAGGTATCAGGACACAAATACTTAAGGGTGGAGTTTGTGTCATGATATCACTGGTTTCATTCTGAATCAATTATCATTGATTGCAAATGTGCATGCTTTTGGATCTCAAAAATATTTGACATCTGTGACCCCATTACCATATAGATGAGTAGATACATATTTCATACTAAGTTATGGTTTATTTTGACAATGACTTCTTAAATAAATACTATTGTTGCTTGCTTTCTTTCTTTCTTTTTCTTTCTTTCTTTCTTTCTTTTCAAATTTACATAGCCACCCATCTTATTTATGACTCTGGGTGGCTTACAATTAAAACAAATCTAAAAACAGCACACAAAAACCAAAGAAACCAGTATGTAAGCATATAAAAGGGATTAAAAAAACATAAAACTCACAACCAAGATAATCCCATTCATTAAAACAATGTTAGCAGAGTAACTGCGCTAGTTCTATCACATTCCTGAGTCCCAACGTCCAGGCCTTGCAAAAAGTCAAGAGTTAAGGCCAATCTAATCTCCAGGGGATGAGGCGATGTAGGTACCATAGCAGAAAAAGGCCCCTTTCTGGGTCTCACCAGATGACACTTCCTGACTGATGGTACTGCAATATAACACTTAGCTTGGACCTGATAGAATGGGTAGATATAACTGGAGAAAGATGGTCCCTCAAGTAACTAACTCTCATGCCTTAATAAGGATTTTAGTAATAAATTTATAAATTATTTTAATGTATTTATAGTAATAATAAATCTTCATTTACAAATTGCAGCAGCTAGCGTTAGATGAAAGTCCTGAGTTCAGAACAAGACTGGGTCAGCCAAAGAATATACAGGCAAGTTGCTTGGAGCAGAGGCAATGTTTATTCAAGAGGGTAAGTAGAGGGATCAAAGATTGCAAACAGAGTTACAGTTATCAAGTGATTACCTTTATACCTTTTCCTTTGTTCCTCCCAGAAACAGTGCCTGCCCACTAGGAATTATTGAAAGCTACTGTATAATTAACTAGATGGCCAAAAGAAGATGGTGGTGAGGCACCTTGCTGAGCCTGTGGGATTTTACCCTATCAATTGGTTTCCTGATTAATTTGCATTGCAGCTGGAGGAGGCAGCCACACAGAGGTGTTAATATATGATATCTTTAGCTTATCTGGATGGGCTATTACCTTTGCCAAGTCTCCACCTCTTTGTCAAGCTTGTTATCTTTTGTTTTGTGCAATACCTCACCTTTTCCCCTGGAAATACAGTAGCTGGGAAGTTGGAATGTGAGGGAAAATTGAATGGCAAATTCTTTCCCTCACTAATGTTACAGAATATGCTAAGCAAAAGCAAAAAAGTGACATTATGATTTAATGGCAATGTATGAACATAGCACAATCTAGGATGCCCATAACATAGTAGTGTTAATAGTGTGATCTGCATCCCCCCAAATGCTACAATTTTTCTAGCATTTGTTCAATTATAAAAAGCAATGTTGTTTAATCCAACATCATAGATCTTATTTTTAATATTTATGAAACCCTTCAAAAATGATCTCAACTACAATTCCATCTACACGGGATTAAGGTGATTTACCATTCAAACCACCTTGAAAAGGAATTCCATCTGTGCAACAGAGATGCATAGATTCTATATAGGTCAAAGGGAAGCCCATAGGCGAAGATTCCCGTTTATCCTTTTGAATTAAGATAGAATACACTGAAAATGCTGCTGCCCATGCACCTTTGGTCCTTTGGAGGTAACTGGAAAGACACCCGTTGTGTGGGATTTTTCATGCTTGCTTTCTGACAACGAACCATCAAAACAAGCGCACATTGAAGAGGGAGTAAACCCTGCTCTAGTCTATATCAGTACCTCTGCTAAAGTATTTTAGGTCTGTAGTTTAAAAGTTACTTCCAAATATTTTTCCCTTAGTTATCAGCATCATAAATGAGACCGTTAAAGGACATGAACTAGATATATTGATACAAACATACATACGCGCACACACCCAGAGACTTTTTTTTTAATCCACGTTTAAAACAACTTGCTCAAAAATAAACTGGAACCACTTTTATTAGGAGTCTACAATCAGGCATCCACCAAGAAGCTCAGAAGTCTCAACAAAAGGAATAAAAGTTGCAATACTCTAAAGCGCGACATCATCTCGCTTCACCGGCATTTATTTCGACGGCAAAATTTCAAAACCAACTCAAGAAAACGTCCGATCGAACGTCTGAAAAAGCCTAAACCCGCTACAGTTAATTCGGCTGCGCGAAAACCTTTCTCCGGAAATGACGTCTCAATCAGAACTCCGCTCTATCTACTACTACTTCAACCACAGCGAACAAAAGGGTTTTTTTTCAAGCCCGTTCGGAAACCGACGTACACACCCTCCTCAACAAACCACCGGTCCCGGCTTCTGATTGGCTAGAAAAAACGTTGAAGGGCCTGACTATTTTATCGTGTCCGCCCCTTCCTTTGCCGATTGGCCGAGTGCCTGGGCTTCGCTGGACATCGGTTGGTGATGGGAGACGTCAATCTTGGACCGCTCGAGAAGGCTGGATGGAGAGTGGGGCCGAGTGGGGACGTTGGCTTTGGCTGCGACGAAGGCGGTGGCGGCGAGGACGACGGCTGCGGGCGTTTGGCCGAGCTCCTGGTAGGTCGGCATCGGATCGGAGCTGATCTAGCGGCTTCGGGGCCTTCGGCGGGCAGTGGCGCGTCGGAGCATCCCCGCGCGCGCGCCTGTGCCGTTGGAAACCGGCAAGGGGGAGGGAGGAGAGACGGGAGCCCCCTGGAGGCCCATTGGCGGAAGGGCCCCTCTGCCCGAGAGCCGTGGGACGCGAGGGAGGGACAGCCGACGTGCTTCAGACCCGGGAGGACCGCGGGCTATTGTCGCGGTAGCCGCCGTCGCAGCGCTGGGAGCTGGAGTTTTGTCAGGCCGGAGGCTGATGCGTTAGGGGTGAAGGCGATGGGGGCTCAAGGAGGGCCTGGGCGGGTAGAGAGAAGGTGAGGGGCTTGACTGAGGCGGGCTCCAAGGAAGCGTGTTCAGGCTCGCGGACGGCAGTAAGTGAAATCGCTTCGTTTTGGGTTTGTTTTGTTTTTTTTAAATATGGGGTGGGGAAGGCTTGCCTGCCTCCCTGCTGTTGTATAGAAACGGGGCTACGAAATCTGAAGCTTAGAAATAAAACCAACCCAGCCGAGCGTTTTAAGTCACCGGGCGGGCAGATCGATATCTAGCCGTATATAAGATGTGAAGTGGCCGTGAGAATCTAATAGTTGGGCGATAAGGGCGGGGGTCGAGTAGATTAATTTCTTAGGCTTGGCTCGGCTGCTTTCACAATTCCTTCTGGGAATTAAATTAGGCAAATGCTGCTGAACCTGTTACTCGCATTATAAGACCTAGGGATGCTGCGATGCGAAATGTTTCTCTCTGGATCAGGAGGCATTGTGCCGGGCAAGTTTTTAAGTTTCCTTCGGAAATGGAGACGTATATGTCGTTATTAAGGGTAAGTTATTAAGGGCGAAAATTAAACAGCGAAGTGTGGATGGATGCGGCTGAATAACGTCAGGAAATAGATTGGAGGTACCTATTCATAGGAAGGAAAAAGGTAGTATTTATACAATGTCAATCTTGTTCGGGAAAACAATCTGGACCTAGGAAATAATGTCTTTGTATTTATTTCATTTTTATCTAGTTTATGAGGTGACTGCTTTGGATTTCTTTTTGGACCATATAACCAATGTCTGTTCAAGATTTGAGAAATGCCATGGTTATTTTTTTTTAATAGCCTCATGCTGTTATGCTGTTTTTGTAATAAAATCATATTTGATCGTTTACTGTGTAGATAGCCATATACCATCATAGGGTATGTGTTTTCTTTAAAAGAAAGAAAAAGAAACTAGCTTGCTTAAAACTATTACATCAAACTTGAAAATTACCTTCCTGTGGTTACAGAAAAGCAAATTTGAGTCATATTAAAAATATTTGCACTCATTAAACAATTCTGATTGCTTTTGTCAGTTTGTCATCACCAAGTCCAGTATCTTTGCACATAATGATACATTATCTTAATAGTTGTTGAAAGTGTGCTGAGTAGCTAGAGGGGCACAGAAAATAAAAACCAGAAACTTTTTTCTGAATGTCTATAAATCAAGATGCTGCAATAAAATATAGGATATTGAAGGTTTTAAATTTGAATTAATAAAATTAACTGCTGGTAGGAATGTATTCCATATTCTGAATTTGAATTTAATAACATTTATATGCCGCCCAATCCCGTAGGACTCCGGGCGGCTTACAATACAAAATAGAATCAAAACAAAAAATATAAGGAAAAGAAAAGATAGATTTAAAAACAACACACCATGCACTCAGTTCTAGATGGGGCTGGACCATATTTTGTGGTCAACAGCCCCAGGCCTGCCGGAACAGCCAGGTTTTAGTGGCTTTTCGGAAGGCCGAGAGAGTGGGAAGGGTCCAGATCTCTGCGGGGAGATCATTCCACAGGGCCAGAGCAGCTACAGAGAAAGCCCTCCCCCGAGTGGTCGCCAACCGGCATTGCCCGGTCGACGGGACCCGGAGGAGGCCCAGCCTGTGAGATCTTATGGGTCATTGGGAGGTATGTGGCAGGAGGCGGTCCTGCAGGTATCCAGGTCCCAAGCCATGTAGGGCTTTAAAGGTCATGACCAGCACCTTGAAGCGCGTCCAGAGACCGATGGGAAGCCAGTGCAGCTCACCGACGATAGGTGTAACATGGGTATATCTAGGTACACCCGATATCGCTCACGCGGCCGCATTCTGGACCAACTGTAGTCTCCGAACACTCTTCAAGGGCAGCCCCATGTAAAGCGCTGATGAACTGATGAATTGTTTGATATTAATGTTGATACAGCTTGTACAGTATGTCTGAAAGCAATTTTCCCCAATACTTTATTTAATCATGCATTTTATAACCCATGGGTCAGTGGCGTGGATGCTGTCTAGTGTCTGATTTTTAGCACTGGCAAATAACTGCTGAAATGATTATTTGCCTGTATCTATAAACTTAATGTACAGGGACTTCAAATAGACACAGTGATTTGTTTTATGCAAGACATAATCTTTAATTCAAGGATTTATTTAGTGATACCTTAATAGAATAGTGTTATTTTTAGTATTGCGATCATCACTAAATAGTCCTGAATGTATTTCTTCATGTTTCTTTCAGCTTTCAATGTTATTGTATCCATGTGCCCTGCTTCACACTGACTATGAAGGGGATTTCCAAAAGGAGCAATTTAGTTTGTCAAATGGAGATTTAGTTACAGGTTTCAGATGTAATGTTAAAGGGTGTGTGCATATAAAATAACTATAAATTCTATTTCTATAGATTTTTCCCAGCCTGTTAGGAATAGATTATATTTCCACAATAAAGATACTTTTTTCTATTGCCAAAGATATATTTCTAAAGGAGAATAAAAATGTTCTTCTGTCAGTATAGATAAAACAGATTCATATACAGTCCTAGAAAATAGGTACAGTATGGGATACTAAAAGCCATTGAAAAGCAAGCTTGATTCTCAAAAGGTTTCAAATCTAGAAATAATGATATAATGTAAAACTAATGTTATCAAGATTTGAATTGATGGGAAAGCATGTAACAGGTGAAATTAATGTTTAAATTGAAAGGAATCCTTACACTAGCCTTAATTATTATACCAACAATACATTATACAGGTTTATATACAGTTGGTGTATATATACAATGGCTTCCAATTTATATTAATTAATAAATTAGGCTGATAAGATTTCCCATAAAGATACTGTAGATGGGAAGAAACTTGGCAAATCTTTTTTATTTATTAATGCTTGAAAAAATCTTGTTGCTGCCATGAAACACAAGGAAGAAAGGTAAATCAGCAAAAAATAGGACAGATTTCTAAGGAATGTGAATAACTAGGTATTTGGAAAGAATAAAACATAAGTGCAGTATGTCATTCCACAAAATCACTGCAGTTTCATTCTCTCAATTTGTGTTATCTTTTTAGCAATAGAAAAAAACATTTCTTAAAAAATTCTCTCTTTCTCTCTCTCTTCCCCCCTAACATACTACTTCATGCTATGTTATTGTTTAAATCATAACAATCTATTCTGTCCAACTTCCATACTTAGTATAAACATACAAAAAATCTGATACTATGAATCAGGGTGGATATGTCAGAAAATTCAAGCAGTTCTTCATTTCAGCATCAGCTTATTATTTGTGGAAAGTTTAGGTATTTCTAAATTGTATCATTTAGCCTGTATTCAGAGTATTCATGAAGTGGTGTTTGGTTTCATTGAGAACAATCACTAATTCAAATTCAAAGGCTGCATAGATGTGCAGTCTCTGTCTCCAGTGGCTTAGATTTATGGTTTGGTATCACTGCTGGCTATTTCCCAAAATAGAACTGAAAAATCACAAGGAAGAAAAAAGGACAAACGGCAGAGAATGAATGATAGAAGAAAAGAAAAAAGTTTACCTATTTGCAGCTAGAATGCTTATCAAATATCTTACCAAGTTTTTCAATTCTTAGCTTTAAACATAATCCATGAGGAATAGTGCATGTGAAACTTTCGGGAAAAATTCAAATAGTAGATAAGCTATTAAAAATGTGTATAAAAGAATGCAAAAATGTGTCTATAAAACTATGTGCATACACACACACACACACACACACAAACACACACATTTATTGGGGGCCCTAGCCTTGGCTGAACTGTTGACAACTTTAGGCCAACTTCATTGTTTTTGAGACCATTAAGAAACCTCAAAACTCAATTCCCAGAGGAAGGTAGTATCAACCCACTTCCATATTGTATCATCATATCCATGAAGCCACCCGAAGTTGAGCTCAGTTCAATGAAGACTTTATCTGTGGCTTTATTTGAACTTAATAATTGTCAAATGCTACTGCTTCCTTTATGTTTAAAAAGTATCTTCATAGGTCTAAGGAAATATAAATGCCTATGCAAATATATATATGTTTTTAATTCTTCATGTGAAAAATATGAATTCTGTCAGAGATTGCCAGAAATGTGAAAAAATTAAAACCTCAAAGGAGTTATAATTTGTTTAGCATAAGAATATTGTATGTGCTTGTGGTTAAGCTGAAAATTTTAGTGACCAGAATACATCTCCAAAATCAAATCATTCATACATATATATGATAATTCATTTTTTAAAATAACCATATGTCGCATATATATTCTTCAATAAGCCCACACACTGATAAGCAGGCTGTTGCATTTTTAACCAAAAAAACTCCATGAAAAATGCAGCTTAGTTTATCCACAATTTGAGGATTAGTTTATCAAAAAATTGATTTATCCACAAATATATATGGTATATATTTTGGTTATATTTTTGTATTGTGTGGGATTTATGCAGCAATTATATTATTTTCTTATTAAAATAAGAGGGAAAAAATCAGGTTGGAAATAAATTGCAGTATGAATTTAGTGGGGCTATATCTTAGGTAAATTGATATTGGATTGCATCCTAAATTAACAACAGTTTAAAATGCAATTTGATACCAATAATCCATGAAACGCAATAAAACTGTATTTGATATTATTGTGTTAATTACAGTGTTATTGCAAATAAACATTAATTCAGTTTGAGTAAACTACTGGCATCAGCATAAATGAACAGACTATTTTAAATCTTCAGATTGCAAACCTTATTTCTAACTATTTCATTAGTTTAGGTGACTTTTCATCAGGATGAAGGAAGCTACATTTGTAAACTTACAAAGACGTTATCTATACTGTATATTCAGTATCATATGAATGTCATACCATATGAGCAAGTTTTACCACAAAATAAAAGCAGATCATTTCACTGTAATTTAGATACAATGAATTTTAATAAAGTTTATGTACAAAGCAGCCTTGTTTCAATAACAGGACAGGTTTAAGATAAATTCCAGTTGGGTATCTTATAGCAAAGATACTCCAATTACTTATACATAGAAAAAAATGTAGTTAGTATAGTTTTATATTAGCTATTTGTTACTTCTATGGCTTGTTAACACTTATATATGAATATTGTAATTTTGAATTTTTGTCCTGTAATGTTAATGTAATGCCTAACAAACAAATCTTTAATATTATTTACGTTAATTTTCGGAAGCATCATTTCATCAGGAGTTTTCAAATATGTCCTGTGGTTTATATTTTCATTTTTCTAATATCAGTTAAGAGCTGGCGGGGTTTTCTGTTTTTGATACACAATTTTATTTTTGTACTTCTTAAATAGAAAAGATTGTTTTAATATGTGTGTAGAATAAAACACACATTATTGATACTGCATGTTTGTATACCACAAGTTTCAAATGCTATCATTTTGAAAAGAAATTAACCAGTATTTTGAAATACTTAAATATTTACTGTTTTAAGAATTTTTCCCAAAGTGAAACTATCTAAAATACATTAATTTGTTGATTTAAATTACTTGGTAAGTTACCGCTTAGTGAAAAATAAAGTAGTTTCTTATTTTTAATTGTCTTCTAGTAATTTTAAAAACTTTCTGTAACAGTACTCTTTTTTAAAAGTTCATATCATTTTTTTAACAATTATAAATTTCTTGGAACATAGTTTCTAAAACCAAAAAAACCTTTTTCCTGCTGAAACGTTTTTTTAAAAGTACAGCTTGTATTGCTATTTATTTTATACAGAAATGATTTCATTGTAGAATGTGTTTGAACTATTGTAACAACTTAAAATATGTATATAAAAGTTTTCATAAAAAAAGTTTTCAACTATGCCTAGACAATCAATTTGTTTATTTGGCATGATGACAGTTTAAAATGTGCTGTTACAGTGGATTTTACATAGGCACAATAGTAAAAAGAATAATAATGTGCTTCATTTGAAGAATATCTGCTGAGACCATTGATAATTATTCTTTTACTCTCCCTGCCTTTCAGAATTTGAAATTGGAGTTAATATTTTACTCTACCTTCTGTATGGTAATGTATTTAATGCATTGGAAAATCAATAAAACCATACTTTTAATAGTCTTATATGTTTAGTTCTTACGTTTAAAAGCACTGCAACTAGAAAAGTATTACACCTCAAGCAAAAACATCTGCACTTTCATTTTTCAGGGTCTGTATGGAACAATATAAATATTTGCAAAAAGTTAATGGTGACTGTGGAACAGTTTGAATGCGATAAATTCTCTCTAGGATAAAGTGTGCAAAGACTATTTTTCTAAAAGACAAAATAGATTTTAGAAACCTTGAAGTGGTATAAGAATTGGTTTGTCTTGTCTGCCAATTTCTTTATAGCCCTTTATATATTTTAAATTATTCATTTAAATGTAGATTGAGTCCACTGTGGCAGAGATCTTAAATATTTATGTTGACTTCCAAAAGAATTCATGTGTTCTATCCAAAGCAAGTAAAGCATACATACATCATTTTGTGTGCACATGAGAAAAGGTAAATTATTAGGGTGTTTTTTTCCCCAAGTAGTTACATTGGTCATGAAAAGGAGTAGTATTTAGAAAACATTAAAATGCCATTGTTGCAATTATATGGTATTGTATTGCATTTTTAAAATAGACTTAATACAAACTGTTTGACTAAACTTCCAATATTTTTTCCAGGTATTCAAGATGAATCTCGAAAAACTCAACAAAGTTGAATTACTGACACTTTTCAGTATCCTTGAAGGTGAATTAGAAGCCAGAGATGTTGTCATAGAAGCTTTAAAGGTAACCTATAGATATTTGGAGAGGTGAAATATAGTTCTACTATATAAATATTATGTAACAAATCCTGTAATAATAGTCTGTACTTTGGCATTCGATTAACAGCAAAAATAAATGATGTAATGGATGAGGAGCTTGATTATGAAAAATAAGGACATCATATTTTAATAGAAAATAGTATGACTTGGAAATTCTCGTTCTCAGTGCCATCAATGTGTTTCTGTTAAAGAGAAGATTTGGTAACCAAATCTTGGTAAACTAACAATGTTATCTCAACAGACAGGAATAGTAATATAGATCCATGTCCTACATCCATTTAAAAATGGTTTCTCTTTATTTTCTTCTGACAGTGTTTTTGTAATTCAGTTGATAAATTTAGTGCCAAATATTGAAATATATCGCTAATTTTTGGATATCCACATATATGTATCTCCCTCTCCTCCCCCCTTTCTCATATTACTGTGATAAAGACTACAAATTGCTGATGATTGCATTTTGTCACTGCTATTTACTATCTCTTTCAAGTTGACTAGATCTGGGTTGAGCAAACTCACTTGGCAACTGAAACATACAGAACATACCTCTTAGCTGCGATTTACAGTAGCAATCAAAAATTTGGGGGCTCAGATCTGAAGCTGTGTTCTATTAATTCATACATATCAGTTTCCTCATTTTTTTTACAAGTTTCCTGTTTTTTCAAAATAGGTGTCCAGGCACTGGATTTCCTTTGTGAAATCAGTAGAAGAGCTTTTTTCTCTTTTTAGTTCCATAATGTTCTTTTTGTTGGCATAATTGTTTATGGTATATACTGGCTCCCTTTTTTCTGTACTCTTATTTATCCAGTCAAAATGTTAATTTGAAGTCTTTTATAACTTTTATGCTTCTTCTTTGGATGTTTTCCTAATAAAATTTTTCATGTTAAGAAAAGGGTTTTACTGTCTTTAACACACTTCTAGTACCTTTATTGTGTTTGAGGACTGGTATTTATCACTACAGTGTCTGTCCAAAACTGCTTCTTTTAAGATTTCGAATTTGGTGGGTTTTTTAAAAACCTATGCACATTTTGACTTTCAGAGGAACAACATCCTAGCCATTTCCCCCCTAAAGTTTCTATCATACTTTTTGAGATTATATGTTGTCACTTCTAATGCTTCTGGCCTGGCATTTTCAGCTATAATCCTCTTGTCTTTTCAACTGGCTATTTTCCTCGGGTTTTTTTTTTAATTGTTCTTGTCCTGTTCCTTTTTGGGTGAGTAACATTTTCCGTCTCATTCCCTTTGAATGATTCATCCTAAAGTTAATATTCCCCAGTGCATGTTGGCTTTTCCTAGGGTCATTTTAACATGAATTAGACATATTAAGATATGTTGATCCTCTCAAAATGTTTCTGTATGTTATTCCTGGAACTGTGGATAACCATTAGAAGTCTAAACAAAAAAGAATTCTGAATCTTGTCCCTAGCTACAGAATTAAAGATAATTTTCACAATGCTTAAAGATATAATGTTTTCTTGTTGACTTTTTACAATGAATATGCCTATATGTGGACAATTTTATTTGACAGTACTTGTAGAAATACATTTTGTCTGCCTATTAAATCCTTCCTAAAGATCTGATATAGGCAGATGTTGTTTAAAAGTATTGTTCCAAATAAAGCTGATTTTATTGATTAGGATTTTGTCAATGCTGATGGTGTTCAAGTGGTGAACCAAATGTTTTGGGATGACACCCTATTACTATTGATACTTCTTTGCTTTCTTTTGTTCCAGCTGCAGGTCTTTTTAGTTTGTGATTTTATCTATATTCTTAAAAGTATTTTGAATCCTGAGTGTCACCAGTGGGGGATGAGGAATGACAGCTTGAAACTGCTGAAAGTTAAATGGACTGTAAACAGCAACTGATGACAGAAGAATATAGCCTTATCCACCAATATGCTATTTGATTTTAATTTGCTAGTCTTTTAAAGCAAAAGAAAAATATAGTGGAGAAAACTAAAAAAATGCTGATGATTTGACTAGCACTGTAGGTTTGGTCTTATCATATCCAGCAATATTTGGTTTACCAGAACTTTTTTTTAATTGCTGAATCTTAGGGTGTGCACAAAATGTGGTCTTCTTAACTTCAAAGAAAAAGAAAAGATACTGCATGAAAAGATATTCTTTTCTTTGTTTTTGCATTGCTTCTGTTTAGTACTATGAAGATCAACTGGATATGTGTTTATAGCAGCCTGGAGACTATTTTTCCCCTGTATTATCTACCAAATCTCTCTGAAGATTCTGTTTAAAGGGAAAGAAGCTTTTATTGTTAATATTTTGTCAAATAATATAAAGCTACAGACTAGGCTTAATCACTGCTTTAATATAAGTTCATATTGTTCATAATATAAGTTCATTAACAATATTGATATTGTTTCAGTTATTAATAAGACTGAACTTCATAAGCAGTTTAAATACTTAAATATTCAGTGTTCTTGCATTATAGTCTGCTTCAACAAGAGAAAATTGAAATTTTAAGTAACCCCCTTTATAAAAACTGCTTCAATGTTTAAGATATAATAATAAAATAAGTCTAAATAAGTTTATTTATTTAGCCACACATCATAAAATAGAATCATAAAGTGCTATAGAAAATTTTTAGAAAAGGAAGAAAAATCTCAGGATTTAGACAAGCATTGATGTGGAGATTTGCATTGTTACTGCTTTAAAGGGCTTCTGTTTTTATCTCCGAAATATGCTTCAGAACCTGAGGAGCACAAATATAATACCTGTCTCCAGCTTCTCAAAGCAATTTTGTTTTTTGCCTGCCCTCCCATGAGCAATGGAATTTTTGGAGATCAAATCCAAAGCACTTTATTGTTTTCCTGCTTTGCTAAGAATGTAACCAAATTCAGCTTTATTATTATTTTAATAAAACGAGGGAGCATTCCCAGTATTGTATGTGATAAGCTTGACTAGAGGAGGAAACTAACCAGTGCTGTTCATGTAAGTTTGAAACTATTTTTAACTATTAATTTTTTATATATTGTAGAGTTTAATTATGCAGAGGTGTAAGATGCTCTGTTACATGTATTTTTACTAGATCAGGTTTTATTCAGTTGATTAAGATTGATACATGGTTAGTCAGATACATTTTTAGATATCTTTATTTCATTTTAAAATATTAGTAATTTCCCCCCCTTTACAATAAAGATCATTTCTTTGGACTGGATTTATAAGTGGTTCAGCCTCTTGTTTTGTTTTGTTTTTCCTAATTTAATCTAGCCAGTCAGTAAACAAAGTTTTGTTTTCTCACTTCCCCTCATGTTATGACCGCAGATTGTATTTATTTTCAAACATCTGTCTCTAGAGAAAACTAGGAACTGAGGAAATTCGAGATTATGCAGCAAGCTATTTAAAGGAGATTCCGTTTTAGAAGAGGAACTTTTCTACAAAACTATTTGGGAAACATATAGTATAATACAATTTTGAAACACACAATAGCTTCTTTATATAAAGTGATATTGAAAAAAATTCACATAACAGCTGTAGAATTCTGCTTCATACTCAAGTTTTTATTTTTCAACTGATGTAGATGTATTACATATTAAAAATATTCACTTGTCTGTTTTTTACCCGTGTGGTAGGCAGTGGAAAGGAGAAACTCTATTGCTTCCTTAAGACATAGAATAATTTGTTTCATCAGCTAAACATTTCTTAATTTTGTATTTGCAGTAGCTTCAGTCTTTAGCCTCCATGTTCTGTTTTGATGCTGATTACTACTCTTCAAGCTGATCACAAATTTTATCCAATTAATTTCATGAAAACTACCTAGGAAATCAACTTACAGTTCACCTATAGCTGTAGTTTTGTTAAACAAACACAAAAACACAAATCTTGATACAATTTGGAGCCACTTTGATGCTGTATTGGTGGAAAGATTTCATAGGACACCATATTTACAGAGACCTTGCCCTTGTGCATCCAGCAAGGTAGAATCTCTTGGTCATCCTTTTTATGATGCCCCAAAGCATGTTCAGATCTCCTCAATTGTTTCCAAATACAAGGGCCACACTGATAAATTTTATGTTTATTACTTTTTAAGGGATGCTAATCCCACACTCACATATCAGAGGTCCAAATATCTTCACCAAATTATAGCTTAAATATAATTAAATATGTTGCTTTATTATCCTATTAAGTTGTTCCTTTCTAAATAATGAATTATTGCATTAAACTGTTTCTCTTTTTTATGTAAAAGGTGCCCAAAAATTATAATAAAGGTATTGAGATATAAATTTGATTATGGAAACTCTAAGGTTTCTAGTCTCTCTTTCCTAGACCACAAAGTTTCTTTTTACTATTATTTCCCTTTTTTTGAAATTTTGTCTTTCACAGTTAAAAAAAACAAACAGTATTGGATTTGGGGGGAGGAGGCAATTGGGCAGTTATATATTGAATCTATTCTACAACATTTTATTCAAATCCTTGATGTAATGTTAACTGCATTTATTTATTTATTTACATTTATGTAACTCACAAATAAAATTAAAAACAGATAAAAACAGTTAACCAGAAGCACAAAACTCATGGGAGAGTGTCAACGTATAGCTCTTTAACATTATGGCCCTATTGCAATCTTTCCATCTCCAGGCCTGATGACATAGTAGAGGCTTCATAAAGACCAGTAATTTTAAAGCCAATGTAACCTCAGGAGGAATGATGTTCTAAAGGTGCCGCAGCATAAAAAACTCACGTCCTGGGTTCTGTCAGATGGAACTGCTTTATAGATGGGAGCCACAATATGTCATTTTTGCCAGACAAAAGGATGAGACAAAAACAGATCTGCTCCAGAGCTAGTAATAGATTAATTTCGATACACAAAGTGTTTATGATTTGGACCTTACTTAAACAGTGATAATTGATTCACGTTATTCCTCTTTTCAAAACAACATGAAGATATTAGAAATAAGGAGAAAAGCCTTTTTTGAAAGGAAGGAAGAGAAAGAAAGAAAGAAAGAAAGAAAGAAAGAAAGAAGAAAGAAAGGAAAAACTAACTAGAATATCCCATAAAGTTTTACTAAGTATTTATGATAGCATTTTTACTATTCTGATTCATAAAATGAAACCATTCAAAAATAGAAACAATAAAGTGAAGTTGTATGTTCCTATTAAATTAATAGTAAGAACAGAATTTAATCAATGTAAAGGAGTGCAATTATAGAAAATAAGAAATACCAGTAGTTTCCCCTTAATAAGGATTAAAATCAGGCTGGTAAACAGAATAAAATTAACCTAAAAGTCTATATATCCTAAATATAATGTTACTAGAATTAGTTGTTCTTGACTTTCGACTTCTACATTTCATTTTCAACTTCTAGTCAAGTCCAATGTGAAATACCGAGAATTTCAGTTCTGTTTTAGGTTAATCACAATATCCTTCCTCACACAAAATGTTAGTTAATTTATCATTGCATATTAAAATATATGCTTTATATTATAAAACCAGATGTATTCTTTTTAAAAAATAACTTCTTAATCAGTTTTCTTTTCTGACATGAAAATATATCTCAGCACATTACATGTACTTCTGAACTTATGAGATAATGGCAATAGCAAGTCAGCGTGCAGGGCATTCGCTAGATTAGAGAGCTTCCTTAGCACAGAGTAAGGTGAGTGTGGTTGGAGAAGAACCTGGTCTGAGTCATGCTTTTGGCATCTTGACTAGAATATGCCCAAACATACATATATGCCTACATAATATGATTTTTGGAATTAATTATAAATAACAGTTTTTGTGGGAAATTGTTTTTACAAGAAGTAACATAAAGAATTCCATGATTTCAAAAATCGGACACTAGAAGGGACTAAAGATTACAGATAGAGGAAAAATATATTGTACAGGGCTGCAAGAAGGTGCAAAACATTCTAGCAATACACATACTAAAGGAAAATTTTGAAGAATGAAATCTGAAAATAGTCACAATATGAACAAAGTGAGTAATTGTGTCTGCCTTTGTGAATAGAGGATCTCCAAAAGATGCTATTGAAGAAATGACAGATGTAGAATAATTTTTATCTGACATGATGGAGATGATATCAGCAATGGATTTAGAACTGATAGCCATAAAATGATTTTGAAAAGAATGTTTCATTGGATCTACAAAAGAAATTATCTGAGCTTTTAAAATTTAAAAGGGGAAATACAAATAATGAATGAAGAGAGTGTACCTGCATAATTTTTCCCCACTAGATTTACAAATGATGCTTCTTATAGCTTTGAAGTAATCTGTGTGATGCAACAAAGAAGAAATTAAGAAAAATCAAATCCTATGACAATATTTGAATGAACTAAAGGTTAGGACTATTACAAATGAAAGGAAAGAATACAAACTTGGTTTATTTTATCAAATAAAATAAGTGATATTGTTACTTTTACTTACCTTTTTGGATTTTATGCTGGTACCAGGACTGAAAAGTTTAGCAATCAGCATCCTGAATTTCATCCAGAAGCAAAACAGTGCAGCTTGCAAAAGAGAAGTGTTACACGGCTGTATTAAATCAAACCCATTGTTGCCTGTGTCCACTGCATTCCGGACCTGCTGAAGCTTCCAGGTAGTCTTCAACAGCAGTCCCATTGCAGTAGTCAAGCTGGGAGACCACTCAGATATGAATGGTGTCTGAAGAATCCCACATTATAGGGAAGGGTTCAACTGGCATACCAGATAACATTAGACAAAAGCATTCCTGACCACATTGATGTGTATACATTGACATTGGTTTGTGTTGATTGGTAAATCAATGCATAATGTGAATTGATATCTACACCATCAGGAAAGCACTAGATTACAAGTACAGTTAATTTTGCTCTATTTTCTGATTTCTATTCTCATCAGATTTTAAATACTCATAACGTACTAATTCTCTTCTGGATAAATCACTAGTTTTATGCAGCATTAAATGCATCTAATCTTTACTCCGATTTACTGGTAAGAATTTTATATGTGTAAAAACAATATGGCTCTTCACAAAATCTAGTTTTGTGGCTAAATCATAGATTGCTTCAAAGACATAAGTGAAAGCCTACTATAGAAAAATATACTCTTTGTTTTTTTATGAGAATATTGCTACCTTTGAACCATTTTCACAAAGAGTGATTCTGTAGAACCTCCCAACTGCTTTTTTTAGCAAGTGATATAAATCCTAGAACAATGCATTACAGATTGTACCGAGGATGTTATTTCCTTCTCTAATACAAATTGTTAGCTTGCTTTTCCTGTAGTTTTGACAGCTGTATGTTGTTTAAAAGGATCAGTCAAACTAATGCTTTATAGAGCCACTGTTTAAAATTAAAGTTTTTATAGATGCTGAAAGGCCTACTGTATTTAATTTAGTATGACTTAAAGATGTGTTTATATTCATAAATCTTCCCAGATGTGAACTACAGATGCATGTAGCAAATAGTTAATACAATTACTAGTCTTGCAGGAGACAAGACTACTCTATCAGAAGAACTCATTTTCCTCTTTTACATAGATTCTCTAACCAATAAACCCCCAAACATTGGAATCATGAATAGGTTTTTGTTGTTATTTAAAGTAGCTGCCCTTGGTATTAAATAGGATGAAAGAACTTATCTTTTGTCTCGTATCTCCTTCTCTAAAGATAATGTGACAAAATTACTGTAGAAACCTTTTTTGGGTTTTGTGAATGTCTGCCTTGAAAAGATAAAGGACAAATATACATTCTTAGGAAAGGCAGTTATTACTCATGGAATGCTGATCACACGAGTGCTGTGGAAAACCCCATCAACGTTGCTTTGTAATGTCAGTTTCCTAATACAAGTGTCTTCACAATCAGTGTGAATATTTGCAGGAGAGAAGCTGTAATAGCTAGTGCAAACTAAAGTGCCATGGCTCTCTTCTGGCAGAAATTTTGAATATGCAAATGTTGCATGGAAGACAGTGTCATTTAAGTAATGTCCATGTAAAGTACTAAATAGTATTTGACAAAGTATGAATACTTCACTTTAAATAACACTTGAATAATGTCCATAATTATCAGAATTCTAGTTATTTGCCCTTTAAACTTCCTTTATAGAAACAAAGTAATGATAAAATCTCTGATGCTTTTCAATCTCAGCTCTTCTTTCTAAGCTATTTTAAGTATTCTCTGGTCATCTTACTACGGACAAGTTTAAGTTTCTTTTTATATATTAGTGCATTGCTTGTAAGTTTTTCCCAGTTCCTTTTAATTGATTGTAATTGTATTAAGCAAAAGGAAAAATATAATCATTTCCAAATATATAGATCCTGTATATTACTTGTATCAAATAGTGTATGTGTATGTGTATGAAAGAGTGATATTTAATACAGGATGCATTGTGTGAGTGTAAATATAACAACATAATGTTGGTTATAATAATTGTATTTGTGTTTATCAGTTATAAAGATATAACTGAGCATTATGTTTGATAGCATACAGAGGACTTCAGCAATGAAAAAGATTTTCTATGACCATAATTTTGAATTGTTTCTATTTAACTTTTTTATGCTGCCCACTCATAGTTTCTTGAGAAATTTATCAATATGCCATGCAATCAGTATTCTTTCTACACTTAGATATGAATGTTTATGAAGATTCTCAGCATCCATGTCATGGTTGTCCCAAAGGTGCTTGTTTCAAATGGCAACTGGACTTTTTAAGCTTTTGAGAAATGAAATATCTTCAAGAAAAATCAAGAAAGTCCAGTTGCCATTTGGGGAAAAAAACATAATTGAGATGTACATCATGGATTTATATTAGCCCTGAAGAACTTGATAATTGCAGTCTTAAAGCACTTGACCATCCTTTGAAAACCAGTGAGGTGTTTTTCTTCCATTTTGAAAGGGAAATATACAAAAATGGGCTAAAATAAACAGGCTCAACCCTCCTAATTTCCAAATCCTTCTCTTCAACTTGGAGGGGGGGGGGGGCAGAGGAAAGTTCTTCACCTTTATCATGAATGTCAATATTGACAATTCCAATATCTTTCCATCCACACCCTGTCTAATACATTCCTTGTCCTCTCAGAAAATCTAAAGGAAATGAAAAAAATTGTCAGTACTGATGTAACTCAAATTGAAATAGATGGAGCTACATCACATATGGGCAAAGCAGGATTTCAAGAGGGGGGTTTGAAATATTTTGTGCCATTTTTTAATGTGATTTGTTTTTTTTTTAAGCCTTATAATTCATTTCATGCTTTGTCCATTTCAGCCGAAAGTAGACTTAGGCTCCACAATGCATTCGAATGGCAGGTTATCTTCATCTGATTTAATTGGCAACTTCATTGGGAAATGGGAGGGAGACCTCAGTAGGGTATCTATTTCATTTTAAGTATTTCTGTAGAATGAGGAAGAGAGAATGAAACCATTCCCAATAGGATTTTTCTTGCTAACATCTTCATATTCATGATTTTCAGTGTTATCTCTTTGAAGTTATTAGAATATGGGCAACACATATTTGGGCAGAAACATTAGTATTTCCCCCACTTTTCATGGGAAAAGTTCACCACAACCACTACACAATACTGAAATTCAATCACAATTTGTACTTTGAAAGGAGAACTTTAATTAAGGATACCCAATTCAGAGGAGCTTTCATATATCTAGTTTTATTAAACTTTGGGTAGCCTTAAAAGTTTAAAATATAAATAGAATAATTTAGAACTCTCTAGAATACTGATTTATCCTTTTGAGCACTTGTGGTTTTCTTTTCTATATTTGTGCAGAAATTAAGGGTAGAAATGGGTTTTCCATCAATAGAGATGCTGTCTTATGTGTTATTTGGCTACATTTTCCATCATTCCTGAAATTTGGTCGCACTTTACAACCCTCTTTAAGGAGTTTACAGAGTCAGTATATTGCTCCCAGCAATCCTCAATAATATTGATAAAATTGTAGATCATAACTTTTGAAATTACATTACATAGATAAGACTTGGTAAGTTTGTCACATGTATACCTCAAAAGTATAAATTACAGTTGTTCTTTTAATATCTTTTTTGTGACTGTGAACAAAAACCTTGTTACCTGTTTCAGAAATTCACCATGAATTTACTTACATGGCTGTTCTTTATGAATTAGTAGCTTTTATTTTATGTCATTTAGAATGAAGAGCATCTCAAACCAAGCTTCATTCCTGGTCAGAAATGTCTATATTTTCTTGACAATAACTTGATAACAGTATCCAAGTGGTACTATTTTTTTGAACTTTCAGTTAAGCCTGCAGCCCTGAAATTTCCCAGTGTTCGCCCAACCAAGTCCTAAATTGCTTTGATTTGATTTAACTTTTGGGATGTTGCCAGCTATTGTGATACAATATTGTAAGCAAGCCTGATCAAGTCAAGTGTACTGAAACATTATAACCTCAACTGAAACTACTACTATTGGATCAACATTGTTCTTCAGCTAGTAATGTTAATAAATATTAACATTAATAATGTTAATAAACATTAACATTCTGCTTTTATGATAATAATCATAAAAGAATTAATGTTCCTGCATGGTTCACAAAAATGAAGACATAGTAGTACATCAGGAATATCAGTATCCGGATTGGATTAAATTACTGGACAATCATTCATAACTGCTTTTTCATTTTCATATTTGTATGGATTAAGATTGAACAAGCACCATTTCACTTTTTTTCAATTTCCTGGGGTATTTTTCCTCTACAAGTACAGAGGTTTGTTTTTCCAGTGGCCATTCATAAATTGCCTTATTCAGCACTGAATAATTCTGAATGAGAATCAGTGTTCTCATCCTAGAATGGGTAAGAGTTGTCTGTAATTCAAAACATGTGATTCCACTGATAAATTGACTCTTGTTTAGCTTGTATGTAGAGCCTTTGTAGGACTGCTATGGTGAAAGTTTCCAAAATAGATTCACAAAGCAAAAAATTTCTAGGCGCTTGCAGTTTCAGTAGCACTTCACAGTTACTGTTTGGCAAAAACACTGTAGAATGAATATCACTCTAATGCCAAAAGGAAAAGTATTCGCAACATGTACTATGTATGAATGCCTGATCTTAGACAATGTTAGTGGCTTAGACTAAATAAATAAATTATTAATATCATCTGATACCTATGTTGAATTTGGAATGAAGGGAAAGGGGGGATTTTAATCTGTCAGATATGTCTTGAAGTTCAGACAATTTTGTTTTAAAGACAATTTCTGTAATTTCACTGAGCTATTAATGGATGTCACTAGCCAAATTGAGTTTATCATACTTTCATATTATTATGTTCTCACCACCATTTAAGGTAGTATTGTTGCATTGTATTAATATGTTATAGTCAGCTTCAGGGGCAAAGAGGTGTCAGAACAATCTTCTCAACAGTATGGATAAGAAACACTCAAGGTGCCAAAATCATCTCTAATGTTGCAGCATTTACTGATTGGGGTATATTATTTAGTACAGTTGTCTAATCAAATAATCAGAGGGGCTTGTGTTTTTTGATACTAATTCCTTGTGGATTAACAGACATGCATACTTTAAATATCCAAAAGTATTTGATCACTTATGGGAAGGATTTTGCAACCACAATATCTTCTCTAACAGTCCCTGTATTCCTTTAAATTTGCTCCAATTTAGGGAACTAAGAAAGGATATTACTAAGCTATTTTTACAAAAAGGTAAAATCCTTTATCTCAGAAACTGTTTGTATTAATTCTTCTAAAGCGATTCATTTTCATCCTCATATATTGGTCAGGATTTAGATAGTTCAGTTGTTATTCATGTACTGTTTCAGTCAACTAGAAATGTATGTCCATTTCCGTACAGAGGTGCTTGCTTCTTGTTTTTCCTTATTTATAGTATATTACCCATCCAGATAATTTAACTGCTTCCTGACATTCCTAAGAATGAATAAGCCCCAAATAATAACTCATGAATTATTCACGAATCACAGGGTGCAGAAGAGATCCTGCAGAGAAATTCCTGTGACAATTCATCAAATTGTCAGATGCTTTGTTTGTCAGATACATGCATTTTTTCCTCTTAAAAATACCATCTAGAACAGAAGTAACGAACTTAAGCCTGTACTTTCAGGTTCAAACAGCTAGTAAATTACTGTGTCAAAAATGTCAAAAATGCAATTGCTATTGCTATTGCTATTGCTTTAATTTTATATTCAGAATAACTGATTCATTTCCTGAGTTAAATGATCCATTTCCTAGAAGTGTTCTTCAGTACTACAATCAAAAAAATACTTGTCTAAATTTCTATATTAGATTAAAGCAAATTCTAGGGTTATTTGATATAATCCATCTCTCTCTTACTATATTGCATTTTTATTTGGACATGTGTATGTGCATATGTATGTGTTCTCATGATGCACAGGTACATAAAGGGTTGGGATTCAGTCGGTTCAGATCGGTTTGGGCAAACTGGTTGTTATGATTTTGCGCAGTTTGGAAAACCGGTAAAATTGACCACTGACTAGCCCCGCCTGCCTCGCCCTATATACTTTCCTTCGCCATGTGGTCCAGACCGTCCAGCTAATCTTAATGCCTCACCCTCACCATAACTGCTGCTTCTCTGTACTGCATGCTTTTTGAATGGGATTAGATGAAAGCAACAGCTCACAGGTGCTAAATTGCACAAGAGACGCTCTCTCTCCCAGCAAGAGTAGCAGCAGAGAGAAGCAGCCGCTGCCCCAGAGAGCAAAAATGGAGTGGAGCAGGCCCCAGAAGGCTGCTCAGTTGACCCTCGCCGTGTGGTGGAAGCCATGCATGCACGCATGCATGGAAGCCATGCACATGCGTGTGCACTCACATTTTGGGTGAACCAGTTGTTAAGTGGGTTGAATCCCACCACTGAGTACATACCCTTGTATTTGTGTATTAAACCAATATGGGAAACAATAAAAAATGGAAGCAGATTAAAAGAGAGCAGATTTTCTAACAATGGTATTCCTCAATCCCCATAAACAGGATTAGGAAGGTAGAGATGCTCCATTAGTTTTTCTGTGAATTTTCTTCTGTGTTGATCTTGGAGTTGCTTGTTTAATGGCT
This sequence comes from Thamnophis elegans, assembly GCF_009769535.1. Classification (NCBI taxonomy): domain Eukaryota; kingdom Metazoa; phylum Chordata; class Lepidosauria; order Squamata; family Natricidae; genus Thamnophis; species Thamnophis elegans. Next base: position 59,650,345 of record NC_045545.1, read on the forward strand.
CTTAAAATACCACAGAACTGTGCATTTTGAACTTTAACTTCCCTTTCCTGCATATGGTTTCCTGTTGGGAAAAGTGAGGACACAAAGTGAAAGCTGCAGTGATGATTCTGGAGATCATAGTGAAAGAAAAATATTTTTCAAACTATGGGTATGCTCTGCAATTGGAAGCAAGAATTAATTTTACTGTATACTATTTGTTGCCATATGTCCCTAACTATATTGTCGTCTGAAAATACACTATCAGTCCCATGAATTTCATAGCAGGTGAAATATATGGTGTTAAATCCTGGCTTCAGATCCCTTTCCGGTTATATCTGATAGTTTGTAGTTGCATTCAGAAAACTAGAAAAGCATGCATTATTTTATTTAATCGACAAGTAGTAGAAATGCATACAAGATCATGGTTATAAAGTGATTGTAGGGCTAGGTTTTGCTTCCTTTCCTATACCTGTCCATATTTCTATTCTTTCTTACTGCACCTTTCGTGAATGCCTTCCATTGAAGTTACATGTTTAGGTTCTGCTTTTTTCTTAGTATTTCTCTGTTTAATATTATTTTTTATCTTGACTTTTTCACTGTTCCCTTTTGCACTGTTTAATCCCTGCCTATATATAAATCAATGTTTTTTAAGCGTTTGTTAAATTGAGGCTCTTCCCAATTTCTCAAATATTTCATAGGGCTGTAAAAATTAACTTTTCTGATACTCATGCATATAGGCAGAAGGTGTGTTGGCATTTGCTTATCTGTTTACTCTTTCATATGTTCTATTTTATTGAAGTGACAAGATTTTAACTTGATTTTCTTTATTAGATGCTAATAAATATTCATAATTTCAGGCCCAACGAAAAGATGCTTTTATTGAAGAACGTTATGGAAAATACAACATTAGTGATCCATTGATGGCTCTTCAGAGAGATTTTGAAGCACTGAAGGAAGAAAGTTATGGTGAAAAGCAACCTGTTTGTGCCAATCCTTTATCCATTCTGAAGGTAGTAATGAAACATTGCAAGAATATGCAGGAAAAAATGTTGTCTCAGTTGGCTGCTGCAGAGAGTAGACACCGAAAGGTGAGTTTCTATCTCCTTGGAAGCTTAATGAAAAGTAATAATTGTTCTTATTTGGAACACTATAGTATTATAGAGTTACCTACTTTTAATTTTAATTATTAAATATGCACTATTATATAATGTTATATAAGAATCTCTGGCTAATTAATGAGGGAGTTGGGTGGTTAAATAGTTAAATACATAAATACTCTGATCATTTTTTTTGTAAATAACCTTAAATTTAAACATTTTTTAAACTAAACAAAAACATTAAAATTGAAATGTACCAAAACAGTAAATTAAAAATACTGTAATTTTAAATATGTATACTTACAACCTGCTATATATTTTGCATCTATTTAGTTGCCTGATATTTATATTTGTGAATCTTTGGTATATATTGTTCATAGTTGTTTATGGGTCCTAGCCATGCCTTTCTTTTATTTTACCATTGTTGAAGCTTAGTTGCAGAAATAAATTACTGTGGTACAATTTATTGCATTGTATTAGTATTTTTCTAAAAGCAGTATTTAAATTTAAATTGTGTTATGCTGTTATATAAGTTTAAATTTAAGTTTAAAGCTGCAAACACTCCTCTTTATTATAGTCTAATTAAAAGAAATTAAAGCTTCAAGAAATAGAATTCGATTTTTCTTTAATACAGTATAGAATGTAAAAGAGCTCTTTAGATGGATCATCATGCAAATAGCTGCTTAATTGTTATTTTGCTTTCAAATTACATCCCAGAGCCAGTTTAATGTAGTGGTTAAAGGATCAGGCTAGAAACTGGGAGACCCATGAGTTCTATTCTCACCTTGAGCACAAAGCCAGCTGGGTGATCTTGGGGCAGTCACTTTCTCTCAGCCCTAAGAAGGTGGCAATGGCAAAGTACTGGGGGCGTGTGGGGAATGTTTGCCAAGAAACTGCAGAGATTTGAAGTTATGATGGCCACAGACACCTATGCAAACACAGTCAACATGGTCACATTCTTGGTACATGATAAGGTACTTACAGACATTTGCAGCATTCTCCAATGTTGCATTATTTTCAGTTGATTTTTTTGCCAGTTTCCAGCATTTACTTCTAATTTCCAGCAAAGAATGTCCATTGGATGAAATGGATTCATTTAGTGATTGTGGTGTTGACTGATGCAAAATGACTGATGCAAAAATGTCATAAAATAAATCCAGTCATAATGACCAGAATAGTTTACAAATGTAATTCTGGGGTCAATTACTGTTGCAAGTCAAATATTACATATATAATTAAATAACAAGGATAAATTTGAAGAATATTAAAATGTATGCTGGGAATAGTAGATGTCTGTTTTACCATTGCCCTGGATCCTTTTAAAAAGATCTGTTTATCAGCAAAAGTTAAGGAGTATCTGTGCCTGTTTTAAATTTTGCTTTGGGCAGATAAGAATCTTCTTTCTTTACATTTGGATACAGTAGTAATTACTTCTCTAAATGTGATTGATAATGTTCATTTTCATTTGAAAGGTAATTTTGGATCTTGAAGAAGAAAGGCAGCGACACGCCCAAGATACTGCTGAAGGCGATGATGTCACTTATATGCTGGAAAAAGAACGAGAACGGCTCACACAACAGGTATGTCTTCTTCCCAAGTAGCAATCAGAGGGAAATGATTAATTAATGTTTAACACAAGAGAACATGCCTTCTATGGGTGTGGGAACTTATGTTGGTCTCTAAATTCAGAGTTTTTACTTTCTCCCACAAGCAGAAAATTAGACATTCCATGTTGTATTTACTTTATAATCTAATTATTGTTCTATTTACTCTATAACCTTTTACTTATTTTGATTCAAATACAAATATTAAAAACTTTTTTCCTCTGACAAATCTTTATATCCCTTATTCACTGTTATTTATTTATTTTAGTTTGATTGGATGTTAAAGGTTTTAACATTTTTAAATATATACTTTTGTTTTAGTTGGAATTTGAAAAATCTCAGGTGAAGAAGTTCGAGAGGGAACAGAAAAAGTTGGCTAGCCAACTGGAGGAGGAGCGAGCACACCACAAGCAACTTTCTTCTATGCTTATGTTGGAATGTAAGAAAGCCACAACTAAAGCTACAGAGGAAGGGCAAAAGCTTGGAGAGTTAAATATGAAGTTGGACAAGGAAAGAAGCAAAGTAAACCAGTTGGAGGAGGAGCTAGCAACCAAGAAGAAAAGAGGCTTGCAAATGGAAGCACAAGTTGAAAAACAGTTATCTGAGTTTGACATTGAACGAGAGCAGTTGAAAGCCAAACTTAACCGGGAAGAAAACCGCACCAAAGTCCTAAAAGAAGAAATAGAGGATCTGAAAAAAACATTAAAACAAGTAGAAACGTATTTGAAAACTGGCAGCAACAAAGTTGAGAACACATCCCCATGTGTCTCAGTGGTGTCTACAGCAACTGTTACAGAAATCCCCTTAGGTAGGTCAGTGGCTTCTCAGACTAGTAATCACTTGACAGAAAACATGAACCAGGAATCTTCAATCAAATTGGCACACACGTTACCACTGGCCACAGCCCTCCATCCCTATGCCAAGGCAAACGGACATTGTGATGCTGATACACTAACAGGTGTTGAGATGTCTCAAACTGCAATGGAGAATCTAGACAAGGGCAAGTCTGTTGGGCCAGCTGCTGAGAGTACTGCAGAAAGTAGCACCTCCCCAGTAAGAACAGAGTCTCTTTCTGCTTCAGTTCCACCACTCCCTTCCAATGGAATTTCCTTGTCTCCCAGCAATACTGCTTCTTCTTCTCTGACATCTTCACCATGTTCCTCCCCAGTTATGACTAAGCGTCTGCTTGGAACATCAACCAGCAACCCTAGCTACCAATCTTCCTACCAAGTGGGAATCAATCAGCGCTTCCATGCTGCTCGTCACAAATTCCAATCTCAGGCTGATCAAGATCATCAATCAAGTGGTCTCCAAAGTCCACCCTCCAGAGATTTGTCACCTACTTTTGCTGATAATTCTGCAGCAAAACAGCTTGCCCGCAATACAGTCACTCAGGTTCTCTCCAGATTCACCAGTCAGCAGGGCCCTATCAAATCTGTCTCCCCTAACAGTTCACCTTTTGGCACAGACTACCGAAATCTCGCTAATGCTATGAGTCCCAAAAGTGAAACTAGCCCAGGTAAGGTCTCTAGTCCTTTAAGTCCCCTTTCACCTGGAATTAAATCACCCACTATACCCAGAGCAGAAAGAGGAACTCCTCCACCAATTCCTCCAAAGAAACCTGGTCTGGCTCCTTCTCCAGCAACTACCACGCCACCAGTGAAAACTTCAAGTCAGGCATCCCTGGGTTCTCCTATGGAAATGGCAACTAGTTGTTCAAGCAATGCTGTTGTAGCCAATGGGAAAGATATTGAGATTTTATTGCCAACCAATAGCTAGTCTTAAAAAGAGTAACATTCCAAGTGTTTGCAATTCCTAAAGCTGAAACTCAGTCTTATTCACTCCATGTTATTTATTTAAGTACTAACAGAATCTTCTTGTATAACACGTTTGTTTCTTTGTTTTATACAGTGTAGAAAATAATACAACTTGTACAATTTTTTGAACATTCAGAGCCTCAAGGCATCTCATGGCAGCAGGGAAATCAAACAAAAAGAGAAGCAGTTGCTCTGTTCTGGGAGCTGACCTATGGACTATGACAACAAAATACTCATTTTTAAATTATGCAGAAAAACACTCCATGCAAACTTCTATTACTTTTCTAAGAAGTGCCTGAGCTAAAGCCTGCAGTTATGAATGTGATTCTCTGTAATACCGGTAGGCATTATCCAACTGTAGAAAATAACAGTTTCTGAATCATGAATGTTTGAAATCAATATGGTTCTTAATCCTTTCCAACGTATTTATTAGTAATGTGCTATGAATAGGAAATATCCCAAAGGTGAACATTAGATTGGTTTTCTCTGTTATGAACAAAAAAATAATAATGTAGCTGCTGTCAGGCGCACTTGGTCCTGTTGCTAAATTGTACTCAACCCATGTTTTTCCTATGATACAAACTTTGAAAAGAGTTGTTAGCTTTAAGCAACCAAGTTATCAATCTTTACAAAATATTGTCCATTCCTTACAAGTTTGTCTCCCTAGAGCAAAATAAGTAAAATTTTAATAAGCATTCTACTGTTGTGTGTAGAACTTCTGAGAGTTGGGCCTTTGCTGTTCCTTGAGAAAAAAGTGAAATACTACTTGAAATCAGAAATGACTAATCAGGATTTTCAGATGTTTATATATAAAAAGGTAGGATCAGTACAAAAAGATCCAAAGCAATAAGTAAAGAATTGCTTCAGATATAATAACGCTGTAACTCAAGCAGACATAAACCTTGCTAGATAAGTTTTATTGTTTCTGAAGAGAATTGCCCATTTTGGCAGCAATATGGAAACCAAATTCTTAAGCTTTCAAAGATGCAGTTTATATAGAAAGATGTGTACATACCTTATTCCTGCCCTCATAATCTTAACAGTGATCACGTTGACATTATTTATACCTCAGATCACTTGTACAATTACTTTTAAGGCTTTATGTATTTGAGAAAATCCATTTTCCTAAGAAAAATAATAAACTCGGACCAATATAAGGCTCAAGAAGCAGTTTTCTTGGTAATAAATCTTTCAGTAATGCAAACTTTAGGGCAAAAGTTTATGCCTTGATCATGTCAGTGGGGCCAATATACTTATATAGCTGTTCATGTTTGAAATTGTTTCAGGAGTATCTCATTACAGAGATAATCAAGATCAAGGTTAATGATAAACTGGGTGTCTTTAATTTGACCGTAGGAAAAATATGTGAATGCCTCACCAAACTCAGCGTGCACTAATAATAAGAATCACAACATGTTTTGAAACTATTGCAACTTGCTGCTTTGACATTCAGTGATCAGGATTGGGGAACCCTTGAGTTGTGGGTGGTATTGTTGTGAAATTTAGGAGCAAATATCTGGGTTTAGATGGTGCAGGTTTTTTCAGTGCTTTTAAAGCAAATAAGGGCTGAAATTGGTGCATACTTCTTTGCCTATCATTGTCACATATATTTTGCCTTTTAAAGATAAAAATAAGCCAAAAAATCTTGCCTCATTCCAGCAATTATAAGTGCCACACATCCAGTTGCCACCACAAAATTGCCCATTCCTGCATCAGACCAAAGTTCTTCATTACAATTTTTTTTTTAAAAAAAGCATTACTTCAGGATGCCACTATGTAGGATCTAGACATTGTTCTCCCCCCTCCCTTTTTGGTATGGGATTGCTAGATTATTGTATTTTAACAAAGTGTCAAATATTTCTGAGGTTGCATTATATTCCACAATATATTGATACAGGAAATCATACAAACCTAATGCTATTCTTCACATATTATGGTCTATATAAATTTTTTCCTAAGTGTTTGAATATAGATGCATAGGAAACAACCCTGATAAGCACATAGACAATTCAGTTTTATGGTACAACCATTATTGGGAAGGCTATATAACTGAACTCAATTAAGCGTTTTGATGGTATTGTGTCTTACCTTAAAAGAGGTTATTGTAGCAGCCCTTAAAATATTTATATATGTTTACTAACTTGTATCCTTTCTTTATAATATGACACTATATAGAGATTTATACACAGTAATGAATTTCATTAGGAAATGCACTGAGTACTATAGTCTACAAAAATATTGGGGACAGTGTAGAAGGAAAAGTATTTTGTTGCTAATAGCCAATATCCTGCGATTAAGCACAACTATGAAAATTATTCTAGCTAATCCCCTAAGATTTTAAGGGTTAGTATTTCAGTTTTCTGTATAGTTAAAATATGGAATTGAAATGTTTAATATCCTCTTGATTGTGTATTGAAAAGTGTCATGGACTAATTAGATTTTAATGAAGTTCAAACTGTATAACCTAGTATTAATTGTTCATTAACATCTGTATATTTGTAAAGTCAAATGTATGAAACAGAAGTCTTTTTATCATTTTTATAGATGGCAGCATTAAACATGTTAAATGTTCGTACTATCAATAAAGGGTTTTATTTTTCTGTCGAGTGTTATGTGCTATAAAATAATTTAAAAGTCAACTGTTCATTAATAGTATGTAAACATTTCAATGACAGTAGCTGTGCCTAAAATTGGTAATTCAGGAAAATACATAAATACATGGCATTAATTGGCATTATAAAGACAATGTTCTTAAAAGGAAAATAGGGCTACAGATTTAGTAGTGCTGATGATATTCAGTGATATTGAGAATAGTCACCATTTAAAACATTTTTACAGGCTTTATCAATGGTCAACTATGCTAGGGCTGATCATTGGCCTACAGATTTATCAGTCTTTATTACAGAACATAATATTTAACTTTTGATACCTTTCTTAACACTATTGGGTTAAGATCCCATTCACTTTTGTTCTATTTTCTGATTAATATAAGCTTTTCTCCTACAATATAAGTAGTTTCCTTCTATGCTGGCTATTTTTCTTGGATAAGAAATATATATTCATTAGTAGGGATGTATTTCTTAAACATGTCTTTAGTCAGTACAATTTATCTTCAACATGGATGTATCCAGGAGAGTAACAAATGAAACCAAAGATCACATACAATTTCTTTACATATACCAGATAATAGGTATATTAAATATAAATGAGGGACATTTGGCCATTTTTTTTGTGCATAATGGTTCTGTAATTCACCCCGTTTATTTGTTTTTTCTCCTTTGTTGGCATGGCAATAGAGTTCTTTTATGCAAAGTCCTCACCCTGGTCTGGAATGCTGCAAAATGTACTTAACATCAAAAGCCTATTAAAATTCCACCCACTACTTTCCTACATCTTGTGCTCATGTCAGAGAAGATAATCTCAATGGCGCCAATCTGCTCAGTCTCTTCCTTTTTGAGGTCTCTGATTCATGATAGCCCAGAAAATAGTTCTGTAATCTGCTTTGCATCTACAGAAATAGAAGCAGAAAGATAGTTGTGTCAAAAAGATCCATCAAATGCCTTGTATTTTGTTTTGACTTCTTATCTATCACAACTTCCCTTCCAAGAATGTAGAAAATAACTAGTGCCATCTTCTGTTGGAAGTTACATTCTGTGCCTTTATTGTTAAAAAGAAAGTATAAAAACAGTTCTTGCATCGAAGCTGTGATATTTAAACATACCTTTTTGCAATATCATCTGTAAAGTTATAGTTGGGTTTTACTTTTTAATTAGTATAATTTCTACTTGGAGTAAACTTTTTCTCCAATAAAAAGCCATTAGTGTGGAAAGCACTGCACAATTCCTGCAATTAATGATTTTGCTCAGCAAGACATAATCAAGGTGGAAATCAGTTGCATAGGAAATGAAGTCAACAGACATATCACCAATAATATGGGATGCATACATACACATGGATTTGTTTCTTCAATATTCAATAGTTGGAGATAGGCAACAATATATCAAACATACTTTAAAATAAAAGCTACCTCCCCTTGGTATTATGAGAATAATACAGAATTTAGACTGATTGAAAATTCCTATCATGGGGTAAGTTATAGATTTCAATATTTTCCTATAAGTCCATTTTCTAGAAGTGAATATTTTCCCTTCCCATCCTTGGCGGCAATGATTCACCCCATGGCTTGTACTGTCTTTTTCCTTTGATTTCTTTTAAAGGAAAAAACGATGCAATGTATTGCAATTAGTGGATAATCTTTTAAGGACAATGCTGGCTGGGGAGTTGCACAGAGGATCATACACACAAAACCTTGTTTGCTTCCTCTAACAATGTCAATGCACCTGAGAAGAATGAAAAGGGAAGACTGAAGCCCATCCCTGCTTCCACCCTGGCCTGAGACCTCATGCCTTAGCCCCAGGGTGATGAACCTATGGTACATGAGCCACAGGTGGCACGCAGAGCCATTTGTCAGAGCACATGAGGTATTGCCCTGTCAGCTGGACAGTGCACATGTCCTTTTAGTCCTTTTAAAAGCCATTTTTGACCCTTCCCAGGCTCCAGAAGCTTTATAGGAGCCTGGGGATGGTGAAAACAGTCTCCCCCCCCCCCCCCCCAGAGGCCCTCCGGAGCACAAAAAAATGGCCCTACAGGCAAACTGGAAGTTCGGGAACAGACTTCTGATTTGCTCGTAGGGGCGATTTAAGCCCTCCAGAGCCTTCAGGGGCCTTCTGGAGGCTTCCCTAAAGCCTCTGGGGGGCGGGGAGGCTGTTTTCGCCCTCCCCAGGCTCCTATAAAGCTGGAGCCTGGGGAAGGTGAAAAAAGCATGCAAAAAATGGGGGCCAGAGCCAGTCATGCCTGCATGTGCGCTGGGGGGGTGCGCATTGCATTATGGGTGCAGCCTGTGCTCTCCCAGCTTATGGCACACGAGCCAAAAAAAGTTCACCATTGCTGCCTTAGCCCATTACATCTGCTACCTGTTGGATGCCATGGATTCTCCAGATCTGGGTATAAATGTAAATGTCATAAAATGCATTTTTTAAAATAAGGGAGTGGTTCAAATATAAGAGCCTAATTATTGCTTTAAAGATCATTGTATCAGGAAGCATGCTACTGATGATTACTTTTTTAATCACAGATAACAGATTCATGGCCAATTGAGGAAGGATGTTACCAACTATACCTTTGTCTATGTAGATCAGGGCTATCAAACTCCTAGCCCATGGACTGGATGTGTCACGTGCTGGCCACGCCCATGCATGGTTTAGTGAAGGGGAGGGGAAATCCTGATACGTCACGTGATGCCACCATGATGACATGAGTTTGACTCCCCTGATGTAGATTCTCAATCACTCAAGGGTTGGTTTTTGGGTTGGTTTTGTTTTGTTTTGTTTTTGCAAGTTCTATAATTAATTTGGTGTAGAAGATGAGACAGCAGACTGGAAACCGTGAGTTTTAATCCCATTTTAGGCATGAAGTCATCTGGGTGATCCTGAAGCAATGACAAACCACTTCCAAAAATGTTGCAAAGAAAACTTTAGGGCCTAATCGCCACCAGGATTCAAGAGTGACTTGAAGTTTAGTCTTCATCAAAAATAAGCAATCCATTAATAAAATGTATTCAGCCTCTGTAAATCGAGTTCTTAATTTTTGAAGCTGGAAAACAGCTGCTTTTCTGCCCTTTTTAGAATGTGCTTTAATAGCTACTTCTTTGATATTTTAACACTCTTTTTAGGCTGAACAAACTAGGGAACACAAACCCAAGAAGCCCCTTAGCAAAAAAAACCCAAAATATGCTCTGAGAATTCTGACCCTGCTCACCACATCACAATTTTTCCATAAAACCCATTTCCTACATTTCTTGTTATAGAAGTGCAGAAATAGTTGCCTACTTCAGGTACAATAGACCTGTTGCTTCAGAATGGAGACTCAGTTAAGAAAGTAAAATGAGGGCAAGAATGAACAGAAGATACTGGACAGCAAACATCAGATGACAAGGGAAAAGGGTAGAGTTATGTACCTTGTGGCTTAGACAGATATCCCACTTGAATTGATTAGGAACCTGACTAATCAAATTTTGTACTCATTCTGTCTACATATTATACTATAAACCAGAATCAGTCACAACTAATGGCAGCAGCTTGTGACCATAGTTGGTCTCAAAAAAGGCTACAATGGGTTGAGTCAGATTAATACTTGACTTGGAGAGTATCAGGAAATCTTTAGAGCTGTAAACTTGGCTGGGAAGTCAAGCATCCAGAATTAGTCAAAGGAAAACCCCTTCTGTCTTTCTGAAGAAAACTTACATAGATTGTTTATGTAACCACCAGGAATCGAGTTTGACTTGAAGGGATTTTAAAACCAAAATAATCAAATGTTATTTCTTGGAAGCCCTTGCCATTCTCATCATCTTCCTGGATATTTCTTGGGCCATTGTGACCTAGATTTCCTTGTTATTAACAGATATGTGAAGACTGGAACAGGAATATTACTAATTAGGTCTCCAATACTATTTTTTTCTGGTAACATTTACACAATAGATCCACTAGGGAGCAACCTATCCATAAATTTTGTTCACTTGATCTAGCAATACTTCTTGGCTAAATGAGCTTTTAAAATATCTTTCCCAACTGGTGTCTTCCAGATGTGCCATGCTTCAGTGTTTGTAATCCATATCCAGGATGCTCAAAGCCTGCATAGATCAGGATATTACGAATTTCAGCCTCTTACATTTCAAGGATTACATTACTTTTAATCCTGCCTGAATATTAAATGCAAGACTCTCCATTTTCTATAGAGTAGATTTATTATGAACTTTCAAGGGATATTATGATCATTCTCCCAAAATAGCCAATAGAGATTTTTTGCACTTCTTTTTTTTTCATTCAGTCATGTCTGATTTTTGGAGATTGCCTGGACAAGTCTCTGCTGTTTTCTGGGCAAAGTTTTCCAGGAGAGATTTCCTACTGTCTCCTTCCTACGACTGTGAGAAAGTGACTAACTCTAGATCACCCATCTGGCTTTGCACCTAATCTCTGGCTTCTAGTCTGATGCCTTCAGCGCTACACCAAACTGGCTTTCACACAGATCTGATATAGCCAGACACAAAATTGCCCTTTACTAGAAGGAAATGGTCCAGTAGCTCTCCACCAGCATCTCTGTCCTCCAGGATGAATTTTATTATCTATCATGATATAATTTCCAGGTTATTGCAATAATATTTTCTCTTGAACATGGGAATCTGCTGAGGGAGGCAAAATTCTACAATGACAAGTCCAGCTATGCCCACCACATTGGACTTTTGCCACACCTCTGAATTCAAGACTTCAAGTTCTACTTTTTTTTACAGATGCAAACATCCTTTAATAATATAACTTCTTATTAAAACTTTAAGGGTAGCTTCTGTCACACTAAAGTTTTAGTGCTATGTTTATGTATTTTCCAAAGTTTGAAATGTTAAATTCCTGTATCCTGCCCCTTTATAGTGGATTCACTCTCCCACCCACTACCCTTTTCTCTACCTTTCCTGGAGAGGTGGGCACCCTTCCAAAGAAAATACCAGACTCTTATCCCACATTATTTTATAAGACCAGACATATTCAAGTAAATATCAATAATATTTTAGAAAATACAAAACTAGCATTCTTGTGTTCTGTTTTTATTTCTTGTTTAATTAAAACATTTCCCTTAAGAATAATTATATGGGTCACAGTATTTCCAGAAATAATTTGGCGTCACACAACAACTTCCAAGAATAATACAAAAAAAAGTGTTTCAATTTGATCAGTGACTAAGGAGTTGAAAATGATTTGATGACACATAATCAGTGGCTATCTGGATTTTTTCTTGCTCAGATCTGCAATGGTGAAAGAGTAAGTTTTCCTTCTGCCAAATTCCAAATGTTCCCTCAATCTAAAAAGTTTATTTGGTCCATCTTCTCAGCTATGTTCTCATAGCACATAAACCCAAAGCTGAATTTAGCAAAACCTGAGACTGTTTTAATTGATTATGGGCCATGAAATTTGTTTAATCCTAGCAACCACATATATAGGATCTCTCCATGACAATCTGCCCCTAACATGAACAGATGTTCTGATGTTCCAACAATACCCTCATTGCCACTGTCAGTGAGGCCACCTACTTTGCTGCTGGTCATGCTCTTCTCATTCCTTCCACCCTTCTGGAGCACTAAAGCACTAAATCTTACAATGGCATAATATAATGGTTGGATTCACACACAGGTTGAGCCACAAATTGCCCGGTCCCATGTTAGCCTTAGTCTAGCCTGTTATCAGCCCAGCTCTCTTGTTTCAGATTCAGTTCTAGATGCTCCCATTCTTCTTGATATAAAGAAAAGGCATGGCTGCCTAAACAGAAGACCAGTAGGTGGCAGCTTTGCCTGTTGGATACTATTCATTTTTTTCTTGGGGCAAGAGGAAGTACAGTATAGTATTCTGTCCCAAATCTAAGCAGAAAAAAAGTGTTGGTTACAATCGCCTTCTTTACCTGTAAATCTCTCATTGATGAAAGCATAAGCTTATAGTTTCCCAAGTTTATTGCCGAAAATCTTATCTTTCACCAAAACAATTGTACAGACATGTATATATCCGTGATTTATTTATTTAAGTACAGGCTGCCCAACTTCAAAATTACTCTGAATGACTTACAGCTAAGAACTGACAGCAGGGGTGGGTTCCTGCCAGTTCTAACCTCTTCTATAGAAGAGGTTCCACAAATCTACAGTGCCCATTAAAACCGGCTCCAGCTCCCTCATCCCGCCCGTCCGCACATCATCAAGATGAAGAGCGAGAGGAGGAATTCTGGGAGTTGAGGTCCACAAGTCTTAAAGGTGTCAAGTTTGAACACCCCTGAGGTTTTTTTTCTAAAGGGTTAGGGGTGCAAGGGTCTTGTAACTTGACAGCTTTAAGACTTGTGTGCTTCAAATGCCAGAGTTTCTGAACCAACATTTTGGTTGCTAAACAAGAGCGTTGTTAAGTGAGTTTCACCACTTTTTACAAGTTCGCTATGTCCACCCAATCACATGGCTGACAAGCCTATCCCACCCAGTCACATGGCTGGCAAGCCACTCCCACAAAGCAGGCCACACCTACAGAAGAGGTTCTAAAAAAAATTGAAACCCACCACTGACTAACAGATATATAAAAGCATATGCAATTGATCCAAATGCAAAACAAGATTAAAACAAATCATGGCAAAATAAAATAAAACAAGGAAAAGGAAAAAGAGGGTTTCCACAGCCAACCTGCCCCCAAGGCCAGGAGGAACGATCAGGTCTTCAACTGCTTCCTGAACAGTATAAGGATGAGACCAAATTTCTGGGAAGAGATCTTTTCAGAGGGCAGGGATTGCAACACTGAAAGTGCACTACCTGAGTTCCACTTTTAGTAATTAATAAGACCTGCAATGCACCCACTTTGATGGACTGTACCAGAGGATCAGAGACAACTGACTTTAAGATGGTAACTACTCATAATGCTCATTGCATTACAGTATATATAATAAGCAGTGGCCTATGCTCTAGTTCTTTGCCCCACTGTGTAATATTATAGAAATGCATATTCTTCAAGTAAGGCCCAGGAACTAATACCCTTTCTGTCCTGGGCAAAGAAATGTGTGTAAGCATATGGGGGGGAGGGGATGATTATAGAAGAATGGGCATAAATGGTTTCAAATCAACTTTTTAAAAATGGGAGTCCCACTGTATTATCTGCAAATGCCAATCCTACCTAAATGGATATCAGATCCCTATATATTTAATGTTAAATTTATTTTGTATTTGGACGTTAAAGTTATTTGGTATTTTTCCTTTTTTTTGTACACACTTTTTTCTTTTTTGTTATTAGAGCTGAATGTATGTTTTTGTTTTGTTTTTCTGTTTTGTAGTTTATCTTTTATGATAAACCAACCAATCAATAAAATATCCCAATATACTTGTCAAATTATTCCCCCCAGACAACTTTAAAAGATTATTTTAATTAAAAAATAAGTTTTATCTGTAGCATGATGCACCTAAAACCAATTATATAATTCCCATAATTTGCACAATGATATCATAACACATTATCATGTCATTGTCACCAAATGTTTAAACCCATGGAAGGCATTTCCCCCCCACTGCGATCATCATTCCAAAAACACAATCTTCAAATAATTATTGGTATAGGAAAAAGAAGGTACATTTTTATATAACTGTCCAGAAACTGCATCCATTGTAAAGTGCAATACAGATATGTTTTATTGGTTCAGGCCAAAGATAAAAATGTCCAGCTGGCTTTTATACCTCTCATCTTCAATGTTATCATGAACAATGAGTGTTAAAGATGATAGAAAAGCAACATGGGGGTGGGATATTATTTTTCCCAAGTGGAGCTTCCCAATACCCTTTGATGTGCTGGCAGGACAGATTCTTCAAGCTGAAGTTTAGAAACAGAGCAGGAGGTCTGGAATATTGCCAAGAGGAAATTGAAATTCTCATCTAAAAATTCTCTCTTGTCTGTATCCCAAATAAATCTCATTAACGTTTCTGACACTGATTTGTCGTATTCTAAAATATAAACACAAATTGGAGTATCTGGAGGAGGGAGCGTAAGAAAAATCAGTGGAAAAGTTGTATAAACCATAGAGTACCATTGTGGCAGAAAGTAACTGATGATGAGAATTAGACTGAACCAAGTTTCCCATACAGATGGGTAGATTTTGTGCATCTTGGTCTGTTTTCTTACCATAGCTGCTTGCAGAGCTGGTCCTCTTCTTTGGTAGGTAGTGTATGGTAGCCATTGCATTTGGATGAAACACCAAGGAGCAAAGTTTTGGAAGAGGATGCCTGTCCACAGTCTACTGCATTAAAATGCTCTCCCTGCCCTCAAGATGTTGTTTTACTGCCCAGGTTGGAAGAAGCAGTCAGTCCAATCACCAGCTTTACTTAGAATTGGGAGAAATGAAACTTGCCCTTTGCTTGGAAAGCTCAATTGGGATGAGGGAGAGGGGAGTGAGCGTCACCAAACCTAGTGGGCAAAGACTGGACTGCACTTAGGGTGAAAAGTTAAAATGAACTAGAAAAATCTATGCAGTTGGGTGTCACTGATTTATAAAGGCAAAGTGAGCTTGTTTTGGGGGCTGTTTAGAGTCGGGTCTCAGATGCCTGAGTTTATATATTCCAGCAATTCTTATCATAATTAAATTCTATCCTCTCCCTCCACCAATATTGTATGATCAAGGCCCAATGTTGATAGCAATCCCCCCCCCACCATCCTCCACATCAACGTTCAGTGGCACCAGTATGCTTCCAATTCAATTGCTCTTAAATAACACATTCGGGGTACATATTCATAATGTTAGCTGCCATCTGCTAACCCAGTTGCATGGTTATTCATAGAAGATGCTCCAGCATTCACAGATAAGACCACAGGGAGTGTGCTGTGGCCCAATAATATCCCACAAATGACACAATAGTGTCAGCAAAATCAAACCACTGGTTGCTGACCTCCTGTGACTTGCCTCGTCTGCTGCATTTTTTTCTTTCCTATCTGCTGTTTGTTTAAATGAAATTTGCTTTGGGAGGCCATAAAAGAACAGAAATACATTCAATTGTCATCTCTCAGATACTGTGTATTTTTTTTTTTGTATTCTCCAAGATTCCTTTGACCATGATTACTGAAAATTGGTGAAGAAATTATCTGCTACTTGAAAGCAGGAAGCAAGAGAAGAGTACTTATTGGGCTTAAAAGCAAAGAAAGAGAAAGCTCAAAGGCTTCCTTTAAACTCAAGAAAAATACAACTCAGGAAAAATACAACTCAGGAAAAATACAACTCAGGAAAAATACAACTCAGGAAAAATACAACTCAGGAAAAATACAACTCAGGAAAAATACAAGCAAACATACAAGCTATGTTTTTGGCCTTAGATCTGGAGACACAAGTAGACAGAACATAACCAAAACAAAAAGTTATTTTAGTAAAATTAATTGAAGTTACTATGATGCATGTAATTACCATTCTCTGTTGCATAACAAATCAGTTTGGCAAAAAGTTTTGGAGACATTTGGGGGGAGATGTCTTAGGGGGCATATATGGCATTGGAAGTGCCAGTTACTCCTCCCTGCTACAGTGATTTAATTACATCATATAAAAGTATGTCATGCAATTTCACTAAGTCCTGTTCTGAAATACTGTTAACTAGTTCCAAAGATGGTGTGGTGCTTTTGAAAGGTTCTATCCAGTGAAATGATAATGGATTTTCCCCCATTATTCTTTTTCTTCTTCCTTTACCCATTAAGTTATGCTGGGAGTCTCCCACAATCGGCTCTTTTAACATCCCAATTAAGGAGCAGCATTTTTTACTCAAAGTTGCCTTATGGGTTGATGGGCCCAATAGGGCTAGAATTAAAATTATTAGAGTTTTTTTCTGCCCCAGAAATTTCCAACTGAGCATATTGAACATAATTCTTTAACATGATTGTGACAATTAGGGCCACGAATCTAACAGTGTAATTTTCCATAGTTTAGTTTTTGGTGATCTGAGGGGGAAACCCAAATCCAGACAAAATTTTGAATACATCAGTATTGGAAAAACCATGAGCCAAATATTTTGAAGGGCTTAATGCACATTGCCAACATATTTCCAATAAAGGCAAGAAAAATAGGTGAATGAGTTTTTACTGCCTTGGCAAAGAACATTCAAGTAGGATTTGTGAATGGAAGGTCCCGTTTTACTGCATTCCAGTTCTTCAAGTTCTTTCCAGCTTTTTTTGGTTCAGCCAACCACGTTCTTCTACACACAGCTGCCTCTCGTCTGCCTCACAGGCCGTGTGTATGCGTGCGTATGTGTCGTGCCAGATGATTAATCTCTCGCACTTGAATAATTGTCTAAGGCAGCAATTAATAAACCCCCAACCTAGACAGTGCCGCCTGGTAAACATTTCCCTTTTTTACTAACTGTGACTGGGGATAGTCCGACTGTCAGATGCACAGAGCAGAACAAATGTTATGGTAAAGGCCGCCAGGCTCAGAGCCACTGAGGCAAGCAGAGTGTGAGGATCTGGGGTCAAATGTGTTTGACGGGGAAGGGTCACCACTGCGGGAGGTTTGTTTGTGGAGGGGCTGCCTACATAAGAGAAAGGGGGGGTGCGAAGGGAATGCCTGCTGTCACTAGGAGGTTGAAGAGAAGGCGGCCAGCCTGGGGATAAAATGCTTGACAGGTTTGGACTGGAAGGCGAGTTGATGAGCTGAGAGATGAAAATTCACAGCTCAGCACATAGGCCTGTTACTGAAGAGGTGTTTATTTCAGGGCAAACAGAGAGATATACCTACACACACACACACACACACACACACACACACACACACACAACTGCAATTACAAGCAATGTAAACACAAAATATAAATATAACCATGCAATGTACAGAACTGTCATGTGGAATTAAAAGTATTACATAGATTGAAAATAGCTTGGAACATTCTGAAACTGACACTAAGAATATCTTTTCAATCCATAATTGCAAACTCTGTATGTGGAAAAAAAAGTATGTATAGCTCAGATGGTAAATAAATATGTAGCATTCGAATGATAGCCCCTGAAAATAATCTATATTATTTGAAATTCAGGTGCCATTAGTTCTTAAACTTGGCAAGTTTAAGTTGTATGAACTTCAACTCCCAGCATTCCCAGCCAGTGTGCCTGATCTAATTAATAGTAGTATTATGAGTGAGTAGTCTGATTTTATCTCACTTGTTATTGAAATCTTTGTTTTTCTTTCAGCCCAAGATATTCTTAACCGTTTTCTCCAACACTACCTTTGAAAAGCATCTTTTTTTTTCATTTGGGATTTCTGATAATCCAGTTTTCTCAGCCATATGTTACATCTGGAAAACTGAGCCTCACAATATCTTTATTATCACTATGAAATAATATTTTGTCTATCATTATTTGATTTACCAAATAACAGGCATCTCTTTATTTCATGGCTGCAGTCATCATTCTATTAAAATCAAACATGAGGACTTAAGCATGCATGCATGCATGCACACACACACACACACACAAACACACACACACACACTAATGGTGGGGCTGGTAGGAACTTCTAAAAGTTCTTGAATAAAACCTATTGCCAAATCATACAGATTTGATCCAACAGATAAATGCAGACAGATGGAGGCAGTATTGATACATTATATCCATGATGGCGAACCTATGGCACATGTGGCATGCAGAGCCCTCTCTCCTGGCACGTGCTCCATCTTCCCAGGTCAGATCTCTGTGGCGTTTCTTTTGTGAACTTCTGTTTCTATGCAAACGACGAAACAGAAGCTAACAAAAGAAAAATATCTTACCAGAGGTGGTATTCTGCCAGTTCGCACTGGTTCAGGCGAACAAGTAGCTCTGCCCACCCACCCACCCACCCATCCACATCATCATGGACTTTTTGCATGCACGCTCCCGCTATTGAACTGATAGTGAAGAAAAGATACTTTTACTGGATCTTACCTCTTGCCGCGCTGCCAGTGTTCGAATGCGCCACTTCCCACTCTCCAGCTGGTCTTCGAGTCATGTCTGTGCATGTGCATGTGCATGTGCATGTTCATGCATGCATGCATTTGCACATGTCTGTGCACATGCACATCTTTCAGCTTGGTCATGCACGTGCGCACAGTTTGGGCACTCAGTGTCTAAAAGTTTTGCCATCACTGCATTATATAATTGCCTTGCAAAGAAGCTAATAATTTAGCTCAGAGAATGCTTTGACACTATCTAAGTAGCAAGGTAATACAGTAATGGCTTCACTTACATCTGTGGAATAAAGTTAATTTTGTCTTCTGGATGCGGTTTTAATGAAGTGGATTATAGGACCTAAAATGCTTTTGAGTTAGATTTGTGGTTTTATATCTGGTTTTAAATGTCACACCATTATAGAATGGGAATTATACTTTCCCTAACCTAAAAGACCAGGCAACCTAGCCTCTTCCTATAAGGAAAAAATGAAGCTACATTGTAAATTACGTTTGTGCAAAGCAGCTGTATATATATACAAATATTTAGATCTCTGATGGATTGACTGTATGGAAAAATTGATAATGAAGCCCAACTCCCTGAGGCTTTCCCTACATGCATGATTAATGTGCATTTATTTATAAATGCAAGCTATAAATAAATCTAGATCACCACCCTAGGTCATTTGCTTGCACAAAAAGCACCCTTTCAAAATTAGTACTTCAGTATGTCAAAAACAGAACTTTTATGGATCATGGCAATTGATTGAAACAACTATATTATGAGGTTTAAAAACCCGCCATTATCTAAGTGCTGGAGGAAGTACATTCCACTGCAAGAATGGACATTTCCCCAATCATGGACATCACATTATTATGCCTCTCTCTCTGAAAATCCTGTTTCATGCAGGAATTGCTAAGTGGAATTTAGTGACCGCGGAGAAACAAACCGTCAATATATATTAGTTTAATTGTCTTTTCTCATTATTATCTCAGTATCTCTACATAATTGGTCATACTTATAATATTCTAACTTTGGCTATAAAAGGAAGATGCATTAGGTCTCTCACATGGATAGCCCCTAAGAGGGTAGTTGCACAAAAATTATTGCATATGGGATTGGAAAATGTTTTTAGCAATATTTGCATTGTTCAAGTTAAACCAATAAGAATATAAAATGAAAAACATTTGACTCTGAATGTATATTGTAAAATTGAAAGAGCTTTGTTTAAGAAAAATAAAAAGCACCTGCATATTTTACCACAAGATGTTAATTAAATACTAAGACAGTTTATGGTTGTTTCAAAGTACATAAAGATATGGCTATTCAGTGACAAAGTCACTCTAAAAGTTCATAGTATATTTAATGGATATTGACCATATTGTTAAATCTGGTGCTAAGCCTTCATTAAATTTACATGCACATATGAAGAGTGGATAAGGAGTAATTCATTCATTTTAATGAAAGAATTCACATACCTATCAACTTGTTTAATAAAGGTTTCCTAGCATGCACACTGTGAAATACAATAAATTTGAAGAAATTTACTATGATTACTATTTACATAAAACATGAACACTTATTGGATATACTTTCCTCTCCCTTGGGATGGCTGCTGGGAAAGCATTGTACATTTCTACTTCTGTTTTACATAAACTCAGTTTAGTGCAGATGTGATGAATCCATATCCTCCAGATTCCCTTAAATTGAATTGTTATAGTACACATTATTTGATTTGAATGGATAGCCACAAGTTCTCTGCACTTCATTTAGTGTGTCATCTAAAGCCTCAAATATGATTAATCTTAATTATAGTTAATGAAAACAGTCCACTTTAATTAGCCGTAATTTGAATTTGCCTTTCTCTTTCTAACCACAATGTTGAAATATAGTCTGGAAAATAATTTTCTATCTATTTTGTCTATGTTTGAATCTGAATAATTATAAAAAACATAATACATTTTGGAAAGCAATTGGTGGATTCACCCACCATCATTTTCTCCTCTATCAAGCATTATCTGCCTGGAAAAAAACAACAGCACCTGTCATGGAATTAGGAGGCATTGGAAGAAGTGTAGGCAGCAGCATAGAACGGTCTGTTTAGCTACTTGTCAAGTTGCCCAATATGGCACTGGGACAGAGACATTTCACACTTGCCACTTATTAGTTGGGTATTTTTGAACATAGGACTACTGATCAAGGTGGAGATTTGTTCTCTAAGCTTGTGGGTTAGTTTCTGAATGTTTTGTTACCAACAAGGTAATATCTTCAGCAGAATTTAGGAGATGTCATGTCAGTGTTCTTCTGTTTATAAGGGCTTTCTGTGCTCAGTAGGTCGTGTGATGGTGAAGTCATGTCAGGTGAGAGTCACATCGGGTCAGGATCTCGTGACTTAGGTCAGGTGTGGGTCATCAGTGAGAGTTTTGTGATAGGTCTTGTAATGGGAAGGTTACATCAGGTGAATGTCATTGAGAGGTGACATACTGATTGGCTGGGATTGTGTAGATAGATTATCTCTGTCCACACGGACACCAAACAGCACCAGTTTTGGAGCAATACAAGAATCATTGGCCACACCACCACACTTGTGACTTCATTGAAGCCTGGCACTCCACAACAACAGACATATTGACCTACAACCAGCCTACAAAACCCTTAAAATTCAAATCAACCATACAGCCAACCAGAGACACCACTGATCCTCAACCAACCAATGCAAGTCCTTCCAACCAGCACTTCACCACAAGACCCACCACAAGACCTTCACTAGACACACCCACACCTGACTCACCACAACACCCATCACAAAACCCTCAACTGATGTGACCCTCACCTGACATTACCTCATCATCGTAAGACCTACTGATGCCCCCACCTCAGGGAATACTGACATCCCCTAAATTCCACTGAATATGTTACCTACCCTATTATCAAAACATTCAGAAACAAACCCACAAGCTCAGAGAATGAACCTTTATCTTCATCCTACACCCAAGCTACAGATATCTGCCACTATTGCAAACAGAACTACTGCTCTTCTGAAACAGTAGTAGACCCACTGTATATTCAAAAGTTGCCTAGATGATAAGGTGCAGTGCAGAAGAGGGGTTGGGCAAATTAGTAGGAAAAAAGAACAGGCTAGCCCTCAATCATTCCTGAAATAAAATAACAGTGCAGCAGTTCAGCAGTTCGAATCTCATTGGCTCAAGGTTGACTCAAATTTCCATCCTTCCAAGGTCACTAAAATGAAGACCCAGATTGTTGGGGCAGTTTGCTGACACTGTAAATTGCTTAGAGAGGGCCCTAAAGCACTGTAAAGTGGTACATAAGACTAAGTGCTATTGCTACCATGAGTTTCCTTCTGCTCCATGAGCACAAAAGCTGGAATTACTCTCTCCCCCTTGCTCACCCCAGGAAATAAAAAATATTAAAGCATTCAGTCACACAAAGCATCTCATTGGCAGAAAAAATAGAAAATCTGGAATACACCCAATGGTGACAGACCCTACCACTTGCAACCAACCAAATCTAGTTCTCTTTCCTAATTGACATGAAGCACAAGAGTAGCGAGAAGGAGGAGCCAACATCATGACGATATGGACGTGCAGTCTCGATGCTCCGAGACCACAGCCAATACTTTTGCCGCTGGGTGGTCCAACAGAGAAGAAACTGGAAGACTTAGAGCATATAACAGCAAAATATGATGAAGAAATTGAGGATGTCTATCAAATGCAAAATGTGGTGGTTAAAACTCAAAAAATTGAAGTGGAAAATGAATATAAAGAGATTAAATCTGATGATATGTATGGTGATTGGTTTGTCTCTGAAAATGAAAAGAATGGAATACTGAAAGAGGAATTAAATGGAGAGGAAATTTATCCCAGAGGACAAGATACAGAAGAAGAAAAAACCAAAGAATCTATGGATTTAAAGAGAGAAATTCTATTAGCAAAAGCATTGATAACACTGCTGACGATCAAAGATAAGCTGAATAAGGAAACAAACTCTACAGTGTCTATAGCATGTAAAGAAGGATGTTGTATTTGTTTTAAATTAAAAATAAAAAATATTTTAAAAAGAGTAGCACTCTAGCTTTCTTAAGAATACTAAAACCATGTTTAATAAGTGAGCTTAATTCTTTCTAAAGCATACTAAACTCATTCTTATAAAGAGCCGTGTCAGACCTGGCAAGAGCACTTCAGAGAAAGCAGTTAGGTACTATATGGTTAGATGTCCTTGCCCATATGGTGGTGGTGGTGGTGATGGTGATGATGATGATTATGATGACATGATTCACAATAACCTTACAAGATCAGCATTAGCTGGGTAGATCATACCTCAGATCCAGCAAATATATGATCAGTGAGATGGGCTAGTTAGATCATGTCCGTGTCCAAAAAAATATGCTAGAAAAAAAAGGAAATTGCTATTTCCAAATGTGCCGGATTTCAGCTCCCAGAATTTGCATTCAGCATTGACAGAAGACTTCTCTAATAACTGTTTCATTATGTGAAATTAAGAAGGAAATGCTATTAGATTACTCAACATGCTTGATAAATGGATAGATTACTACAACTTATTTCAACAAGATAATTAATTATTTAGTAGATTAATTTGCACAGGTATTGGGGGAAGGACACTTTAGGTAACTTATTGTGCAACCCCAGTCTATTTTGGTAAATTTATGATTCAATATCCAGAAATGTTACACATTCAATCTGTTGGAAACCCAGCCAATGGGTCTCTAGCTTATTCTATCCCATCAGGAATATCCATAGAGTATGTCCATACAAAAATAGTTAAATGTGTGGATTTCAGCAGTGTTTCAAATAATTCATTAATATTCATGAATATTTATATCTCAGTAAGATACACAAACACACACACACACTCACAAACACACACACAAAGAGACACTTCTCACATAACTCTGCACTTGAGCTGCAAGACTGTAAAATGGTCATCTTCTCTTCCTGTTTCGAGAAAGATCAGTTAAAGTCTGGCTTCAAGAGGAACCATATGAGAAATTATCCTGAAATTATCCATTGTCAGGTATTACCAGGACCAGAGGCATCCAGATCAAATACTTCATTGCCCGTGGTGGGATGTATTATTGGCCTATATAAGAAATAAGCCCTGATTCTAAATGTGTAATTCTATCTACAGTAGAACATTTCATATGCAAATTTCACATACAGAGCTTCCACTTGCACATCAATGTGCCCTTTTCACATTCACGCACCAAAGGTCTATGTCAAGGGTCCATTTGATGAGAATTTTAACAAGATCCCCCTCCCCACATAGGAACTTTATTTCCACTTTGACATATGCCAGACTCTCCTAAAAAGACCAGCCTGCCAAGAAATAAAATAGCACATGAGGAAATACATCTTAAAGACAGAAGAGACTCTGGAATCTGACATCATAAACACAGTTACAGGTTCTACTGATCAGGTTATGCTCTGGAAAATGTAAACGGTGTATATGGGTGTGTGTGCTTTTGTGTAAGTACAGCGGTGTATGAGACATATATGTTTGTCCTTGCTTGACCAGATGCAGACATTTTTGGAGTACCTGACAAAAAAACATATGTGCAGACTAATCATATGTGCAGACTAATCAAAAAAATCTAATATCATTTGTTAAGTTAGTGTTTCTTGCTGTGTTCCAAAACTCTTTAGCATTTCATATCTGACAGCAAATTGAAATGAGCACAGATTAAAATAAAACTAAAATGGATTCTTTCGGCTTCCAACCTACTCCCATCTTGTTACATGCCTCTATTATTCTGACAGATGGAATTCAGAACTTATCTTTTTTATTGTACATACTTACCCACACCCATGAATTTATGTATCACCCTTTAAACAATTAGCACCAAAGGTAGTTTGTCTCAGCAGTTACAATAGCCAATGTATGTTCTGTTTTGTTTCTTTCAGCCCAGCAGTTAAAATCAGCAAGTGCAATTGAAATAATATAAACTCACCACCACCACCCGCATGGCCCGCACCCCCTGTGCAGCTGCGTGCCCCCATCCCCCACGCATATGTATGTGTCTCTTGCATGCATAGCAGAGACCCAAAAATCAGCTGGTCGGCAGAAGGCGTGCGTGGGTGCGCGGTGGAGCTGAGCTGGGTGACAGCTCATGTGCCCGCAGAGAAGGTTCCACGTGCCACCTGTGGCACACATGCCATAGGTTCGCCATCACAGTTCTATGGTGTGGGTAAGGAAATGGCAGGGAGCTGCTCCTGCTTTACCAGAAAGGGCCCCACCCCACAGATCAGGTGCTGATCTCAAAGTGGATTCATGGGATGGTACAGTTTTCCTTCCACTTCACCAATCAGCTGTTACTGCATGGGTGGTCTGGAGATACCCCCAGAATAGGCTCTTCAACTAATCCTGGAGGTACAGGAGCTGTTGGCTTTACTATCCTATGGATCAACTGCACATCATGAAGGTGGAGGGGGGAGTTTAGGGAGGTCAAGATAAATGGGAAGAGCTTTTTCCCACGTTGCTTTACTTTTTTAAAAAAAGTACTTAGACTTGTATACAAAAGACATCTAACCTTCAGCTGATACCACTAAACCCATTGGTCTAGGTGTCAAAACACACCTCTTCTCTAGCCTCTTCCCACATTAAGGAGAGTGATATGTGGATATTTTTCTGCCAGATAGTGGTGCTAGGCAGGAGGCAAGCAAAGTCAGGGGATTCACCGATCACCTTGCTTCATTTGTCCCACATTAAATTGTGATAACAGCACCAGTCATTGACCTTGTTCCTGGGAATTCAGCAATAAGGAGAATGACTAACTACGCTGACCCATATTATGGCCACCATAAGGACTGGGGGGAAATTACTTTAACATGGCCATAAAGAAGAGCTGTTAGGAATATAATCTAACGGTTGGGTTGGCAATATATAGACCATGCAACAATGTTGTACCTGTTTCTTTAAATCATACTGTAAAATGTGATTGGTTGCTGTCAATCGGCCATATGAGGGAGCCAGAATGACTGTTAGCTCTCTCTGTTCGTTAGATGGTGGGCTGATCTGATCTGAGTGTTTTTGGAAGCTGGAAGTGCCATGAGCTATTGTAATTTTTGCAAATGCTAGCAAACTTTGTGTACCGGACTAATTATATGATAATGGACTATGTTATTTGGATTATTCCTTAACTGAAAGACATTGATGACTGACTGTCTTATCCATGTATGACTTGGACTGTTTGATGGACTCTGATACTTCTATTTTCCACGAAAGTAAAAGCCTATTTAAACTGCAGTGTCTCTGTATGCTGGTTTGTGTGTTCTCCAACACAACTCTGACAACGTTTCACTGAACATACTCACTCTCCCAACGGGGAGCTTACCTAACAGGAGCCCTTAGTAAAAGCATTAAAAATATAAACTGAACTTAAAAAACAAAAATGCATTCCACGATGATTCTAGTAAGATGGGACATCACAGCATGTAACCTCAGTGTGCCAACTCTGTCTCTGCTGGCCCCTTTAAGAAATGAGTTAAACCAAACTATGGTTGAGATGTATTTAGAAAAGCTCATCTCTGTGGTTAAAGCCTGGGTGTTGATCCTTTCCTCCAAAATGCTGGCAAAATTCCCAACTTCCACTGTTCAGAAGACTATCGTAATTGCTTTTCCAGTGTTAGTAGTTACAGGGTACGATACGTCATTGTGGGATTTCACCTGTATCTATGGGTCAGAGACATTGTTTGTACAATTGTAATTGTTTTGACAGCAAACATGAAACTGCTTGTACAATGCTGCTGGGCTTTATTCAGAGGTTAGGCAAATAACATTAACAGGTGGCTGTTAATCCAAAAGCAAAGCAGGATTTTTACATTCCTGTGTTTGTCTGACAGTTGCCTCTTTTTGTTTTCTTCTGTAGGTAGTCCTGCCAAGTTATACATGACAAACCTGCAGTGAAATGTTGCAGCGTAGCAACGGTGTTAAGGTTGCTTTTGTTTGGCACTCCACTTACACCAGGAGCCTTCAGTGAAGAATGAGAGACTCTTAAAAGCATCAGTTCAACAGGTTAGAAATCTATGTGTTTGTGCATTACAACATGTTTAGATTAGAACAAGTCACAACCGCAAGCAAATCTTCAGGGTATTTCGGGTAATCCTTACTGCTAGTGTTATGGAAAAGTTCCCCAGTTCTCTCCCAAATAGTTTTTAATGTCGAATTTGATTGGCAGGAAAATCTATATAATTGTATCTGTGTAAACAAGAAGAATGAAGACATTTCTTCATTTAAATACTGCATTCCATTTGTACATATTTCAGAAACTGGTTCTACTCAATGTAGAGTGCATATGGTATTAATGGGTACATTTTATTGCTAAAATAGATCCTTGTGGCAGGGGCATATGGAGATCCTATATTTTATATGCATTGCATATGCAACGTGTTACAATACAATAGCAGAGTTGGATGGGACCTTGGAGGTCTTCTAGTCCAACCCCGTGCCTAGGCAGGAAACCCTATACCATTTCAGACAGATGGCTATCCAACATCTTCTTAAAGACTTCCAGTGTTGGGGCATTCACAACTTCTGGAGGCAAGCTGTTCCATTGATTAATGGTTTTAACTGTCAGGAAATTTCTCCTCAGTTCTAAGTTGCTTCTCTCCTTGATTAGTTTCCACCCATTGCTTCTTGTTATACACTCAGGTCCCTTGAAGAATAGTTTGACTCCCTCTTCTTTGTGGCAACCCGTGAGATATTGGAAGACTGCTATCATGTCTCCCCTAGTCCTTCTTTTCATTAAACTAGACATACCCAGTTCCTGCAACCGTTCTTCATGTTTTAGTCTCCAGTCCCCTAATCATCTTTGTTGCTCTTCTCTGCACTCTTTCTAGAGTCTCCACATCTTTTCTACATCATGGCGACCAAAACTGAATGCAATATTCCAAGTGTGACATTACCAAGGCCTTATAAAGTGGTATTAACACTTCATGTGATCTTGATTCTATCCCTCTGTTTATGCAGCCTAGAACTGTGTTGGCTTTTTTGGCAGCTGCTGCACACTGCTGGCTCATATTTAAATGGTTGTCCACTAGTATTCCAAGATCCCTCTCACAGTTACTACTGTTGAGCAAGGTACCACTTATGCTGTACCTGTGCATTTCGTTTTTGTTGCCTAAATGTAGAACCTTACTCTTTTCACCATTGAATTTCATTAAGTGGCCAATGTTCCAAGTTTGTCAAGATCCTTCTGTATCTTAAGCCTATCTTCTGGAGTATTGGCTATTCCTGCCAGCTTGTTATCATCTGCAAATTTGATGAGTTCCCCATTTATTCCCTCATCCAAATCATTGATGAAGATGTTGAATAGTACTGGGCCTAAAACAGAGCCTTGGGTCACTCCACTCCATACTTCCTTCCATTTAGATGCAGTTCCATTGAGGACTACACATTGAGTACGGTTGGTCAGCCAGTTACGAATCCATCTGGTGGTGATGCTGTCTAACCCACATTCTTCTACTTTATCTAGTAGTAGGTTATGGTCTACCTTATCAAATGCCTTACTGAAGTCCAAATAAACTATATTGACAGCATTCCTCTGGTCCACTAATTTTGTCACTTCATCAAAGAATGCAATAAGATTAGTCTGACATGATCTGTTTTTGACAAACCCATGTTGGCTTTTGGCTATTACTTTGTTTGCTTCTAGGTGTTCGCTAATTCATGGTGCTCACTCTCCATTTTCTTCCCTATTTCAACTTGTGTTCTTAATCTGATTTTTGTGGTGCTGTTTTTGATAGGTTGGA
This sequence comes from Thamnophis elegans, assembly GCF_009769535.1. Lineage (NCBI taxonomy): Eukaryota > Metazoa > Chordata > Lepidosauria > Squamata > Natricidae > Thamnophis > Thamnophis elegans. The sequence continues at coordinate 59,679,134 of NC_045545.1, forward strand.
CTGTTTTATCCCTTTGTATAAATACAGATGCAAAACATGAGTTAAATAGTTCTGCTTTCTTCCTGTTGCTTGTCACCTTCTTGCCACTTTCTCCCAGCAATGGACCAATTGTTTCCTTAACCTTTTTCTTGTTTTTAACATGTTGGAAGAAGATTTTTTTGTTATTTTTAACTTTTGTGGCAAGCCTTTCTTCATTGTGAGTCTTAGCTTTCCTCACTTCATCTTTACATGCTCAGGCTATTTGCTGATATTCTGCCTTAGTTATGTCCCCCTCTTTCCACTTTTTATACTTATCTTTTTTTGTCTTTCAATTTGTCAGAGAGCTCTTTATGCAGCCATGCTGGTTTCTTTTGGGAGCTGTTATTTTTCTTCTTCATTGGTATTGTACTAGACTGGGCTTTTGTAATCTAATTTTTCAAAATTTTCCAAGCTTCTTGAATTGTTTTCCCCTTGAATATTCTCATCCATGGAATTTTTCCCAAGCTCTCTCTCTAAGTTTATTGAAATTAGCTCTCTTAAAGTCCAAGACTCCAGCTTGACTTTGTTCTACTACTTGTGTTTGCATAATGTTGAATTCCAATATTGCATGGTCACTTGCCCCCAGGGTTCCTGTGGCTTCAACACCTTCTATCATTTTCTCTCTGTTAGTGAGAATTAAGTTCAATAGGGCTGATCCCCTTCTTCCCTTCTCTACTTTTTGGGAAACAAAATTGTCTGCTAGGTTTGTTGGGAACCTGTTGGATCTTCCATTTGGTGCAGTTTGTTTCCCAGTTGATGTCAGGGTAGTTAAGATCCACCATTACTATTGTGGTGTGCTTCTTACATACCTTAGTTAGCTGACCAGCAAAAAGTTCATCTACTTCCTCTGCTTGGTTGGGTGGCCTGTATTATAGACCTATGGCAATGTCATTCCCCCCCCCCCGCAACCTCTAATATTGACCCAAATGCATTCAAGATAGGTCTCATCATTGTTGTGCTCTATTTCTGTAGACATGTAGTTATTTCTTATATGTAGTGCAACTCCACCTCTTTTATTTGGTCTATTTCTTTTAAATAATTTAAATCCTTCTAGCTGTATGTTCCATTTGTTGGTTTCATCCCACCAAGTTTCTGTAATGGCAACAATATCGTATCTGCCCTCTTTTACTTGAATTTCTAATTTGCACTGTTTATTCCTCATACTCTGTGCATTGGTGTATAGACATTTGAGTCCATTTTGATTGACCCTGTGTTTACTGTCTACATAACCTGTGTTGTGCCTGACTGCCCCTATTTTCTTGCCACTTGTATGATTCATGCACATGGTATGGCACTCACTATGAAATGCTTGGTTTTGCTTGACAGCAGGAGTGATAATCTTACCCACACAAACATCTGTGTTACATGCACTGATAACCGTATGAATTTTAGATTGCTGGGGACAGAAATCTTCTGTACCAGTCAATTCTCTGTTCCTGCTGTTCAGTTTAAATTTGTATCCAGAAAATCTGTGAATTTAATGCCAAGTAACTCAGCCCCTTTCTTGGATGGGTGCAAACCATCTTTTTTGTACAGTTTTCCATTGGACCAGCTGCAGACATAATGACTAATCAAACCAAAGCCTTCCCTTTTACACCACTACTTTAGCTACACATTAAACTCTGCTACACGCTGGACCTTCCTTTTTTGTTCCAAAAGTGTTGAAAAAAGGGAAAGATATTTAGTCATCTGTATTTGCATCTTTAAATGCATCTTTATTAACATGCATGGTTTGTTTGCTTTCCATTTCTTACCTTCAATAAAATAGATAATTCATGTACATCAACACAGGGGTGGGATCCTACTGATTTAACAACCGGTTCGCTGAGTGTGCACTTTGCTTGTGCATGCACTAGGATGCACGCTGCGTGTGTGTATGCAGTTTAGAGAATACTTACCTTTTGGATTGCTGCTTGGGAAGGAAAATAGCCGAGGCATGGAAATCCACTCTGCTGCACGACTCAGCTGAGAAGATAAAGGTAGGTAAAGCATGGGGGCAGGTGGGGCTCTTGCTCGTGGGAGTGAAGCGGTTCACTCCCAGCCGATCTTCGGAGCTACAAGTTCCCCCGAACCAGTCTGAACAGGTAGAATCCCTCCCCTGCATCAACAGTTTTTTTTTTTTACAAAACTATAACCTGCGACTTTAATCATAAAATTATGCACTATCTGAGATTATAGAGTATTAAGCTATAGTGCAACTTAATTGTAAACATTTTCGTAAGGAAAAAAGAGAGCAGTCAGGGACCAGTCTGCAAAATATAGCTTGGCAGATTTGCAGGACAATGGAAGATGCAGGAAATGCAGCTTTGGAATACCCATAATTGATTACAACAGCCTTCCCCAAACTATCACCTTTGATACATCACTCTATACATCCCATCAAGCACAGCTTTTATGGCAAATGCTGGAAATGATGGGAATTGTGGTCATCATCTCTGAGCAAAATCAAATTGAAAAAGCCAATATTAAATTAATCTCTGTCAGGAATTGGTGATGTTGTATCTAAAATCCAAAGAGAATATAATTTCCATTGAAAACCATGATAATTCATTCACTTTAGGGAGAAAGAGAGGGGTGGGGGCGGGAAGAAGGGAGGGGGAGACTGACTGAATTCTTCTCCCTCCTTTGGCTGTGAGATTTTAGACCAGTCACTCTCTTTCAGCCCTAGGAAACATACAATGGCAAATCACTTCCAAAATCTGTAGGAAACTGTTCAGGTAGTTGCCTAGAGCCAAGACTGACTCAAAGCCATTTAGTTAGTTAGTTAGTTAGTTAGTTAGTTAGTTAGTTAGTTAGTTAGTTAGTTAGTTATTCATATATACACACACACACACTCTGCAACTTTTGGCTCACCCTCTCTCTGCTTCTATTCCAGCTGGTTATTGAAAAGGAAAATTGTTTTCTGCTTACCTCCCAGTCCTTTCTCATTTTATGTTATGCTTTCTACATTGTAAACCTGATGGCAGATATTGTCTTAATTTAATTTCCTGGCCCAGGAGCCAAGAGAAAGGGAACAAATGCTCAAACAAGCAAAGAAATGCCATGTGTTGCTATGCATTTCATTGTCACTACCTGCCAGCCAATACTGTGAGATGGAGCTCTTACTTCCAAATGGAGATTTTAGGCTCAATATGGAAATAAATTTAAAAAGCAAATCTATTTGTATAAGGTACTTTTGTCCTATTCTTTTCACTGAGTTTCCATTCTGCCTGAGACAATCAAGATTTCCTCCTCAGCCATCGAAATCAATGAAATATTCATAGCAGTTTTATACAATATTCTGCCATGGCACTTTGAAAAATTAAATTACAGCAAATGTACACTGGCAGCTGTCATCAATGCAGAACACAGTTATGTATGTTTCTTCTTTCTGTTTGGAAATCCAACAGAGACTTCAGCAGCTTTTTGTATTTCCAGTCACTCTTTTTCCCAGCAGGAAATGTTAAATGTGTATATTGGGAAAAGTCTGCACTTCCAAGTAAACATACAGAAAAATAAATAAGGAAGACAAACTGCAGGAGTGAATGGGTTGGACACAGATGCTGAGGATTAAAAAGAAACTTTGGAGATTTCCAGTCCAGAGTTTTTCTGATCACAAAACCTAACAAAAAATACATTTCCATCTCAGTTTTTTTTCAGAACTACTTAGAAATCACTTTTTAAAAAGCAACTGCATTTTATCTGTTGTCCAAATGATCTAAATTTTATTGCCAAATGCCTTCATTTTTATGTACTTAAGCACAATGAATTATTGAAATATTAAAACAATGGAATCATCATTTTTATCTCTTTCAATTGTTCAAGGTTACCATTTTCTTTTTCTCCTTTTCTTATTTGAAATTCCTCTCTCCATTTTAGGGACTTGCAAAAATGTTTCTGTTTTCTAACTGAACATATGAATGTTATAAATATCTGAATAAGATCCAATACCTGCAGATAGACCATCTCACCCAAACTTTTTTTTCCCCTCAAGGAACAATTTTACGGATTAATGAACTTTGGCAACATCTCCTTTCAAACCTGCTCCTACAAGATAGGCTGCAAATTCCTTGAATCAGTTCCAAACATGCTGATTCCCAGGCCATGCACTCTGCGGGAGACCTTGGGCTGTCAGTCACGTACTGTGGTTTATAAATCTAGAGGCACTCTAGGAAATAGAATTGAAGGGAGCATCACAGGTGGCCTATCGGTCATGATATGTTATCCCAAACAATATTGTACCTCCAGGACTCTATGTCGAAAGGTCCTTTTTGAAAGCCAAAAGTTGCAACTGAAGGGACCAGGAACTTTCAGGCATCTTTTTGAATAAGATGTTGATGATCCAGAATTAAGAGAGTTATATTTTACTGTTCCTTGATAATGAGAAATTGGGGGGGGGGGGACGCATTCGCACATAAATACTCCATAATCAATTTATACTTGCATCACTTTTGGCTCATCCTGAAGCCAAAAATACCCCAGCTATTTTAAGTTAGTACTCATCTGAGTATATCCTGCATAAGTTAGATTAAGGGCAGAAGCAAGGCTACCTCTCAGGAAGAATAATTTCCATAGGAATGAACAAAATAGTTTGCTCAGTTTCTGACATTCCATTTTGTTAAACCTTATTTGCTTTCTTTAGGTCAAATAAAAATGTATGCTTACATTTTTATTAGTATTTCTACTGGCATGTGAATTCCTATGTAGTGTTGGCAGCCATTTCCCTTACAATAACATCTTTGCAGGGGTTTATTTTTGGAATTCCCATTTTTTATGTTGCAGAATCATTTTGAGTACAATAAAGAAGTTCTAGACCGGTGTATCAATGATAATCATGTGTGTTCTTTACAAATACAAAAGACAATATAATAAATTTTGGTCAGTATGCACAAGCACAATCAAAGCCTATTTTTACTCTAAGTGTGGTCATGTTATTTTGCATAAGCTAGGATCTCTGACCTAGACAGTACTTTGCCTGCCAAGACACTATCTTGCCAGTACATGAATGTGAGGTTGAAAGTTTATTGCATGTTTCTTGATTTAGAGAAAGCATATGAAAAAGCAAACAAATTAATTTATGAGGTTTTGTATAAATCAGGAATTGGAGATTGGTTTCTGAATGCAATTAGAGTGCTACATAATGGGAATAAAGCACAGGGGAGAATAAATAGAATAGAATAGAATAAATGTATAACAAGTAGTTATTGAACAAGTACTGAACAAGAAGTAATACAAGGATGTGTGATGTTCCCTTGATTTTTAATGAATCAAGAATGATGATGGTGACATTAGAAATACGTTAGCTGGAGACATGAATTAACATGTACTTTATTTTGAAGATAATGTATACTTAGAAACCAATAATTTGTAGCATACATATATTAGATCGTATGATCCAGTGAGGAGTACAGAATGCAAAAGTAAGAGACACTTATATCAAACACCAAAGATCTCTCTCTTCCTCTCTCTCATACACACACCCAAACACACACACACACAGAGGACCCCAAAATTGCAAGTTAGGCACACATATTTCTAATTGTTTTAGTTTTTATTTTATTGTTTTAAATTTATATAATATGCCAAGTAGAAATGCCTATGTATAAGTGTGTCTCTGCCCACTCACTTGCTATATATTAAATTGGGGGCTGGATCTCTGCTCTTCTTTTAGTGTCAGCTCCTATAAGAAACCAGTGATCATTTGTTTGTTTTTTATATTACTGTATTTGTCTTCAATCAGTGATGAACAAATATAAGAAGAAAGATTAAAGAGGTTGAAGTGAAGGGGAAAACCAAAGAAAGTTCTTTTCAGAGAAGTTGAGGAGATCCTAAGGAAGAGAAAGCAGAAAAAAGGTGCCTTAAACTAGATCAGATTATGTTTCTACCCAGCTCATGCTTATCACCTCTGACTAGTAAGGGTTACCGATGTGAGAAGGGGCATAGTTCATTGCATACTTGTTTCGCATGTGCAATATCGCACATTCAGTCCTTGATATCTTCAGCGAAGAGTGTCAGGGAGCACTTTTCTCTCATTAAGAGTGTAAATCACAATTGCACAATGGTGGCCCAGGAACCACTTGGTTGTCTAGAGCAGTTCCTTACTTCTCTTTATTTAGAATAGAATAGAATAGAATAGAATAGAATAGAATAGAATAGAATAGAATAGAATTCTTTATTGGCCAAGTGTGATTGGACACACAAGAAATTTGTCTTTGATGCATATGCTCTCAGTGTATATAAAGAAAAATAAAATACATTCATCAAGAATCACAAGATACAACACTTAGTGGTAGGCTACTTATTTGATAAGCAATCAAATTATACTAGGAAAAAAAAGCAATATAAATTTTAAAGAGAAAAGCAACATAGTTAGTCATAAGTGGGAAGAGATATGTACAAGGAAGGAAGAGAAGAATAATAGTAATATAGTCTTAGTAGGTAATATTACAATGTTGTGGGAATTACCGGTAGTTGTTTAGCAGAGTGATGGCATTTGGGCAAAAACTGTCCTTGTATCTAGTTGTTCTGGTGTGCAGTGCCCTATAGCATCATTTTAAGAGTCGAAGTTGAAACAATTTATGTCCAGGGTCTGTAGTTATTTTCACAGCTCTCTTTTTGACTCATGCAGTATACAGGTCTTTGATGGAAGGCAGGTTGGTAACAATTATTTTTCTGTGGTTCTATTTATCCGTTTAAGTCTGAGTCTGTCTTGTTGGGTTGCAGAGCCAAACCAGACCGTTATAGAGGCGCAGATGACAGACTCAATAATTCCTCTGTAGAACAGAATCAGCAGCTCTTTGGGCAGTTTGAACTTTCTGAGTTGGCACAGAAAGAACATTTGTTTAAATGACATTTTTGATGTTAGGTGTCCATTTTAAGTCTTGAGATATGATAGAACCTAGAAACGTGAAAGTCTTTACTGTTGATATTGTGTTGTCTAGTATTATAATAGGTAATAGTATAGGAGGGTTTCTCCACCATTTCCACTGTTTTGAGTGTACTTATTTCAAGACTGTTCTTGTTACACCACAAAGCTAGTTGTTCAACCTCCCATCTGTATGCAGATTTATCATTGTCTTGAATGACAACAATGAATAGTTCTGTTGCTACCCACACCATATTCAATGTTCCTTTTGCTACATTTTGCTTTGTTCTGTCTCCTCTTTTATACAAGAGTTGTCTGTATGTGTGTGAATGCTTGAATGGGTCTTGTTGCTCTTAATCACTGACATGCAATCCTTCTTTTCAACTGAGCAGAACATGAGAGACTGTGGACAAAACAGAATTATCACTTCTGTATCCTTCCTTGTACCTACGTTGTCTCTTAGAAATTCCAAACCTTCATTCCATTTATTCCTTTTTGTTATATTACTGGCCTTTGACCCTTGCCCAAGATTCGTCCAGCTCATAGGATGAAATAATTGTGTCTCCTGCCATACAGTTGGTGTAATGACTGACCCAAGGTCGGAGAGCAAAAATTAGTGCTACATCAGTATTTCTAAATCTAGAAATACTGGTTCTAAATCTAATGTTGTGCTGGCTGCTAATCTGCATAGATAAGATTACACTCAACTGCACAATAGAGTTGACAATTTTTAATGCTTTTTCCCCTTGAATTTGTCTTTTTAGTACAATGATTCCTGCAGAATTAGAAAAGCCTGTGCTAAAGGCCTGCTTTTGAATCTTACTCTGTAGTCCCCAATCCAGTCTGTTGGTTTACTTTCATGGCTATCACAAAACTGATTTGCCTCTACTTTACCATTTCTATGGGAAGAGTGAAGCGAAATTATATGACCCAATGACTGTCTTTGTCTGGTTTCACTTATCAGACTGTCTCTAATCATACTTTTCTCTTTACTCTTTAATTTGCAATGCCAGTTGATTCTGTTAGATCACAAGACACTTTAGGTTTTCTCATTGTGCCCCTAAGCCTCCCACTCCTTAGACCTGTCTAACATTAATTATCCTGCTTTCTAGTTCAGCAACTCCAGTTGTGGACTGTTATCTATGTTAGACTGACTTTCAATAAGCCAGGCAATGGTGGCTACTCTACTCAAGACAACAGATTAAAACCAAGTTAACAAGTGGCTGAACTTGCTGGAAACAACTAATTATCCAGATAATTTTTAATTTTCTTAAGTGACTCACAGAGCAGGAAAAAAAATCTTCCAAGGTTCTTTTACTCCACAAACTGGTCATGACACAAGAACAGCCCACTGGGTGGAGAAATTGCTCTGATGAAATGTTGCTATTCCATGTTGCCAAAATCCCATCTCTCAGAACAGGCTGGTGGGAAGAATAAACTTTGTTCAAGAAAAGGGTGGGAGCCTTCAGTGTCTCTCTCAAGCCTTATAAACTGACACAAATGTTTAGAATATTCCTAAGTGCCTCTGCATGATGAAAAGAGGTCTCTGGCAGTGAAATTTTTGTTTGGTTTTTGGTTTGGGATGTTCAGTTGACAGGAGGGGGCTCTCAAAGGGGCTTCTTTCTTTCTTCTCTTTTCCTTTTGCATTGCCTCTTTGCTGATAACAACATATGTAATGGAGTAGCCGGCCAATGATTTCTTGGCACTTATCTTTATCCAGGGCCTGCTGTACCTTGAGAAAGAGTATAAGGCAGATAGATGGTTTGAAATGTCTTCACAGGGCAACAAATAGTTAGCTGTTTAGTTTAGGATTATTTAATTTGTACTGTCATTGGAGCGAGGAAGCATTTGTGGGTTTATGTTTTCTCAGGGCCCCAATGACTTGGCTGACTTATAAGCGCTTATTTACATTTTCTCCTCTTTTTGAGGGCTTGGCTTTGTTTTTAGTGTCTTTTTAAAAAATTATTTCAAATTCCCTTAAGCATTCTCCTGTGAAAATCCTGATACTTAATATAGCCATAAGAGAAATAATGGCCATAAAGTATCCAGTAATGGCACAGGGTTGAATATGTGTTTTCCTCAAAGCCTTCAAGCGGACATATTTGTTTTGGATTAACCTGCTGTGAGAATCCAACTATTGTGATTTGCCACCAGGGTTTAAGATAACTTATTAAGTAAACCACAAAGGTGAGTATGTATCAAGCCAGTTGGGTCCTGAGGACTAGTGTATGAGATTTCTATTTGTATGAAGTTACCAGGAAGATAGAAGAGGTTGTTCAAGTGACACAGGGATGCAATAACTAACAGTGAGGAAGGGAAACCATGAAAAAAGAGAGATAAGGAAGGTAATAAAGAATACTGTATTTTTCAGAGTATAAGACACACCTTTCCCCCCCCCCCCAAAAAAAGAGGGTGAAAATCTGGGTGCATCATATATTGAATACAACATTTTTGGCCTACCGAAACTCTGCCCTCTTTGCAAAAAGGATGTACTGAGGGTTCGGGAGGTTTGCAAAGTGCTCCTAGGGGCTGGGGAGGGCAAAAATGAGCAAACAATGGACCATTTTTTCTCATTTTTGCCCCCAGGAGCTCCCAGGAGCACTCTACAAGTTTCCCAAAGCTCTGCATGCCCCCCTTTTTTTGCAAAAAACGAGGTGTTCAGAGGGTTTGTAAGTCCTGCAGAATGTAAAAACTTTTTTTAATTTACCTCTTCAAAATCATGATGCGTCTTATACTGCGGTGAGTCTTATAGTCCAAAAAAATATGGTATATATTTTCTGGAGAGGAATGAAGCCCTTAGCAGTAGAACGGTTGAAATGCACATTTAGAAATTTGTCACTTCTTATTTAGGGTCTCATCTTGTCTCTCATAATACCTTGGTTTGTATCGTTCCTTCAGATTTCAAAAATAAGGGAACTGCATTTATCAAAGATCGTTAAAGTTATCCCATTCCTAAAATGAAGCAAATTAGCTGTTCCACCATTACACATATTGCTGTCAACAATATTTAAGAAGCCTGTTAATAAGTGGGAAAACGTACAAGACAATACCAAACAAGACTTAGTTAGGATGAAAATTATTCGGGATAATTTAGTAATAAATAACTGAGGGGGTGTGGTAGATGAGGTTATGAGGTTTGTTTTCCAGTGCGTCAAGCATTGCAACACATATGCCAATAGTCTGCAACAACTGAGACAATTTCCAGGCGCAATTAAGTTAAAACTTAGGAAAAAATAATTAAAGAAAAATCTCTCAAATAATCTTAGGAAACATAAAAATAATTAGACAATGGAACAAATCACTAGGGATGCTACAGAATTTGTTTAACTGGAACAGAAAAACAATCCTTTAAAAAATCTATGCATGAACCTAATTCAGTTGTTTACTAATCTAAGCAGTTTTGAACCAGTTGTTGTTTACTAATCTAAGCAATTGTCTTCACTGAACCCCTCCCCTCTTCTATATGGATAAGGCAGCAACATCATACCCAGCATGTTGCTTTATTAAACTCCTCTTCCTCAGAATCTAATAGGCTTTGCTGTGGAAATCTCCAGTATCCTAGCCATATATTCTTACTGCCTAAGCAATATATAGTATGTCCATTGAGCCAGATTTCTTGGGGATGCAAAATGGCTGAGATGGATTCCACAAGTAACAGGTCAGCACATTCTCTAGGACAATGGCCTAGGATATGGTTGAAGAGAAGACCAGATATCCCCAACTTTTACAGCTAGCATAAACATTCGAAACATTGACAGCCTGCTCTGGGTACACAGACACCATTGCAGGTCTGGTAATGATAATTAGCGCTTAAATGGGAGACTGCCTGCCAGGCCTGCCAAGCCTAGACATGCTCTTTGGAAAAAAAGCATTAGACAGAACTCAAACAATCAATACATCTGCACAGTCAGAAGACATGCCAATGTGATCCGGCCCTTGTGTTCAAGAGGCATCTGTTTGCAGTCTTTAAATGAAAAACATATCTAAATGAAAAATTAGTATCAAATTAGAGAAACAAGAAAAGGGAGAACCTACAATATCAAATCTTGTCAGAGTTTGAATATTCTTCTTCAATATAAATTATGCCAGTTGTGGATCATCCCAATATCTTTTTGGGGTAAACAGATGTTAGTCTGAGCCCAGAAAATTAGTGAAAAGTACTTCAAATATATGAGATAATAAAAAAATAAAATAAAGGGACCTCTGATTTAAATTACATTGGTACCCTTGGTTGAATATCGGTGACAAGATCTTGGGGAGTTTGTGAGTTGGAAAAAAAATAAAAAGCCTGCTAATTACATTTAAAGTCACCTGCCTGAACCAATAGCCCAACCTACTTTCCTTGTGTATTTCTCAACATAAGACCATGACAAACCAACATTCCTTTTGGCAAATTCCTGACCCAGGAAACATGCAAACCTAGATGGATTAGAGCAGAAATCGTAGACCTGACTCTCTGAGGAAACTCTTTTTCTATAGGTGGCCCAAGAGACTGGCAGCCACCCATTTTCCTTTTTTCTTGACATTTACTAGGGCAAGTGGATGTTCTTCTTTTCAGTTATGGTCATCATAGCTTTAGGGAAGTAGATAGACTCAGGCAGGTGAGTAGGCTGGAAATGTCTTTAATAAAAATAGTTTTGTGCCTCTATTTATAAAACAGGACAGAGTTTTCTGGGTGAAGCACCTTTTTCACAAAATGGTTTCCAGATATATTTGGCAGCTATTACTGTTGGTAGACATACCCACTCTAAATCATTACTTTAATTATGCGTCATAACATCTGTGTAGAAGCTAACTAGAATTAAATGCAGATGAATCAATAATTGATTATTTAAATGCATCCTAATGCATCTTAATAGCCTAACAGGATATTAAAGCCATGATTGGCCTAAATCAGCTTCATATTGAGGTTACCAAATTGAATAACAAAATGAACATTGTTGCATGAATTATTCATCATTCATAGAAATGGGATGATTAAGAAAGAATTACAGAGAGACAGCAAATATTTTGATTTATTGTCTTACCAACTTTGGGAAAGAATGAATTAATTAACATGCATGATTAACAGCCTGTTGTTTGGTTACATGAAAATCATCTTCTCTAATCTTGATTTTAATGGATCTTTAAGTACTTTTAAATGACATAAATAGAATGTTCAGGAAAAGTATACATACTAGAATGCTGAACTCTAAAAGTGGATTATCTGTTGAAATTTCTTTCTTTATCTTTTTCTCTGATAAGTCCTCAGAAGTATAATTAATATTCAATTATATTGTATTCAATTATATTGTATACAATTATATTGTATTCAAAACAGCACTCACAGCAGGCATAAATATAAATATAACCATACCAGTTAAAAAATAAAATTTAGATGTATGCTTCCTTTTTTATGTAACCAATTACAAAATGGCTATGGTAAATCTTATTCAGAACAGTGGTGTTAATTTTTCAGCAAGCATAAGCTCAGGTTATAGTTATAACTATTTACCCATGCCAATAAGATAATGTAAAACAAGATAGTTTGTACATCATGCTTAATCCATAATCTGGTTTGTTGATTTTTGATTTAGAATATCAGTGGAGAGTCCTACCATTGTAGTTTATTCATAAAGATAAACAAATGTAATGTATGAACTAAACCAAGATGATATCAGCCATTTAGTTACAACCAATTCTCAATATTTTCAGAGTCCATATTTGCAAATTTACATGCTCACTAAAATTTATGCATAATTACAAAAATAACACTCATAACACTTTTGTTATTCCTGGACATGCAGGGTGGTGAAAATTTGAGGTGCCTGATGTGTATGTTCCCAGGTGAAGTTTGCAGTGTAATAGAACATAATATTACAAATAACAAACAAGAATTGACTGTAAACTATTTGCTCATAGTTAAATACTGTAAGTAGTTCACAGTTTTCATTCTAAAGTCACCTAATTTGATTACGGAATAAAAAGATGAAGGTACAGTTTTGATGTGTGTGTGTGTGTATGTGAGTGTATAGTAAACTATATAGAACTTATTGGTAAATAAACAACATATGTAGATAAGTTTCATGAATCACAGTATTATAAAAAATTCCTTGATTGCTGATCATATTTAAGATGTGACTTTCCCTTTCACATTAAGGAATTGTAAGGAATTTTCAGGAAGTTCATCAATATGCCACCTCCAATTGGCTTCCGGGGAGGGACTTGCCGTCGTCGGCAGCTTAACGGAGCTGCCCCCAGATTCCTGGTTCGTTATCTATTTAATATCTTTTAGATATCTCTTTTTTCAGGCAAGAAAAAAGCAGAGAGCGTCTCAGTCGGCAAGAGTCTTCTTTGAAGTTCGCAGTTTTTTGGGTTTTTTTTGGCTGCGAACGGAGGGGAAGAGTCAGTCAAGGCTGAGTCATCTACTCCGGCCAGAAAATCTCAGCTGTTTTTTTTTACAGCACAAGGCGAGAACCCCCCCCCTTGGACAATTTTTGTAACTATGTTATTGAAATTAATACAGGCGGAGACCGAACTTGAGAACTTTACTTTCCTTTTTTTTTCCTATCAAAAATCCCAGTTTCAATGTGACAAAAAAATCCCTTTGTGTAATTGGTTCTAAGATGGCGATCTTCTAGCTTTCGCATTTGTATATTATTAGCTTCCTGGCACAGCTGACAGAGAGAAAGATCAAAGGTATTGCCTGATAGCATTCTCCGACTAATTAACATTGTTTCTTTGAAGACCTACCAAGAATTTCTTTTTCTTATCAATTCTTAAAAGCTGTTAAGCCTCCTTGTCAATATAGAGATATTTTAAACACAGATGAATATGAACTGTTACACTACAATGCTAATTCTTTTTGAGACGTGCTTTGTTACAATGCTCTTTTTTGAAATCTTTTGAAAAATCTTTATGAACAAATAAAGGGGGGACTCAACACTTTCTTCTTTTGCAAGTTACATAACGGGCCAGCAGAGTTCGAGTAATTCTTGATTAATTGTTTGAAATAATGGCACCAAAATCAAAGTCGGGGAAACGTTCTTTTAGCAATACACCTCATGCATTTGGCACGAAGTTGCAGCCTTTACCTTCTATGCCCCCTACTGGAGATTTGCTAACGAAAGAACTTCTTTTTGAGACACTTAGAGAATTCAGAGAGGAGATAAAGCAACTTATTACAGACTTTTGTGACAAGTTTGACACTAGGATTGCTAATACAAAGGAAGACATGATTGGATTTGTAACTGTATTGACAGAGTATGTTGCTGGAATGGAAGATAAGCTAGAGCTTCTGGAGGAAGCCAATACCAACTTGACATCCAAAATCGAAGTGATGCAACAAAAAGTTGAAAAAGTTGGAATGGAAGATAAGTTAGAGCTCCTGGAGGAAGCCAATACCAACTTGACATCCAAAATCGAAGTGATGCAACAAAAAGTTGAAAAAGTTGGAATGGAAGATAAGTTAGAGCTCCTGGAGGAAGCCAATACCAACTTGGCATCCAAAATTGAAGTGATGCAACAAAAAGTTGAATATACAGAAAAACAAATCGTTATGATAAATTATAAAAAGATGGAGCTTGCATTAAGAATCAGGGGACTGCGTGAAAGGGAACAAGAGGACCTGAAACAGATTTTCTCAGAGGCCTTCAATCGTCTGGTGGGAAGACCGGGAATCAACTTTGATTGGCAGATTGAAAAAATTTACCGCCATAATTCTTGGACGGCAAAACAGAGACAGCTCCCTCGAGATGTAATCATATATTTTGCTACAAGAGAGTCTAGAAATAGGATACTACAAAAGTCTTATAATACCAAGCTACAAATTGGCGGACAAGATTTGATTGTCTTCAAAGAAATACCACCCCAAATGTTAAGAGCCAGGAGAGATTACGCTTTTCTAGTGGAAGAACTCAGAAACCGTCAAATACAGTATAGATGGGATGTGCCATTTGGTATTATAATTACACTTGGTGAGCAAAAATATCGTCTCAATTCTGTATGGGAAGCCCAAGATTTCTATTATAAGACCCTGAAGGTGGGACATTCTGAATCATCTGGATCCGGAGAAAGACAACGAGAAGGACAAGATAAACAACAAATTATACAACCACAAGATAGAAAGCATCATCTTTCCTTCCCGGTGGGGCAAGGGATCAGAGAACAAGGACCTAGCGGTACGACTACCAGACGAATGGGGATATAAGGCAGACTGCAACAACTTTAATAGTTATCGGCCATTGATTAAGGAGCTATGTCCGAACTTTTTATAAAAGAGAAAGAAAATATTTTGCTATTTCAAACAGCCTCAATCTCGAACATGGTCAATACTTTGTGATTTCTGTCATGCAAAAGAAAAACGACATAGTTGCATACTGAAGAAAAGATATTGACTTGATATAATTATGAACTTTTATATAAATTACTGATGATTTACTTTCTGGGGCGAAGAGGACGGAGATTGTGGTGGGGGTTCTTTTGGATCATGGCCCAGTTTGGATGGAATTGGGAAGGGTAGTGTAGTTAAGAAGATCTTGGAGGTCGAATGGGAGCTATTTTGATATGAAAAGTATATTAATGATTGTAAAAATTGCTATCTGAATATCATGTTTGGAATATGAATAAGGGCATATTTAGGGAATTTTCAGGAGACCTAAGAAAAGCATATATGAGAGGAGTACTAATGAATATAAATATATATATGTATAGATATGTACGTATATATATACATATATATGTGTGTGAAGGTGTGTGTGTGTGTGTGTGTGTGTATATATATATATATATATATATATATATATATATATATATATATATATATATATATATGGATACAAATAAAGGTAAAAAAGAGTTGGAAGAGGAAATCAAAAGAAAAATTCGAAATGTATCTAAATTGTGTTATAGAGGAAGGAGGCACAAAGGGAACAAAATTAATGGGTTTGGAAATAGACAGAACAAAGCAAATTGTTTAAATTTGTGTAATGGTGAGAAGCTGAGTTTAATGTATACGAACAATGTAAACTGCTTATTATGTTTAACATTGGTAATAACTTAAACTGTTTTGGGTAACAGTAAGTAGCTGAGCTCAATGTTGAGATATTTTAGACTGTGATTGTTAAAATGCTATACTGTGTACGGGCTCTGGGAAGTCGGGGGAAGGGAAGGGAGGGGGGGTTCTAGGGGGAGGGGGGAGGGGGGAAATACAATATGTGTCAAATTCTAAAGTGCATGATTCCACTTGTATACTGTGGCTTTTTAATGTTAGTGTTAAAATAGAACAAGCTGAATATACTGGAAGGTAATAGAAGTACACCGAAGGGACGAGTTGAGCAAAAGAAGAAGGAGAGTGGAGGGGGTGAGAGAGAGGAGGAAGAGAAGGAAGGGAGGGAATGGATTAAGAGAGGGAGTGATAGAGGGGGGGAAGTAGGTAGTAGAGGGGTATGTAAGAAGGAAGAATGAAAGTTGGAGGGGGTTGAAAGAGGGTGTATGGTGGATCAAGGAGGTATATTGGGTTTGTATTGTAGAGGGCATTTTCTATATAAGCGAGGGCTGTGTTTATTATTCAATGTTATATGCCCCGGTTATGCACAGTAAACATGTGATTGTATAGAATGGAATGGAAATAAAAATTTTAAAAAAAAATATGCCACCTCCAATTTATGGGAAAGATCACAAAATATAATAAAACAGGTTTGATGACATGCTTGATCACATTCAATTCTACTCATAATCCAGCATGAAACAAGGATGATACTAATAAATCAAAAAAAATATTGGAGTCTGCTTTCTTTCCTGATTGGATCCCAAATTCTTTATTCTTAGTCTAAGAAGCTAGCTGTCAACCTTCATTGCCATGCATGCATAAATATAATCTATTTTAGACAGGTAGAGAGAAAATGATAAAAAGAAAGGCGATGTGGGTGCTTAGTACAAAATAGACCCTGAACGTGTGAAGATAACAACAGCTTACATGGGTTCCTAAGAATCACTTACTGTTGTGTATTTGGCATTAGTTTGGCAATATTGAAAGACTGTGTGTGTGTGTGTGTGTGTGTAACATTTATAACTGTGTTGTGCATTTCCTTTTAATAAACAAGTTACATTACATTAAAATAAAACCCCATATATTCTTATAAGTGTCTTGAATTAATCAATTAGTTGATAGCAAAATCCTACTTAGTGACTCATAATAACTAAGTAATAGTTTATGAGATTATATTTCAGTATAATTTTGCACAAAATATCCTACATGTAATACTACAACTTTATGTTTCACAAATAGTAACATCTAAAATGATTGTAGATAGTCTTCTCCAGATACTTCAATAGGGTTAAAATATTTTATTCCATTAAGTAGTTTTGGATCATGTAGTTAAGCAACATTGTAATCAAACTGAAATTCACTTTAATAGTTCAGTTTAGACACTGAAAAACCCCTTTGTTTATGAAGAATCAATAATAAAAATAGCAATTTATTTTCAAATAAATTCTAAATATTTTGTAATTCATTTTCTTTTCCTTTTTGCAGAAAAAAGAATCAAATTTTTCAGGTGAGGTCCACAAGAATATCTCAGAGTTCTCCTAAATATGTACCTAATATGTCTTTATTATTATTATAAATAATCAGAGTCATAAAATGTGGCAGTGCATCCTTCCTGTGTATGTGTTTAAAAGAGTATGTAAATTGCTTGAATAAAAGCTTTGTAGGCTAAAAGTGAAACACTAATATTTGACATTTTCAAATAAGGCTAAAAAAGGCTCCTGCCTCCCCCAGAAAATGAATTATACTGAACTGAATCCCATAATAATTGGTAGACACGGCTTCCGGGGGGGCGGAGCTGTCGCCGAGGAGGGCTCAACCGAGCTCTCTCAGAGATCTGGTCTGTATATCTAAATAAGATCATAGATATTACCCCTTTTTGGCTATAAAGGGGCAGGGAGTAGCTCTGTGGTTAGGGTCTATTCGTAATTCACAGCCTTTCTCTTTTTTTTTGGCTGTGGACAGAGATTAGATCCAGCGTGAGCGGAGCTTTTATCTCCAGCCAGTTCTTCTCAGCTGCCTTTTTTTGCAGCCCTAGACAGGCGATTCCCCCCCCCCCAGGACAAAGCAAAGTTGTTTGAAGCTAGGATTAATACGGGCGGGTCCCACTCCTGTGAGATTTATGCTTTTATTACTATCTTAAATACCAGCACCATTTGTCTTAGAGGCTTCTTTGTTTAAACGGACTTCAAAATGG
Organism: Thamnophis elegans; assembly: GCF_009769535.1. NCBI lineage: Eukaryota > Metazoa > Chordata > Lepidosauria > Squamata > Natricidae > Thamnophis > Thamnophis elegans. The sequence goes on from NC_045545.1 coordinate 59,697,218, forward strand.
CGATTTCTCTCCGTTGGTGACTGATAGGGGACGTACGTAGCCGGTTTTACCTTCCTGCAGACCGCTCCTTAACAAAATAACTTTTTTTTTTTTTTTTTTTTTGGAAACAGAGGGGAGCGAAAGCGCTGTTTATTTGTTTATTTATAATGGCACCTAGGTCAAAATCGAAGCGTATCTCTACAAATGTGCCTAAAGAATCTGTGAATGAGCTTAAAGAATTTACACTGGAATCGCAGCCCTTGTCTCCTACGCCCTCTACTGGAGAATTCTTAACACAGGAATTTTTTTTTCAAATGTTTAATGATTTTAAACAAGAAATTAAGGAATTTGTATTGGAGCTATATGGTGATTTAAAGTCTAAAATTGACCAAATGAAGGCGAATACGTTTGCAGCCGTGTCTGCCCTGTCAGATTATACCGCTGAAATAGAGAATAAATTGGAAAGTTTGGAGGAGGCTAATTCTAATTTGACTACTAATATTCAAATATTACAACAAAAAATTAGAGACACCCAAGAACAGCTCGTTATGATAAACTTTAATAAGAAGGCATTCGCAATAAGAGTCAGAGGATTCCGCGAAAAGGAGCGAGAGAATCTGAAACAGACCTTTGTTGAAGCCCTCAGCCATGCGGTGGGAAGCCCGGGACTTTGATTGGCAGATTCGGAAAATCTATCGCCAGAATTCGTTGGTAGCGGAACAGCGACAGCTCCCAAGGGACATAATCATATATTTCTCCACAAAAGAATCCAGAAACGCGATCATGCAAAAATTTTACAATAATAGATTGAGAGTTGATGGCCAGGACTTGACTGTCTTCAAAGAAATACCTTTCCAGATGTTAAAGGCAAGAAGGGACTATACCTTTTTAACTAAAGAGCTTAGAAATCATCAGATTCAATATAAATGGGAGGCCCCAGCCGGCATTACGGTCACATTTGAGAATCAAAGACTTCGTCTCAATTCTGTTTCGGAGGCTCGAGATTTCTATTACAAGACTTTGAAGGCGGGACTTCCTGATTCACTTGGAAAAGAGGAGAGACAAGCCGAAGGAGAAGGCAAGCAACAGACCACATGGCCGCAAGATGGAGGGGGTAGCTCCCCCTCCCTCGGAGAAGCAGAAAAGCGGAGTTTGAGGATTTAGACATTCTAAAATATTCACCAAAGTTGTGGATTGAATGGGGGTTTGCGACCTCTCTCCGGCAGAAAAAGCGGAATGTATTGGTGGGGTGATACTGAATGTATATATGTAAAATGCATGCAGAATGATTTACGTTGTTTAAATCTTGTTAGAAGGGAAAGTTTGAAGAGATTATTTTAAAATAGAAGGTAAACTGATTCTTGTTGAAACTATTATTTGAATATGTGGAATGATCTATGCTATTTAATTTTTATTAGAAGGGAAAGCTTGGTGAAATTATTTTGAGCTAGATTTTAAACTAATGTTTGTATAAATTTGATAGTGGCAAATATTAGAGAAGCAAGGGATGAGGGTAAAATGCATGCGGAATGATTTACGTATATTGGTGGGGTGATACTGAATGTATATATGTAAAATGAATGCAGAATGATTTATGTTGTTTAAATTTTGTTAGAAGGGAAAGCTGGATGACATAATTTTAAAACGGAAGGTAAACTGATTCTTGTTGAAAGTATTATTTGAATATGTGGAATGATCTATGCTATTTAATTTTTATTAGAAGGGAAAGCTTGGTGAAATTATTTTGAGCTAAATTTTAAACTAATGTCTGCATAAATTTGATAGTGGTAAATATCAGAGAAGCAAGGGATGAGGGCAAAATGCATGCGGAATGATTTACGTTGTTTAAATCCTATTAGAAGGGAAAGCTGGTCGGGATCATTTCAAGATAGAATGCAAACTGATTTTTGTGTAAAGTAATACTTGATCCACGCTGCTTAAACTTTACTAAGAAGGGAAAGTTTGGTCAGATTATTTTGAATTATTGTTTGAAATTAAGGTTAAGAAAGGGAAAGTTTGATTATTCTTCTACAAAGTAATATTTGAATATGTGGAATGATCCACGCTGCTTAAATTTTACTAGAAGGGATTATTTTTGAGTTAGATTGTATATTGATGTCTATACAAATTTGGATAAATGTTTATCTGAATACAAGGTTAAGGAAGAGGAATGGGAGAGTCTACAGGAGGTCGGGGTAAATAACAAAGAAGCAAGAGACGAGAATAAAATATAGATAGAATGACTTACACTATTTAAGCATATATAAAGATGGGGGGCTGAGCTTAACACAAAGAGTTTCTTTTTTTTTTTCTTTTTTGGTTTTTTTTTTTCCCTTTAATATATTGCTTTTATTTTTAATCCATACGAACATAAGATACTTTAGATAGAAGGCACTGCCAGGTGTGGGCCCTGGGAAGTCGGGAGGAGTAGGGATGGGGATTTATGGGGTGGGTGGGTGGGTGGGTGTTAACATAGTCTCAATAAGAACAAGAATGCACTTATATACGGTTGTTCTTTTTTTTCCCTTTTTTTTTCTCTTTTCTTTCTTTAATTTTTTTTTTCCTTGGTTTATTTTACTTTTTATTAGATTATAATAAACAACACTTGAATAAAGGAATACACCAAGGAGGGAGGTAGAGGGAAAGAGGAGAGAGGAGTAAGGAAGGAGTAAGGGGAATGTAAGGAGGGCGTGTTGGGAGTAAGGGGAGAAGGAAGGTTTGAGGGGAAAGGGAAGTAGGAGGGGAGCGTTAGAGGGAGGAAAGGAAAGTTGGAGGGGGTAGATGGGGTGTATGGAGGATGGAAGTGTCAGGTGGGGTTGTGAATGATGAGTTGTGTTTTTTTTTTATTTTTTTTTATTTTTTTTTATTTTTTTATTATTTTTTTTTATTTTTTTTTCTTATAGCAAATACCCTGTATATAAGTGATTGTAAAATGGAATGTGAAAATGAATAAAATATATTTAAAAAAAATAATAATAATAATTGGTAGACACTACAAAGATTACTTTGCTATCACAAATGGACCAATAATTTGATATAGTTATGCACTATCATTTTGTATTTTAAGATACAATCAAAACCTTTTGAATTACTGGAATGGAGAAGAGAAATGATATGCAACCATTTCTGTTACTTCTACTAATCAATTGGTTATGGGCTATCAGGTCATTGTGGACTCTTAGTGACTATGTAAATAGACTTGCTCCATGACAATCTCTCCCTTAACCTGGTCTTTCAATTCTTCCAACGATGCACCCATGGTCACTGTAACTGAGTCTAACTACCTTGATGCTAGTTCTCTTCTTCTCTTTTTTTGCATTCTTCTGTACAGAGCTCTATCTTTGCATAATATGTCTGAAATAATGTATTTCAGCCTGGTCATTTGTGTCTCAAATGAGAACTCTTTGTTGATTTGTTAAATGATCCATTTAACAAATTATTATTTTTTTAATTATGGGGCATGCTTACGCGCACCTGCGTGCCTAATGTCCCTGTCCTACTGTCCCCATTTATTTGTACACATTTCCTGTGTTCTTATTCATGTTTATTTTTATTCCTGTTATCTTGTACACAAGTGACAAACGAAATAAATAAATAAAATAAATAATATTTGATTTCTTGGCTGTCCACAATATTCTCAGGTGTCTTCTCCAACACCAAAGTTCAAAAGGATCAATGCTTTTCCTATGGTGCATATTCAAAGTCCAACTTTCATTTCTGCAGTGTCATAGGGAAAACCATAGATTGCACTATTCTGATAATTGTAAGTAGAGAATCTGAATATTTTTGTCCCAAAGTCTTCATGTCTGCTCTCTCAAGTGTTAATATGCAGCATATTTCTCAAGAGCTCTTTTTTTTTACTGTTGATGTTGATCCTAAAAGACAGATGCCATCAACCATTTCTACATCTTTACGGCTCCATTCTAAGACTAGCTGTTGTCCTTGCTTTCATTTTTGTTATATTTAATTTTGTCCCATTTTTTTACTTTGCTGTTTATTACTACAACTTGCAGATCTTTTGCATTTTTATCTATCAGAGTAGTTGTATCATCATTGTGCAAGTTAATAATGTTTTTCTCTCTCCAGTTTTAAAACCATGCTTATCTAGCTTCCCTTAACATATATTCAGCATATAGGTTAATTTTTTTAAAAAAAAGACAAGAATACACAGCCTTGATTCACTTCTTTGCCAACCTGAAGTCAATTTGTTTCCCCATGTTTTGTTAATGCTTTAGCTTCCTGACCTGTATATAAGATTCTCATGACTATAATGAGGTGTCAGAGATTCCCATTTTTATATGCACATTCCACAGAATAATGGTAGGCTTCTAATAATAGGACTTTAAAATATTCTTATTATTTTAATTTTGGCATGTTCATAGAATTAGAAAGACTTTAAGCTGCTACTTTCTGGAGTATAAGATATGCAGATACAGTTTTCAGCTTTATATAATGCTAGAACTTTACCTTATAATGGTTGTAAAGCAAAGTGAATAGGGTCTGCACAAACCTTGCCTAAGGCCTTGACAAATTGATGTCTTAAGAATTAATAACTCTAAATGGATAATTGATATTTATAATTTACAATTTAGCTTTTCTGTCTTTGTATATGACTTTGCAGACATATATAAAATTATTCTCCATTATTTGTTTACTAATCAACTCTGTTCAGTTCCTTAGGGTCAGGGAAGTGATTGGCAGACTTTCAGTAGCCTTAGCCACTGAGTCAGATATGATTCTGGGATACTGTGGAATAAGTACACCATCATTGACAGAATAATACTTCCAAAAGTCAGAATTATATTATATTCCTGCAATACTACAGATTGCCGAAATTAATGAAAACTGGGTTTTATTAACAAAGATCTCTTGCTTTTATTCCAGGACCAATTTATGTCCTAGCTTCTTTAAATACAATCTCTGGCTATATGACCTCACCAACATATTAAAATGTCTATAAAGTATATAATATAGTAGATTTTATCATTTATTTCTCAGTGGCAGCACCATCAATAAATCTCTTGAAAAAAGACATGCTTCACTGATTGCTTTCTATTTCTTTTGGACATCTGATTATTCTGTTGATCTTCTAGAAATGTGACACTGTTATAGAAGTGCTTATTTATATTCCAAAACATAAACCCAATGCCTTTCTTAAGCCAGCTATTACAAAACAGATGCAAGCTTTCAAATTTCCAAGAATTCTTCATCAGTTTGTGGTCAGAACGCAACAATGCGGAGGGGGAGCTGGTAGGAAAAAAACACATGATGTTAGAAGAGTGACTATACCAGTTTATATCTTAGAGTGAAAAAGTGCCTCCAGACATGCAAATTGAGAATTATCCAGTATACAGTTTTGCTAGATTGCACTAAATGCTCTCTCAAGCCTGTTGGAAAAAAAGAAACAGGAAAGATTTGTAAATTCCACCCCTTCCCCTTTTTATAAAATATTAACTCCAGCTGTTAAAGTTGAAACTGTTTTCAGATCCCTTGGTTGATGGAAAACAAAGAAAGAGCTGTCTTCAATATCATCTGCCATTCTGAGACTTAAGGGTCACAAGCAATTTAAATAATAATAATAATAATAATAATAATAATAATAATAATAATAATGAAAATGGTTAATGCAGTGTTTTCAACAATTGAACCGGGATCCATCTTGGAAACGAACCAGTTAATGTACAGCGCAGCTATAATAGTCACTAATGAACTAGGCATTAAATTAAAGTACCTAGTCACACAACAGAAAAAGCATCAAAGCCAAAGTGGAAAATCCGTTTAGAACAAAAAATCAAAAAATTAAGGGCAGATGCTAGTAACTTAAAGAACATGCATGAGCAACGGCTTAAAAACAACAAAATCATAGATCGGCTAATCAGAAGATATGGATTGGATACAAGAAACATCAGTGAAGCTGTAGAGATTGTAAAACAGCAGATAACAGCAACAGCTAGAAAAATTGAAAGATATGAGGCACGAATCATCCAATATAAAAAAAATCAGCAATTTCAATCAGACCAACGGCATTTTTATCAAAGTCTTAATGTCAATGGTGACACCAAAAGTGAAAAACCAGAAAAACAGGCCACAGTTGAATTCTGGAAAGAATTGTGGGAAAATGCAAAGGACTACAACAAGGAAGCAAAGTGGATACATGACTTTGAGAAAAGCATTGGCAACAAACAAATGCAAGTATTAGAAATAACAACTGAGATGATCAAAAATCGAGTTAAAAAGGTAAAGAATTGGACATCACCTGGAAAGGACCAATTACATGGTTTCTGGCTCAAATATCTGACCAGTTTACATGCAATATTGGCCAGGCAACTGAATGAAATTTTACAAAAGGGCCAAATTGATGAATGGTTGACAACTGGAAAAACATACTTGATTCAGAAAGATGCAACTAAAGGAACAACACCTGAAAACTACAGACCAATAACATGCTTGCCAACAACCTTCAAATTACTCACAGGCATTATTGCAGATAACATGATGGATTATTTGGAAACAAACAACATCTTGCCAGTAGAGCAAAAAGGCAACAAAAGAAGGAGCAGGGGCACAAAAGATCAGCTTCTAATTGATAAAATGATATTAGAAAATTGTAAGAACAGAAAAACGAACTTGAATATAGTCTGGATTGATTACAAAAAGGCATTTGACTCACTGCCACATAGTTGGATCATAAAATGCTTAGAAACAACTGGCATTAGCAAAAATATTACATCCTTTACTGAAAAGGCGATGAAACAATGGAGAACTGAGTTGGCAGTAGGGAATGAGATCTACGGAATGGTTAATATCAAGCGAGGAATTTTCCAGGGTGATTCACTTTCACCTCTTCTCTTCATCATCGCAATGATCCAACTATCAGTAATCTTTAAAAAAATGAAATTAGGCTACCAAATAGCCAAAGAAGCTGAAAAAATTTCGCATTTACTATATATGGATGATTTGAAACTCTATGGAAAGTCAGAAATAGAAATCCAATCATTGACAAACACAGTCTGAGTATTCAGCACCGATATTTCAATGCAGTTTGGCATGGAAAAATGCGCCACTGTATCCATAAAAAGAGGCAAAATCACTGCATGTGAGGGAATTGAAATGCCCAATGGCCAATTAATTAAATGCAAAGAAAATGAAGCCTACAAATACTTAGGCATTCTGCAGTTGGATAACATCAAGCATGGAGAAGTAAAAACTATTGTCAGGCGAGAGTACACCAACAGAGTTAGGAAAATTTTGAAATCTAAATTGAATGGTGGAAATACAATCAAGGCCATAAATACCTGGGCAATACCAGTTATAAGATACACAGCTGGTATAGTTAACTGGACACAAGCTGATTTGGACCTTTTGGACTGAAAAACCAGGAAACTAATGACAATGCACTACAGTTTACACCCATGTGGTGATACTGACAGACTATATCTGCCCCGAAAATCAGATGGCAGAGGATTATTACAAGTGAAGCAAACAGTTGAAGAAGAAAAACATGCACTGGCTGATTATTTAAAAGAAAGTCAAGAACATCTATTAATCGAAGTAAAGAACAAAAATCTACTGAAGGCCCAACAGACGAAACAAGAATACAGAAAAGATGTGATAAAATCAAGAATGGAGAGTTGGCAGAACAAAGCACTGCATGGCCAATTTCTGGAAAAAATAAAAGATAAAGTGGACAGTGAACAAACTTGGTTATGGTTAACAACAGGTACATTAAAGAAAGAAACAGAGTCACTAATCCTGGCTGCGCAAGAACAAGCTATCCGCACAAATGCCATTAAGACCAAAATCGAAAAATCCTCTGATGATGCCAAATGCAGACTTTGCAAAGAAGCTGATGAAACTGTTGATCACATACTCAGCTGCTGTAAAAAAATCGCGCAGACTGATTATAAATTGCAACACAATTCAGTAGCACAAATGATCCATTGGAATTTGTGCAAAAATTATAATATTAAAACAGCAACAAACTGGTGGGAACATAAGCCTGAAAAAGTCACCGAAAATCAGATGGTCAAGATCTTGTGGGATTTCCGTATACAAACCGACAAAATACTGGCGCATAATACACCAGACATCACACTGGTTGAGAAAAATAAGGTCAGAATCATAGACATCGCAATACCAGGGGATAGCAGGGTCGCCGAGAAGGAACATGAAAAAATCGCAAGATACCAGGACTTAAAAATCGAAATTCAACGACTATGGCACAAAGCAGCAGTGATAATTCCAGTGGTAATTGGCACACTGGGTGTTATTCCAAAAGCACTGGAATTACATTTAAAACAGTTAAAAATTGACAAAATCACCATCAGTCAAATGCAAAAAGCCGCACTGCTTGGATCTGCACGCATATTACGAAAATACGTTATGACGTCCTAGGCCCCTGGGTGGGGCCCGACTAGTAACCAATGCCAAATCCGGCGAAACAACTGGCCGCTGTGATACAATTGTATAATAATAATGAAACAAGAATACAGAAAAGATGTGATAAAATCAAGAATGGAGAGTTGGCAGAACAAAGCACTGCATGGCCAATTTCTGGAAAAAAAAAAAAGATAAAGTGGACAGTGAACAAACTTGGTTATGGTTAACAACAGGTACATTAAAGAAAGAAACAGAGTCACTAATCCTGGCTGCGCAAGAACAAGCTATCCGCACAAATGCCATTAAGGCCAAAATCGAAAAATCCTTTGATGATGCCAAATGCAGACTTTGCAAAGAAGCTGATGAAACTGTTGATCACATACTCAGCTGCTGTAAAAAAATTGCGCAGACTGATTATAAATTGCGGCACAATTCAGTAGCACAAATGATCCATTGGAATTTGTGCAAAAATTATAATATTAAAACAGCAACAAACTGGTGGGAGCATCAGCCTGAAAAAGTCACCGAAAATCAGATGGTCAAGATCTTGTGGGATTTCCGTATACAAACCGACAAAATACTGGCGCATAATACACCAGACATCACACTGGTTGAGAAAAATAAGGTCACAATCATAGACATCGCAATACCAGGTGATAGCAGGGTCGCCGAGAAGGAACATGAAAAAATCGCAAGATACCAGGACTTAAAAATCGAAATTCAACGACTGTGGCACAAACCAGCAGTGATAATTCCAGTGGTAATTGGCACACTGGGTGCTATACCAAAAGCACTGGAATTACATTTAAAACAGTTAAAAATTGACAAAATCACCATCAGTCAAATGCAAAAAGCCGCACTGCTTGGATCTGCACGCATATTACGAAAATATGTTACGACGTCCTAGGCCCCTGGGTGGGGCCCGACTAGTAACCAATGCCAAATCCGGCGAAACAACTGGCCGCTGTGATACAATTGTATAATAATAATCATAATGACAAAAATGGTATGAAAAGAACAGCAGAAAAAGGATAGACATTGGATGATGATTAAAATTTTTAATCAAGATCAAAATCTTGCGAATATAATGTCCCATGAAATACCAGTGGAAATACCTCTCTTTCTTGCCAGAGGGAGGCATGCCATCCCTGTGGGAGGTCATGACCCTCTATAGCCAATAAGTGCCTTCTACTCAACGTCGCCCAATCCTTCACCCATGCTGCACTATAATATGCTTCCCAGTTGGGTACTCCAAAGCCTCCCAGTTCTTTACGGGGGTCCTTGATTAATTTTTTTAAAAAAATCTGGACTTTTTTAAAATGCCACGGGACATGGGACAAATTTTTAAAAATTGGGACTGTCCCGCCAAAAGCGGGATGTCTGGTCACCTTACTCTAAGTATATATAGCTTTACTACCTATGAAAGAGAAACTATTTTACTATGTAACTGTGTCTTCAAAACTTTCTTTACTGGCAAATATTCTCCAACTATATTAAGCATGATCTAAACTAATAATAAATATTATTATTAATCTTAAAATTTCCTCAACAAAAACCATGGAAAGATACATGCTCTGCATTAAAAGACAAGTATGGAGTGATAACATCAGCAATTATTTTGGGCCCAGTTGGCAAAATAAAGTTAAGTTGGAACAGGAACGTGCAGTCAGGGGAGGCAGGGAGGCACAGCCTCACCACTGTCATCATGAAAAGAAAAAAAATGTAAAAGGAAAAAGGTCAAGCTGAGCTAGTTGCTGCCAGAGTCACCATGGATGACTCTTAGTGCTTAACTGTTTAAAAAAACCTCTAAAAAAGTGTCCTCTACAGGAGGCGGCAGGAGTACGAGGTGCCTCATCTAGTCTGACTTTATGATCACTCGAGCAGAGCTAAGCAAGGGTTAAAAGCCGAAAAATTCCTGACGTAGATGAGGCATGTTGTTCTCCTGCCTCCTCCTGTAGAGGACCTCCTTTTTTTAGAAGCTTTTTAAACAGTTAAGCAGAGTCATCCACATAGTGACTCTGGCAGCAACTAGCTCAACCTGACCTCAGCTCTTGCCTTTTTCCTTTTACATTTTTTTTTCTTTTCATGATGGCAGGCAAGAGCAGAGTTGAAATCCTCTCTGAAACAGCTGGAAAGGAGGGAGGGGGAGGAATTCAAACTTCATTTTCCTGGTGCAACTTTGTGTGTGTGTGTGTGTTTGAGAGAGGGGGGAGGGAGCATATTGAGACAGTTCTTAGATTATGCACTAAGTAACACTCTAATACTATACCTTTGGGTCTTCTGAAATTTTAATTATCCAATTGTAAGCAAAAACAATGTTTTCAGTAGAATGAATTTCCACTTCTACTTACACCTGCCAGCCAAAATGCTGCTAGCGGTATTGCTAACATGGGCTGAGGAGGAAAACCTAAATTTTCTGAATCCTGGTGCAAATTTGTGTGTGTGTGTGTGTGTGTGTGTGTCTGTGTGTTTGAGAGAGGGGGGAGGGAGGGAGAGAGGGAGGAAGGAGGGGAAGGAAGAAGAAAAAGAAAAAGAAAAAAGGAAACTTATTTAGCAAAGGAGAAAAACAAATGCTGTCGCTTTAAATCAGAACTGAGCATGCCTGGCTGTGGAATTCTGGGAGTTGAAGTCTACAAGTCTAAAAAAATTGCTGCTTCACCAGCCATAAAACTCACTGCATGTCACTGGTGGAAATATGTGGAAAAAGCATTCATCCTGCAGTGGATTAAGAAAGGCTAAGATGATGATGATGATGATTATTATTATTATTATTATACTTATTAATATATTATTATTATTATTATACAATTGTATCATAGCGGCCAGTTGTTTCGCCGGATTTGGCATTGGTTACTAGTCGGGCCCCACCCAGGGGCCTAGGACGTCGTAACGTATTTTCGCAATATGCGTGCAGATCCAAGCAGTATTATTATTATTATTATTATTATTATTATTATTATTATTATTTACTTAGTTAAAAGTTAGCAACATTAATGTCTTAATATGTCAATTAATATATAATGGGTAAAGAATGAAGATGAAGCATGCCCTGCCATTTCAAGGATAACATTGAAAACTACCCTCTGCAATCTCTCCCAATATCAATGCATATTTCATTCTCCCTCAGTACTCACTTATCTTTCATGTTTCTATCCCAAACATTAAGATTCTGATATCTCATCTACCAAAACTTTGGGAAGCAGCCAAAACACAATGGAATCCTTTGATGTGTCTCAAGCTGCAAAAACATTTGAAACCAGCATGGGAGCACCAGCTTGAGCAAACCAGATCTTTTCTTGACACAGTGCAAACCCTTGTTAACTACAGAATCAGATCACAGGCAGTATTGCTCTTGACCACATAGAAGACCTTCAAATGAGCTGCAAATGATCCAGTCCAGCACCAGAATTGGGGAAGCAATTCTACTCTGGACAAGTGGGAATTCCATAGGTATTCCTCAATGTTCTTGTATTCTCTAAGCTTCTCTTAACATGCCATAGAAAAATAGCTCATATTTATTTCCAGACTGCTCTCTGATGTATGTATGTGTGTATATGTGTATGTATAGAGAAACTTGGCACACATATTTATATCCATTACCAACTAATGAAATGTAACTGGCTGACAACAGCCTAAACATTGCCAAAACCAAACATGAGGCCTGCAGATGTCCCTGGGAATAGAAAGTAAAGCCTCCTTCTGAGGGGTCAATACAACACAAAAGGTTAGCCTTAAATTTGGTACAGATGCGAAACTTGCCATTTGAAATGCATTTTGCTAGTGGATGGGGGTGTTTTCAGAGAGAAAAGCATAAATTCAGTTTCAAAACCCAGGCACTTAATGTTTTCTGCTGCCTCAAATTATGTGACTCAGGTTGTTTTGATACTGTACATTGCAATTTGTCTGTTACCCCAGGGCATGGTGAGGATGGGGGAAGAGAGAAGAAAAATAACATTTGACTTTGACACAAGAAAAGAACAGGCTCTCTGGTCTATAATTACTTGAACTAACATCACTTTTTACTTGGAAGGTTAAAGCTGGGATCAACTAAAAAAGGAAAAAGTGCTAATTTCTTTACTGGTGGTGGAGACATAAGTTAATCATTGCCAGTAATAACCAGTCAACAGTCTAATGCCGGGAAAAGAAGTGAGTTTATTCTCAAAAAAATTAAATTCAAGGTTTGTATCCTTAGTGTTAAATCAATTTAAAGAAAAAATGGAACACAAATAGAGCTAGTATTTCCCTAGCCTAAATCCTTGTAGTGACTCTTCAACTTCACTGACCTTCATTAAGAACAAGAAGAATTGCCTATAGTGGAAACGTCTATGAAATGGGGTTAAATGAATCTATTTAGATCAAACAAAAGAAGTAGCAAATTTCAAAGGTCTTGAGGTCACCAGTCACTAAGGTTGAAAACTAATTTCATTTAGGATTAATTATTTCAGTCAAAGAGATCTTGAAGAAAAAAAGGAGAGAGGGGGAGGAGGAAGAGGAGGAGGAGGAGGAGATTTCTTAATACTTTAGTGGCATAATTTCTGGATTTCATAGTTAATTGTGTTTCATTCACCAACTTATTCAATAATTACAATGGTACAACATGATTCCCCCCCCCACAAGTCTTACATTTGTGTATTCAATACAATAATCTACAATTATATTTCTTTCTTTCATGCTAATGATTGCCTATTTGATGTCATTTATATATGTCACAGGGATCTTTTTATTTTGGCATTAGACATATGTCAAATATCACTGACATGCACAAAATTACACAGTAATTAAGAGCCGAGGTGGCACAGTGGTTAGGGTGCAGTACTGCAGGCCACTTCACCTGAATGTTATCTGCAGTTCAGCTGTTCTAATCTCACCGGCTCAAGGTTGACTCGGCCTTCCATCCTTCCGAGGTGGGTGAAATGAGGACCCAGACTGTGGGGGTGATATGCTGACTCTTTAAACAGCTTAGAGAGGGCTGAAAGCCCTATGAAGTGGTATATAAGTCTGCTATTGCTATTGCTATGTTCTCATTTCTTCATATTTCTGGGACCCAAAGATAGAGTCTATTTATCCTCCAGCTATACATCCACATAATAGCAGTCTAAACTGGCCCCTGGGAGACTTTTTTTTAACTTAATGGTTCTTCAAGACCTATGGGGAAAAGAAATTCAATCCATAATAGTCTTGAAGACTATTCTTGAAGACCATAATAGTCTTCAAGACATAATTGTCTTGAAGTGAAATCTTTCTTAATGTTGGACTTTCCAAATTCTGCCAACTTTATTTATAACTATTGCCAGCAAGCCTGGCAATTTTTTAAAAAATGCCAACACATTATCCACTCAGTCCTGTAGGCATCTTGAGAGGGTAAAAGGTCACTGTATTTTGAATGAATTGAGTGAAAAACCAATAGAATTGGTGAAGCCAATAGGAAAGGAAAGATCATTCTCAAACTGCAGGACAGTTTCTGTATCTTGGAGACCAAGTATTCATTGTAATAATACAATTGGAAGAGCCATTTAGTGCATCACATTCACCTTCCTATTTAGGTCACAGATCCAAATTAAAGTATCCATGACAGCTGGCAGTGGAGCCTTCATTTTAACATTTCCAGTGAAGAAAAACCAACTGTTTCACTTGAAAATTATTTCATTGTTGATTTGCTCATCAAGTTTTTTTTCTAATACTCAGAGAGAATCTGCCTTTCTCTAATGTTCATGTTTCTGTGTCCTATATTCTAGAACAACAGAGATTTTCTTGAGTACATTTGCTTTCTGCGTTATAAGTCAAGAACTTGGCATTTGTTTCTGGTAAACCTTGTCACATTATTTTCAGCTGGCTTCACCAACCTATCAAAATACTTTGATTTTTATTTCTCTTTTAGGGCATTAGAATATCTTTTGTCATCTGAAGTTCAGTAAATGTTCCCCTTTACCACTTCAACACCTCTTCCAAGGTTCCACCACAAATCCGCGAAGCCCTTATCCACGGAGACATAAGCGCGAAGACTAATTAGCGCCGTTTGAAGCGCTAAGGAAAAATGTGACCCTACCACGATGACATAATCGCGGAGGGCAAATCCGTGCATTCCCAAGCACTCAGTACCCTAAACCTAACCCTAAACCTAACCCTAAACCTAACCCTAACCCTAAACCTAACCCTAAACCTAACCCTAAAACAAACCCTAAAACAAACCCCTAAACCTAATCCTAACCCTTACCTTAATTGAAATCGGCTTTCTGCCGCGGCGCCATTTTAAAGCGCCCTTCTGTTGCCGCGCTGTTGTCGCGGCAGTGATGACGCGTGGTGATGATGTCGCGGCTTTAGCGAAGCGCTTATATCTCCGCGGATAAGGGCTTCGCGGTTTTGTCGTGCCACGCTCTTCCAATACATTAATAAAAATATTGCAGAATATAGGGCCCAATACCAAACTTTTTGACACCATACTTAATATGTAGCTCCAGTTTGATGGAGAACCATTGTTACACTCAATCTTTGAGCAAGGATTCAAGCTATCTATATTGGCACTTAATAGTCCTGCCATCATGTGCCACATTTAATTAATTTGGCATATGGTATTTCACTCAAATTGAATATATTACATAATATAACTAATAAAGTTTAGAAAGTAAAAGTCCCCCTTGAGCTAAATCCATTTCTGGTAACCACAACAAGTCTAGTTGACATTTGACCATTTTTCTTGTTCCCTGTTAGTTAGCTTTGCTATATTCATTGAGCAACTCATATAGTGAGTTTGTCCTCTTGTATTTTTAATACACAATACTTTATATTTTACTGCTTTTAAAATTCTTCATCATTCTGAATTCTGAATTTTTTTTCTGAAACCATCACTCCTTGTATGTATTTTTGATAAGATAACCTTTTTTCCATAACCTACATTTCTTCTTTTTTCTTTGCAAATTTTGGGGTAGTCACACTAAGCTATTCAATTGTTTGCAATTGAAATTTTTATTATTGGTTTTTTTAAAGTATTTCACATCCATATTTTTCTGTTAGTCTCTCCTGACATGGAATCCTATTTTTTCCCTATGTTAAGTTTATTGAAACTCATTATCTTGAAGATCAAGGTAAAATTTAATTTGGTAGCATTCAAAACAACTTATGCTTAAAGCACAATCTATTTCTTGGAAATACTATATGTATTTCAGCCCAGATTCAGTTTTAATTGGTTCACATTTACCTCAAAATTTGAAGTAAACTGATGATTTGACCCATTTTGAGTTCTGTTTGATGGAGCAAAGGCTATAATGCAGAAATACTGAAATGTATTATATGAGTATTTCATTCTATTCACAAAAAGGGATAACAATTGATTTTAAAAATTCACAAAAATCTTCTCTGTACATCTTCTATGGCAGAAATAACAAGGGTAAAGAAAAGTAGCTATGGAGAAGTTGGAATGAATCCATGCCGATAGTATCCAATTCCAAAATAAAAACAAGCACTGTAAATACTTCTTGTGCTTCAATTTGACTTTTCTGGGATGCTGAGCTTGGCATGCCACTGAAGATTGTTCACTGACTTGTTTTGTGAGATGGTGTAATTTTCCTGCCTCCAATTATTGACTCCTCCTGGAAAGGACTTCTCATAACTACATTTGGCAGCATGATCTGTCTGGATGAGGTACAGGGGCAGACTTGCCATCTTTGAAGTACTGTGGAACATGGTCCCATTGGGGTTGCACATTGTTGGCAACAGTTAGCAGAGACAGATGAAAGAGTCTGGCAAATGAGATCCAGTGCCATGAAACAAAAAAGGCTGCAACAGATAATGTGCCATCCCCCCAGCCCCCCAAAATTCTTATTAGAAATAAATTTTAGGACTGACACCTGTAGTAGTCTGCTAACCATTCATTTATTATCAAGAGATACTGCAGCATTCAGAAGATAAAGTGAGCTGGTTAGCCTTAGGCCATTTTCTCAGTGGTGAGGATGACACAGACTTCCCAAGTCTGTTGGCAGAATCAATGCAGATGTAGAAATTTTCATTTGCACAATAAAAACAAAAGACTTGTGAGTGCTACCACAAGCAAGACCAGTTCTCTTCTCCTGCCCTCAACCCAGGAGTCTGATAGGCATATAGTTAAATGAAGTAATACAACTCATCAACATCAGAAGTACAGTAACTCATGCATTTAGTCTCCAGCAATACCATCATCCTCCATCTATGCAGAATGAAATTGTAGTAACATATATTGTCAATAATAATCCCATAAGAAGCAGAAAAGCCTTTGAATCTGCAGATCACTTCACAAAGCTATGGACCATTTCTTATTGATTTCATTCAAAGAATTGAATTGGATGTCCTCTTTATGAATATACATTGATGGAGTGATTCAAAGTATTGTCTAACCAAACCAACTTTTGAAACTTTTTGGATCTCTACTGTTTTCAGAAATAGGGCACTAATATTATTAATTAGTGCCTACTATTGAAGGAGGAGAGATGTTTTACTTTTTGGTGGCAAAAAAACCCTGATAAAGAGTCTGATTTTAATAAAATATGTTAGCATGAAAAGGTGATAAAAGGATGATAATTGTGTGTGTTTCTATTGTATATGAAAACAACAACAATTTCATTGAAACAATGTTTATAACAAAAAAAGAACTTTTGCATTATTATCAATAATGATCACTGAAAAACAGGAAAAGGATAGGATTTTAAAAAATAATGTTACCCTTATATAACTCTACAAGTTTACTATTAGAAGTATTGCTAGCAACACTGTAAGAGTCATATCACTGAGCAGTTTTACTTGCCCAGTGACTATTAAACACAGACCCACTGTGGAAATATTTGGGCTCATTGAGAGGTTGGATTAGAGCACCATCTCTTTCTCTCTCTGGGCCTGTTTGAAGACTAAAGCAATTCTTCAGGGAAATTGAGAATCCCCACATATTTACTCCTGTTTAGTATCCACCAAGAGGACACTGGCAAGAGTCCATTATATCATCTGCCCCTACAGTGGTACATATTGAAAGGAAAATGAGAAGGAAGAGAAAGTCAATGGTATTCTAAGCTGTTCTTTCTTCCACAAAGATCCTGCTCCAGCTTGGTCTCACCAACCCTTGCTTAATATCCCTATCTCCATTTTTGATGATCACAGAGGGATGAAGGCAGGTTGCTGGGGGAGTGATGATGAGCTTCTCATATGTTTCCCCATGTCTTGGAATATCAAGCATTTTTTCTTCCAAATGAGAAGCTCATATTCCTTGGAAGGATAATAAAAAGACAGGAATGCAGCACTGAAAGAGCTAGTTTTCATCCACAATAACTACTCCCCCCTAAAACATAAGGCAACCAGAAAGGAAAAAAGAAGAATGAGAGAAGCTGAGACAAATATCTTGGGGCACATTCCTAGCATCACAGAGAAGCAGTCAGAACTGGCAGTCTCCAGACATCAGATGCCTACAAACACACACACACACACACACACACACACACACACACACACCACCCTTGGTCATCTAGACCACACATGCAAACAGGGAGTGGTGTTTGTTAACATTTGAGAGTATGTGGGAGAATGTTTAAATATTTTCAGAGCTTACAGGGGAGAAACTTTTCTAATTCTTTTTTCCACTTGAAGTCATTGTTATCACAAGTACTTCCAGGAATGTGGCAATGAAAGTGATTGTGAGAAGATAGATCAGTTGACTTTTCTAACTACTTAGTTTTTGAGTAATGTTTATTGGCCACTCTGACTACAGCCATGAATACTACAATGGAAAACTTGAACTTTCCAGACATTCTGTAATCTAGATATACCAGATACACCCTACAGAAATCAAGATTACCACTCCATGGTAATAAATACTTAGAGCTTTCTGTATCTTTTGGTTTTCATCTGATGGTCATCTAGCTATTTGTAGCCTAGATGTTGTAGCACATTTTTTGTGTTTGTCCTGAGTCAGCCTTGACAACTACATAGTCAAATCCCTACCATTTTCTTGGCAACATTTTTTCAAAGTAGAGAGATTCACCTAAATCAGCCATTTCCGTCTTCCTAGGGCTAAAATAGAGAAATTTGCTCAAATCAGCCAGCTAACTTTGGGTCTAAAGCAGCTCTAAAACTTAACCTCCTATTCTGCTGTCTTAGACCTAGTTAAATGGCTGATTTGGGCAAGTCACTTTATGTTAGCCCTAGGAAGAAGGCAATGGCAAGCTACTTAGGAAAAATGTTGCCAAGAAAATGGCAGGGATTTGACTACGCAGTTGCCAGTAGTCAAGGCTGACTCAGGACAAACACACAAAAAAGTGTTTCTAGCCCAGTACTTTAAAGTGAAGATTCAGATATGGGTCATGAACTTTACATGATATGGTTGGCCAAAAGAGGGCAGTTGAACACAAAACAAATTTGGATTTTTTTTCCTTAACTTCACATTGACCTGGATTAGATACTCATTCAACATGTTAATCCACATATGAATTAACTACAGGGCCTATTCATGTATAATTTGATTAGTTATACCAGTACTAGAAGGAGTTGATCTTCAAGTAAGTAAGTAAACAATAAAATAAAAGATTAATAAACTATTTCTGTTTATTAAAGCCTGAACCCCATGACAGGTTTCAGCCTTTAGTGATACTATTCAACAGAGACGCAAACAGCAAGGGATCCTATTGTAGACAGATTTTTTCTTTGCTGGAAGATCAACTACTTCCAGTAAATGGGTTTGCAGACAATTGGTTTTAATTGTACTGGTTTAAGTCATCAAATTATACATTAATAGGCCCTGTTCACTGAACATATGTCATATGTGGATTAATATGTTGAGTTTTTCTACCATTATGACAATAAGTGTTTGATGCATTGGTGAAATTCATTTTTTTTAGTCCTGGTTCTGTGGGCATTGCTTGGAGATGGGGTCCTGTGACTGAGTGGGCATAGCCAACTCAATGTCACTCATGGTCATGCCCACTCAGTCACATGCCCTCACCACCACCAAGCCATGCCCACAGAACCCGGTAGGAAAAAATGAGTCCATTCACAGCAGAGCTGCTGCTCCCTTTATGGTCCCCTCTGGCCCCCTACCTCCTGGGGACTATCTCAAAGGGACAGGCTGCAGCAGCTTTGCTGTGAACAGAGGAAGAAATGTTTGGATTGTCTCTGCTGCATTTAACATTGAATTCTGTGGTAGAGATAATCCAAACATTTCTTCCTCTGCCACAGCAGAGCTGCTACTCCCTTTATGGTTCCCCCCTCCCACTCCTTCCCTGGGTCTACCTTAAAGGGACAAGCTCCAGCAGCTCTGCTGTGAACAGAGGAAGAAACGTTCAGATTGGGTGGGCAGGTCGAGCAGTCTGAAGAGGTCAGCATGACAGGTAACAGGGCAAGTAGGTGGGCAAGGGTGGGGCCACCAGGGATTTTTGCCACTGGTTCAGAGAACTAATGCCAGTTGTCCCTGCTGGTTCGGACAAACCATGCCGAACCGGGAGGATTTCACCCCTGGTTTGGTGTAGATTTCAAACATACATTTCACCCAGCCTAAGACTCCAGGAAGTGAAGAAATGATACTAAGAGAATGAGAATGTTAGACATAATATTGGATGAGGCCAAAGGCCCACTTAGTTAAACATTCTATGTCATGAAACTGCCAAATGGATGCATTTGGGAAGCTTACAAGCCAAGATTCAAGGCAATAGCCTTTTCTGCTGTTATTTCTCAATAACAAGTTTTTGAAGCCTGATGCTTATGATTCAGAATAAATAAACAGATTAATAATAACAACCATTTATAGTTTGATTCTCTATGAACTTTTAGCCTACATTCAAAACCATCCATACTGACTGCTATTACTGCAAGTGCTGACAATGTCCACTGCAGTTTAACTATGTGCTGCATAAAAAAAAACCCAATCTTCTGTTGGTCTTGAATCTCCTTGCATTTTGTTTCAATGGATGACATCAAATTCTAATATTATGGAATAGAAGAAAGACTTCTCTCTTTTTTCTCCCCTTATCTTCCTCCATTCCATTCTAAAGGACCCCCATGGACTATAGTCTTTCTTTGAAAGGAAGAGTGGTTAGAGTCCCTAGTAATTGGGGCTATTATTTTTTTGCACCTTTTCTTGTTCTAATCTTTAGATCCTTCCAGAGATTCAATGGCCACCTTGTCTAAGGCACTAACATAAACTGTACATGGGTGATTGTTTCAAATATTTTAAATCATCTCCAAACTACATGAGAGAATATTAACTACAGTCTACAACTGGTTGAAACATCCCATCTTCCTCTTTGGGAAGAACTAATCTTGAAGAGAAGCAGAAAGTCAAGAGAGAAGAACAGTTTGAATGTTAGGAGGAGCTAGACTCCTTGAAGTCAGGATTATAGGGAAAAGTTTGAAGTCATCTTCCTTTCTTGCAACTCTTGTAACATTCTTAGCGTGTTTTGTGTCTTCTTTGGAAATGAGTATCAGATGTGATTGGAAGAATGCGAACAGCATATTGGCTTATCATTTGTCAATGTCCTTCTGATGAAACAAACAACAGACAGGGATTAAGGCCAAGAGATTTATTTCTTCTGACAGACTCAGTGTGTTCATCTATTTTTCTTCATTATTCTTGACATATCTCCTGTCATCCTCTGAACTTCTGAAAGGGTCGCTGAGTCCCGATGTCAAAGCAGGCTGAAAAGTTTGAACAATAACATCAACCCCCAAAAATGGAATGGAGGGGATAAAACTAAAAATTAGGCTAATCTAATTGGATTATCAAGTCGCCCAGTTATTATTGGATACATTTTTTCCCTGAAATGTTCTTGAAAAGTCTTTATTTGCTAGCATGATACTGCCACAAAGCACATAAATGGTTCTGCTAAAAGAGACAATTATCATATTCAAATTGAAAATTCACCAAGCTGCCTACATTTTATCTAACCACAGTGTCAATATTTACAGGCTCAGATTAACCTCCTTCAAAACTGTTCTGGGCGGAGCTATGGTTGACTAATATTTAGAACTGCAGAGCACACTCTGCAAAGTGCCAAGATTCCTTAATATGATATTCTGAATATTCAGTTTTTTATTTTAAAAATCAATTTATAGTAATAAAGAATATATTCTACAGAAATCTCATTTAATGTAATGAAAACTTTTGTTTGATTCTCATTTTAACTACAGTAAGTTCATATATTTAAAGTGAGTAGCTACATACATTTTCTCAATAAAGAAATGTTCTAAATGCATAAATGCCCTATTTATTTACATAGAACCACAAAAATGCTGTTAATTTATTGACTGAGAGAAATTCTAGGAATTAATTCATACCCAATAAATTATGACAAATCATGAGTTAGAACAAAGTGTGAACCCAGCCCATAGGGAATGGGGAGGAGATCTTTGCTGTTTAACCTTACTACTCTTGCTATCCTTCATGCAAATCCAAAGTAAAGCACTCAAAATAGATACAGTAGTGGTTTAATACTCTTTTGCAATATTGTCATGATTTGCACTTCACACACTGCTACATGCATAATATCTTTCATGTCTATTTTTAATGAGAATTTTTAAAAAGGTGCACTTTGTGAATAAGGCTTCTAGTCCGATCTAATACATACTTTTTGTCCTTTTTTCTGGGTAATGTTGGAGATTAATACTTAAAATGGAGACATCTGACATGCTATTACATGAAGAAATAAATTGCAATTGAATGACATATGGATAGAAAATGAAGCCCTTTTCCAGACTAAGACAATGGCTATCGGCTTAGAGATTAGAAGATCTTTACATTTCAATGAAAGAGGGAAGAATTGTAGAGACTGCATGAGAAAACATTTTAAGACATAGCTTTATAGGCAACATCGATCACGTGGAGCTGATAGAGCTTCTAGAGAAATATAAGCAAGCCTGAAGTGTCTAGAGATGACTTTAAACATTATCTTCTATTTATCCTATGTGCCCTTCATGAATGTAAACTATGGCTGAGTCTAGAGACCCTTCCATTTCCCCAGCCTGTCAATCGAACGTCTTCACCAGTGCTAATTTCTCTATTTAAAAGAGGGAAGCATTTGCAAAAACAAACATAGTACTTGCTTGCTCTTGGACAATGACTAAACGTCACAGCCTAAGTATGCAAAATCACCTGCCACCCTACAGATGATAAGACTATGTTTGCCTTCCTCTATAAGGCCTCAGAGGGGTGAAACAGTACAACACTCTCATTTGAGAAGTCATGGTGGGGGGAAGAAGTCCCTCATCACCTTAATGGTTATATATGAGATATTTCTGTGTTGTCTGCTTAACTTTAATGCATATTTAAAAAGTTCTCACAAAAAAAGAAATAACCTTCACCAATAGTTATCTAACTTCAATCTTCCAGGGCTGGGTATAAGAATGAAAAAAAACTTAAATAAAATAGTACGAGCAGAATTACAGAAGAGAAATATTATCACTGTGAAAAACCTATAATGGCCAGCTAGCTTATTTTAACAAGAAAATAATCACAATCATTCTCTCTTTTAATCCTCAGCATATTTCAGGGCATTCTCTCTGATTTCTCACAAATGTGAAGTTTGTAGGTCAGCTCACTTAAAGCAATGCCAAGATTCTGTGATGGGTCCTAAAGCAAAGGTTATGAAATTATATCTTAGAAAAAATATAATGTAAATGTGGAAATATTGGCTTTTCTGAAGAAATCTGGAAGAAGCAAAACTAATGTGGATTAAACTACATAGTCTTTAAGCATCTTCCCTCAAATCTATAATAGTAGAATAGATAGAATATAATTCTTTATTGGCCAAGGGTGATTAGATATACAAGGAATTTGTCTTTGGTGCATTTGCTCTCAGTGAACATAAAAATACAAGATACATTCATCAAGAATTATAAGGCACAACACTTAATGATAGTCATAGGGTACAAGTAAGCAATCAGGAACCAATCAATATCAATATAAATCATAAGGATACAAGCAACAAAGTTACAGTCCTGCAGTCATAAGTGGGAGGAGATGGGTTATAGGAACAATGAGAAGACTAATAGTAATAGTAATGCAGCCTTAGTGAATAGTTTGACACTGGTGAAGGAATTATTTGTTTTGCAGAGTGATGTGAAAAAACTGTTTTTGTGTCTAGTTGTCTTGGTGTGCAATGCTCTATAGCATTATTTTGAGGGTAAGAGTTGAAACTATTTATGTCCAGGATGCTGTAAATATTTTCATGACCCTCTTTTTTACTCCTGTAGTGTACAGATCCTCAATGGAAGGCAGGTTGATAGTAACTGTATTTAGTACTAATATACTACTAATATTAATAGGATCAGCGCAATTCCTGAAGAAGCTGGTCTCATTGTTGTGCCCTGCTAACCTACTCCCTCACATATTCCCTTTTAAATTCTGTGGTATTGAGAAAGCAGATTCCCTTCATGAAGCTGTAATGTCCTATTTGTTTTCTAAACAAACTCCTAAGTTTTGCTCTAGTTGACTTTCTGTTGGCTTTGGCTTAAAGGGGAAGAATTTAATAGCATCACTGAACAGTAAAGGGAAAGGGTCACAATGATGGAATTATGAATTTGCGCCTATGGTCTACTGGAGATTTAAAGAAAAATAAGCTGTTTTAAACAAGAAGGATTGTCTGATGTGATAGCAAATTGTAAAGAAATTAGCTCCGTAGACTTTCTATTATGTACGAATAGCAGAGGTTCATTTCCCTTCTTGCTTACCCCATCTCACAGCAACAGGAAGATCAAATTCCTTTTAATGAACAATTTTGATGTTGGTTAGCTTCCAAAATGAGAAAAGGAACTCTTCTATATTAGATAGAAGGCTTCCACTTCCAATCACACATACCAACCAATTCATTAGATGGGAAGGGTTAATTTTAAACTGTAAAACTGTGCAAACTAGTTTCCCTCAGAGGATATCAAATGGCTAAGAGATTAATGGAACTATTGCCTAGAAGACATGCTATAATGTTGTGTTTATATTAGAAACTTGTTTACACTGGAAATAGAATTAAAAAGGCTTTGAGTTTAAATTTTAATTGCAATATCTCATATGCTTAAGCTTGGCCAAGACATGAAACTTCCTGAGTGTTAAGAGGGCCATTGTGAATAGAGTCATAACCGAGAAAGAGCATAGAAACTATATCAGCTGGAACAAAGAAGAATTGAAAAGGAGTTTGAGTTTCTTTTTTCTTCCAGCTGAGAGATTAAAATAGGGCAAGGCAGAGCTGATTTGGATGCCCCATGTGCTTTCTCAGAGTATTGATCAAGTACTTTGCACAACTGAAGATGTTGCACACACAAAATAATGTTCTCTTCTTCTAACAGAAATGATGTATATGAAATTGGGAAACTGTCCAGGTGTCAGGCCTCCAGCGGTTCCTTTAAGAATCTTTGGCCTGCCACACTCTCATTAAAGGTGGGGGAATAGCAAGGGATAGAATGTGTTGTTTTCAAAATAAAAAAAATCCTTTCTAGAAGCTCAAGATCATCTTTTGTCTCCGCACCTTGGCACCTGATCGGAAGCAGTTGGGCGTGGGTGCTACCGTGGAAGAAGAAGAAGATTGGACCATGTGATGCACTGTGGGTGTGGGGATAAGATTTTGAACTTTTAACTGGGTGGGATACTGATGTAACTTCCAGAATTGGGATTCCATAGCACGATGCCAACATGCCTGTCTTATTAAATTGGAACTTTAAGGATAGTTTTGCCTTTGACTCTGATTTAATTCTGCATGATATTTGCAATGCTGATACCAGGTTTATCTTTTGCCACTGCAAATTATACAGCACTGGTTCTATAACATTTTATTCCTTTGGGCTACTACATTACAATATAAAGTTTTTGTAAAACAGTATGTAAGTAGGCCATTTAAAACATTTTAAGATAGCCTTTGGCTAAAACTATAATTGTTGGATGTGCATTGATGAAGTTTATCATGACTTTATAATACCGTAGCTTGCAAAAAATACCATTGTTTAAATTCAGAAAATATTTACACATACTGATTTTTAAATATAATATAGATTAAGTGAAGTTCCTAATAAATCATCTAGGAAGCTTGAGATCTGACCAAGAATTTGAACCTAGATCTCCCCATTCTTTGTTCAATGGTCTAACAAATAGTGCACTAATGGAAGGAAAAGTTTGCAGAGAATATTTTCCTACCAATATTCTACGCCTTTGTGATTATAATCATTAAAATGTGCAAAACAAGAGTTTGAGAATGTAACACTCCTTATGGGTGATGCAATTCTGGCGGCCAATTCAACAGTCTTACAATATCCAGTACCATAAATTCTTTAATCTATTTTAAATTGTTCTGGTATATGTAAATGAGGAAACCATGTCTCTTTTCCATTGTCTGTTCTCTTAATTTTGTTTTGGATTCCCTTGACAGAATTCTTGCATCCCACAATATGTTAACCATTTTCGGTTAAGTATTTATTTCTCTTATGCTGACAGCCATTGAAGTGTTTTGGGGCCCAGCCTGGATTTGTATCTATTCTAATATAAAATCAATTCGGCATGTTTAACCTAATGGTTTTTTAAATCTACATTAATCTTGACTTTATTGTACCACACAGATCATCATGTCTTCCAAGTCTCAGACTGTTTTTAATTCTAAAAGTCTTATTTTTCTGAGCAACAGCCCCACTTTCATCCAAATCAAACAACAAGATGCAAAATATAATTTCAGAATATAATTTCAGTCCCAATCCTCTTTTCTTTACATCTTGTAACACCTGATATTTAACTCATGCTTTTCCACCTGCCACACATACTTAGACTTTGCCACTGTTTTGCCACTGTTTAAAACAGTGACATGCGATGAGGTTTATGGCTGGTAACACCCCACTGACTAAGGCACTTTCCTTTTCATGATTGACAGTGGTGAGGCTGTGCCTCCCCTGCCTCCCCTGACTGCACGTCACTGGTTTAAAAGATATAAAGGTAAACAATTCCCCTGTTCAGTGATTTCCAACTCTAGGGAGGCAATGATCATCTCCGTTTCTTAGCCAGCATTGTCCAGAGACATTTCTGTAGTTAGGTGGCCAGCCTGATTATATGCCAAGGCATACAGAACACTGTTACCAGCCCGTTGAAGTGGTACGTATTTATCTACTTGCATTTTCATGTTTTCAAATAGTTAGGTGAGTGTTCTGACCTAGGCTTCCTGATACAATAAAAAGCACACGATTAGGTCCCAAAACCATATTTTTATTTCAAAGGCTGTGAATTATATTCATTCACAGCTGGTAATGAGTCCCAAATAGTAAAGTCCTTCGGAATAAGGCTGATAAGCACTCACCTTTATCTTCTTGGAAAACACTGACAAAGATTTAATTAGCAATTAGCTTGGCAAGGCCACACGGAGCAAAAAGTCTAAACAGAGTTTCAGAAGGTAAACAGACTGGCATGAACTAAGATGCTACCTGCAAAGGCTCATGTGCATTTTCTCTTCGTATATGTCCTATGGGAGGTGCCAATCACCTCCAAACCTTACTCCCGAGTCGTCCCTTCTGTTTTAACTGTTATTGCCTTCTGACATCTCTGCACATGAATGCACTGGGAACAGGGAGGAGACTGTTCCTCTTCCTCACTGCTGTCCAACGGTGGAGGATCCAGAATAGGGGTGGGTTCCTGCCAGTTCTAACCTCTTCTATAGAAGAGGTTCCACAAATCTACAGTGCCGTTTAGAACCGGTTCCACCTCCCTCCCCCCCCGCCCATCCGCACATCATCAAGATGAAGAATGAGAGAAGGAATTCTGGGAATTGAAGTCCACAAGTCTTAAAGCTGTCAAGTTGGAACACCCCTGGGGGTTTTTTCTAAAGGGTTAGGGGTGCAAGGGTGTTGTAACTTGACAGCTTTAAGGCTTGCAAACTTCAATGCCAGAGTTCCTGAGCCAACATGACTGGAGGAGGAATTCTGGGAGTTGAAGTCCACAAGTCTTAAAGCTGTCAAGTTTGAACACCCCTGGGGTTTTTTTCTAAAGGGTTAGGGGTTCAAGAGTCTTGTAACTTGACAGCTTTAAGACCTGTGTGCTTCAAATGCCAGAGTTTCTGAGACAACTTTTTGGTTGCTAAGCAAGAGTGTTTTTAAGTGAGTTTCACAACATTTTACAAGTTGGCCACGCCCACCCAGTCACATGGCTGGCAAGCCACTCCCACCCAATCACGTGGCCAGCAAGCTACTTCCACAAAGCAGGCCACACCTACAGAAGAGGTTCTAAAAAATTTGAAACCCACCACTGATCCAGAGGCAGCACATAATTCTCAGATGACCCTGGCCCCCCTCTCTGCCTCCAACACAGAGCTCTTGTCCAAGTCTTCCCCAGACTCGAAGACTTGCCCATGTTCCACCGCAACTTCCTCACTCTCTGAGCTCTGCAGGCTGCCAGTGGATCACAACAGTGAGCAGGGGCTGGGGCAAGTAATGGAAGCTCACCCTATTGCATAGCAGTGGGGTATCAAACCCAGGGTATCAGCTTTCCATCTGACAAGATTAGTGTCCTTAATTGCTGAGCCACTACACCTCCTTAAAAGGTATATTAGTTGCCAAAATAAGTATAGTCTGAAACAAAAACATACTAGGGCAGCGTATTCTTTTATCACAGAATTTCTCTCCAACAACAAAGTTGAAGTTTCTCCTATCTTAACATGTCTTTTTTAACTTAAATACATATCCTAACAAAATTATTTTGAAATCATATACAATGGATATTTGTCATAGTATTAACCAAGTATTTTATTTTCTTCCAATCATAAAACCTATTATAATACTAATAATGAAAAGTTTGTTGTGTGTTGTTGTTGTTGTTGTTGTTGTGGCTTATAGAATTTTGAAAGTTGTGCTGTCATATCCCTAATTATGCTCCTGTCAAGTAACATGTTTCACAACTTGAGGGATATGCTCAGCTTACATTAGCTTGTTTTCCTTGTAGTCATAGTACTTGGAATAGCATCACTGATTCCATTTGAAATACTGATCTTTGGATAAACTCAGGGAGACTCTAGAATTAAAACAGATTATTTTTCAAGTATAACTTGATTCAGTGTTACAATTACATTTGACTAAACTGATGTCCATCCACCATCATACCTGCTGTTAAAATCAATTTAGTTAATGTGCTCGTGTAATTTGCTTCCTTATACTGTATGTATTTCTGGGAAATGCATGAGTAAATCTTAAGAGTATAATTTTTCTCTCCAAAAAAGCAGGTTAAAGATTTATCTGTTAACTGAATTCTTATATTCTTGGCCTCCTCTTGAGCATTTTGGTATGTGTTTTGGGGAAACAATAGCTAGCTGAGCTGGCCTAGTAATTTTTTTTTCAGAAAAATTAATGAATTAATCCCTTGTGTCATCACTTTTATTGTTTTCAGAAAAAAAGTACCACTGTTCATCACAAAACTATCTTCCCTTTTGCCAACCTCCCTCAAATTGTTTGAATTTTGGCCAGGATGTTTTTGACTCTTGCTACAACTGGTGGAAATTTTACCCAATTTTATTCTAATATGGCCTAATTCCTTTATTTTTTCTTTTAAAAAAAGAAGCTTGAGAGTTCTATTGTTATGAAATTTGGTAATCAAGATTTCCATTGCAAGACAATGTAGTTCTGACTATTACTAAATGATAATCTCATGTTCTTACACGAGCAGCAAAGTCTGAAGATAATCATTTTCTCCTTGGAAACATACTGAGCAATTTTAATACAAAAAAAAGTGGAAAGGCAAACAGTCAGAAATACTGGTGAATATAGAAAAAGAAAAGTAAGTAAATGCTAAGGCTGTATGGAATTCCAACCAGATATTTTCTAGACAAAGTTCTTGAAATGTATCTCTAAAATAGGACAAAAGGAATATGAAGACGGTTGCTGTGAATTGAAGTCTAAGTGAACACAGGTAGCTGCATTTGCATAGCTGACCAGAAGGGGCAGCAAAATCTCTAAATGCTGTAGAAAGGAAGTCTGATGTCTTCATTAATCCCTTTGACTTGTAGCTTCTATTTCTTCAGTAGAAATGCTCCAAATTAGTGTTTCTCAAACTTGGCAAGATATTTGGCATTCTACTTCCAGAATTCTCCCAATAGCAACTAAAGCCCTCCAAAACCTCCTAACCAAAAGACCTAAGAGCCCCAGAAGAAGAAAAAAACAGAAGTCATCCACAACAAGCAGTACAATATACAGACTGCAACAGCAACTACATAGAGCAAATAGGCAAAATACTAGCAGAACATGTTCATGAACACTAGCTAGCAGGTAGAAGACTTGATGAAAACTCCTTAATTTCACAACACATGGACAAACTTAACCAAAGTTTCAACTGGGAAAGTGTGAGCATCCTACACCAAGCTAAGCCCAAAAACATTAGAAAATTCTAGGAGGTTTGGCATTAAGACAAATTGGCCATTGACAGGCACATAGAAATAAACAACATTTACATACCATTCAAAAGTGAAAATCAAAAAACAAAAGACCGGAACACCTCCGTGTTATCAGTCAACACCCAGATAAGCAGGGGTTAACATCAAATCTGAGATCAGATCAACATCAAGCAGTGAACAATATCTCAATCAGGTAATTATTAACTCAGACAAACAATAAAATAGTAAACAGTCTAATCAATGAACTACCAAGAAGAAAACAACGTCTCGCTAACAGAACAAGCCACTGTATATAGTGAGCAAATCTCACTGCCTTCCAGCACTGAAAATGTTATCTAGTTGGATAATAGCAATAGCAATAGCAGATTTTTATATACCGCTTCATAGGGCTTTCAGCCCTCTCTAAGCAGTTTACAGAGTCAGCATATTGCCCCCAACAACAATCTGGGTCCTCATTTTACCCACCTCGGAAGGATGGAAGGCTGAGTCAACCCTGAGCCGGTGAGATTTGAACCGCTGAACTGCTGATCTAGCAGTCAGCCTGCAGTGCTGCATTTAACCACTGCACCACCTTGGCTCTTGAATCATCTGCAAGAAAATATTCAAGTTCAGAGAACACCAAGGACTCCATAGCTCAACCTTGAGCTACAAATATTCTCTTCTATTTATATATCTAATATGTATGTAATTTTAGAAAATATGATACACTTTAGAATATGAGAATATTAGAAAATGCCATAACATTTGAACAGAAGATTCAGAAGTTTCAGGCAGGTGGGTATTGCCAGTGAGTGAAAAAAATAAAATAAATGAAAACAAATGAAATGGGAAAATTGAAATAAAGGAAAACAGTGTAAAATATTTAAGGGGAAAAGCAGAATCTTACATATCCTCCTAGGATCATGTATGAATAACCAACAAACTTTGGAGCATCTCTTTTTCTAAAATCTCACAATTCTCCCATTATAAATAAGAAAATCTATGTTATCTTAAACATCTGATCCTTGTGCAATCACATCAGCAGCCATTTCCATATGCAAGAAGCTGAGGTGAGCTGTCCAGCCCTTGATCTTTGACCCCATTAACTGCCCAAGGTTATTTTGTGTGTATAAACTGTGACAGTTAAAAAAAAGTAACAGCAGCAATAAACCTTGATAGGAACAGAAACTTTAGATCATTCAGATCCGATTCATTTTCCCTGCATTATGAAGCCCTCCAACCAACAAGGCTATGCATTCCAGGTTAGAAATCTAAAACATCTGGAGGGCACCTGGTTGGAGAAGGTTTATCTATATAGTGAGTGACAGTGCCTTTTCTGAGTTTTAGCTGTAATGCTTTCCCACACATGTACCTGCAGGCTGTATGTAAACTGGGTTCATATATTGCTCTAAGCTAGGGATACATATCCATTTCCAAGCCAATTTCTGCATATGTTGGAAATGAGCATACTCCAAAAAATGAGTGACATGGGAAAAAAAGGCTTTATGTTTGATTTAATCCACATTTGCATTAAATTACCTTTAAATATAATTTATGGGCTTACTTTTGAATCATAGATTTAGTAATTTCCTTATATTGCCAGAATGTTTTGTTACATTGTGTTAACAAATTCTAGAGGCCTGGGGAGGTAATGTTAATTGACAATACAGTTAGTTCTTGATTTCCAACCTTTTGTTCAGCAACAGTAGAGTTGAATGAAGGGACTTATGACCTGAAATTCCAGTTGTTGTAGCACTGCCACAGTCATGTGATCAAGATTGTGAGAGTTGGCAGTGCGCCTATCATGGGAACACTGCAAATCCCTCCCCTCCATGGACCGAGAGGCCTCAGCCAACTAGGCCCACTGGTGTGCAAGAATTTGCTGCAGACCAGAAGGCTAGGGCAGAGGTACATGGTCTCTTCCCTCCCCTTTCCAATTTCAAGAGACCTGGCCCATCACACCCAGGTTCACTTACCCTATCTTTCCCAGCCACTGACAGGTGCACCCAACTGATGCAAGGCTCAGCTACAAAGCTGATAAAGACAATCTTCCTCAAGGCTAGAGAGGCAATGTTTCTCAGGAACAGGAAATCAGCTACCTTCAATCTCTGTATATTTGTGACAAGTAAAACAACTTTTCTTCCAGTAATCCTGTAGCCACTGGCCCTAGTTGTTCAGTCAACAGTCATGAATCCTGTAGCCCTTTTGTCACCAGATATCCAGGAACTCCAATAACTAGCATGGTCCTTATTGACCCAGTTCATAAGCAATCTGATATGGGTTTCTTTAAATTACGTATCACCATATTTTTTGTAGGAGACACACCCCTTTTTCTGACTCCTCTGGTGAGACCTGTTCAATATGGTTGAATTTCTGGTATAACTCTCAGCTTCCTCAGAGCCCATAAGCTCTACAACCATGTCAAGAGAGTGTCTCACTGCGGAATGTTTCATTGCACAGTCAGCTAGATATTCAGACTGGATTTGGCATTTTATCCACCTATCTATAGTAGTAGTAGTAGTAGTAGTAGTAGTAGTAGTAGTAGTAGCAGCAGCAGCAGCAGCAGCAGCAGCAGCAGCAGCAGCGGCAGCAGCATTATCCTATTGATATATCCATTGCCTGTATGGAAGGCTATGTGGACTAAATAAACAAATTATTTGCAACTTTATTATTTCTGTAGAATAATTTTTATGAAAATACAACATTGAATGTTATACCAGTAATAGACCTTATGTCATTTGTTCTCTCACATGTAAAAGGAAGCAATGGTATAAAGGTTTAAGGATGATGATGATGATGATGATGATGATGATGATGCAGTCGGAAGAATTAAATGAAAAAGGTTGGCTACCAGCCCATTAAGTAGTTTAGGGAGGCATATTTCATAGGAATGGTTTGGCATTCATAATCTGGCTGTTATTGTGATGTGATGTGTGTGTGTGTGTGTTTGTGCGTGTGTATGTATGTATGTTGCAGGTATATATTTATGTATGTATATAGCATGTGTATATGTGTGATATGTATGTGTTTGGGTTGATATACACTTTCTTTTGAGAGCAGGCAAAAGAATGTGGGCCAGTGTGCTCACATAAAAAAATGACAATGAAGTTATCTATATTATTTTATTTCTCATAATTTGAAGTTTATTAAATGGGTAACCCTATTCCTTTGGTAATCAATATTTATTTCAAAATGACATCATCTAAGGGATGAATATTATCTGTTCAAGTAATTTGAGATAAGACTTTCAAGTCTATTCCTGGTATAATGTATGCATGTGGTTTTCCTTTATGTTTTACTACAATGTGGAGATCATCTTGGCATTTGAGTGCCATCATATATCCTGATCATAAATGTAGACTGAAGTAAATGCTATTGAAACCAATGAGACTTCTGGCTTCATGCATTTTCCCATGATCCAAAGCCCCATATATATTTTGATGTACTTCTTGAAGCATTTGGATAACAGAGGTTCTTGGAGAACTTCATGTTAGATAAGAAGATCCTTTCAGAAATTGGTGTTTTTAAAAGCAATACTGTAATACAACATGCTGGAGCTGTTAAACCTGATGGAGTACTTTGTCCTTTAAGTCTTTATGCAGGTATAAGCACATCCATTTTTGAAAGGGGCTGGGGTTTCAGTGGGCCAAAAATGCTGTATTTGATGTATAAGATGCACCTAGATATTCACCCTCTTTGGGGGGTGGGGTGGGGGGAGATGCATCTTATACTCCGAAAAATACATTAGTTTTAGGTTACATTTTATAAACTTTCAATTGCCTAACTTTTAGGCAGGTTTTAGTTTTGAGTTTTATAGAGGTAGTCATTTTTAGAAGGTTTATTATTATTATGGTTCATCATACAATCAGACAGATATTTACACCAGAGGTGGTATTTTTATCCACCTAGTCCTTCCTAATGTTGTTTGATGGAGATAATTATTGTATTGTTGTAAATTGTATTAATTTATTAAAGCTACCTTTGGGATTGTTTTATCACCAAAAAAAATATTTTAGGAATAATTAAACACATGCAAATTTCATATTTGGAAACTACTCTTATTGATCCATAAAGATTTAATTCAAAACTGGTTGGTAAGCAATCACCCAAGTTAATGCATTTTTTTTAATGGATGATATGACAAGGAAAGGGATGAAAACATTTGCCAGGTCTTTCGTGAGGTATGGTTTTAAAATATATTAATAACACACTGCAGAGGTGTAGGTAATATGTGCATAACCTTTATGAAGATTTTGTTACTTAAGCCCAAGAAGTGAGAAATGCAGAGAACAACCAGAGATCAGAAAACACCACTAAGATCAAATTAGAACCTGATGGGAAATAGTTGAAAAATGCAGGAGTCTGTAAGAAGGAAGTTGTACTAGAATAGGCATGGGGTTTTTTATTTTATCATATCAGGTACCAAAGTATCCTAATAAATATAAAGAAGCTATTTGATATTTGTTCTGATAGAATGTGGGAAAATAAAAGGGTACATAACTGAGCTTTTTAAAGATGGCTGATGATCTAATGGTTTGATTTTTTTCATTTTCTGCCCTTTCTGTAGTCACATTGTGATGCACATCTTATTCATGCTTCTTCCAGACCTTTATGGTGTCAAAACATGATAAAGTTTGAATGAATCCAGTCACTGTAGTTTGTAAACCATAACCATGTTAAAAGAAGCCAAAGTTTAGCAGAATGTATATAGTTGGTTGTGACTGACCCAAAAGCAACAGTATACTAAATTTGAACTTTATTTTCTCATATTCTATTGTAAGTTCTTTTAAGAAAAATGTTACTATTGTGACTGAAGAGAAATATAATATTTTAATAATAAATGCAAATACTTGACTCTCCTTAATCAAAACTATCTCCTTCCTACACTCTTCTTGGCTTTTGATTACATTCAAATTAAAAGAGTAATGTATTGACTATATAAAGTCAATTAAAGTATTGACTTCATTAATTCATATATAGTATGCTTCAGATATGTGCTAAAAATTAACAAAACTGCCAACCCAACAGAAGAACAAATATGAAGTGACACTTATAACTATCCACTACAGATGAATATAATGCAACAAAGTTATTTATTCATTTTAGTGATAAGATTTATGAAGTACCTCCTTCCATAGGCTATAGGTTCCATACAAAATCAATCCCATGATACACTAAACCTTCCCATTCATGATGAACCAACCAGATAATGTACTTGAATATACATTTGTCTCAGACTTTGGTCCTGCAGATGGCGCCAGACAGCTACTTCAGATGTGTCTTTTCTGCCCTAGACCAAAACAGAAAACTTAGGTCCAGTTAAGCATAATTAAGATATGAGACAGATTCATATCCTGGAAAGAAGGCATGCATATCAACATAGAACTATAAAAAGGGAGGACATCTTTGAAAGAATAATGGTAACTAGAGATAACATTCAATCAGCTCAGGACCAAATATAATGTAATTTAATGAATCCTACATGTATTTTGGATGGGGAAAACCAAGTTTTGAATAATTGTCTGGCCAATTTCTCTTTATATAATATAGTTTGGCTTTGGGTAATTGTGTAATGTAACCTCCAACATTGTGATACGTGGCTTATGGCTAAATGTACTAAAACTGTTTGTACTTATTAATAAGCCATAATTCAACCATCACCCACAAAGCACAAAGTACAAAGTGAGATCCAATTATCTTCAACTATTTTACAGGATTTATTTGGAGGGTTGAATGCAGCCTGAACTCCAAATGGAGGCTACAAGTGGGGCAAAAAATGTGATGCAGGGACAAATCATCTCTACATCAACCACTGGCTTTGTGGTCCTAAACACTGGCTTTGCGGTCATCGTGCCACTGTCATCACAGCTTATCAAGGGCCTCCTTTGCAGCTTTACCTTTGTTGAAATAACCATATGGGCCCTGTTATCTGGAAGCAGATAAATTCCAAGCTGTGTTTGCCCCGAGTTCTCTTGTGTTTTCCCTATCTTCAGGAGACACCACTTCAGTGGTGAGAAATGACAATTGCTTGTGTGTCCACTGTCAGCTCCAATAAACCAAGGGTCTCGTACAGCAGAAGGCGGGGTGGTCATGAGCACTCTCCAGAAATAACACCTTTGGAGTTTAGTTCTTCTGCCATCCTAATGGCCAGTAAGATGCATAATGGTTGAGGGCGGTTAGTCAGCGTACTACAATCTGGCACCAATAAATCAAGAAATCTTTCCCTAGGTAATTTTTTAAGATCTTCCTACAGGATCCTACCACATTGTAGCCCTCCCCCCCCCTTTTTTTTTTTAGTCTTAAGGTCATGCTCTATTAACCTTCTCAGAGTGACGTCTGTGGGACAAATTGGTTGCCGGGTGATTTTTCTCAGATGATTATGATTCATTCTTAGGAGGTGTGCTGGCATGGAGCCAG
Organism: Thamnophis elegans; assembly: GCF_009769535.1. Lineage (NCBI taxonomy): Eukaryota > Metazoa > Chordata > Lepidosauria > Squamata > Natricidae > Thamnophis > Thamnophis elegans. The sequence goes on from NC_045545.1 coordinate 59,733,313, forward strand.
AGCCTCCATTTATGCATGCTAGTTCTACTCACAGAGGCAAGTTTGATACTCCAAGTCCAAGACTTAAGGCTATGCCAACTGGGTGGTGCCAGAGATAGCATCCCCATTAGAAACCAATAAATAGGCAGTAACTGTGAGGGCTCATAAAAGGCTTAAGTACTTTGGAGATGTAAGATCAACTGAACTGAAGGTACACTATGGCTAGGAAGTCAGCAGCTTATTTAGACTAGATCTTGCTGATCTAAGAAATCGACTTTTGACTCAGTTTAAAAGAATTAAGGACCATTTTTCATACTGCAGTTTGAAGGCACTTACTTATGAGTCCTTCTCATGACTATGATTTGTCAGAACAGGGAATATGTGTCTTCACAAAGTGAATGTCTCAGTATGCTGGAGTTTTGAAAGATGCATATAGAAATCAGATTTACCTACCAAATCTACAGTACTGTATTTGAGACTGTTCCATACACACTTTTTAGTCGGAATCATGTTAAGGTATTATCAATTTCATCCCCAAATAAATGGAAACCATGATATTCTCATAGATAGTTATGCACAATGAAAGGAATTAATGATTATGCATACCAGAGGCAATCAGGGTGTTCTTTCTTTAACCTAATAGCATTAATCTGGAGTGCTGCCTATTCACATCTAGCTCTGGCATCCAGTTCTTCTCTTCCTGCAAAAATCTTCCCTAAGAGGCCATAAACACATTGCACTTCTTGGGCAGAGATTTTTACCAAGTTTCTCATCATCATCACTGATATACCATCCAGTATATATTGGTGCTAATCCTTTTATCAATCTTACCCCATTTTTTATGCTCAGATATAACATGAGACTAACAATGAAAGTATTCTATTGGTCTGATGTAGATATCATATTCTGGCATGTTCTGTCTTTCGCAACAACAAAAATAATATCAAAAAAATCCAACTAAGTTCCATTGGAGCCAAATTCTCACAGAATTTCAATAAACTGAACCTCTAAGTCACACTGAGAAATAATAAAGCAAAGGAGTCCTAATACTTTTATAATGAGAGAGATAAAAACATACCCCACCTTTTTTTTGCTTGAAATTAATGAGACATACAGTTGCTTATCTTTGGTTTGATATACACAAACTATTTTCCAATAAAAATACATCTGAATTGGAAAATCTCAGCACTCTTTAGATGCCAATAAAGTTTTCAAAATGCTTCCACTACAAGAAATACAGATGAGGGGGGGGGAAGTGAATTTTCCTAGCAAACCATTTGGCAGCGTGGTTCTAATGACTGGGATTTTTCTTCAACAATTGTTCTGGTTTGTATTAGACCGCTGCATCATTCTCAGAGCATGTGGAAGCCACTTGCTGTCTATAGGAAAAGTTTACTCAAACCACAAAATACCACAACCGCTATAGAGAAGAAAAATGGCTTCTTGTATAGAGTGCCTAATCCAGATGTCACCCTCTCACCATTAAAATTGTCCTTGTTATTTTAGCCAATAAATTGTGCAGGACAGGTATATACAGAGAGACACATAGCCACACACAAACCTCTCAGGGCTGAAGGTGACTATTTGAAAGATGTGACTGAACCGAACTTTCTTTCTCCCTGATACTTCACTGTTGTATACAGCTGTCTGGGTACCAGACGTTCTTTAGCACGTGGGGGAGGGCAGAGACATTTAAACTAAATCACATTACTCAATATAAGCTCCTCACAACCCCACTAGCTATGCTGGGGCAGAGAATGAGGGTGGGTTTTCCTTACTGCCATTGGGTTCAAATACATCAAATATCAGAATTTCTTACTATGTAAGATATATTTAGTTGGAGAAGAAACATCATTTAAAGAGATGCTTTGTTTGATTATGTATTTTATCTTTCAATATATGCCAATATATTCCTATCGAAAGATACCTTGTTTTTAAGTTATGCATAGACAGATTTTGGATGAAAGTTAGAAAAAAACATCCTAAAAGAGCAGTTATACTGTAGAATCATTAGAATTCTTCCCAGAGAACAGGCAATTGTCTGACAGAGATGCCTTATAATCTGGATTTCTCTATAAAAATGAATTGGACTTGTTAATGTAAATAGCTCCTTACAATGCTTCTCTAAAATGGCATGACTGAAGCATTTCCAGGTGTCCACAGAATAGATGAAAACCTCAAACATAGTCCAAAAGAGAAGAGCCATTAGGCAAATTATCATTAATCATTGCACAGTCAGCCAGATGTTCAGACTGGGTTTGGCATTTTTGTCTACCTATTGAGTCCTTACCAAGGACCTGGGATAGGCAACACTGGATGTTTGACAGATATCCTCACAGGATGGAAGCAGTACCAAGTAAAGCCATCTTCTGCAATTAACAGATGGCAAATTTGTCAATGCCTATGGTGTTCAAGTATTGCACAAAATTGCACACAATCAGCTGGCGCTGATTGTTGATATAGTTGCTGCCAGCATCCAAGGTATAAATAATATTATACCAATATTATATTATTCTTATTGTTGCTGTTGCTGTTGTTATATTATTATTGGTGGTGGTGGTGGTGGTGGTGATGGTTAATCTTTAGTGAGATTCACAGCCTTTGGGGCTGGTTGGTTCAGCTCAACTCCTAACCAAGGAACATAGGAACTGTTTTTGTTATTGTTTTTATATTATTATACAATTGTATCACAGCGGCCAGTTGTTTCGCCGGATTTGGCATTGGTTACTAGTCGGGCCCCACCCAGGGCCCTAGGACGTCATAACGTATTTTCGTAATATGCGTGCAGATCCAAGCAGTGCGGCTTTTTGCATTTGACTGATTGTGATTTTGTCAATTTTTAACTGTTTTAAATGTAATTCCAGTGCTTTTGGAATAGCACCCAGTGTGCCAATTACCACTGCTGGTTTGTGCCATAATCGTTGAATTTCGATTTTTAAGTCCTGGTATTTTGTGATTTTTTCATGTTCCTTCTCGTCGACCCTGCTATCACCTGGTATTGCGATGTCTATGATTGTAACCTTATTTTTCTCAACCAGTGTGATGTCTGGTGTATTATGCGGCAGTATTTTGTCCGTTTGTATGTGAAAATCCCACAAGATCTTGACCATCTTATTTTCGGTGACTTTTTCAGGCTTATGTTCCCACCAGTTTGTTGCTGTCTTAATATTATAATTTTTGCACAAATTCCAATGGATCATTTGTGCTACTGAATTGTGCTGCAATTTATAATCAGTCTGCGCAATTTTTTTACAGTAGCTGAGTATGTGATCAACAGTTTCATCAGCTTCTTTGCAAAGTCTGCATTTGGCATCATCAGAGGATTTTTCGATTTTGGCCTTAATGGCATTTGTGCGGATAGCTTGTTCTTGCGCAGCCAGGATTAGTGACTCTGTTTCTTTCTTTAATGTACCTGCTGTTAACCATAACCAATTTTTTTCAATGTCCACTTTATCTTTTTATTTTTTCCAGAAATTGGCCATGCAATGCTTTATTCTGCTAACTCTCCATTCTTGATTTTATCACATCTTTTCTGTATTCTTGTTTCGTCTGTTGGACCTTCAAGTAAGTCTTAAAACTAGAATCTAGAAGAGGACAAACAGGAGCATACTGCATAACTCCTCTAATTTTTATATAAATGGTCTGAAGACTATTCAGGTTGAATATCATGATGATTTCTTTAAAATGGGTACACGCATGCACACACACACACACATACACAGCCAAATGAGGATCACTCCTACAAATCATGATTTATGTCCCTTTTCAGTAAAACTGAATGCATTGGAGGCAATACATGCCAGAACAGTCTCCATCTCCATCATTGTCCAATTAACTGCCCCTAAGGGATCACCTCAGATGATCTCAGCAATTAGGCAAAAGAAAAACAGACCCAACTTGTAAACATTGAGATCTCTGCATTGGAGGAATAGATCTGACATGCAGGCTGAAGCTGCGGTCCCTTAAAAACAATAAACAGCTGGAGAGGTTGACAGATATCGAAAGAAACAGAACAAAAAGCAAAGGGAAGAAGAAACAAGAGGAAGTGGTTCAGTGAAAAGGCAAACCAAAAGCCTTTGATCAAATTGTTCCTTTCCCACTGCAGGCAGCATTTCAACCTAAATTGGATTCTCAATTTTTGCTGAAGTACTTCTCAAGACAATGTTCTTCCATGTAAAATGATACCATGTTGAAGGGCATATTGAAAATATATTCTGAAAAACAATTAGGAACTTTCCCCAAATCTAGTAATAGACATTCTCCACATCGCCTATTTTCTTTAGACATCTAAGCAACAGGAAGCAATACAATTCATAGGATGGGGAGAACATGAGACAGGAATTATTAGCTTGGCTCAAACCATGACCTTTAAAGCTCTCAGTGGCATAGGTCCAGACTCCGTGATGAGTTGTCTTGTCTGCTAAGACAAGTCCGCCCAATTCCTGCCAACAGAGGAAGCCTGCTAAACTCTGGAACTCAAGGAACTCTGGCTGATGGGATTCAGGAGAAGTGTCTTCTTGTTGTAGCATCAGTCCTATGGAACATCCTGTACCCTGGAGTGATGTTTGTCTCCACCCTCCTATCCTTCTGCAACAGCCTGAAGACCTGGGTCTAGGGGTGAAATTCAGTAGGTTCTGGAGAACCAGTAGCTGACATTTTGAGTACTTTGGTGAACTGGCAAATATCACCTCTGGCTGGCCTCAGAATGGGGTGGGAATGGAGATTTTGCAGTATCCTTTCCCTGCCACAGCCATCAATTCATGCACAAGAACCGGTAGTAAAAAAAATTGAATTTCACCACTGCCAGGGTCTTCAGGTTAGCCTTCAAACTCAATAGCAGTGTACAGAAGGTAATTGCTGAACTAACTAGCTGACCCCATCTCCACCCCTGCACTTCCTGTTCCTCCTTTGCTACATTTTTAGTTTCATATTATTGTATTTCCACTGTTTATTGTTATTGTTTATTCCTTTACTATTATTATTTTTTAATCATTTTTTCCATTTTATTGTTGTAAGCTGTCCAGAGTAGCCCCACAGCAAAATGGGCAGCAAATAAATTTAACAAATAAATAAATCTAGATTCAAAACAGATAATATTATCTGTAAAAAAAAAGGTTGAGACTTTGGGGGGGAAATGCAAAGAAGAACAACTAAGATGATTAAGGACCTAGAAACAAAAACATATGAAGAATGATTGTAGGAATTGGGTATGGCCAGTCTAGAGAACAGAAGGACTAGGGGTGACATAATAGCAGCATTCCAATATTTCAGGGCCTGCCAAAAAGAAGAGAACTTTGAGTTATTTTCCAAAGCACCAAGGCAAGAAACAATGGATGGAAACTGATCAAGGAGAGAAGCAACCTGGAATTAAGGAGAAACCTCCTAACAGTGAGGACAATTAACCAGTGGTGCAGGCTTGCCAATGTGCTTCATTACTGGAGATTTTTAAGAAAAGACTGGACAGCCACCTATCTGAAATGGTATAGGTTCTCCTGCTTGAGCAGAGGGTTGGACTAGAAGACCTCTGAGGTCTCTTCCAACTCTATTCTGATTGATGTGTATGTTCTAACCATATTTCCCTAGATTATTTTGCCAATCACCATGAGTCACTTCTCTTCAAAAGTAGCTCACCAGAGAAGGGATCCAGCTAGATGGATCTAGATAGTTCATTACTGTACCACATATCCTCTATCCTTAATAAAATATTATATGTATGAAACTTCATACAGCACTGCAGCCTAATGTTCTTGGTGGACTCCTCTGACTCTAGTGTTCCAGTCCAGATGGACTTCCAGATGGGCAGATCAACTACATTACAGTATAAAAGTTGCAAGCAATCTACCATGAATTATCCAAAATGCCTTTACCTGGGGCAAACTAGGCAAATGTCTGGTAGACTGCTTAGTTTATTGCATTATACAAACTTCAGATATATACATGGAATAGCTTTTAATACATGATAGTTTTCTTTAACTTGAATGGCTACTAGTTAGAAGATTAGGTAGACTTGTTCAAAATTGTGTGAAAACAGCACAAGGTAAAAGGTAAACCAAATCCCAATTCAGAAGTAGAAAGACCTTTCTCAATACAACAATATAGATTTTAATTATTTTTGTTTCCCTCCAAAACAATAAATTGTAAATGTTATTATTTGGAGTGGGAAACCATGGGAATTTTTGAAGCATCCCTTAAAACAGATGATTTGAAGAGATGGAGAAAGAGATCTTTTGAAGAATAGCCTGGAATATCTGGTACTTTCCAGCTGAATTCAAGATAACTAGAATCATGCTTGTTTAACGGTAAACGTTTGCATGGCGTTAGTCAGTGTGTTGTTTTTATGGTTATACTTCTTTGAAAAGCCAATCTGAATTTAAGAGAAGGACAGAACATTTTTTTGAGAGGATAGTAGATTTTTATCTCTAGTTAATCAGGAATGTTAAAGCTTTGTTAGTAAGAAATGGGATTTCATATATGAAAGTACCTTAAAATCCTTACTTAGACATGAAACATGTGGATGGCATTGGGCCATTTTTATAAAATCCACCATCCAATTTTTATTGTAACTGGTCATTTACAATATGGCTAAAATATGGCTACTTATTCTTCAACACAGAACAGTTGTGAGAGTACTGTAAAATATTCACTGAACTACCGGTATATATAATGATTGGAGAAAGTGGGCCATAGCAATACAATAAATAATAACAGGGAGAGAAAGACCCAAATAAACAGGTGATTAACCCATGACACATATATAAAAGCATGCAGGGCTTTGATCAGGTGGTCATGGCATCCATCTTGATTTTTTTTTTTTTGTCCCTCACACAGACACCCTTGGACAAAAATCACATTTCAGCATGCTAGTTGAGGTGCAAGTTGTCTTTGGCTTGCAGAGGGTCAGTTGTGTTTAACTACAACACCAGGAAAATCCAGAAGAGAAGAAAAGCAAACAGTTTTGTTTAGTCATCTGCAACCTCTATGTGTATAATACTTAGCAGCGATAAGCATTCCTAAAAGTTGCTGCCAGGGAAAAGAGGAGGAGGGAAGGGGATCTTCAAGAATTTGTTGGAGTTATTTCCTCCAAAATATGTTTTTATCAACTGTGCCTTGGACTTATATTATATTTGCATATAAAGAGCTGTGTCAGCAGCATATATTTCCTCATATTTATTTAGATTCTGTTGGATTTAATATAAACAGAACATAATATATGTAAAATATTATTTTGATCAGCTGAGATTTTTTCCCATTCTTCTATGTTAAAGCATAATATTGGTTTTTAGGAAGCCTTCCTTTTTCCTTTTAAGATATTTTTTATTGTTAGAAATACAAAGGAACAAGAGTACATTTTGACAGAAATGTCAAAGAAAGAACTAGTCCCTTTCTCATTTTGCAACGCATATCATAAATAGCAGAGTGTTCTTTCTTTGCCTGTTTATAATTCTTTTATTTTTTCAGTGCATCTTTTTCTCTGACAAAACCAAAGTACCTACCTCAGTTACAAACTTTCAGGGATGTTTCCAGATCATGAATTAGTAAAACCAAAAGTACAGAAAACATTATAATTAGATTTTAAAGCAGGGGTGTCAAACTGGTGGCCAGCAAGCCAGATGTGTCACATACAAGCCATGCCCACCCCAACTCCACAAATGGGGAAAATGTAAAAAAAACATCATGTGATGGCAACATGACACGGTGGGTTTGACACGTGTTGCAAAGCAATTGGGCACTGAAACTCTTTGTTCTACTTCCTGTACCGTATTTTTCCCTACTCCTTCTCCTACTCTTAGCATGCTGAAGCATACAACAGTAGTGGCCTCCAAGAGTTTTAGATAACATCATTTTTTGAAGTAAATAATATTTCAAAAAGAAGCCACTTTTTGCATCTGTGAAAGCCAATGCAGTGTTAGCCCACTGTCTGCCCTTTCCCTCATCTCAAAGCTTGCTACCTGGTTGGTTTCATAACATTTCTCAGAATCTTCTGGGAATCTCAAAATTGTTTTTCAACTACAATTCTCTGACGTTTCTAACGTTATTCAGTAGAATGGTAGATAATTGTATAAGTGAAACAAATCATCATATCTTTTATTTCTACACTAATATACTTTTATAGGAATAGGGCCATCATGTTAGCAGGTGCAAACTTTTATTAGAACAGAGACAGAGAATGTAAGAGAATGCTCCAAATGAATAGGAAGGAAGGAAGGAAGGAAGGAAGGAAGGAAGGAAGGAAGGAAGGAAGGAAGGAAGGAAGGAAGGAAGGAAGGAAGGTCAGAATTAGTGGCTCAGAATGCTTTATACATGTACCTCGATAGGTTTCACTGAATTCAATGGGACCTATAGCATATAGAAGTTTTCTGTTAATAGTTTATTTTGTGATTCTTCTTAATCAAAAGCCCCCCCCAAAAAAAGACACACATGTGGTTAAATTGCAATAGAGAATATTTGAGAGTGTAGCTACATATTTCTCCTTTTGTCCAAGTGCATAGACTGCTATGAATTAGTAGTCACATATTGGCACCCATTTAAAAGCACAGATCTTAAAATACATATCCTTTTTTTAAAAAAAACAAATGTTTCTTTCTGATTCAACAAGGAAGACAGTCGTTTGGGCTTTTTAAAGGGATTTGGTTAAAAGGAAAATAAAGGCCTCCTTTCCATTAACCATCCAATAGTGAAGATTTACTGCTATGGACGCCTCTGTTGAAAGACAAGCCCCCTCCCCTCTGCCCTTTTAAAGAATGGTACCAATTATAGCGATCTTTGATGCTGACTTTTCTTCCTCCCAGTGAGTCCAATAAAGAGGAACATGCTCAGACTGATTTCATAAGCTCCGCAGCAATGTGTGTTAGTCTTGCTCAAGTGGATCTGCGACATCGTGTTAAAGTGAGCATAAGAAAATAAAAGGAGCTTCATCAGATCGAAACTAGTGGTCTTTCTAGCCCAACATTCTGTTTCCTCCATCAGCCATGCTGATTTCTCCAGCCCACATATTACAGGGCATGAAAGTATCATGTCTGCCCCACAGCTTGTTTCCGAACCATTCATGCTTAGAATTATAAGAAGGATGGATCACTCAGACCTATTCCAGCCTTTCCCAAACAGGGTGTCCTCCAGCTGTGTGAACTTCAATCCCCATAATTCTCAGCAATGGCCATTCAAGCAGGGGAATTGTAAATGCTGAAGTCTAAATTGTCCATTTATATTAAGACCGAGCTATTCAAATGATCTATTTATTATCTACTGCAGGGAGGAGACACCTTTTGTGGTTTGAAGGCATACTTTAAAAAAAGGCTCCACCGTGAGTAGTTATTATTGTAGTAGACAAGGAAGAAACATTCAATCTATTCAGCACTTCCAGAGAGGGAGTGGCTCAAGGGTTTCAATTCAAACTAGGTACATTAAACATAGTATAGGCTTACCGTACCATTACTATTTGTTTGTTTGTTAATTTGGCTAGTTCATACCAGCAAGTTCTTTCATCACCAGTAAGTTCTCAAAGTAGCTAATAAAATTCATATCAGGATAGGCAACACGTAAGCACACCATTTCTAGACTGTCGGCACCCAAAATCATGGCACCAAAGTGACTGAACTTGATTGACATTTCAAAAAGCATTAAGAAAGGTCGCAAATCATGTCTCAATGGTCAATTTTGGCCTATTTCTTTGCATAGTAGCAGAGTTTAAGGATAAGAATGAGAGGGAGAAGTCTCAGAGGAAAACTACTGCCATTGACATTCTTAAAGCCTTTCAGAAAACATCCCAAACAAAACAGCAGCCAAATGTTATTTCTGATTCTTCCAATGTTACATCAGTATATCAATAAATTTTCTCCATTGCTCTTCTAAGGGTTTGGAAAATTTGATTGCCGCCCTGATCCCTTAAATATAGCCTGCCCCTGCTTTAGATATGAGGTCATGGGCAAATTAAGACTTTAAAAATTCCACTTAGTATTGTTCCAAATTTACAATTGACTAACAGTGTTGATCTCTGAGTATCAACACCAGCATCAAGTAATCCCTGTACTTCACAATGGTGAATCCCTGTACGTCACAATTTTGAATTTCTAGTTTTTAGCCTTTTTTCACATTAGCTTAAGATAACATATATTAGTCAATATGAATTTTTGTGTGGATTATTATTCCCAAAACTGATTTGCTCAGAAGTATCCCAGCCAGTGGACTAGGTGTATCTATATGAAAGGTGTATTTGTCACAACCGCCAGCTGCTCAGCAGATTAAGTAACATCAAAATTCCAAATTGGACCTGCTCTTTCAATCAGAATGTTTTTTCTGCTCTAAAGTAACTAAACTTCAGTTTTTGAGTCCAGTTTCCTATTCACTATCAGCACTTCTACTTTCTTCTCCTTCAATCAATTCATTATGTTTGAGTGGGCAATTGTAAAGAGCAGTATTGTAGAGTTGATATCTCAATTCTATGATGATGATACCTCACTTCAAAGGTCTGGATGCCCTCCCTCATTGAATAACACTAGGGAAGAGAAGATGAAAACTATTGAAAAACATCCATATTCTGAACAGTGGTCACCCAGTCTCATTCTTCTGGATATAAGTGAAAAGAGCCTTGTCAAAAACTGTGCCCATTAAACAAAATTTTGTCAAGCAACCCAGAAGGATGCAACAATGGTACTAAAAGATACTAAAAACCTCCAGAAGTCCAATATGCCCCATTATACCTCCCCTATTAATTTTATGGAAGTGTTCATCTGCCATTAAGGTGACTGAAGCAATATCAATATAATCTGAGCTGAAAACCCAGTTTTGTAAAACTCAGTATCAATGAAAATAAAACAATTGTTTTTGCAACTGAATTTTGAAGAGAAAGCTTTGTGGTTAGCAAAATCAAAGTCTGGTATCCAAATACAGCCTGCCTATCGATATTTGGTTGCTTAAACTCTATTTAAAGTCATCTAATTAAACCAATAACCTAGAGATCTTTACCATGAAGGTACTGAAACATTGCTCGTGAAGGAAAGTAATATACAATCATTCTTGAATGCATCTCAGTCCATCTCTGTTCTTAGCTCTAGTTAAGAAAATATCTAACCAATTGCTACCTTTACAAGATTAAAATAGCCTGAGCATTTTCATTATTTCCAAAACAACATCAAAGGACGTCCTGCTTTTGGTCTGTGTTTCATGCTTACATACTTGAGTTGGTCTTATTTTTCCACATATAAAAGGTGACAGAGAAGTCTAAGAATGCATTCTTATTTCTGACTCTGTGCCTGGAGTGATCTAGCAGTCTCCCAGAAAAAAGAAAAATGTTCTTGAAAGTGTGAGGATATATACCCCTGCTGCTAGGATTAGCTGCTATACAGGACCATTAAATCAGATACTCCAACCTTAATAGGATTACTCACTTGGGAACACCAATCAGCTCAATACTCAGCAGCAAAGCATCTCTCTTTGCTGACTGGGATACTGAAAACTTCCCCAAACATGAGACACAGTCGCTTTCAATTGAAAATGTCATAACAAAAGGGGATTTGATGAGCATTTGGTTTGGATATGCTGGCAGGGAACAGCAAGAGCAGTTTGATCTCCTATTGTGTTTGGGTGGATTAAATCCATCTTTCTTGTGTACAGGCCACATGAAACAGCTCTCCTGCGCCTTTGCAAATGAGACCCTGAATACAAGAGCTTAAGGGGAGATGATTGAGATGAACTGAGCCTATTTCACTTTGTTAGTATTCTGTATTTCAATCAAAAATCGCACCATGCAAAATGCGAACATCATTATTCCAAAGATTTTTTTAAGAGACATACATGCCTAGTTTTCCTCTTTTCTAGTCCCAAATCTGTGAAATTGACTGTCCTTCTCAGTTTCAAAAAAAGGTGGTGGGTTTTGGGAGGCACTATATAAATTACTTTTGGGGATCTTGTTCATTCAAAATATATCACACCAGTTACAGTACGAAAAATGGCAGACTGTGTTTTGAATGAACAAAATTTTTAGAATGATTGTGGTTTTTTTCCTAGCATTTTATTAGCTTCCTTCTCCCTTCCTCCCATCAATTCCTCAATTCCCCCCCAAAAAAATTAAATACTGATACAGCTTTAAAATTAATGGGGTATTGAAAAGGAGCATTCTCCACATGGTTTTGTTAATGCAGCAGAGCCCCAGTGTCACAAACTAGTAGATTTATAGTAGCAGCTTACAAAAGGAGAAGCAGAGGGAGGAGGAGAATCTCAACAGATAATCTCAATAGTATGAATAGTAAAGTTTAATGCATTTGTATTAATAGGTCTGATATCTTTGAACAGTAAATTTGTCAGTGTGAGTGTCTGTGTGAGAAAGGTGGGCATATGAATGTATAGGGGCGTGTGTGTGTGTGTGTGAAGGAGAGCTGTGCAACACCTTGATTCACAGACAAAAATATTTTTAAAAGGCAAAAAAATAAAAATAAAAACACACAAAATATATTTATAGATGCCAATATACAAACAGTTCAATGAATTATAGCCACATATCTTTATAATGTATATGATAATTAATTGTCCATATCAGGGTATGTTACAAAGGAAATTGTGGATTTGTTTGTAATACCATTAATTCTACAATGAGTTGAGTTGGATACTTTTGTAAACTGAATGTCTTTCTTTCCTTTCCATATTTTATGGGAACTATTGTTAACATTTTTTTACAGTAGTGGTTCCAAATAAATATAAATTTTATATATATATATATATATATATATATATATATATATATATATATATATATATATATATATATAGTCATAGACCAAAACACGAGTACTACAAAAGAGACATAAGAGAATTGATCATAGTATCATAGCAATCAGTCACCAAAAGCTTAACTAAGTTACAGCATTCTCTTCTAATGGTTACAGCTCTTAAGAAAAATTTGGAAACCTGAGCGGTGATGTATGAGGAGACATCTCCAAGGCAATATACAAAGAAATTACAGCCATTAGGTCTAGAAGGGATGATTTCAAGAAGAGACAGTAACTTAGATCTGTCTGCGTTATACATGGGGCAAAATAGAAGGACGTGTTCCACAGTTTCAACCTCAGCTCTGTCATAGGGGCATAGCCGCTCGTTAATTGGGAGCCTCTTAAAATGACCATCCAAAAGTGCTGAGGGCAAGACATTAAAGCAAGCAAGGGAAAAAGCTCTTCTATACTTGGGAATGGTTAAAGTATAAAAATAGGAAGCCATCCTCAATCCATAATTATTACCTTGGTTGAGAGTCAGGGGGAGCAAGTTTTGTTGGCTCTGGCTCGTAGATATTGTAAATCAATGTCCACAAGCCGTTGGACTACCCTAAATTGGGCATTCTTGAGGTCGTAGTTTCTCAAGGCATCATCCGTAAAACCTAGCAGATGAAGTTTCTTCAGCAGCTCTTTCTCCCAGAGAGAAATATGGGAGTCCGCGAACTCCAGGGAGAGGTAGCTGCCAGGAACTGCCAGAAAAAGCACCCGAAACCACCATTAAAAGGTGTTAATCTGGGCCATACATTCCACCGATTGAATGCCCAGTTCCAGGTACATTGGGGCAAAACCAACACAAGGGGGAAGATCCAAACGTTTTCTAAGAAAAGCAGCCTGGGTTCTTTCAATGCAATCCTTGAAGCCCCATTTCCATATGGGAATACCATGAAGGGTTTGGGCCAACGTTTTGGCTTTGTAAATACGTAGGGCAGAAGGAATGAACTGGCCACCCTGGGTATAAAAATATCTTAAAATCTGCTGGTGACTACAGGAGGCCGAGTTCAGCACCTGGGTTCAGTGTCTAGTCCAGGCACTGGTGTTCTGAAATTGAATACCTAAATACTTAAAATGGAAAACTTGCTTGATAGCATTGCCACTGATATCCCAGTTATACAATTTCTGGGCTCTAGTAAAACTAGCACTTTTGATTTATCCTAACTAATAGCCAAATGGTTTTCAGCACAGTAAGATCCAAATGCAGAAAGTAATCTTTTCAGTCCTGGCCTTGACAATGAAAGGAGAACCGCATCATCAGCGTAAAGAAGAAGCGGGATCTTTGCAGTTGTCAGCTTCGGGGCGTGGGACTCAATATGTCCGATGTAACCGGCCAGGTCAGATAAAATATATTAAACAGAAGAGGAGCCAGAACACATCCCTGCCTTACTCCATTCTTAATCGGGATAGGATTAGAGAGTTCTCTCTGCAGACCACACCTGACCTGGCTGGAGGTCTGATTGTACAAGGACCTAATTAAGAACAACAAACTTCTGTCAATAGAACTTTTAAGCAGTTTTTCGAGTTAGAATATTTTATTTTCATTTCCATAACATATAATCACATGTGTATTATTACATTGACAATTCGCATTGTAAGAGAAGACAATATACATGTGCAATCATAGTACTTTGAAATCAAACCTGGAATAGTTCCCCCCCACCCTCCCCCCCAAGCCCCCACAACCTACCCCCCCCCCCCGACTTCCCAGAACCCGTACACGGTATAGATATTTAACAACCACAGTCTAAGATATATTGATAAAAATAAAAGTAAAAAATTAATAACCTCTTTACATTGAGTTTAGCTCCTCCTTGCTAGATTAACTTTAAACAGTTCAAATCATTCCTAGTCTTAAGCATAGGCTATCTGGAATTTCTTAGTTCCATATTTATTTTGTATATAATCGATCCATTTTTTCCAGTCTCATTTGTATATCTCATTTGAATGGTCTTTAAGATATGCAGATATTTTCGCCATCTCAGCTAAATTTGTGACTTTCAGTGTTCATTCTTGGATTGTAGGCAAATCTTCCTTCTTCCAGTATTGCGCAACCAACAGTCTCGCTGCCGTTATTAAATGCAAGATCAAATTAACCTCTACCACAACCTCTACCACTGTACAATCAGTAATTAACCTAACAAAAATAACTGAGGAGTAAATTTTATCCTTTTTTTAAGAATATTTTGTATAATCCACCATATTTTTATCCAAAATGCCTTAATCTTTTGGCAAGTCCACCATATATGAAAATATGTAGCATCAAGAGAACCACATCTCCAACATTTGGGTTGTAAATTTGAGTACATCGAGGCCAATTTTTTAGGATCTAAATGCCATCTATAGAACATCTTGTAGAAATTTTCTCTCAGGTTTTGGGCTTGTGTAAATTTCACATTCCTTACCCAGATTCTTTCCCACGTGTCCAACATTATTGGTTCTTCAATATTTTGAGCCCACTTTATCATGCAGTCTTTAACTAATTCTGTTTCCGAATCCATATGTATTAATACATTATATATCATCTTTATATGCATTAAGCTTTGATCTCTTATTTGTTTAAATATATTATCCTCAACTTGGATAAAACCAATTTTTTGATCTATTTTCCACCTGGCCTGTAATTGCCCATACTGGAACCATGTTTGAACTGCCTTCTTCTCTTTTAATACCTCTAGGAATTTTAGTTGTAGTACCCCACTTTCCAAAATGAGAAGCTGTCTGTAAGTAATTCTATCCTGTTTTTGTGCTATATTCATATTTTCAATTGCATATCTAGGAATTGCCCACATGGGTATCTTGTCATTTAGTTTATGTTGATATTTTTTCCAGACCCGCAATAAAGCATTTCTTAAAATATGACTTTTAAAATTTTTGTCCAGTTTTTTGTTAAATAACAGGTAAGCATGCCAACCATATACCAAGTCATATCCCTCAATATTCAATATCCTATCATTGGTTAAATCGATCCAATCACTGATTACAGATAATACCACTGCATCATAATATAGTTTTAGATTGGGTAGTTTCAAACCTCCCCTCTCACGTACATCTTGCATTATTTTCAGCTTTACTCTCAGCTTCTTTCCTGCCCATACAAATTTATTGATACCCTTCTGCCATTCTAAAAGATTCACATCTTTTTTAAGTATGGGTAACATTTGGAAAAGAAATAAAAATTTTGGTAAGATATTCATTTTCACTGCCGCTATTCTTCCCAACAAAGATAAGTGCAACTTTTCCCATTTTTTCATCTCTATCTATATACTATGCCAGAGTGGTTCATAATTATACTTATATAATTTCCCATTTGAGATTGAGATATTAACTCCGAGATATTTGACCTTTTTGACTATCTCACATCCTAACACTCCTCCTAGTTCTTCCTTTTGATTAGTGTTCATATTTATGGCTCATATTTTTGTTTTCCCTAAATTTATTTTAAAACCAGACACTTTACCATATTGATTAATCGTATTCATTAGGATCATACTAGATTCCTGCGGTTGTTCCAATATTATAACCAGATCATCCGCAAAAGCACGCACTCTGTATTCTTGCTGCCTAATCTTAATTTCTTTTAGACCATCCAAGCCCCGTATTTTATTCAACAATACTTCCAAAGTTATAATAAACAATAGTGGGGACAAAGGACAGCCCTGTCTTGTACCTTTTCCAATTTGAAAAGAGTCTGTTAAACTTCCATTGACTATGATTTGAGCCGTTTGCTGTTGATATATTGCTTTGATTGATTGTAAAAAACTATCTCCTATTTGCATTTTTTGCAATGTCCTCAACAGAAATTGCCAATTAACTCGATCAAAGGCTTTCTCAGCATCCAGAAATATGAATGCAGCAGGAATTTGATTGTTCTTTCCCAAATATTCTAATGCATTAATAATTAATCTTACATTACTTTTCATTTGTCTCTCTTGAATAAAACCTGTTTGGTCAGTGTGTATCAATTGTTGAATAACCAACATTAACCTGTTTGCTAGTATTTTAGTAAAGATTTTATAATCTACATTAAGTAATGAAATGGGTCTATAGTTTTTTGGTTGAGTAGTATCTTGATCTTCTTTGGGTATCAGAGATATAAAGGCTGTCTTCCAAGATGGAGGCACCTTACTTCCGTTTGAATCTTATTAAATAATTCTCTAAGAGGTTCTACCATTTCTAACTGTAGATTTTTATAGTAAGCCGCTGTCAAACCATCTGTGTCTGGTGCCTTCCCTGACTTTAACTGCTTAATTATCTGTAAAATATCCCCCGAGGTTATTGGTTGATTCAATTTTTGCCTGTGCTCTTCTTTAACTAAGGGTATTTTCTCTTTATCTAAATATCTCTCTATATCTAGACCATTAATTTTATCCCCCTTATACAACTCTGTAAAAAATTCCCGGAATGCCTTTTGAATCTCATCCTGTTGGAACACCTCCTTCCCTCTGTAGATCAATTTAGATATGTTTCGAGAGTTCCTTTTTTTCCTAATCTGATAAGCTAACCATCTGCCAGGTTTATTTGCATTGCAGAAAGTATTGTGTTTTGCATATAACAAACTAGAAGCTACCTGGTCAGAAATCAACATATCAAATTGAGCCTTTAATATAGTAATTGCTTCCTTAACCTTTGTATCCCCTGGGTTCAATGTTAACTCCAGCTCTTTCCTCCTAATTTCATCTTCCAATTCTGTTCGTTTTACCGCTTGTATATGTCTATGTGATTTATTTATATTTATCAACACTCCTCTCATATACGCTTTGCTTGCATCTCATACGAATTCCATAGGTGTACCCTTATTCATATTAAAAACAAAGTATTCTGTTAGCAATTTTTTACAATCATTGATATACTTTTCATATCTAAATAGGTTTTCATTCAATCTCCAAGACCTTCTTGCCTGTACCACCCCTCCCAACTCCATCCAAACTGGGTTATGATCCGAAAGAACTCTAGCCGCAATCTTTGTCTTCTTCACCCTGGAAAGCAAATCATTAGTGATTAATATAAAATCAATTCTAGAAAAGGATTGTTGCCTGTCAGAAAAGAAGGCAAAGTCATATTCTTCTGCATTTCTTTCTCGCCAGATATCTCTCAGTTCAAAGTCATCCATCATATTGAAAAAGGATTTAGGTAACTTTGCTCGCATCTGAGTGTTTGGGCGAGAAACTTTCTTATCTCTCTTAGTGTCTATAACACCATTCCAGTCACCCAATAGTATGCAAGACCTATAATCCCACTGTATTAATTTATCATGAAGATTTCTATAGAATCCATCTTGTTGTTGATTAGGAGCATAAATTCCCAAAATCAATGTCTTTTTCCCTTCTAGGATCAAATCTAACGCAATGTATTTTCCATGGGGATATGCTTCAATTAATTCAGCTTTCATATCTTTTCTTAAGTATATAACTATACCATTTTTCTTTTCCATAGCAGAAGCTACAAAATGTTGACCAACTTTTAAGCAGTTTTGACCACAACAGACCGTTGGGACCGAGTTAAACGCTGACTTTAGGTTGATGAAAGCAGTGAAGAGTTTGCCACCTGGTATAGTAGTATATTTGTCGACCAGGTGCACTAGGACAAAGCAGTGATCCAGTGTGGCATAGCCCGCTTTAAACCCAATTTGTTCAGCACCACTAATTTTGGATTCCTCAACCCAAATGAGGAGTCTGCGATGGATATATTTAGCATAGAATTTCCCAATAATGGAGAGCAGGCTTATGGGGCGATAGTCAGCTGGGTTGTTTCTATTTCCTCGTTTAAAAACTGGCACAATAATTGCTAAGTTCCAGGAGGTAGGTACCTTGCCAGAGGACTTAATATACATAAAGAGTCTTGCCAAAAGAGGAATCCACCATTCAGGATTGGATTTTAGCAGATCAGGGGGAATAGTATCAGGGCCAGGAACTTTGCCTGACTTGAGTTCGGAGATAAACTCGGTGGTCTCAGCATGGGTCACAGGTTGCCAGTCAGGGGCTACAGGAGACAGCTGTGGGTCATGCACAGTTGAACTTGCTGACTCCCTGGTAAATTGCCAAGAAATGGTTTTCCCAGTCTCTGTTAGAGATGCAGCAGAGAGGGAGTTCCTGATGGCCCGGCAAAGAGCTGACAGCAATTTGCCAAAATAATTGGATGTCCTTCTGCTGGATGGAGAGGAGAAGTAGATCCCACTTCTCTCTCTCTTTAGCTTTCTTTTTCTTAGCAATTAATTCTTTGTACTCCCGCTTCAGGCGGTAGTAGTCCTCTGGAGGGCGTTTGTCCCCTTGGTTGCAGTAGAGCAGGTAAACCCATTCCTAATCTGGTTCCTAAGCATCAGGCAATCTTTATCAAACCAAGAATTACTTCGTGATTGATATAGACCACTCGGCCCGCAGACAGCTCCAAGCTCCCTTTGGACACTGTTAATTAGTAATTCAAAGGCCAAGACTATCTCCGAGCCACTACTTGCTAGTACCTGATTATACAAGTTGAGACACTCCAGAGATGATAAAAAGGAGTGAAACTTTCTTTCAGTATTGGGAGACCATTTGATCCTCCTTGTGTACGAGGCCACATAGGGATCTAATATCTGAGGGCCCCTAGGGAGATGTATATTTGAAAAAAGCTCAATGATTGTAACCAGGGGGTAGTTGTCCCTCTCCATAAGGCAGTCCACATAAAAAGCATGGACTGCCTCTCTTAAACGTTGAGATACCAGCACAGCATCAATAACACTACTCCTACCTAAGGAACTAAAAGTAAATTTGCCAGCCAGATCACCTAAGGTACTCCCATTAAGAATTATCTTGTTATGTTGGGCTGCTAGAAGGGCTAACTGAATGCCAGCAAAATTTGTTAATTTATCCTTAGAATGTCTGGCTGAAGTCAGATGACCTGTGGCCTGGAGGGTTTCTTGGAGGTAGAGTGCCTCTATCGCTGGGGGGACTTGAGCTCCCAGATGGGCATTAAAGTCACCCCCTATAAGGATGTACAATGCTGGGAATTTAGTTTCCATACAAGTAATATAGTTCTCCAGCGTGCCCCATTAAGCCTTGATATCGGCTTGCCTCCTTGTCGGGAGAAGATAAACATTGAACACTAACAGTTTTCTGTGTCCTTTCTTAATTAAAAGCGCCATAGCTAAAGAGCCACAGGGGGGTAGTTCCACTGTCTCCACTTTCAAAGAAGTAGAGACCAGACAAGCTGGAGCAGGATCACATCGAATGAATGGATGTAGTTAGCAAATTCTGCAGTACCACATCTGCAATGTTCCACGAAAGGCACTTGAATATGCGGGGGGGGAGGGGTAACCAGGTTTACTAGTCATTCTGTGTGGTTAATTTTTTCCAGAGCACCCTTCGGATCCAAAAAAATACATCCATTATTAGATGGCAGGGTCAACCTCTTGGGAGGCAAAAGCAGGGGGAAAGAGAGGGAAGGCGAACCTTGCTCATGGGGCTGTAAGACTCTAAGCGCACTCCAGTTCATACTTGTGGCATTGACTGGTTGCTTAGCTGGAAGGTATTCGGCAGTATCATCAAGTGGGGTTTGAGTTAGCCCTGCGTCTCCAGATTTATGAATTAAACATTTTGGAGAAAATGCCAATGGAGCTTCCACTGATAAATCAGTATAAAATCCCTGAGGTCCAAAGGAATCCTTGACAGAGAGTGGTAGACTCCAAAGCTTGAACTTAACTGCATCCAAACACTTTATTATTTGGGCTCTTTCCGATTAAGGAAGCACACTAAATGAGCCAAAGAGCCGCGTCTCCTCCTGGTTCCAAAAGCCGTCCTGACACAGATCAGTCCCATAAATAGGTGGAATCCCAGAGACATTGACCTGGGACCCATCTATCAAGAGATCTTGGGTGCCCTGAGCTGATGTCGCTTCTTTTGGGGCCACCTCTTCCCAGCTGAACAAATCGAGGGAAGCTTCCTGGTAAGTTGTTACATGCTGCGAGGGGCTGATTTGGCCAGTTGTAGGAGAAGCAGTTAGCCTACTGTCTAAGAAAATGCCAGCTGAGGGTTTTGCAGAAATAGGTATATAGCTAATACATGGTGCAATATCCGGAATAGCATTCGAACTTGGCTCATTAATATATGCCACTGAGGATCTTTTGGGGGCAATAAATCTCCTGCCACTTACAAGTTGTCGATTACTCAAAAATGGCTTAATCGATATATCTTCGAAGACTCTTCTTGGCAAGATGCCAAAGGATCTTAACCAGGATCCTCTTCTGAACAGTAGTTTTGGAATGTTAGAATTATCAAAACTAAGTAGCACTCTGGAGCAGTATTCAGGGAAGAGTAAAGGTTCGACCTTCTTCAAATCATCAGCTTTTAGCCCAGTAACTTAAATAGATGACCCCTTGCCAGCTCTATTGAACTCCAGTAAAGTAAATTGCTGTTAATGGGGCCACCTATTTTGGCTGTAAGACCAGGTGGCTAATCGCGTCATAGGATGCGGAATTCAGTCTGTTGGTAGAATTTCGTTGACCAAGATTTTATTGGCCAGTGCTTTTATTAAAGCTTTTCCTGGGATTTGGTAGGGAACACCCTGCCGCTGCCACCAACTGCCGAGCGATCATCCCAGAACACCCACTGGTAGTCCAGGAGACTAAGTAGTTTAAAGTAGTTACTATTCCATCAAGCTGGAGCTGAATGTTCGCTGTAGTTTCTGCAACCAGAAAACATGGCTGAGCCAAAAGTTCTACAAGGGTAGGCTCACGCAAGGGATGGTTAGGTGCTGCAGTTTCAGGTAAGTCTTCATTCTCAGCTCGGGGGGGCGACGCCCTCAGAAGCTCCCTGACCAGAAGACCGAACCAAAACAAAGTCATCAATCTTAGATTGCTTCAAGAAAGGTTGAAAAGCCAAGTCAATGGGGTATCTGCTCATTTTCCTTGTCTGCTGCCCAGTTTCTTCTCCAATCCTTTTCAGGGCCTCCATTGGGGCAGGGCCACCAAAAAGCGGCGGAATTAAATTTGGAATTTCTAATCCCTTATCCCGGCATGGAGCTGACTCACTTAAAGTTGCTGAGTCATTTGTCTTCTGAGTATGCGGAGGGATTTATGAGCCTCCCAGCAGGCCTCCCAACTCATGTGTTTCCAAATAACTGTACACCAAAATGTCAATCAATAGCATATGTCTAATTGACCAATAGTTGACAATAGAAATCTAAGAATGAGTCGTTCTCTAAAAATATATGATGGCTCAAAATTATAACTTAGTCAGAATGTCTCACCAAGACCTTAATCAAAGACTTTGATGTCTAGCAACCTAGATAAAACATAGTTCTTTGAATGTTCCCACTTCTAGAAAAATGAGTAGTTAACATTCTCTATGTTTCCAGTTAATACAAAAATCAGATTTAGAACACCTGTCAATAATTGTGAATTAACATTGAATTTGATTTGTTGGCCATATCTTGCATATGCCTAAATACCAGCATCCAAAAATTGCACTACATTGGATACCTTCTGGACAAAAGAGGAAATGAGGCCAGCTTCAGAAAACCTGGTGCCAAATGCTTAAGGAAGAACTTAAGATTATTAATGTCCCTTGGGACAATGCCAAAGATCAAAAATGGTGGAAAACACTTGCTGCCCAATGTGCTCTGCATAGAACCTAATATGATGATGATGACATTTCCATTTAGTTGAATTTCTAGGCCAGAGCAAATAGTTGAGATCTTGACATGGAGAAGCTGAAAAAAAAACACTGCTTTATCTGTGACATTTTACGACTACTTATTGCCAATTTGGGGGAAGGGAATTACACAGTCTGAGGAAAAGCACCACTACCAAATTTGGTGAAGGGTGACTTGCAACAAAAAGATACAATCTTGAACCCTTGGCTGATATTTAGTGGTTATTTTTTTACAGCCCGGATCTAGTTCAAAAATTCATTGATTTAGCAGAGAACTAGATGCCTAGTCCAATGGGGGAAATAACTGTGAGTCAAATTATAATAAATTCTAGGACTTTAAAATGACATTCCTGCTACTGAATAAGTCTGGATTCCCATATGGTCCTAATGTGATTTTATAGTTTAGCATCTCCTGTAAACCAATCTGCTGCGTTTTATTCAACATGCCACTGCTTACTGTAATGAGTAATCTAGCCATAAAAAACTATTTTCTTCTTTCTATGGGACATGACCCTGACACTTTCTTAACAACAAGGAATTTATAAAATGGAATATCTTTCCCATTAGTATACAGAGTTGATTCTTATACAGTATATTACTATAATGTCATTTATTCCAATTTGATTAACTATACAAACTAAGCCATTATGATATAAAACAATGTATGGCTTCACATGCTGTGTGTGCCCAATCTATATTTTAAACCTCATGAGACATTTGTGCAGACTTTGCACTTACACTGGTTAAATAGGCTTCACAAGTAGTAGATGTAAATAGTTTTCAGGGGTATCCAAATCTCTGATAATAATTATATATTATTATAACTTATATTAAGTTATAACTTAAACAACTGCTCAAATACACAGGCCTCACTATTAGAATGAGAATGCATCAAACAGCTGACATTTCTGACTTAGAAGGAGCCTTGTATAATTTCTACTCTCTGCAAATCTGCCTTCTAAATCAGAAAGGTTTATATTATTTTTTCTGATTGTTATGATATGGATTGCTGTCCTTTTTGTATATGAATCGGGTATCTTACAAGGAAGAATGGCATAGGATACTAAATAAAATAACATATTTATGGGTAGATAATCTGTTTAGGAGAAAAAGAGAGTCCTACCATTGGATAGGTCTCTAATCTGTCTCCTTTCTCATTTTGTCTAGGTGTTCAAGGAAAGTTTTGTTTTGAGATTTGCGTATAATCAGTTAATCCTAATGGACTATTCTGAGATGAAAAACAATGAATTCATGATATGTAGAAATAAGACAAAGTTTATTGAGGAATTCACTTAATTTCTATGTGTAAAGATGGGAAGCAGTTAGCAAGATGTCATTACTGTTCCTCTTGTCTAATCTCTCTATCTGCCTAGTCT
The DNA here is from genome assembly GCF_009769535.1 of Thamnophis elegans. Taxonomy (NCBI): domain Eukaryota; kingdom Metazoa; phylum Chordata; class Lepidosauria; order Squamata; family Natricidae; genus Thamnophis; species Thamnophis elegans. The sequence continues at coordinate 59,757,049 of NC_045545.1, forward strand.
ATCTGTTTAATTTCTCTATGTACAGTTAAAGGACAGAAGTTTACAACATTTACATAAACATTACAATAAGAAATCAGATTTTCTTTTAAACAAAAAGAGCTTTAGATCAGTTACCTTCTAGATCCAAAAATGATCGCCTTTTAGATGTCATAGGAGCCATACTACAACATTCCTGGCAGTACTAGGTTGGGTATGCTCTGCTTTATTGATTCTGAAAGGACAATTAATATAGATCCTAGCTGAATTCTTTATTTTTATTATATATTTTGCATCACAGGTAGTCCTCATCTTACAGCAGTTCATTTAGTCACAGTTCAAAGTTACAACAGCGCTGAAAAAAGTGATCTATTATCCTTTTTCACACTTATAACTGTTGTAGCACCCCATCATCATGTGATCTAAATTCAATTGCTTGGCAACTGACTTTTTTTAGGACAGTTGCTGTGTCATCTTTTGCGATCTTCTGACAAGCAAAGTCAGTAGGAAAGCTAGATTTACTTAACATTTATTTATTTATTTATTTATTTATTTATTTATTTATTTATTTATTTATTATTTGAAGTTTTTATATGCCACCCAATCCCAAAGGACTCCGGACGGCTTACAAGAAAATATAAAAAACACTTAACAACAATACAATTTAAAACAACAGACACCCCTCATACATTCATTCTAATCGGGGCTGGACCTCAACAGTGAGGTCAACTGCCCCAGGCCTGCCTGAACAGCCAGGTTTTTACGGCTTTCCTGAAGGCCATCAGAGTGGGTATGGTCCGGATTTCCAGGGGGAGCTGGTTCCAAAGAGTTGGAGCAGCCACCGAGAAGGCTCTTCTCCGAGGGCCCGCCAGCCGACATTGTTTGGCCGACGGCATCTGAAGGAGGCCCAATCTATGGGATCTTACTGGCAACCATATTATTAGCTTAAAAACTGCAATGATTCATTTAATAACTGTGGCAAGAAAGGTTGTAAAATGAGGCAAAACTCACTTAACAGCTGTCTCACTTAGCAACAGAAAATTTGAGCTCTATTGTGGTCATAAGTGGAGGACTACTGTATTCAATTTAGATTAAAAAGGAAGAAAATATAATTAATCAAATGTAATGGGAAGAATGCTTTATAGATTATAACAATCTGGTAATTTATGAAATCATATTTGCTGATTCTTTTATATCTACAAATGTAAATTTAACTCTGAGTTGTTACAAGAAAGTAAGAGCTACTTTGAATCTGATTAAATACCTTTTTTTGGGTGAGCAGTTTGCTTCTGCAAGAGCCAATCAGAAGTTTATTGGAACAAGCTCAAAAGTTGTACAGGAGTAAAATAGTATGCTCTGGTGGGTATCATCCAACAACTTGAATTTTAAGATGCCTGTTGCTTTCCATGCATAGCCAATATAACTGCTGGGAAGTTTTATTCTCCAGGATTTGTCTAAACCCATTTTGAAGGCATCCAAATTGGCAGCCATCACTAGTTCTTCTGGAAATGAACTGCTCTGCTTATACAAGTAATGAAGGACAACAGTTTATTAAACTTTTCTGAGTTCTAGGAAGATAGCTCTTGAAAGCAGCACATGACAGTATTCTTCTCCTGTCCAAATCATATCCCATGACATTCAGAAGTTGTCTGATAATTCCATAATCTTCTTGTATCACCCTAGCCCTTTCTTTTTCTAAAACAAATGTTTACAATAAAGCGTATATTCATTTAATCTCATGAGCTCACCACATGAGCTCACCCAGCCTACTGAGAAGGAAAGACCCACCACATTACACTCAGCTCTGCCTGGATATTATCTTGACTAGTTTTCTTTACAATTTAAAAAGAACTGCCACAACTCAGTAAGTGTTGCAGCCTCAGCTTTCTCTCCCTCCTGCTGTCAAGAAGGCATTGCAAAGCTCAAAAACCATTATGCTGCATTCCAGTCTTTACTATGGCATCACACTGGGACACTATCACTTGGAGAATGAGAGACCAAATTAATTAGAGAGGCCATTATCCCTATTCCTCAATTTTAATTTCTGAAGCTGTTATGATCCATCCTCAAACAGCATTATTCTGAGGCTGCCACTCCCACAGAAAACAGCAGGGCAAGAAGCAACCACTGTTTTGCAAATTATGGCAGACAGCACTTGATTTGGGTACAAACAAACATCACCATGCCTAGCTATGTGATCCAAGTGAAGAGATCTCAAGATCCTACGAACTTTGCATTTTAGGAGACCAATTAGTCCATTTGGTCCAATCCTTTATTTGAAGTAGAACTCTAGAATAATGTACCTCTAGCAGATGATCATCTATCCTGTAATTGAATACAACCAGTGAAAAAGTTTTCAAGGTAGAAAAGCTGTGGAAAATCTCCCATACCACCAGCAGAAGTGTTCTACGGTACTTGTTTTGTCCAGAGTAGTGTCTTGATTTGGTTTTCCACCTGCAACTATAAAAATCACCCTAATTTTAATAGTAAGAGGACTCTGAACGAAACCGAGTACAAAAGACGATTAGATTATATACTTGGTTGTTATTACATAGATTTGCTTGCTGAAGTTTCATTTTTCTCTTTAAAAATTAGCAATTCATCCAGAGCTACATTATGACAACTTCTATTTAGACATAGCACTGCTAAATCACAGTTCAACAATACAGGAAATGCATTGTAAATAAAGATGATTTTGGAGGCAGGGACTTGGCTTTATGGCTTACTTTATGCTAACTTTCCCTTTGTCTGTTTTGGTAAAAGAATCAGAAATATAATTAAAGTTAAGTGGAGTAGAAAACTGGATGAGCACCCAGGGAGATGCCTGAAAGTGCATTGCTGCCCATAGGCACTGTATTGTCTATTCTGGCTTATGTCCACAACTATTGTGAGTTCCTAGTGTGACTATAATCAAACACTTTAATCATTTCAAATTAGGAAATTGATGCTTCTAGTTTCCTTTTAAAGCCATGTGGGAATAATAGGAGGTGATGCAGAGTATATTAAGTCAAAAGTTGGATTTACACCTGACCATGACTTACCAATTACATTTGCTGCTTCATGTAACAAATTAATTAAACCACAATGCAATTTTGGGGATTCCAAATTAAGCCTAAAACTTGTTCCTATAGAATTAATGTATGAATTGTTGAAAAGTGGGCTATTGTCTATATTCTATCTCAACCTTCACCATTTGAATGCCCACCAAATAAGTGGAATTAAACTCCTTGAATTTCAACAATAGCCACATTGGCTAGAAAAGTGCTATCATACCTAGGATTCAAAAGTCCTTAGGGAAGAAAAGATTTGGTACTACTGTGCCTCTCTACACAAATGTCTTCAATTTCAAATTTTGGAATTCCTTGATTTTATAATTCTCTTTCCATCAGCCCCAGCCAGTATTGGAATAGTCAGGGATAAGAAATATAATTTGAAGCATTTGGAAAATTAAGAAAGCAGCAATACAGAATCCCTGCATTAAATATCAAAAAAATATGTTCTGTTGTCAACAACTTAGTACTAAGATTGTTTTTTCATTCAATCACCCTTAGCAGGGTTGTGCGAAACATTTTGTCACAAATGTTATATAATTTCCTGTTTGAGCAGGGGTTTGGACTATAAGACCTCCAAGGTTCCTTCCAACTCTGCTATTCTGTTCTAAATAAAACTTTTTTCTAAAGAAAACTTTCAACAAGATGGGGTGCAAAACAAATGAAAGGGGAAAGAAAAATGTGAAGTAGGAAGTTTCAGATTAATTTGGAAGTGCTTATTAGCCCACTTAAATGGTAGCACCTAAATTGCTCTTGAAAGTCTAAGCTGGGAAAGAAAGAAATCATAGACCAGAGTAGAAGGTTGAGGAACTGGGGAAAAAAAGTATCTACAAGAGAGTAACGGGAAACATCGCTTTCATCTTGTTATCAAGAACACTACCTTGATATGTCTGTGAAATCTTCAGAACCTCAGCTCAGCTTAAAGGAAACCTAATTTTTAGGCATTTGTGTGCATGCAGTGTTTGTGTGTATGCAGAACAGTATTTTTCAAACTTGGTAACCTTAAGATCTTTGGGCATTAACTCCAAGAATACTCCTGACAACATGAAAAACAGTGGTGTAAAGTATCAGCATAATTAAAAGCTCATTTAAGATTGCTTTCTCCCCAAATTTCTTCCTTGGTTTAAAAAGGTTTTTCTGTTTTGCTTTCCCACCAAAGCTATACTCCTATTCCATTGGAGGCTACCTTACCACCCAAGGCATTTCAGGAAGGATCTTGCTTTGAGCATCCTCTTGCAAGTGCATTGGGAGTGATCTTAAGTGGCTTCTAACAGAGGATGGCTATGGGTGCTGCACCACAACAACTGGGGCGGGGGGGGGGGGATAAGATTCAGAACGTGCTGCTTTCTTTGTTAAAGATGCATGTTTCTCTACTTGTATTTTTCCAGATCATTTTACACTTTGTACATAGGGCTTCCTCACCAGAGAATGCATAAGTAGGGAAGCATTTTCCTACCATTCCTTTGTGAACTACAATGAAAAAAAAATGCAATAGAATATCTCATAAATTTCCTAAATAAATTAATTCAATGGCATAAACCTATAATCAAAAAAATCAGGATGGGTGGTAGGGGCATTAATGTACATAATGCTCACTTTGAATGAAAACTCAATATTTGAATGAATAGCTATTATTTATTATTTTATGCTAGAAATTTTAATTATATATTTACTGAGTGTTTTTATTTGTTCTGGTCTCTGGTCTAAGACTGTAATAAATTGAATTGAATGAATAGACAATGCATTAATTTTTATATGTTCAGTCATTTAGTACAGAAACCTCCCTTCAGTAAAAGAGTTTTTGGACAGTAACAATGCTACTAACAATGTGTGAAGTATAACTTGCTAAAAGCTGTATATTGCTGCTGCGTGCCTTACAGTAAAAAAAGTGATTTATTCATTAGCTACCTTCTAGGACAGCCTGTTCCTCAACTTCTAGAATCTGATTATAGAATTATAATTGAGTTTGGTTACAAAGGCAGATCTTGGCCTGAGATAACCTCCTGATCTGCAGTTCCACCACAAAACCGTAGTAGACTAAAGCGCGTGTGACTAAAGCACGGTGACAAAACCGCACCGTCAAAACCGCGCGACAACAGCGCGCCGACAACAGCGCGCTGACAGAAGCGCGCTGTAACATAACCCTAAAAATAACCCTAAACCTAACCCTAAACCTAATGCTAAACCTACCCTAAACCTACCCTAAACCTACCCTAAACCTAACTCTAAACCTTACCTTAAGTTAAATCGCGCTTCTCTCGGCGCGCTGTTGTCGGCGCGCTGTTGTGGGCGCGCTTTTGACATCGCGGTTTTAGCACCGTGGTGTTGTCGGCGCGCTTTAGTCTACCACGGTTATGTCGTGCCACGCTGATCTGCGGGTCCCCTTGTGTTCCAAAACAGTTTACCCATTTGAAAGCAACTATTCCTCTTCAACCTACTTGATTCCCTTGAAGTCCAATTAACCAACTTTCCAGATATTTGTATATCCAAGCATGGAAGATATTTTTGCAGAATCTAGTAACCAGCTGCTGATAATATGCTACCACCGTTTCTGGAATACAGAACAGTTTCTAAAGACTGCTTGATAACTAATGTGCAAACCTGGAAAAAGAAGAAGCATCTCTGAGAAAGTCATATCTTGGAGATTAAAATAACTTTACCTGGCTGATTATAGCCATGGTCTAAATAAGAAAAATAAAAGTATGGCCTGGTGCTGTTTGATAAATATTTGCATCAAATAACTAATGAGAAGTTGGCCTGGAGGTAGTCATATATGTGAATAGGCAAGAATATTTTGTTTCAGGAAGTCTGAGATGTTTAAAACTGGGGGGAATTGTATTGTTTGTTTTTTCTTCTTAAAGCAACTATTTTTTAAATCTTTGGTAGCAACTCCTTTGTTAGATTTTTGAAGTAAAATGATCCAAGCTTTCATGGACATATACCAATAGCTGGATAGGCTACATTCAAGGTGTATTGTTTTCTAAATTTAGCCCTAAATCTCTTAAGCTAAATTGTTACTTAGCAAAAATTTTCAATCCATTAAAATGGGCTACAGGTCTGTTTCATCTTCTCTACTAAGCACTTCCGCTGCCTGGACAGCATCCAGATGATCATTATATAATAATCATGATTTAAGAATTAGGACCCAGGCTTCTTTTTTCTTTCCCTTCCTGCCCTTTTAGATGATACGCCTTTTGTAATGGATTGCTTTGTTTCCTTGTTTTGTTTGTGTTGATTAAAGGGAATCAATAAACAAAAGTCTGCAAATGAGATTAAATGAGAGAGAGAGACAGACAGAATAAATGCATCAAGATTCAAATGAATCTTCATATGAATATCTGAATATTAAAGGTACTGCCTGAGCTAGGTGGACTGAGTTATGATAATACTATACAGTATAGCAGGGGCCTCCATCTCCTGGGCAAACAACCTCCAATGTCGGGCAAGTGAAGCTTCATCTGAATATGTGCAGGATCAAGGTTGCACCAGAAACCATTCCCCCCACAAGTCTGTGGAAGAATTGTCTTCTACAAAACCGGTCCCTGGTGCCAGAAAGGTTGGGGACCACTACAGTTTAGTATATCTTCTATCTTCTAACTTCATAACTATCACAACGTAGGATTGTACAAGGGATAATAGTCATACTTCTCTGTTCTTCACTTTGATATAAATGCACAATCTCTCTCCATGTAATATAAATACACAAAACTATTTATATTTGGTTCCTAGCACCAAATAACATTCCCTTCAACCCTTCTTCCCCAAAAGACTTGATGAAGTTCTTTTTAAACATTTTTTATTTTATACATATAAAATTGTATTTTATAACTTGGTTCTTAAACATTGCATAGAGGGAATAACAATATATGTAATGAATCATTAAAAACTGGATTAAAAATAGGACCTTTTACCATTTAAATAACTTAAGAGAAAGTGCCGAATCAGCAAAGGATTTGACAGTTCAGATGTGATCCAAAAGAAGATTGTTTTCCTCTTGCCTCATCAATTGCATTTTGTGGTGGTGCAGTGATTGGAATACTGTATTGCAGGCTAATTCTGCCAACTGCCAGTAGTTCAGTCCTGACCAGCTTAAGGCTGAGTCAGCCAGATTGTTGGGGTCAATATGCTGACTCTGTAAACTGCTTAGAGAGGACTGTAAAGCACTGTGAAGTGGGATATAAGTCTAAGTGCTACTGCTATCAAGGCTGTTATATTTCAAAATGGCACATTAAGAGAAAATCTGATATTACATTGACAATACAGTTATTGTAGAATGCCGACCTTGGTTTAGTGTATAAGTTGAAGTATTTTCCTTAAACAAAATAATGTATTATGTTGCTGAGGTTGCCCAGCACAACAAAACATAATCATAGCAGCAGAGCCACTGTCCCAAAACCTCAGCCAAATCAAGTCATTGCCTTCAGTGTTGATGGAATGTGGAGAAACTCTGAAGAAGCTGACCTTTTATGAAAACAAGGACTTTTGAAGTTAATGAATCATGAAGCATTTGAAAGTGAGCCTTGTTTATTTACACACGTTTGCTGTTCATGTGGAGCAAATAGGACCCCATTTGGTAAACACCACTAATTTGAATGAAAAATCAAACTGAGGCAAGCAGAACCATGTGAGGCAGTTGGAAATGTTCTGTCTTCTGTGGCCTCTGCTTATAAAAATTGGGCCAGATTCTGAATCTTGTCAAGCATCACTGGAGACAGTTTCTTAGTAATGATGCCAAACAAGTGAAAACGTGCTTTCAGTCTCAGTGGGAGGTTCTTCTCTGTTTACAAAGTCTTATACAAGACACAGAATAGAGCAGACTGTCAGGAAAAGCTCAACATATTGTGAATGAATATCTTCTGGAAAGGATTGATGAAAAGGATCAATTTTTCTATTAAAGTTGCATTTCTTTGAAGGCTGTTTGCTGAAAGAAAGTGGGATCAGTGTCACACTGAATGGGCCTCCCCTTCCTTCAGTCTCTATGTAGTTGACTCTAACTTACTCTTCTTCCAAACCCTATAAACTCATTGCCTTGATCCTTTCACTTGACTAGATGTGGCAGTTTCAGTCCATCTACGGAGCTTCCATTTGAATACTGTTGTTATTTGTTTCTATGGGAAAAATAATCCTTGCTATGAACATCATCATTATTATTGTTGTTGTCATAATGTTTTGGCATAAAAAGCCAACCTTCATTGAATTGAATATATGGACAGAATTTATGTGTTCTTGTGTCTCGGGATTTAAGATCATTGTTTTAAAATTACATACTCTGTAAAAGAAGGGAAAACATAGTTTATGAAATATCTTTCAAACTTTAAGATGGATAGAGTTTGATTCATCCTAAGTTTTCTTAATATTTATAAAAATAGAAAAAATGAATAGATTTTTTTATATTTATATTCTATAATTTTCTCTATAGAAGGATAACAAATTAGAATCTTACTGGATTAACCTAACTTTTAACATATTTACCTAACATTTCCTACAGCATGGGAATAAATTTAATAATGAATTGCTAATGTTAAAAAAATGAAATGGTAAAATTCTCCTTTTAGGTAATTTATTTCCCTCTTTTTTTTAGCCAAAGCAAAACTTAAAGGAATATCATTAAATGTTCTTTAAACCCATTTGGCAATAAAGTATCCTATCCTATCCATCCTGTCAGGAGGAGGAGGAGGAAGAGGAGGAGGAGTTTCTCAGCTTAAAGAAATCTGAACACTCTATTAAAGGAGAGGACAGCTAACAATGATGGAGGGAACTGATGAATATCCTAGGAGAGCAAGTGGAATCTCTCGTCTCCAAGGCAAATTGAGGGAAGCTATCAATAGTAACACAACATGATCCTGAGTTCCACCACTCCCAAAGCTATGGCACTTGAGGATAAAAAGGGAAAAGGAGAAAAAAGGTCACATTTTCCTCCTTTGTCTTTAGCAGCACCAGGCCTAAGCCCTAACAGGATCACCCAAAATATGTCTGTCACTTCCTGCTGAACTTTTGCTAATTAATGGTGGCAGACTCAGGGCAGCAGAGAAAAAGTAAGTAATAGGTGGTAGTAGTTCTTATGTTGTTCTTTTGCTTGGTATTTCATGTTTTAATATTGAAATGATATGAACATTTCATTATATGCATAATGACATCCTGCTACAAATCAGGCTACAAATCAAATTTCCAACAAAATAGGCAATGGAGAAGTAATGGAATGGAGTGAAAGGATGGTAACTGGACTCACTGTACTACACTTGAAAATGTTGCTTCTTTTTCCACAATTTTCCAGTTCTTGATAAATTGTTCTAAATTGTTTAGAACTCTAGTCTTCTGACCACATATATGCAATAATATATCTTTAGAAATTCCATTGTATTTGGCAACATAGCTTTCTCGTGAGTCTAAGAAATCAGAATTCTTAACTGACATGAGACAAAAGTTCCTTCTTTGAATGCTGCAGCTACTCAGAAATAGTTGAGGGTGATTTCAGATGGTGATCATCTCAATTTATTAGGGTGACATTAAGGCTGCAAATCAGAACAGGTTCCAGAGAAGAATATGTTAAACACAGCTATTCCTCTTTCTCTTTCCTGTTTCATTTAGATTTTAGATCTTTTTATAAGCAGCGCTGTCACTTCTAACATCTACATAGGCAGAACTTTCAACATTGGTGGTCTAAATCAATGATCAATAGTGTAATCATCTAAAGACATCCAGAGGATCATTGCACATTGTGTTAGCTTCCAAACGAATGCCCAGGCTTTAGTCTATAAATATCAGGCTCTTTCCCATCACATCCACACCCTTAAATTGTTTTATAAATAAGTTGTTACACAATCACTCAATTGGATCTCTAACAAAAGCAAAAAGTCCAAAAAGATTTTGCTTTCAGGCATAGTAAATTGAAGAAAGCTAAGTGGATTATGAGAAGTGTTGGTTGCTGATCTCAATTTCTCTGGGTCCAAATAAAGTCATTATTCTACTGTAACTATTGGACTTGGAAGAAGCAGGTTTGGCAAAGGAAGAAGCCAGAGATGCCAAACCACTTGCTGATACTGAAGTCTGCAATCCTGAGATATTAATTAGTCATTAAACATAATGTTACTTAGTGGAACATTAGAGTCACAAAAGCTAGAAAAGTACCTGCTTATCTCCCAGAGACTTAGCAAAGTTTGTTGATCAACCTCAAGACTTCAAATGGTAGACAGAGCAGTTCAGGGAAGTTTTGAAAATAGAAAATAATTTCATGAAGAAATTATACATGTAGCATTTTGAACCCAACTCAAGAGATATCACCAATTGCCTAGAAGCTCTAAAAGTAGGAGAAAAGAGGGCGAGAGGGAGAGGGAAGAACGGAAGGAGAGGGAGAGAATATAACCGGGTTATCAATTCTGGTAGATGGATAAAAATGGAAAGACATGGCATGAAAATATGATAATATCAAAAGAGAAAAGCAGTAGAGTTCCCGAGAGAATAGGTTCTGAGTGTATATACAAATATTGAATTTTGTATTGGCTAAAAACACACAACAACTTAAGTCATAAATAATTACAAATCACTGTGACTGAATTCACTTAATATTCCAAATCACATCCAAAAAATCCATAGTATGTCTTGGCGTATTGTGTTAATCCAACTAATATAGGGTATTTAGGATACATAATATATAAAATAAACTAGGACACCAGGAAGGGAAATTTAAGCATAAAGAGTCTAATTTGTCTTTGGTAGAACTCCAAAATTCATAAATTGCACAAAATATGTCATTTAAGAACCAATCAAATATTTGGGATTAAGGAACAGGTTACTCTTGGAATTTAAGCAGTACAGCAGTAATGTGGAAAATAACCCATTAAAGAATAATAAATAAAGGATTAGAAGATGCATAACAGCTTCATTTCAACAAAGGGTCCAGCAAATCATCCTCCCCCCAAATGGATGTTTTTGAATTAACACAAACTCTTTACTTCTAAGTGAAACAGCTACATTATTTTGCTTGCATTTTTCCATTGGTTTTGTAATATTTTGGAAAAAGGTCCCACAAATGTATCTTCTGGCTTGTCCTGGGGTTTATCATGACAGGAAAATAGTGTCTTTCCTGCCATGCAAAGCTCTTTATTGTCATAAATTATAGCCACCACACTCCAGGTTAAATTATTTTATTTATAATATTAATATACCGCTTCCTCTTAAAATTTCAAAGTGATTTACATGAAAATTCAAATGGATTAAGAAGAAACATTTTTTTTTTAAAAAAATCAAATGTTATATAGAGCATACAAAACAAATTAAATAAAATGAAAAGGAGCAGCAAGTTAAAATTACAGCAAGAATGCAATAGAAAACTAGTGCTGAAAAAGATGGTGTCTGGCATTCCCATCTTGAAACAGCATTCCAAAGGTAAGAGCTGCCACCCAAAAGCCCTGTTCTCCAATAAACACATTCACACAGCATATGAAAATAATTGATTGAAATAGGCAGGAAGGCATGCCTGCCTATTGGGAAGGAGGGGTTGAATCTAAAAGGCCACCTGATCTTCAGTTTGATGCTCTACCAACAGGATGGATACCAATGCAGCCATTAAATTCAGTGGGTGACTTTAGCTCTGCCACATTGCCTTGAGTGCCTATAGCAAGAGAAGGGAGAGATTTGCAAAGCTTCAAGTGCTGTTGGATTCCAATATTAATCAGTCTCAAACTCCTGTCTTGGGTGGGGGGGAGTGAAATATAAATGTAATAAATAACTGAACCCTAACACAAGGGGAAAAGGAGGACAGAACTATGGAGCTAAATTCACACTACGTTAAGCCAAGATTTGCTTAAACATGACGTATTGCCTAGATTCATATAACTCATTAAGCCACAAACCATATTTTGGCTTAGCACTTAAAACATCTAATAAAGGATCAGATTTGGGTTTGGGGTTAACTGTCAGTTGCATGTACTCTCTCTCTCCTTTGGGGCTGAAAGAATGGACAGCTATAGGAGGCACTAGGACCAGAGGAGGAATAGGATTGTCGGGGGAGGCTGCCTGAAGCTGTCTATTGCCAGCAAGGGAGACTTCAGCACCGTCTCTGATCTCTTCTGACTTTCTTTCTCGGCAGCAGGTGGTGCCTGGGAGGGAAAAGGTGAGTGTTCAGCTAGCAAGGGAGGGGAAAACAAACCCCGTGGAGAAAACGCCAGCGATAGAGAGAGCCCGGTCCCAACCCTTTGGCTGGGCTTGATTTCCCCCCACCCCCACCCCCACTCCACCCACAGCCTTGTCTTTGTGCCTGGGAGTTTTGCCCAATGAGAGTCCAAGGAGGTGTCCATCTCCCCAGCCTGCCCCCAAGCCCACCCCTCCAGCTTGTCCTCCTCATCTTCATTCCCAGCAGATGCCGGTCCTTGGGGCTGCTCCGCAAACGCTCCTGCCAGTCCAGGCGACGGCCAGTCTATCTCAGGAGGCAATCAGCCGGCCAGCCCAGCAAGAGGCCGCCTACCCTGGGGTTTAGGCTAGTTTGACTTGGTCTCCTTCTGAAGCCATGCCTAACGCAGCAACCCTGGGAAAAGAGTTGTGACTCCCGCCTTCAGGGATAACCTAGGAGCCGCCTCCGTTTGCTTTTCCCCACAACCTGCCCCCCCCTCACGCCGCACCACAATTGGAGATCCAGGAATCCAACTTCATCTCTTGGTGATCTGGGGCTTGTTCTTTCCTTCTCCGCTTCCCGCGAAAGAGAATTATGCTTGGCTCAAACCGTCTGGCAAGCTCCGCTAGCATTGCCAGCGCTCCCGAAGCCACCAGACGAGCGTCCCAGGGCAGGCCAGTCCGCTCCCGCCTCGCTTTGCCTTTGCTGCTGACTCTGTTGATTCTCACGCCGCGGGTGGACTCATCGTGGTGGTAAGTCCGCGGGGGTGGGGTGGGGGAAGCGGGAGAGGGAAGGGACGCCTGCCCGGAAACTTTCTCTCGCGTCTGGCTAGAAAGTGAGATGCGGCAGCTGACTGGTGGTGCTTCAAGTGGGCTCAGTTCCAAGGTGTTTTTGAAATGTCACAGCTGGTGATGTGTTTTTTTTAATGGGGGGTGCGCCTGATCATATGCAGAGCGCCTGTATTCTGAGATGGATTCGGAAGATGGGGAGGGTTCTCAATTACTCCAGATCAATCTGCGGGGCTGTGAGCTCCGGAGACCTGACCCCTTAAGAGGCAGGAAGTTCCTCTCCCAGGCACGCTTGGTGATGGGACTTGGCAGCTTCCACGGTTCTCGGGAGATGCGTGGACAAGGAGAAGCCCACGCTTCTTTTCCGAAATCCGTCGACCCGAGAGAAGCTGTCTATAAAACCGGGCGAAGCTTGGAGTGGAAAGTGGGCTGAGAATTAGGCAATGGACCAGCCCAAACATCTCGGAAAAGGAGATGCGGGCGGAGGAGGGCTGTCAAACGGTTCAGGCTTAGAAACAACACGGAGTTGTGCCCCCGGACATGGGCTGCGGTCCCTTCCTCTCCCATCACCTGAGCTGGGGTTCGGAAACTCTAACCCTAACCCTAACCCTCAATGCCCTGAACCAGAAATTAACCAAAAAGATCGGCTTTGGAGGACTCATTCAACACACAAGACCTAAACATGCTACAGGTTCATCGGTTTCGGCCCACAAAACTGTTGGGGCTCTACAGTAGTAGGCGATTTTCATCGGGATGGCGGGATCCAGTTTCTTCTCTTCTGGGTCGCCTCCCGCGCTCCAGAGCCTCCGCTTGACACCAAAGCCCGGGCCAGCGCATGAGTGATGCAGCCTGCGGACCCCTGCAGGACCCCCGCGTGACTCCTCACCTGTGAAAAGGCCTGAAGGCCCCGAACGGGTTTCAACCTGTAGCAGGACCCCGTGTAGGCAGCGTCTGTACCCCCGAAAGAAGTCCCTTTACTCTTGCCAGTGGTATATTAACCATTAAGCAGACTGAGCACGTGGTTAGGGCACCAGGCCCAAGGGGGCATCCTAAAGTTGTGGGGGGGGGGCATGAAGATTTGTACAGTGTGTACAAAGGAGGGAAGGGCACCCAGATTTGTCAGTATTTAGGACACCAATGAGCCTGAATCCGACACTGACTCTCGCCGGATCGCATTTCAGGCTTTCCTTACAAGAGAACGTTCTTCCTACGTTCCCTCGGAACCAGCGGAAGTTCAAACGAATCCAGGCGGGGGGGGGACAACTCCATCCCTTCATTCGTGGGATCAATTGCTAGCTTGTCAATGGCTCCGCCACTTTTCCTTGGAGCCACCTGCCTCGCTCCCACCCCAGAGAAAGAGAGAAGTGGGGGGGGGGGCGGGCGAGTGGCTTCCAACTCGCGCTAAGCCGGGAAGGTGGTGGCTTGCTTCAGTGTTGCTCAACCTTGGCAACTTTGAAGATGTGTGGACTTCATCTCCCAGAATTCTGGGAGTTGAAGTCTACACATCTTCAAAGTTGCCAAGATTGAGCCACACAGGCTTACTTGGTTTGCGGCTGCCCATTCCTGGCTTAGCGCCACGTACGAATATAACCACGGAACGTTGCACTGACTGTCCGGTTAACCGAATCCTGCTTTATCTGGACGCACTCCACACGCTGCCTGAACCGTAATCGAAATCAGGGCCTCTCACGCGAATAAGACGTTGAGCTGAAATGCGGTTGCCCAGCTGAGGGCAAAAGCTTTTCGCGGGAAAACTCACCGGGGAACAGGCCAAGAGGGCGCGAGCATGGGACGAAAGGAGCGCAATTGACAGCAATTGTCTGCCGAGGCCGCCGAGCTGAGGCGGGCGAGGGTGGCTCTCTTCGGCCTTTTCCGTCCTGAGGCGGTTTCTGCTTCGAACTTTCTTCCCGCTATCCCAGAGCTTGCGCTGACCTGTGGTGGTCGAGAAGGGTGGGATTTATAACACACCTGGGCTCTTCCGCCCTCTTCCGAGCGAGCGTTTCTGCCCTCAGCGTTGAGGGAAGGGCGGCTATATCAGCCGCTCCCGAAACATCGTTTTTCTCAGCCCTCTTGGACCTCCAGGTCAGGCGGCTTCGGCGATACCCAGGGCCTCCTACGACGGAGAGGGCATCCCCTCCGAAGGGGCTAGAGGGGCGTTCCAGGCCTCTCTGCCCAACTCTCGGAGCTGCCGAATGCCACACCTCGGCCCGTCACGGGTTGGCGGCAGAAAGAGCGCTTCGGGGCAAAATCGCTTCCTCTGGAAAGTCTTTTTTTTCCATCGGTTCCTCTGGAGCTGAGCGGGCGCTCCGTCTCAACCTGTCAGTCTGCCTCACCCGGCCTTCTGGCGGCTGCTGCTGCCTGCATGAGAGACGCGGGAGTTGCCTTCGCTGAAGAAGTGAATAGGCAATTAAGCTCCCAGTTGGAGGACTCTGGCAGAAGCGGGAACTTGTGTGCAGCACGGGCTCTTCTCCCAAGGCTTGTTAGTTGCGAAGTCGTGTCCGACCCATCGCGACCCCATGGACAACGTTCCTCCAGGCCTTCCTGTCCTCCACCATCCGCTGGAGTCTAGGCTCAGTTGGGAGTTTCTCTTCTTTTTCTTCTTCCTTCCTCCCCACTCAGGCCTTAGCGTGGAAACCACCTGGGCCGGCCAGCGCTCTTCTAACTGCTATCCATTCCTAAGGCCTCTTGCGCTGATATTGTTAATTCTCTACATAGGCAGACAGGCGGAACCTTCAGGTTCCTTTTCCAATCTCCCTAGTTAGGAGGCTTTTAAAAAAAAGTTCACATTTCACAGTTCACATTAGGCTAATATTTAAATATACCATCATTTTGGCTGCTTATTTTAGACAACTGTCCAGTACATTCAAATGTTCAGCAATTTATCTGCAAGTCAATTGTAGATAGATAAAGCTCTGTGAAACTTAGGTAGGCATTGTAACTGCAACCGCCAAGTAGGCGTAGCTATCCTGAACAGGTAAAAGGCTTGGGAGGGGGAGGAGAGATGGAAAATGACTCTTGCCTTGAAAGTGACTTGCCAGATACTAGATAAGGGGGCTGATGATGGAAGGCAATTGCTCCATTGGGATAACAGCATTTAGCGCATATGTAGAAATAATTGAAAGTGGGAGTTCAAGTTTTTAAAGCTTAAAATGGGAGCTTATTCCAACTAGATTGTAAAGATTGAAAATTGAATGTCATTGTTTTATTGCTCATCATATCATATGAACACTAAAATCATAAGTAAATGATGCTTAAGTCAACTATGAAAAAGTGAGTCATATCTATTCAGTTCCTGTATTTCATTGTTTTAGCTCACAAAAGTATGTTTACTCTGGTTTATTCCCAAGTAAATATTGCAGTTTAATCTCATTGCATGCAATGGTATATCTTCCCAAGTAAATTGGTTCAGAGTACATAAAGAGGGGTTTTTTTTTCCTTTTCAATTTACGGAGGAGGGGAAGCACTTTGCTTACATACGAGCTTTCAATTTTAGAAATCTATTCCTAATCAAATCAATTTATGTGTTCGTTGTCGGCATTTGAAAAAGCAGATGATGTTAAGTCAGAGAATCTGAAGAAGTTCATTTTTATCATTTAATCAGGGGTCTGGAGAAAAGGAGAGGGAAGGATCTAACTTAGAGTAGTGATTCCAAATTCCTTCCCTATAAATAGCAAGGGGGAGGGCAAGTCAAATTGTAGTGCCTTAAGTATTATTTTATTAGATGGTGACATGTTTATCTTGTATTTATAAGTTCTTGTGTTGTAAAGTCTTCGCAGAGCAAAACAGTTTGCATCCTTCTGCCATGTTGAAATCTAGGGAATCTGCTTCTCCAGTTTTATGCTTAAACTTTATTCAGCAGACCCAAAGAGGCAGTTTCACTAACATCACAGTACCAACAGTAGGTAGACTATAGTTTCATTTGATTTGCCAAAGCTTTGAGGGAAATGACGCTTGACCTCTCTACTTGTGCCTAGAGAAAATGCTAGTCCTTTTCTTCCAGCATCTTTGTGGAACTAAATCCTAGTGCATACTACATTGATTTTGGTTCTTACTAAGAGAAAATATCTACTACATGTTTCTAAACAGCAAACAACTTATGAATTTTCAATTATATCAGGAATAGCATGGATTGATTCACAAATTCTGTATGAATTGTAGGGCTTCTACAGCATGGTGGTTTCTATATAGACTGTGTGCATGTATATCCTAACAATTTTAAATGAATATTAGCTAAATCTGTATCTTAGTTTTTAAAAAAATGTGTGGCAGGTAAATTCTATGGATTAGTTACAGAAGACTTAGCTGGGAAATGCTATTTTGTTATATAGTGCTTTATGTTTTGAAATGCTTCTGCAAACAGGAAGAGAATGGTGACTTATAGAAAGTACTTTAGAATACATTAAAAATTAATTAACAAAAATTATAATCTTACAATAAAATCTCTTTCTGGCAATTTCTTTTGGTGGAACACAAAAATGCAGGGTTAATTGAACAATTTCATTGAGTTTAGTATGGGAAAAGATTACAGCCTTAGCAGTTAGATCTCAAAGGTAATCCTTAGTTATTAACTACCAGAATAATTGGTCAAAGAGAATTGAGGCACAAAATTTGCATCCTTTTCACATTGTTCATACTATTTGATCATATAGATTGATTAGATGAAAGAAACAAATCAGCAAATCAAAGAAATCTTCATTGTTATGTCAAGATTTATCATGCGCATGGATGTGTACTATGTGTAAATGTCTTGGCATTATTTCAAAGTCTACCTTCATCAGTTTGTACTAAATGCTGTTGAGATATTAAAATATTGCTTAATTGTTTAAAAAATTCTGAAATTAGCAACATGTTTTTAATTATTTGTGCCTATGTAATAAATGAAAAGAAGCATGCAGACAACTGGAAGGTACCAGGGGCCTGCTTCTTCTCTAGTTAAAAGGATTTATAGAATCAAAGCTGATAAATAACTTCTTGTCAGCCATTATTACTAAGACTGAATAATACAGAGACAAGCAAAGGATCAGAATTATACTAAATTATACTAAAACATCATCGTATATTCAAGGCAGTCAATAAACATTTTAAAGATCTGCCCTAAACATTGGCCGCAAGCACTGTTTTGGGACTCTTTGGAGTAGATTAGAGCTACAGTATGTGGCTTCCAAACATAATCTGTACAATAAACAAGCTTGGTGTAAATAACTAAGTAGAGTTTACTTGTAGCTGAAAGTAAAATGAGCAATTACAGACTAGGAGACCATTTTAAAGCTAAAAGTCTTGAGTCTCATGCAAGCACATATGTTTGAGACTGTAAAAACACCACACACCAACAGGAATGCAAATACATTTCCCCACCTCACATATACTTTCTTTCTTTCTTTCTTTCACTCAGCTGTTTAACTGAAACCACTGCTCCTCAATGTATCCATATTTTCCCAGCCTACACGAGAACAAAGATCAAATTTTCTTGAATATGTATTTTACAATGTTCAACTTTCGATAAAAGTGCATAAATGTGTATAATTACAATCACCATGACATGTACAGAATTGCCAAGATCCATGGTAATGATGATGTGATTAAACCACAAATTAGGGACCCAAGAGTATTATCTTTATTATGACAATGAACTAGGGTTATAACTGAGTTGCAAAAAAAATGGCTATCTAATGCTGTCCAATCACTTTGTAAGCAAAATAAGATTTAAATTGGCACCCTTCCAGATTAATATATCATATTCCAAGCAGTAGGATAAATAATCAGGAATAGCAAATAGAAAGGCCAAGTATTAAGCAGACTCAGAGAGTTAATTTGGTTTAATTCTCAAGGCACCAGGTTAGACACTAAGGAAATGTAAGTTTTAATCTCACCTTAGGGTTGGCATGAAAGCCAACTAGGTAACTTCAGGCCAGTCATCTTTCTTAGCCCAACTATTTTATAGAATAGGCCAAGGAAACTTATTGTGGGGAAAATAGAAAGAGGAAGGAGTATTCTGTGTGTTCACTACCTTAAGTTATTTATAATAAGGAAACTAAATATAAATAAAATAATAATAATATAAGTAAACTAAAATATAAATAAAATAAAAAGGCTCAGATGAAGCATGGTAAAAATACAGGGTTGTTATCTACATGAAGGAAATAGTGTCCAATGATCATCACAAAAGTGAAGAGGGGACTAATAAGATTCACAGTCTGCAGGAGAAACAAGGACAGATAGAAAAAGGGAACTGAACAAACTAGCTATGTTTTTGGCTAGCTTTCTCTAAGCTAGCATGCCCTTCATACTTTAGGACTGGAAAAGGCTGCTATTGGCTACTCATATTGCTACACCTATAAGAGGAAGATCTTATGGACAGATAAAATACCCTACCATTATGCTAAATGGAAGAGAAAGATTATCACCAAAAGAGATTATGATGATGGTTACAGTTCATTATTATTATCTTTATTATTTTAGTTTCTGATTGCTTTATAAATTGTTTTGAAAAGATAAGTGCATTCCCTAAATTATAAAGTTCATTTGGAATTTCAAAGTTCTTGATAACTTCAAATCATCCATCTCTCTCCATCAAATCCCCAGAACTTCCCAGGGCAAAAGCATCAGAATTATGACAAGCAGATATGGCAGAATTGAGGATTTTATATGGCTGTAATTGGGGACATTGGATTCTCTGGTTTAGAGTCCTCCTTTGGGACCAACTTATCACTTCCTCAGTAGCATTGAAGTCCAGTTGCTGCTATTGAATGTCAGGTTAGTCTGCAATACATATACCCTTAACCACTATTGTGTCTGAGGTGGCCAACTTGCCTTGAATTCTAAGTCCTGTGCATTTTGGATCTGGTACCAGCCAAGACATCAAGGAAGGGGAGGGAGGGGAGGGGTGGGGTGGTGGTTGTTATTCATGAGTCACTGTTGACTTTCAGAGCCTCTGCTTTGCATGTAACCAGTTACAAGGCCCTCTGATTGAAATTGAGGTTGCTGCTGGTACACTCCTTATCATCAACCCTGCCTGAGTTCCTGGATTCTGTTGCTGAAATTTAAGAGGTTCCTGTCCCTTACATTTTCCCATCTGATTTTCTTTTTACAAAAGAAAGGGCAGGTTGTATAGAGGATATTCAATTCTTTTTTTTAATGATGATGTGCTGAAAGTCTTTGAAAACATGAATATTCTCCCAGTCTTTGTCATAAGGTAATTGCTCAACCCCTTAGGTTTTTTTGGTTTGTTTTATTTGGTTTCATTGTATTTATCTTTACCTTTATTATTCTTGATTTTAAAATGCAAGCTTCCTGGAGTAATTTAGAGACCCTGGTCCTAGTAGTAGGTTGCAGACAATGTAGACTGAATAAAATTGATGGATGAATCCTATATATGTAGTGAATCCTATATAAAAGTCTAGCAGCGGCTATTGTGCTTTTAAAATTTCATATACAATAAATTGCAGAACCCCAGGACACAATAATAGATATATTATGTTTGTCTTTTATTGGAATTATTTGAAATAGTTTTAAAATCATCTCTAGGTGCAGGGTTCATTTGGAGTCATTTAGAAATTAACTAAATGCCAACTGTGAATATATTCTTTTCCTATGTAGCCATAATGTTATAGAAAATTCGCAAACAATTCTGACTTCAGGGACTCCCTTAACAGGATGAGTTGGGGGAATGCTTTCAATATTATAAAAATAAGTTGTTCTAAGTACAGTATGTTTAAAACTGTTATAGAATGAAGGAAGAAGAAACAAATGTACCCCTCACTGAAATTAAACCAGGTGATTCCAGTGTGTGACTTGCAGCAGCATTAGTTTTGAACTGTAATTGTTCATGAGTAAATTAACATTCCAAATTGTAGCAGGCTAAAATAGCACCATTTCTATAAAAGCTTAACAAAATATTAAGGGTTTGATGAGGTAGACTACTACTGCTTTTATGGAACACTTTGCATTTCAGAATGCTATTTAAAATGGACATTGAAAGCTCAAAAAGCATTTAGGTGCTTTTCAGGGTTTCACATGCATATTGCAAAATCCATCATGTCTTTTCTCCAATCAATCTAGGACCAGCAGCTATAAGCAACTGAATGATTCAGTTGCTGAATCATATCCAGAACTCCACTACTATAATACTAACACGTTGCCCTTTCCAAGTCAATGGACAGGGAAACTAAGAAAAATGTGGCCCATTGCCTAGCAATTGATGAGTGTTTTCTCCAGTTCTATGGTCCCCATGTCAACTTTGGTCATCTGCCAAGGGGAAAAAAAACAGTCAAAACCAACATGAAGTTGGACATTTTAAAAAAATGAGAAGCTTTTACTAAACTGACTAAATGAAATGAGGTATTTTAAAATAATAATTTATTAACACATTTCTTACTCATGTTTATTGTGCAATGTGGGAAAAGCACTTTAAGATTTCCTGAGAATTTTACTATCAAGGTTCAGAGGCAAAATGGTCTTTTGAGTCCTACCATCATCACTAGTTTCTTCCCATAACATATTGTTCTCCAGTTTGGTCTAATGGTTAAGGCACCAGACTAGAAACTGGAAGACTGTGAGTTATAGTCCCACCTTAGCCATAAAAGACAACTGAGTGACTTTGATTCAGTCACTCCCTCTCAACCCTGCTCACCTCACAGGGTTGTTATTGTAAGGAAAATGGGAGAAGGGAGGTGCCTGGATATGTTTATTGCCTTGAGTTGTTTGTAAAAATAATAAAGGCAGGATACAAATAAATAGCATTTAAAAGTACAAATAAATAAACAAAAATTAAAAATGAACAATAAAGAAAAAGGTGTGAAGAAAGTCCTGGAAAAAGTCCATTGGGATCATATTGTAATTAACTTTACTGTATCTCATGAAAAAATATCAATCAATTTATTTATTTTATTAAATTTATTGACTGCCCATCTTACCACCAGGAACTCGGGATGGTTTATAATATCAATTTAATCATTTGAAGTACACTGAGACAAATTTTGAATGGGGTCCCCTCCTTTATTCATTCCCTTGAAAATGCCTTGATTACTATAAGATTAGCATTTGAAGCACTTACTACTTTATGGGGATTTCAGCGTGGATAGTGGATCACTTCACAAGTCAAACTAAACCATAATAGAGTTCCTTGGTTTTGATTTAATGTATTGAGTGAATCCAGCTGCTTGTGATTTATTCAGAATGGCTAAACAACTGTGGTATGATATGTGAACTCAGCCAATGTGTTTGGTATCAAAGTGACATGATCAGATAACATAGCTAAATTATTAGATGAAACCATTGTGCTTCAGGTGACAAATTCTGGGAAGGGAGAATTATCCTGCCTCTAATCTTGTAGTCTCGAGCCCAAAGTGACACTATTAATCTCAACATACCCAGCCTGCATTTGAGGATCTTAATGATCAACCAAATAATGCAAAGTGGTCTTGAGGGAATTCTGATTCCAAATTGTTGAATGCCTTCTATGTCAACAGCAAAGCCATGAATTTGATTTGATAGCTGAAAATGACAAGGGTTTCCTGAGTTTTGCAGATGTGGTCTTCCTAGCATAATGCATAAAAAATAATTCATTTCATATATGAGATATTTAACTAGCTTTAAGCCTCTAAATAACTTCCTGCCAACCTGTTTAACCACTCATTATAAAAAATTCTATATATCTTCTTGGACTTCACTAATACTAAATCAGTGGAAAAAGCTGAAATGTATCAACATTTAACTATGATGTGATTATATGTTTAACATTTCTTCTACAGAACACTATGAGTTGTGGTTCAGAATATAGATCACAAAATACCACAGGCAGTAATCTCTGTTCTAACTCTGGCAAAGAGCAATACCACTGACATTTTAAAAATTATGTGTATGTGAAATTAGTCTTATCCAACACAAGATTAGCAGAATGTGGGAGGACAAGAAGAAAGGAATTTTGGTACATGGAAGCAATTCATTGTATCAGTAAAGAATTCTTGATTTCACTGAAAGGTTACTTAAAACAGGATTGACTCAGTGTAGGCTGATTTCAACTATGATAGTACTGTAATGGGATTGTGCAATCACACCATAGCACATCACATACTGACCATCCTGCATTGGCAAATACACTTAGTTCTACAAGCAGAAACAAAATGATTCACGAAAGAGATAAGATATCCCGTTAAAGATACTTTTTTAAAAATTTAATAAACCATATAGATCTTCCAAGTGCAGTAATCTATTTGCAATACAGGCAGACAAACCATCATGATCATTACCACCAGTCAGAAGTTGATGGCTTAGAAAAGGATTTCTTCCCATATCCAAATTGAAAAGCTTTGTTTTCCATTTTTTTAAATGTTTACACTGAAAATTGACTTAGCTGCATTTGTTTTCATTGGGGTTTCAGCGAGACTCTGAAAATACAACAAGAATCATAAATAATCTTCTGACTCCAAGTTTAAGAACATTTCTTTAATTGTATCTAGCTGTGCATAGCTGGCAACTTAGACATGCCTTTTATGGGGCCAAAGAGATCTTTCTGTGATGATTAATGGTTTCTTAATGGGTCAGTGCTAAACTTATGGCAAATAACTTCTCTAGAATTATAGATTATTTTGGCAATTTAATGAGCTAGTTCCAACTGTCAAATTTGATCCTAACTCTAGATAGAAACCATTAGTAAGTAACAATATTTTTCCTGTTCTTCCAAAATTTTGTGACCTTCACTGTGATAGCAATGCTGTGTGGTTTATTGTAATAATCTAAACTCACTTTTCACTCTCAAGTATGACGGAAGTACCCATCCTTCAATACTGAAGTAAGATCAAAATGGCAATTAAATTTGTTTCTGTATATAAAGAACGGGTCAGATACTACATTGTCCTTGGCTTCTAAATACAGTGGAATGTTCTGCTATATATTCCTGGAGATGACTTTGAATCTAAGCTTGTTCTGAAACTTTCTGCCATAGTTTCTTACCATAACTATAGACTTCTGGTTTTGTTCTATGAAAAGAACAAAAGTATCACATAGTATTAAAATGGCTGATTCATAATTACTCAGACATAACATGTATGGAATGGAAGACTGAATCATGAGAGGTACCTGCCACAAGCATCACTTTTTGCTGTAGAGTAGGTGAATGTAGACTCAAGATTGCACGTGGCCCTGATAACCTTGATCCTCCAAAGATTCCTATTGAATTAGACTTGAATGTAATCACATTTAATTTCCCTTTGTTCCTATTCATTCTTTGAAGTGAAGCCTTCTCTGAAAAACCAAGGGTGGCCCCGCAACTTGACTGGTGCATCTCTATGCCATTAACTCTGCTGCTTTCTGGGACAAAGAGCATAGGCTTCCTGAGTGTGGAAGAATGCATCCTATGAATTATCTGCTTCTTTACTGCCACATTCACTGAAATGTATTTAACTGACTTCCTTTCATTCTATTCACTCTTAATCCAACAGAACTAGGTAAATGATATTACTAGGTTTTGAGATGAGGGGGAGGACCCCAAAACTCGTTACTATCTCATAAACTAGAATGGATAGCAAGTACCTGGGGTGGTTGAATGGCTGAAATCTTTTGAGATTCATCTCAAGGAACATGTTTGCTCTCCAGGAATCCATGCTTGCTGAGGTTTAAAATGAAACGTATGTTGCTGAGTAAATAGATGGCTGTGTCTGATTGTTTTGTTTATCTAAGAGGCAATTTAGGATTCTCCTTGTTTATTGGAAGAATACCCAGAAGATTCTTACAACAAGATTTTTTTAAAAAAACACAACTGTGATGACATGTGACAATTTTCTTCTGTTATCTTAAGGGCTGCATTAAGGGCAGCCTGCATTAAGGGGCCATATAAAGAAGACGTTCTTGGCTAGCCAGCCTATCCAGATTTGCATTGATAACTCATGGAAAAAGGAAAGGAATGGAAAAATGAAACATTTCCCTTATCTAGATCTATCTAATGTAGATTCTTTTATGAAGTGCTAAGCATACAGAGGACAGGGAAAAAGAGAAGCAATTGTTTTGAAATAACTTTTAAGTGCTTCCCTGTAATCTCAAAATCAAACTTGACAATGCAATAAATGTGTTGTGTTAAACAACTATTTTCTATTTATTTAAAATAAAAAATCATGGCAGGGAGAAGACTACAACTCAGACTCTGGTATGCACAAATTAACCCTTTCATGCATATAGCAATCCAGTTTAAAATTGCAACTAGAGTTTTCACAGGAAGGAACTACAATTTTCTTTTGTCAAGAAGTTGAACCAATCTTTCCTGTGCATTAGAATCTGAATTCTTATCCTTTTCCCCCATGGCTGCTACATAGATCAGAGAAATTAGATAGGTGAAATGCAAACAGTATTTCATGTCTAATTCGCCATTCAAAACCATGTATAAAGCCCAGGTCCTGCTATTCAGCTGCAAATAATCATTCCATTATAATGCTGGAGATGTTTTCTATATTTTTTGTACCTCTGGGCTTCATACATTATATTTGGATTAGGTGAAGAATGTACTACAGTATTATAAACTGGGTTACCTCTAATACTTTTTCTTCCATATCAGGTCTTCTTTCTATACTTGCAGCCATTATTTGTTTAATTCCTCGCCATGGGAGTGGGAGTATAGTATAAATATTTAGTATGGTCAAAGACAAGCAATACACATTAATTTTTACAATATATTAAAAAGTACTCACATTAAAATATATTTAAAAAGTATTGACATTAAAAGTAGATAATAACATACATGTTCTCAAATTGTTCAGGTCACTCCCTGGTTTATGTGAGTGAAAAGCCGATAAGTATGGGTGTAAATACAATGGTCCAGAAATTTTAGAGATATGTCCAAATAATTGATACAAGATGAGAACTATACTTCTGTAACCATTTTTTTTCCTTGTGGACATTGCAGCAACATAGAATTTTGCCACTGCATACGTGGTAGCCGGGTTTGGGTACTGGAAGAGAAAGCCTACATAAAAATTATCTGCACACACACACCCCTGGCAATCTGTTTAATAAGGGGAGAATATATTCAGACCTACAAACTCTGTATAGCTCACAGTGTAATAGAACATGTGAGATATTTTCAACTTCTCATTTACCACATATGCAAACCCGTTCTGCTATTGGTGTTCTCTTATACCTGCCCTGGAAGAGTGCTGAAGGAAGAATGTTAAATCTGGCTCTGAAGAAAGCTATTTGGTTTGGGAAGATCAGGTCATTTAGATATCTTGCTGATTCCCACACTCTCTGTTTGATTCTGTCCCTATTGTGGGGAGGCAACCTATTTAGTTGTTCTTGGAACTCCATGTCCTCCATTCTGTTGATTAATACTTGCTTTGCTTGGTCAAAGCCTAGAGACAGTAAGAATACCTGTGAGAGCCCATAAGAGCCCAGCTTGTGATCTATTGCCTGTTTCCAGGGGGAGGGGAAGTTGTCAGTCAACACTAGTGGGGACAATCCCTCTGGAAAGAAGTGAATTTTAAGCCAATGAATGATCATCATCTTCCAGGCTCTTACCTGAATTTGAAGCATGCCTGTTTCAATTCTTAACTGGGCACTTGCAGCTAAGATGGCTCTCAGGAATTTGGTTTGTATGGTTTCTATCAAGTCTTTCTTTGTAAGGATTCCTGTTTGTGCACCATATAGAATTTGTGCCAATGTTTTGGCCTCAAAACGTTTTAAGGCAGCAGGTACTAACTGCCCTCCACCTGTGTAAAAGAAGTGTTTAATTGCATTTGAGGACCTATTGGCTGCTTGCAATGTATGATCCAGGTGTGCCTTCCATGTCCCTTGCAAGTGGAAAACCATCCCAAGGTATCTAAATGTTTTAACCTGTTCCAAACTATGTCCTATTTTCCAGGAGTATTGACTAGGTCTTTTAGCAAAAACTAAAATTTTTGATTTATCAAAGTTAAGGACCAGCTTGTTTTGCCTGCAATAGCCGGGGGTTCCCTAATTGTTCTTCAGTCCTACAGGAGTTTGTGAAATAATAGCAACAGCAGCGTATAAGAGAATCAGAATTTTGTGTTGTGTTAGGTTAGGAGGATGGAGATCAGGTTTCTGTAAAAGATTGATTATGGGATTGATATAGAAGTTAAAGAGTGAGGGAGACAGGATGCAACCCTGCCATACCCCCTTTTTGTACCCTTACTGGGCCGGTTAAACTCCCTTGGGAATTGCAACTCACTTTCAAGATGGAATTGGCATATAATTTTTGTATGAGGAAGAAAAGTTGTTTATCAACAGTAGTGCATTTTAATTTCTCCCAGAGGATATTGAATCAAAGGCCTATTTAAAATCATGGAAAGCCACAAAAAGAGAGGATTTTTTAATATGTGTATTTTTGTACTAAATGGTGACATACCAAGATATGATCCACTGTAGATCTTCCTTTTCTAAAACTGGTTTGTTTGCCTTTGATTATTCCCTCTGAAATTAGCCAATCCTGAAGTCTATAGTTTAGGTGTTTGGCATACAGTTTACTAATAATGCTCAGAAGACTAATGGGTCTATAATTGCCTGGGTCATTTCTATTACCTTTTTTATAAGTTGGTATGATAATTGCTACTCCCCAATCTCTTGGCATGTGGCCTGTTTTATCTATAAATGTAAACAGATATGCTAAAAGTGGAGCCCACCAACTGGAGTTCTTTTTTATTATTTCTGGCAGGACATTATCAGCACCAGGTGCCTTATTACCCTTTAGGGCTCCAATCAACCAGGATATTTATTCTGGTGTAACAGGGGGCCAGTAAGGAGTTTGGTCCAATTTAGTTTGGCTCTCCTTAGTTACATAGTCAGGTTCTGTATATATAAGGTGACCAGATGTCCCGCTTTTGGCGGGACAGTCACAATTTTTCAAAATTTGTCCCATGTCCCGTGGCGTGTTCAAAAAGTCCCAATTTTCCAAAAGAAAGAAAAGATGCCGAATCATCAATTTTAAAAAGGATACCATTAAAAAAAAAGTTTTTATTTCTCTGAAATGTCGTTCCCGATGTGGCCTTTAGAGGGCAGTGGTTTCCCTCCCTCTGCTCGGCTCGCTGACAAGGGGTGAGGCTCCCTCCCCTCCTGTGTGTGCACGCGCTGACACGCAATGTTTTTGCAACAGCCGTCCGGCGACCTCGGGCAGGGGGGGATTTCCGGCGGCAGCAGCATGGTGAGGAGGAGCCTCGGTCCCAGGCTAAGCGGCTCAACTGTCGGAAGCTCCTCAAAAGCACGACAGAGGAGGAGGTGGCAACGGCAGGGGTAACACTTCTTGGTTTTACAACCTCTTTTTTTTTAACAGCTCAGGTGCTCCGAGGCCCCCACCCATCAATGGTGTCCCGCTTTACCCATCTTAAAATCTGGTCACTTTATGTATATAGTTCCCTAAAATATTCTTCCCAGGCATGAATTTGTACCTGATTAGTTGGGGGTAGGGGAGGTTTCCCCAATCCTCTGGTGATGTACCAAAAAAGGGATGTATTTTTGTTCTGACTGACGTAATTAGTCTATGCCAAGAGTCCTTCAGAGCCGACTTTTCTTTTCTTTTAGAAGGGTCTTATATTGTGCTTTCAACTGCTTTAAGTGGTGACTGTGATCCTCAAAAGGGGCATTTTTACTTTCCTGTACTCCATATTATATATCCTTTTTAGTTGCATGCAATCTCTATTGAACCATTTTTTATTCTTTGAGACCGGCCTTTTGGAGTAAGCTAGTGTTCTGTTAGTGAGAACTGATTTTAAATTTCAAATTAAAGTTTCAAACCCGTCTAAGTAAGAGCCTCCAAACTTATTCCTTAGTAGAGATGTACGTAGCTCTATGATCTCTGGAACTAACATCCATTTAGTAACTTCCTTAGCATTTTTGTCATTCCATTTACTGGTAATTTTTACCTGGATATTTTGACTCTCTAATCTGGGTAGGTAGGCTGTGCCTGCCCTTAGAGATTTCTGGTGTAATGTGAGAGTAAGGATTATTGCATCATGATCGCTTTCCAGTCACAATTCTACCTCCATCTTCTGTAAGAATTTCAGGAGGTCATATGATATTATCCAGTAATCAACTGTGGATTTTCTTCCTGCTCCTCGATAAGTATATTCTGCTGGGTAGTCACCCCACATGGACCCATTAAGGATACAAAGATCCAAACATACAGTCATCTGTCTTACACACAAACCTGCTTTAGGGTCTTTAAATTGTCTGGAATGCAGGAATTCACTTGTTACATTCTCATCATAGTAGAACTTAAATTGATTACATGCTTGATCATTTGGTCCCATTCTAGCGTTTAAGTCCCCCCCCCCCCCACTATAATTATTGCTGCTTTGGGGCATTTAAGCAGTCAAGAATAAAATCTATGCTGTCCCAAATCTTGTTGATCACATTATTCTTATTAAGTGGAAGAATATAGATATTAAAAAGAAAAATCTCCACCAGTTTAAATAAGAGTAAGATAGTCACAACCCATGGCTGGAAAGGTCGCAGTGATACACATTTAAATTGCAAGGTTACATTAACTAATGTCACAATATCCCCTTTAGTTTCCCCTCCCCCTTGCTTGGGACAGCCAGGATTGAGTTAACCCAATAACCATCTAACTGTATCTCTGTGAAGGCCCAGGTTTCCTGTAAGAAGAGGAGGTCAAACTGTGATATATATAGTCAAAAAAGAGTTGGATGGAACAGACCAAACTGCTATATTCCAGCTATATTATAAGGGAAAGTGGGTCATCTTTTGCAGCTCATCAGGAAACTTGATTTATACAAAGGGAAATTGTCTGGATTGACAACCACCTCATGGATTGTGGTGTCATCACACACAGGATTGGCCTTCTTTAAAAGTAAGGGGGGGCATCTAAGTCCTGTGTAGACTCCTGAAGAACTTGTTCAGGGTAAGAGGTTTTAGCACCAGCTAACAGAGCTTGCCATTCCAATGTCTCTTCTCTCAGTGTAGGGCAAAGAGTTGTTAGGTCATGCCTCATTCTTTGAGAAGTTGGCTCTGACGTGGGTTGTCTCTCAGTTTCTTGGTTTGGTGCTGAAGGTATCATGGGATATTGACACAGGGATGATTCAGCTGCAAATAATCATTTATTTATTTATTTATTTATTTATTTATTTATTTATTTATTTATTTATTATTAAAACTTGTATGCCGCCCACTCTCGGAAGACTCAGGGAGGCTTACAAATACGAAGGGGGGGGGGATCTAAAAAATAAAAACAACAATTAAAAATTCAAGAACATTCATAACTTAGGATGGGGCTGGATAATTCAACAGCCCCAGGCCTGCCGGAACAGCCCAGTCTTGGCCGCTTTGTGGAAGGCTGGAAGGGTAGTAAGGGTCCGGATCTCAACGGGGAGATTGTTCCATAGGGCCGGAACAGCTACAGAGAAGGCCCTCCCTTCTTCATTTATAATGCTGGAGATGTTTTCTATATTTTTTGTACCTCTGGGCTTCATACATTATATTTAGATTAGGTGAAGAATGTACTATAGTATTATAAAACTGAGTTACCTCTAATAATATTTCTTCCATATCAGGTCTTCTTTTCATACTTGTAGCCATTATTTGTTGAATTCCTTGCCAGTGGTATGAAATGGGAGTGTGATATTATATAGAATGAAAACATCAGGAACAGGATTCAGATAATAATATGACCACCATATTATAAAAAATATGTTGCAACTCTGGAAAGAGTGCAGAAAAGAACAACAAAGATGATTAGGGGGCTAAGGTAGAATTAGAACATGTAGTCTCTCAGTTTCTACCCTGGTGCCTTAAACACAACACCAGCTCCACTTAACTAAACACTTTTAATTTACCCTCCCCCCCCATGTTGTTTCCATCTTTTACAGTACATCTATGCATCAGAGGCAGAGTTTTGCAAAAGATTTTGAGTTTAAAATATAGTAAGTTAGAAATTTTACATGAAAAGTACTTTTGGACAGTTTTCCCTGAGTTGAAGCACAAGCTGCATGTTGAGACCAATGGCCAAGCCAAAAGTTATCCTTGAAATCTTGTTTCTTGCATATACCTTTGACATTTACAGACATGTAAAAACATGAACTGACTCTAGCTCATCCATGTGAACAGTATTAGATATATCTGTCATGGCTGGTAATAGCTTCCCAGGAGATGATATGTGGCTGGATTTGGACAGCGATGAATTCTTCCTTGAGAGAGGGAATGATCCCTCCACCTCTTAAGGAACAACATCCTTGTTCTTAATTTCTCAACTGTCTCTGGTATCATCAACCATGATATTCTTCTGGATCGGCTTTGGGGTTGAGAGTGTGTGGCAACTGTATTTTTCTAGTACTTCTTGCTCTAAAGCCAGTTCCAGTAGGTGTTAATGGAAAGGTGAGAACACTTTGCAGGGTGATACAAGGTTTGGTACTCTCTCCACTCCAATATTTATAGTTCAGGGTTGAAATGGGTTGAAATGAGGGATCCTTGATGCTCTCTGAGCTTGCTTGTTTTCTTGCAGATATTTCATTATCCAAGCAATATCCAAACTAGGTAACATCATCAGTGCTAGTCCTTTTTCGACCTCTTTTTTGAGCTTTTTCCCATCCAGTTGTACAGTTGATTGGAGGTTTGTATCTGACACTGGTAGGTAAGGCATGCTGTTGTAGGCATTCATACAGGAAGAAAAGTTGTTCTTTGATCGAAGTGTGACTGCAGGCAATTTTTCTCATTTGCATGCTGTGTATCACTGATGATGTTACTTAGTTTGGGTAATGAAACATCAAAAGGAAAACAAACGATAATAGAGCACCTTCACTCATTGTTTAATATCTACATGAAGGTACTGGGTGAGACCTTCTATCACCACTGAGTAAGTTAATATCAACACATTGATGATTCCTAGCTTTATATCTACATCCCCAGCAAACTAAGCAATGCTGTTTACATCCTGTCTTGTGTCTGAAAGCTGTGGAGCATTTTATATGGAACAGCAGATTTCAGCTCAACTCTAGCAAAACTGAGTAGCTTTGGGAACTTCCAGGGATTTATCATTTTTTGTTATGAATGGGAATGCCTCAAACAGATTGTGTGTGTAATCTGGAACTCCTGCTTGAAGAGTAGGTGAAAATCCTGGCTAGGAGGGCCTTTGTACAACTTCATGTTAGGCACCAGTTGCACCCTTTCCTGAATCAGGAGGCTCTGCTCTCAGTCCCTCATGCCTAGGTTGTCTCTTGAATGGATCACTTAATGTGCTATACATGGGACTGGCCTTGATGAAAATGTAGAATCTGCATCTAGTCCAAAATGCAGCTGTGTGGGCAGTTATGTGCATTCCTTGAGTTGTATTGACTACTGACATGCTTCCAGGTGGAATTCAAAGTGCTGGTAATGATGTATAAAGCTCTACATTCTATGATGTCAGGATGTTTGAGGAGTCATCTCTTTCCATTTACATTACCCATCCCATCAGATCCAAAAGGAGAAGCAAGTTATGGGTCCTGTCATCTAAGGAATAACAGTATCGTCAGGCTGGGGACTCTAGTAGTAGAGCCCTTTCAGTAGTTGTACTGAATGGGATGTGTGATTGTATTCACTGCTGTGATTATGTTTTGTGTTTAACTGAGCTTTTAGTGATGGTTATTAGTATTCTCACTTTAGTTTTTAATTGTTCTGGGCTGCCCAGCCTCTCATAAATAAGAAGTATGGCTATAAAAATCTAATAAGTAAATAGCAGTCTATAAATAGAAGGGGAAGCAAATAAATAATGTAATGATGCAAATGTTGCAATTTATGTTCAGCATTAATTATTGTGATACAAAGAATATTTTATGATAACTTTATCATGTGCATTTCATGACAGTTTGCATTAATTCATCTGTAACCATTCTGAGTTCTACCAATCAGTTTCTTGGCTGGTTCAGCCTATTTGGCTAAATAACCATTCTATGGCTAACATCATTGTCAAATGAAAGCTGTAAATGCTACGCTATTTGCTGAGATGCATGATTCATAATTTGCGTGTAATGTTTACTTTGAATTCAACCCTGAAACCACTCAATAGTGAATCCAGTCCAAAAAAAAAAAAGTAATAAAGAACAGAGACCATTTCTGGGCATTATTATTTTTAAAAAAATCATTGAGTAATTAAAGCCATGGATAACAATAATTCCAGCTGTTTCCCCTCCCCATTCCATTTTATTTCTGGCAAGCAGGTATTTCAGACACCTGCAACATTTAGTATAAACAGTAACAAAACAAAGTCATGTGTAATGTTTGATACAGAAATTTCTCCCAACCATTTCAACTTCATTAAGAACGTCCAACTGCTTAAACATTATTTAGCAGCAGGAATTCTGTTAAACACGCTACTCCTATTGTTCCACTGGGGTTTGCAGAGCCCAGAATGTTGGCAAGGATTTGTGTGAAGAATTCAGAACCCAGAACTCTGTCCATCAATAACACTTTGAAATCAGGAAGGGACCAAATGCATCTTATAAGAGGGACAGTTTGGCAGTACCTCTTAATATTGTGGTCTTTTCTACTCTTATGCCTCTATCCCTTTCATAGCAGTCTCGTCATTCTGAGGAGAGCTATTGTTGAGGAATTCCAGAAGCTATGCCTTTTGTGCTTTTCCTGCCTTATTTTTTTTTAAAAATAAAATAATTCTATAAGCATAGTTCCTTATAATTATGAGGTGTGGTTTTCTTTGATGCAATATGAGCATTGCTTACATGATTGGCTTGGGAAAATTATTCAAAGTTTGAAGCAGTTTCAAAAGGAGCGCTTGAATCTTTGTATATATTTTTTAAAATGTCCTGCCCTTGGATAAGTATCATCAACCACAAGCTTTCACCAATGACGTTAATAGGAAAGTTCATAAGTGATTCTTTTTTTTTAGTTTATATTGACTCCAGAGGATTATGGTAATCAATAAAAAAAGAACATTTCAATTTATCATTTTCTATTCATTCTTATACATGGTCAGTCTCTAATTCTCCATATTTTCTTCAACTCCTACCTCAATTATTCTTCACCCACTAAAATTTCACATTTTATTTTACTTTTTTAAATTATTAATTTATAAGTCTCCATAATCCAAAATGACTCTGGGCAGCTTGCTGCTAAGAATATACACTATGTAGCTAAGAAGATGATTAGATGCATGATAGACAGATGAAGGGAGGGGAGAAGGGAGAGAAGAGAGAAGAGAGAGAGAGAGAGAGAGAGAAAGAGAGAGAGGGAGGGAGGGAGGGAGGGAGGGAGGGAGAGAGAGAGAGAGAGAGAGAGAGAGAGAGAGAGAGAGAGAGAGAGAGAGAGAGAGAGAATGAATTCAAAACAAAATAAGCAAAAGAACAAAAATTGGCCCCAAAAGTTATGTTCTCCCTCATAACAGAGAGAACATCCATGTCTTCAATAGTTTCCTGAATTACATAAGTGTGGGAGCTGCACAAATCTTTTCAGGAAGGGGGAGATCATTCCAGAGAGCAGGAATAGTAAAAGACTAGGCATGCTTTCTACTCTTTCAGTTCCTTTTCTATTTGGTCTGTTTTATCCTCCTGTCTCCATTTTTAGATTACAGATCTACTTTATCTGACAGGCACACAATGAGAGAGATATTTGGATGCATCAGCAGCAAGGCAAAGAAAAGCCAGCTCCATCAGAACTTTCTGAATGCAAGGGGAAAAGCTGGGAAAGAACACACATAATATTCCCCATTTCAACTTCTGCTTTTGATTGACTTGGTTTCCTACACAGGAATTTGAAATGATGATAATCCATGGATATTAGAATTCTTCCAAAGGCCTTGATCAATTTATGGACCTTATATTGTGCATATCTATTATAACCTAAATCTGATTATGTTTGGTGTATCACATAAAAACATATATCCATTTAGATCAGGAAAAATTATTTAGTAGTTTTTATATTTCCTCTTTTGGTACATTTCTGCCCTGTGCCATATGCAAGCAACTGGCAGTGTTTCTAATTCTTGATTGGGTCTTTATGCCCACATACAGGCAGATACGGAACAGGTCTTCTAATGCAAAACAATGCCTTTAAGTTACTTTGGCCTGTCTCTGCAGACAGTAATCATCTCACACAGCATGAAGCTGGCGCTTTGGAAGTAGGACTTTGTTGGCACAGTGGACTGCAGGAAAAGAAAGCAATCAGTGACCTTTCTATATTCTCTTTCTCAGCTTTATCCTTAAAATAATATTTGCCTCAATTGAGACCCTTGGCAATAAAAGTGGACAAATGTTTAAATCATTGGCTCCATAGGTACAATATAGATAATAATAATAATAATAAAGCTCTGAAATTCTGGAAGAATTTGTGGGAAAACAACAAGAACCACAACAGAAATGCAAAATGGATCAAACAGATTGAGGATTCTATTAAAGTGCATAAAATGGAAGATGTGAAAATAACAAAAGAAATGGTGCAAAGACAGTCAAGAAAAGTGAAGAACTGGAGTGCACCTGGACCAGATGAATTACATGGCTTCTGGTTAAAGGCACTTACAAGTGTGCACAAAAGATTGGCAGCCCAAATGAACCAGATCTTAAAAACACCTGAAAATGATGAATGGATGACAACTGGAAGGACATTTTTGATCCAAAAAGATAAAGAAAAAGGAAAGGACCCTGCAAACTATAGGCAAATCATCTGTTTGCCAACAACATACAAGCTCCTTACTGGTATCATTGCAAACCAAATTTATGGATACTTGGAAAGAAATAACTTGCTTCCTGTAGAACAGAAAGGATGCTGCAAAAATTCAAGAGGAACAAAGGACTAACTGCTGATTGACAAACTAATCCTAAACAATTCAAAGAAAAGATGAACCAACCTGTTCATGGCTTGGATAGACTATAAGAAAGCATTTGATTCAGTTCCCCATAGCTGGATCAAGAAATGCCTGAAAATCTTTGGCATCAGCAGCAACATAAAAAAATTCATGGGAACGTCAATGAACCTCTGGGAAACGAAGTTATAGCTAATGAAGAAGAAATGGGTGATGTTGAAATTAAACGAGACAATTTCCAGGGCGATTCCCTTTCACACCTACTTTTTGTACTCTCAATGCTATCACTGACAATCATTTTGAAGAAGATGAACTGTGGATACGAACTTGCAAAGAAAGGACTGAAAATTTCGCACTTGGTGTACATGGATGATTTGAAGCTGTTTGGTAAAACAAAAGCTGAACTTAATTTATTAATTGAAAGCACAAAAGAATTTAGCCAAGACGTTGGTATGCAGTTTGGAATTGGCAAATGTGCAACAATGGCAACCAAAGCAGGCAAGGTCATAGAAGATGATGGAATAGAACTTGAGAATAAAGAAATGATAAAGGCAGTAAAACCAGAAGAAGGCTACAAGTACTTGAGGATTTTAGAGGCCTCTGACTTACTGCATAATAAAGACAAGGAATTAACTTCAGCCAAGTACATTTGACGAATTCGCAAGATATTAAAGTCCAAATTGAATGGAAGAAACATCATAAAAGCCATAAATACCTGGGCTATACCTGTGATTCGATACTCTGCAGGAATAATTGACTGGACCCAGATTGAGTTGGACAATTTGGACAGAAAAACAAGGAAGCTTATGACAATGAATCATGCTTTGCACCCTAAAAGTGATGTTGACCGATTATATCTACCAAGAGCAGAGGGTGGTCGAGGACTCCTACAAATAAAACAGACTGTGGAAGAAGAAAAACACAGCTTGAATGATTACATCCAGAAAAGTGAAGAACCAATTATTAAGGAAGTAAGTAAAGGAGGCCTTTTGAAGACAACTAAGTCAAAAGCTGAATATAAGAAAGAAGTAATTGAGAAGCAAGCTGAAAATTGGAAAAACAAAGCTATGCATAGCCAATACTTGAAAAGTATTGAAGGCAAAGCTGACCAAAAGCTAACTAGGAACTGGTTAAGATCAGGAGCACTGAAACAGAAGGCTTTATTTTGGCAGCTCAAGAACAAGCCTTAGCCACAAACTACATGAAGGCAAAAATTCAACATGTTACCACCAACAGCAAATGTCGCCTCTCTAATGAGAAAGACAAGACAGTCGACCACTTGATCAGTGGGTGCAGCAAAATTTCACAAACTGACTACCTACAATGTCATGACCGCATTGCTAAGACCATTCACTGGAAATTGTGCCGAAAGTTTGGATTTGAGTACAGCAAAAACCACTGGGACCATCAAGTTGAGAAGGTTTTAGAGAATGAGAAAGTCAAGATCTTGTGGGACTTCAGAATCCAGACTGACAGACACTTGGCCCACAACACACCTGACATAACAATAGTTGAAAAGAAGAAAGTATGGTTCATTGACATTGCAATACCTGGAAATGCATGAATTGAAGATAAACAGCAAGAAAAAAATCACAAAGTACCGGGACTTGCAAATTGAAGTTGAGCGGCTGTGGAAAAAGAAATCGTGTGTTGTCCCGATTGTAATTGGAGCCCTTGGAGCAATACCCAAAGGGCTACTTCGCTATTTGGAAATTTTAAATTTATCAGACTTGAACATTCTGATTCTACAAAAAAACCACCCTACTTGGAACAGCTTATATCCTCTGACATTACCTTACAGTTCCTAGGTCCTTGGTTAGGACTCAAGCAGTTGAGCTACCAACCAGCCCCAAAGACTGTTTATCTCATCAAAGATTAACATAATAATCATCATCATCATCATCATCATCATCATCATCATCATCATCATCATCATCCGGGCTTGGGATCATTACCGGTCCAAAGCCCGGATGAGAAAGGAGGAAGGTTGGGGTCAGGTTGGCAACTGGCCCCATAAAAAAACCCCGCCAACCCATACAATATGGTGAAAGAAACGAATAAAAATTTTATACCGCATCGGTCGTCGCGCGGGTTAACAAGGGCCGCGGCGGATGTTTGGGTCCCTGGACATCCATCAACAAGTGGGCTACAAGTGGACCAGCAAACAAAACAACAAAAATATAGTGCAGATGAAAACCGTGCCATAATGGCCTGTTACTACAACTCAGAGCCAGAAAAAAGAGGTTATTTAAAGCAAATGTATGAATTATGGAAAAAACAATATCCAGATTCAAATGTTAGTGAACAACGACTAGCAGATCAAAGGCGATTTATTACACGGAATAAAGTGTTTAGTGAAGTTGAACTTGAGAAAATTCAGGCAAATTGCAAAACCAAAAAAACAATATCACAAGCAGAAATAACTGATATTCAAGACACAACTAAAGACATTATAGTAGTACTCCCAGAAGAAGCTCTCGGGGAGGAAATAACACCACCACCACTAGAATCAGTTATCACTGAACCAACTGATGAACTAACTCAAAAACAAAAAGAATTGAAGGATAAGATCATGGAGCATTTTCTGCTTAATGAGGAAAGGCAACGTTTACCATCACTAAAAACTGTGCCTAAGAAAATTTTGGCCCCTATCATGAAAAGGGTTAATGCAGTGTTTTCAACAATTGAATTGGGATCCATCTTGGAAATGAACCAGTTAATGTACAGCGCAGCTGTAATAGTCACTAATGAACTAGGCATTAAAATCAAAGTACCTAGTCACACAACAGAAAAAGCATCAAAGCCAAAGTGGAAAATCCGATTAGAACAAAAAGTCCAAAAATTAAGGGCAGATGTTAGTAACTTAAAGAACATGCATGAGCAATGGCTTAAAAACAACAAAACCATAGATCGGCTAATCAGAAGATATAGATTGGATACAAGAAACATCAATGAAGCTGTAGAGATTGTAAAACAGTGGGTAACAGCAACAGCTAGAAAAATTGAAAGATATGAGGCACAAATCATCCAATATAAACAAAATCAGAAATTTCGATCAGACCAACGGCATTTTTATCAAAGTCTTAATGTCAGTGGTGACACCAAAAGTGAAAAACCAGAAAAGCAGGCCACAGTTGAATTCTGGAAAGAATTGTGGGGAAATGCAAAGGACTACAATAAGGAAGCAAAGTGGATACATGACTTTGAGAAAAGCATTGGCAACAAACAAATGCAAGTATTAGAAATAACCACTGAGATGGTCAAAAATTGAGTAAAAAAGGTAAAGAATTGGACATCACCTGGAAAGGACCAATTACATGGTTTCTGGCTCAAATATCTGACCAGTTTACATGCAATATTGGTCAGGCAACTGAATGAAATTTTACAAAAGGGCCAAATTGATGAATGGTTGACAACTGGAAAAACATACTTGATTCAGAAAGATGCAACTAAAGGAACAACACCTGAAAACTACAGACCAATAACATGCTTGCCAACAACCTTTAAATTACTCACAGGCATTATTGCAGATAACATGATGGATTATTTGGAAACAAACAACATCTTGCCAGTAGAGCAAAAAGGCAGCAAAAGAAGGAGCAGGGGCACAAAAGATCAGCTCCTAATTGATAAAATGATATTAGAAAATTGTAAGAACAGAAAAACGAACTTGAATATGGTCTGGATTGATTACAAAAAGGCATTTGACTCACTGCCACATAGTTGGATCATAAAATGCTTAGAAACAACTGGTATTAGCAAAAATGTACATCCTTTACTGAAAAGGCGATGAAAAAATGGAGAATTGAGTTGGCAGTAGGGAATGAGATCTACGGAATGGTTAATATCAAGCGAGGAATTTTCCAGGGTGATTCACTTTCACCTCTTCTCTTCATCATCGCAATGATCCCACTATCAGTAATCTTAAAAAAAAATGAAATTAGGCTATCAAACAACCAAAGAAGCTGAAAAAATTTCGCATTTACTATGTATGGATGATTTGAAACTCTATGGAAAGTCAGAAATAGAAATCCAATCATTGACAAATACAGTCCGAGTATTCAGCACCGATATTTCAATGCAGTTTGGCATGGAAAAATGCACCACTGTATCCATAAAAAGAGGCAAAATCACTGCATGTGAGGGAATTGAAATGCCCAATGGCCAATTAATTAAATGCAATGAAAATGAAGCCTACAAATACTTAGGCCTTCTGCAGTTGGATAACATCAAGCATGGAGAAGTAAAAGCTATTGTCAAGCGAGAGTACACCAACAGAGTTAGAAAAATTTTGAAATCTAAATTGAATGGTGGAAATACAATCAAGGCCATAAATACCTGGGCAATACCAGTTATAAGATACACAGCTGGTATAGTTAACTGGACACAAGCTGATTTGGATATTTTGGACCAAAAAACCAGGAAACTAATGACAATGCACTACAGTTTACATCCACGTAGTGATACTGTAGACTATATCTGCCCCGAAAATCAGGTGGCAGAGGATTATTACAAGTGAAGCAAACAGTTGAAGAAGAAAAACATGCACTGGCTGATTATTTAAAAGAAAGTCAAGAACATCTATTAATTGAAGTAAAGAACAAAAAACTACTGAAGGTCCAACAGACGAAACAAGAATACAGAAAAGATATGATAAAATCAAGAATGGAGAGTTGGCAGAACAAAGCACTGCATGGCCAATTTCTGGAAAAAATAAAAGATAAAGTGGACAGTGAACAAACTTGGTTATGGTTAACAACAGGTACATTAAAGAAAGAAACAGAGTCACTAATCCTGGCTGCGCAAGAACAAGCTATCCGCACAAATGCCATTAAGGCCAAAATCGAAAAATCCTCTGATGATGCCAAATGCAGACTTTGCAAAGAAGCTGATGAAACTGTTGATCACATACTCAGCTGCTGTAAAAAAATCGCGCAGACTGATTATAAATTGTGGCACAATTGATCCATTGGAATTTGTGCAAAAATTATAATATTAAAACAGCAACAAACTAGTGGGAACATCAGCCTGAAAAAGTCACCGAAAATCAGATGGTCAAGATCTTGTGGGATTTCCGTATACAAATGGACAAAATACTAGCGCATAATACACCAGACATCACACTGGTTGAGAAAAATAAGGTCACAATCATAGACATCACAATACCAGGTGATAGCAGGGTCGCTGAGAAGGAACGTGAAAAAATCGCAAAATACCAGGACTTAAAAATTGAAATTCAACTACTATGGCACAAACCAGCAGTGGTAATTCCAGTGGTAATTGGCACACTGGGTGCTATTCCATGTTTTATGTGCTATTACAAAGACACAAATGAAATAATCTTTCTAAGAGGTGTGTCACATGTATTTCAAAGGAGAAAGTTAGCTCAAGAACACAAATATAGCAGAATATTCTAATATTCTTCAAGCAAGAGCAAAATAAATATTTCAAGTGTTATTTATAATGAACATTTTATAAAGAGAAAATATTCAAATGTATCTACCAAATGGATTATTTCACTGCTTGGAAATTTCATCCAGAGTTTAAAGTTGTTACCTGCTTAAAGAATTCAGTCAAATTAGTTTTAAATGATAAAGTTATCAATGAAATAAGTGTTCACTTGCACATAACTGAATAAGGTGTTTTTTTTCGTTTTAAATTCTGCATGTATGTGCTGAAGCATGTTGTAGCATGGAAAAGTATATTTGGCTATATGGGAACAGAAGGGAAGGAAGACAATTGAAGAAGAGCTATTGTTTTGAGATAAGAGATGCCATGTCATTAAAGGTGGAGAAAGGAGGCAAAATACTGAAACTGAAGAAAAATGAAGAAAAATAGATATGAAAGTCAGGATAACTGAAGAATGATAGATATAAAACAAATTACTGTAAACAAAGAACTGAGTAATGGAAGAGACAAAAGAGGCTGAGGAGACATTGGTAAATAGACTGTTGTAAGAGAAGTCAAGGGGGAAACAGTGGCTCAGAGACTAAGATGCTGAGTTGTTGATCAAAAAGGTCAGCAGTTCAGCGGTTTGAATCCCTAGCATCGCGTAACAGAGTGAGCTCTGGTTACTTGTCCCAGCTTCTGCCAACCTAGCAGTTCAAAAGCATGTAAAAATGCAAGTAGAAAAAAAGGAACCACCTTTGGTGGGAAGGTAATAGTGTTTGGTGCACCTTCGGCATTTAGTCATGCAGGCCACATGACCACGGAGACGTCTTTGGACAGCGCTAGTTCTTCAGTTTTGAACCGGAGATGAGCCCTGCCCCCTAGAGTCAGGAATGACTAGCACATATGTGCAAGGGGAACCTTTACCTTTATACTTAAGATAAATCAAGAAATTTTAGATAGGAAAAAAAGTGTTTACAGACAAGAGAAAATTCAGAGTTGCCAAAGCTGAGAAATACTGGGTTAAACTATGCATTTTTTCTATAGGCTTCTAAATCTATAGGCAGCATGGAGCAAAGGGAGCTGACATAAGCCAAAATCTTGTTTCAATAGCTTAATAATTGTACAGAAAAAGAAGAATAGGCATCTTTTAGTGCCAGAAGAATGGATTTATTTTCATTTTGAAAGGGAATGAAAAGTCACCTGCAGAGTTAAAATAGTTTCTCTTCCTCAGGTCAATTTTTTAAAAAAAAGTTTAAAAAATAAAACTGTCTACATGTTTATGCACCTTACTTTTATAGGTACTATATTATGAAATTATTTAAAGAGTATTTAAACACAATTCTAAAAATACAGAAACTTAAGCAGATAAATCAAAATGAAGCAATTAATAAATAAATAGGTGGGAGCAGCACTGCCAGTTGTGTTTTCAGAGTTTAAACTTACTTTCTAACAGACAGTTTTGAAGTTTCTAGATCTTTTTTCTTTGCATTAGAAAACTATTGAAAAGATTGCTGTTTCCCTCATTTCAGGACAATGGTTTCGTATTCCTTAATGATATCATGTGGATTCCTGAATGCAGAGTGAATAGCTGGGGGTAAAAAGTGTCAGTACAGAAGCAACTTATCCCATATCTTAATCATTTATAAAATAATTAGAAATATTAGAGGAAGAGCACTTTTATTTGCAGAGTATTGCCTCATAATTTCCAAAGTTCTTCTCTGTTAAATTAAAACTAATCTTTACTCTGGTTTATGGATGGAACCAGGAGTTCCATCTTGGTTTTTCTAGGTCATAGAAGAACAAGGGGCTCTGCAATTTTAGTCATGGCTGCGGTTGGCTGAAAACATCCATTCACCAGAATAGTTTTCCATAGCACACATGTAACCACGTGTGTGTCTGATATTTTTCTAAGTGGTGAGAATTTTACCACACATTTACAGGCAGTCTGGAAACTAGGGAATAACAAAATTCTCCATATCACTTGGCAGGACATCATAGGCAATCTTCTTTTCAAGTGGTTTCATACACACTTTGTGGTAAGTTCCCACTAAGTCCATGGTAGAAAAGGGTCAGTCTAGCTTTTACTGACCTGGAGCCAAAGAATCAAGAAAACATTCTCTTCCTACCATTATGCAATAGAGCCTGGTCCAAAGAAACTATGGAGTTGTTGCATTAAGCTTCTTTTCCTAAGGTCGTGACTGAATTTCATGATTCCTTTTTTTTCCCTACATGCTCCATGTTTTGCCTCACATTTGACAACAGTCTGCCTTCTAATGCCTCTTGTATCCTGTCTTTTCTCTTGAGCAGTTGATCAGCCAGCTTATGAAAATAATGTTTGTTAGCCAAAATAGATCTCATTTGCCAAGGATGTGGGGAGCAATGTTTATCATCCACCATGCCAGCCCTAGATGACCTCAACTTCTCATCAGAGTTGAAACAAAATATTTTAAAAGGAGAAAAATAATGGGACTTTGTCTGTATTCACAGATCTTTCATAAGGACACGAGCTATCTTCATGACTAATACAAATGATAGCAGATGGTGTGGGAGACAGTGAAATACAGCCATATAGCCCCTTTTTTATTATTATCCTTAAAGGGAGGGTCTTAATTCCAGTCTAGGAACTCAAAACATTTGAACTCTACCTAAGACTCTTTTTTTCCAGCCAGAAATGCAGCTTTGGAGATATGTAGTATGATAGCCTTACACATTAAAAAAATGATTATAACAATATTACTTTCTGTCTGGTGTGAAAAAAAGTTATTTGATCGATGTGGAAAATTCCATACTTGACACAACTGTTTATTTTTCATTTATTTATTTATTAACAATTTTAAAATTCTCAGTGGGAGACATTCACATCTTTTATATGGAAGTCTAGAGAACACTAACAACAATGAAGATCTATTAATCAAAATCAGGTATCATATGAACAATATCTTGGGGAAAAAGTCCTAATTTACTCAGGTTTTTAGCGCCAAATAACTTTTCCTAAGACTGTGTTATACAATGTATCACAATTTCTTAAGACCTACTGGTAAGTTTATAGTCCCTGAATGGAAAACACATCTGGCAAAGTGGCAAGAAATTCTTGATTCAGTTTCAAACCCTAACTGAAAGATAGAGTATCTTTCAGAACTGTTAGCAAGAAACATTGAGGCAATCTCCATACAATGCCATGAAGCAATGAGCTGTGTAAGTAACTAGCCATAAACAAGATATTTCCATGTGGAGACAAACTTATGGAGCAATGTGTTAATACATTGTGAGATTTATTATATTTTATTTGGTGGTCTCATTTCTGTCACATGTAAGAACATTTCATCCATTTTTTCTGTAAAACAAAAGCCACATTTTTTTACCATTGCAGCCTGAAGACTCAAATTGAAGCAACCCATTAAAATACATAAGGGTTTTTAAAAATCTAATATTGGGATGGTTGGCTCAGAACTTTGGAATTTCTTAAGCTGATACCTACAATGAATTTGCAGAATCTTAAACACACAGGAAAAATGGTGCCTTTTAAAACCCACTGTTATAGTCCAGCTCCAACTGCATCTGGATACTTTGCTTTTTAACACTGTTGTAAAATGTTGCTCTTTAGCTTGTTTGGCTTCCAACAACATCAATTTATCAAAGAGATACATGTTGCTTTGACCTGGGATGTAGACCTGGGATAATTTTGTGTCTAAGCTGTACAAAACTGTTAGCAATCTCCTGTTATTTAACCATTCAGTATAAAATTAACATGTTAGCAATTCAAATCCAAGTCAGAACACACACACAAAGCTTTTGTTCCCTTTGGAAGAATCATTCAGATACTTAATGTATAAAAATATTTGCCTGTTCTACTTGCTACAATGTCAACTAGAAAGAGTGAGAGCTGAAGCTATGCTGATAATAGAATGCTCTTGAACTAAATATGTACTAAAAAT
Organism: Thamnophis elegans; assembly: GCF_009769535.1. Taxonomy (NCBI): domain Eukaryota; kingdom Metazoa; phylum Chordata; class Lepidosauria; order Squamata; family Natricidae; genus Thamnophis; species Thamnophis elegans. The sequence goes on from NC_045545.1 coordinate 59,802,039, forward strand.
AAAATATTGTTCTTTAAGAAATCTAGAGTACTAGAGTTAGATTTTATAGTATTAATTTACTATAGAAATGGCATGACATAACATCATAACATAATACAATGATTATTAAGGGCAAAACCCATATATTCTCTGGGAAGAGAAGTCAAAAATCATTGACCTCATTTCCTTTTCAAATATCAAGAGATGTAAGCATTTCATTAAAAATGAGCCCAATAATTATTTACATGTTTCTTCCTGTCATTATACTTCAGACATCTTCTTGGTGCAACTTAATATAGAATTAGAATTAGAATTAGAATTGATTTTATTTGTAGGCCGCCCTTTTCCCTGAGGGGACTCAGGGCGGCTCACAGAAACCAGGGAGAGGGGAATACAAAACAATACAATACTAAAACAACAACACATAATAAAATAATACACAACATGCATACAACATTCGGGCGGGGCAATGGTCCTTATCCCCAGGCCTGACGGGCGAGCCAGTTCTTCAAGGCTATGCGGAAGGCCTGGACGGTGGAGAGGGTGCGGATCTCTACGGGGAGCTCGTTCCAAAGGGTCGGGGCCGCTACTGAGAAGGCCCTCCTCCTTGTGGTTGCCAGCCGGCATTGGCTGGCCGATGGGATGCGGAGGAGGCCTAACCTATGAGATCTTATAGGCCGTAGGGAGGTAATTGGCAGAAGGCGGTCTCTCAAGTATCCAGATCCACTGCCATGTAGGGCTTTATGGGTGGTCAATAGCACCTTGAAGCGCATCCGGAGATCGACAGGTAGCCAACGCAGCTCGCGGAGGATAGGTGTAATGCGGGTGAATCGAGGTGCACCCGCGATCACTCGCGCGGCTGCGTTTTGTACTAGCTGAAGTCGCCGGATGCTCTTCAAGGGCAGCCCCATGTAGAGCACATTGCAGTATTCCAGCCTAGAAATCACGAGGGCCCGAGTGACAGTTGTGAGCGCCTCCCGGTTCAGGTAGGGTCGCAACTGGCGCACCAGGCGTACCTGGGCGAATGCCCCCCTGGTCACAGCCGCTATATGATGGTCGAATGACAGCTGTGGATCCAGGAGGACTCCCAGGTTGCGAACCCTCTCTGAGGGGTGTAGAATTTGACCCCCCAGCCTGAGTGTTGGATTAATGGCCGAATTTTTGGGAGGAAAACACAACAGCCACTCGGTCTTTTCTGGGTTGAGCACAAGCTTGTTAATCCTCATCCAGTCCATGACGGCTTCGAGCCCCCGGTCCATTACGTCAACCGCTTCATTGATTTGGCACGGGGCGGACAGATACAATTGAGTATCGTCCGCATATTGATGGTATCTAATCCCGTGCCTACGGATGATCTCTCCCAGCGGTTTCATGTAAATGTTAAATAGTAGGGGGGATAAGACCGAACCCTGCGGCACCCCATATTTTAGGGGCCTTGGGGACGATCTCTGCCCTCCCACTAACACCGACTGCGACCTGTCCGAGAGGTAGGAGGAGAACCACCGTAACACGGTGCCTCCCACTCCCACCTCCCGCAGTCTTCGCAGAAGGATACCATGGTCGATGGTATCGAAAGCCGCTGAGAGGTCAAGGAGGACCAGGATGGAGGGATGTCCTTCATCTCTGGCTCTCCAGAGATCATCCATCAATGCGACCAAGGCGGTTTCAGTGCTGTAACCGGGTCTGAAGCCTGACTGGAAGGGGTCTAGATAGTCTGCTTCCTCCAAGGACCGTTGGAGCTGGAAGGCCACCACCTTCTCAACAACCTTCCCCAAAAAGGGGAGGTTGGAGACCGGGCGGTAGTTATTAAGGACAGCTGGATCTAGGGATGGCTTCTTCAGGAGGGGTCTCACCACCGCCGCCTTCAGTGCGGCGGGGAAGTTCCCCTCCCGAAGGGAGGCGGTTACAACCGCCTGGATCCAGCCTCGTGTCACCTCACTGCAGTTAGAAACCAGCCATGAGGGACACGGATCCAAAGCACAGGTGGAGGAACTCACAGCTCTCATGGCCTTGTCCACATCCCCGGGGGTAACCTCTTGAAACTCAACCCAGAGCTGTTGTACTTGGTCCCCCTGAGTCTCGGCTGGAACTGCAGATGTGGAGTCCAAGTCCGTCCGAAACCGAGCAATTTTGTCCGCTAAGAATTGGGCATATTCTTCAGCTCTGCCCTGCAAGGGTTCCCCCGCCTCCCTTTTGTTCAACAGGGAGCGGGTGAGAGTATCTGAAAGTGCCCAGCTGCCACTGCCACAAAATTATATCCAAGTGTAAGGCCATAATTGTTTAAGCATCAGATACATTTCCCTCACTCCCCTTCAGCTTTGGTTCCTCAATTTTAAATCACAGAATCATAGAATGACAAGGGATCACAAAGATCATCATGCCCAACCTGGTGGAATGTTGAGAAAACCAATTTCCTTCATCTTGTTGTAGAATTGTTTGGGAAGCAGCCGATTCATCCCAGCTTTCAGGTCATTATTAAAACTATTAAAAAATACTGCCCTCAACAAAAAATCCCTGCAGAAACCCACTATTAATGCTCTCCATCCTGATATAGAGCCATGAATGCTGACTTTCTGAGCATTTGGTTAGCCAACCATTTATGGATCCACTTTATGACAGGCAATGATAATATCATGTGGCGTTAAAGATTGACATAATCTTGAATAATCTTGTTAACAAACATTTAAAGATATCAGACTACATATGGATTTCAAAATATTACCTTTTTAAAGTTTTCTCTATTGCCATTGCAAAACATTTTGTTGCTGATGTTGATGATTGTCTTGTTAACTAGAAAAATGTGTATATTCATCCATTTTTAACTACTTTAGTGTTGGTATATTTAAATTTATTTTTATGCAGTGTAAAAAAATGGGATACATAGCACTAGAAAAATGTGTATGTACAGAAAACTATGAGCAGTTTGTGCCAGTCTGAGAAAGAAAATAAAAATATTAAGGAAATCTGTAGCTACCTATTCATTTCATTAATTAATAGCATTAACTGTTTTGTGAAATATTAAGTTCTGATTATTTCACAGACATTATTTATATCTCTACAGGTATATTGGAGCCCTGGGTACAAGGGTGATTTGTGATAACATACCAGGACTAGTCAACAAACAGCGGCACTTGTGCCAGAGTTACCCAGATATCATGCAATCCATAGGTGAAGGAGCTAAAGAGTGGATTCGGGAATGCCAGCACCAATTCCGTCACCATCGTTGGAACTGCAGCACTTTGGACAGAGATCACACTGTTTTTGGCAGAGTCATGCTCCGAAGTAAGTCCCTTTATCAGCTCAGTGATGATAAGGCAGTATGAACTTTCTTCTCTTCTCTTCTCCTCTCCTTCCTCCCTCCCTCCCTCTGTATTATCTTTCTCTTTCTTCCACCACATGCTAAATAAATAAATAGATCATTCTCTTTCTTCAATGTTGCTCTGATTTTACTTTTGAGATAGAAATGTAGGGATGCTACATTGCTTTAACTTTCTTCTTGGGCACAAAAGTCTTATATCAAGTGTTGTAGTAAAACAGTCAAAACTGGTCATTATTCCTTCTATTCCCATTCCTATTCTTCTTCTTCTCTTTCTTCTTCTTCTTCTTCTTCTTCTTCTTCTTCTTCTTCTTCTTCTTCTTCTTCTTCTTCTTCTTCTTCTTCTTCTTCTTCTTCTTCTTCTTCTTCTTCTTCTTCTTCTTCCCACTGACAATAATATTGCTTTCTGAAACAGGCTTTCTCAGAATTCTTTTCCATCAGTGTTCATCCCAATGCCTTGGATAACCTCACAAACATATCACGATGGGAATTACCCTTCCCTGCTTTCTTCTCCCAGCACCTGTCTATGTCTATGTCTACAGAAGATGTAGCTCTCATCAAGACATATGAAGTACCTGTTGATAAATTTATACTCTTGAATTTTAACTCTTTTAGAAATCCCTCAGAGCTGGTGATCATTAGAGGAGAAAGCTTCTCTTAATCAAAGCTATTATAGAACACTTTAGGAATAACTGATTATTAGTCTTGTTTAAACAAATGTTAATTAAAATCAGCAAACTACAGGGCTTACTTAACAGTTGATTCTAGTTAGAGAAGTTCAGTAATTATAGATTCAGATACTGACTTGCTACAGTTTTTAAGGCACATTTACAGGTTTAAATGGAAAATAAATTCACTGGAGCTAATTATGTTTATCATGTGAAGGGCTTTTGAGCTTTAATGAAAAGCTTGCAGCATGGTGGAAATGTTGTAATGATGAATTGTGCCTGTTTATTCATCTGTTTACTCAGAGGTCCTGTTATATTCAGTGAGATTTATTTCCATGAAGAACTGTGATCTTCTTTTAGCAGGAAGCCACCCAACTTTTTTGAGGAAATGGCTTTTCTCATTGCATAAAATGCACGATTGGCACCAAGTTTTTATTACTTGTTTACAAGTTTACAGACTTTAAAGCTTGCCCTCTTGAAATTGTAGACAACAGAGCTTGAAGTTGTTCCCCAAGATTAAAATAGTGTTTTATTTATTTAGTAAATTTGATTATTTGATTGCAAGAACCTAAATTTTAATATTTGAGATCAACACAATTTTAATAATTGGACAAACTCCCTTCTGAATTCTGATTCCAAGATACCTGGAATGCCTCAGGTTTGTGAAGAACAATGGGATGTGCAAAATTGTTCAAATTCATTAAGTAGGTTTTATTCATCATTTTGATTGGTAGCCTTCCTTTCTACTCAGCTCAGCCGCCAAGATAACTGAGAGTGTCTGTATATAGAATACAAATGAAAAACTACAAACAAATGCAAACATTAAATTTAAAAGTCTAGAAAAGAACTATTCTTAAAACAGAGAACATTTTTCCATTCTATTTTCTGTATGATTAAAAACAAGCCAGACAATAATGACAACTAAAATTCTAATTGCCTTAAAAATGAATTAAAATCAGAAAGAAGAAAGATAAAGCCCTGATAAGAAATTTAAGGGAAGTGGAAATAAGGCAGCTTGCTGCACTGTCCCACCTTCACAGGGAGAAAAAGTCAACTGCCAAAGGCAAACTCTGTAGCCACCAAACAAAAAAGCCCATGCCACAGAGCTCACCTCCCTGTAATGGAGGAATTTAGTTGGTGTTAGCATAGTTTTCTTATTTTTGTTTTAGAGTACGTATTGAGGTCATGTGCAGAAAAACAATATTTCATTTCAAAACATGATGAATGGGCATACTTTGAATTACCCTTCTTTCACAGCTTTCATGCCTTAAAAAGCGTGCAAATGTCTTTTTATGGCTGTATGTTTTCAATTGATGAAGCTTCTTGGATGAGAAGCAAAATGTCATCTTCTTCCTCAAAAACAGTCTGGTTGCCTTTAAAAAAAAAAACACTTTTGAGACAACTATAATCTGGATGACAAGAATCTCCATAGATATGTTTTTATATACTCAACTTTTCTATGAAAACATGCTCCCAATCTCTTGGCTTTCTGCAAAGGGGTCTAAACCTGTGTAGCCTTATGTAGAGGACACAGGGGCTCACAAAACCATGCAGCTGGTTGTCCCAATGTGACTCTCCCCCCCCATATATACTAACAAGTGCTAACCTCCCCATCTTGGAACTCTCTATCTTTTGTATTTTTATAATGTTGCTTTATATTTTAAAAATGATTCTGTTTTTAATGCTTTATTGATTATATAGTATGCTGACCAGAGCCCTTCTCTGAGGGAGATGGGCAGTTAAGAACTGTGAAAAATAAATAAATAAATAAATAAATAAATAAATAAATAAATAAATAAATAAATAAATAAATAAATAAATAAAAAATAAATAAATAAATAAATAAATAAATAAATAAATAAATAAATAAATAGGTTTGTGCCATCATTTGCATGCTCAAATAATGTGGGGTGAATATCTATTCACACAATGAAAATATTATTTAATAGAAAGGAAATCTAGATACAGCAGTCTCTTTACATCTGAACACATTAGTTTTGGAGCTTTGATTGTCATCATCTAGATTCTTTACAAAATAGCTTGGAATTGGGATCCACAACAGCTCTTTATTTCTAACTTTAAACTGAACCAACCTTTTTCTTATTGCTATCTATATCACACTCACACCAATGAGAATTCCCCCATTTGACACAAGGTGATTAAGAAGCAGCTGCTGATTCAACTCTAAGCATTTGGGGAAAATAATGATTATCTCCTCCAGTCTGAGAACAGCATCCAACTTTAGTGACCTGATGAAGGAGAGAGTGCTTACCTGATCGTTCAGCAGCTTTTAATGCCATCAATCATGGCAGCTCTGAAACAGCTTCTGCCCCTATCTGAGAGAATAACATTGGAAAACCATAGAACTGTTTTCTAACAGGCTTAGTTTTAAGACCCACCTGGGTGTGGTCACTGGGGATCTAAAGCAAGACATCACTTGTATTGATGACACCAAGCTAAATATCTCTAAATCAAGGCAACTTGAACCCACCAGGTTGGGGAGTGGAATGCTCCTACAACCCTTTCAAGCTTAGGCTATGCATCAACTGCACCATTTTTGGACAGAAATAATTTGCTACAATTAGTCATACGTTAGTAATCTGAAAAATTGCAATAAGTCTGCTTTTTGGACTTATCTGGAACCTACAATAATATAGAATACAGAAACTGGGTTCCAGCAGAGATTTGTTATGGTATCAATAGTTTATCTGTGCTAAAAGAGCTATACTGGCTGTCAGTCTGCTATTGAGTCACATAAAAAGTGTTGCTATTAGTACATAAAGCTCTAAACAGTTCTGGGACCTTAAATTTTTTCCAAGTATGTAAGTCTCTTAGGCAATTAGGATCCTGGCAGCAATGCCAAATGAGTTTTTCTATGGTAATGTCTGATGTGACCTCCCTTCAGTGCCAACACATTTTATATCTCTTTCAAAAGCTTACTTTTTATTGTAGTCCTTCTCCAGACATAATTCCTACTAACGTTTTTATTTAAAGGGGTTTTTTTTAAACTTGCTTTTAATTTAGTTTTACTTTGTTTAAGCTTGAAATCTCTTTTGGAATTATTGTAAACTGTTTCTGGATCTTCTATAATACAAAACAGCGTAGAAATGTTTTAATAAGTGATCCGCCTTTAAAAGGATATACCGTATGTTAACATTTTTTTCCAGTGTTTCTGCTATTAGTCATAGAATTTTGCTTTAGTTGGAGTGTATAGGTATTCAGTGGTGGGATTCAAATAATTTAACAACTGGTTCTCTGCCCTAATGATTTCTTCCAACAACCAGTTCACTAAACTGCTCAGAAAGTTAACAACCGGTTCTCCCAAAGTGGTGCGAACTGGCTAAATCCCACCACTGCAGGTATTAAAGATCAGGGAATATTCTGTAAGATGGTGCTTCTCAAATTTGGCAGCTTGAATTTATGTGGACTTCATCTCTCAGAATCCCCCAGGCATAGCATCCAAATTAGCTACCTGGATTCGGGATGCATGGGTTGTAAAAATGGGGAAATAGCCAAATCTACTAAAAAGAGACTTCCCTGGTTTCCCTGAAGGCAAATAAAATTCATTGTTTGCTTTGAATGAAACTGATTATATGTAGGCTGTTCTTGTAGAATACAGTGGCATGTTTTTTGATTTTCTGTTGCTTTTATAACCATTGTAAAATCAGGTGCAAATTTAGAGAAAATCTATAAAATATTAGGCAGTAGTTTGTCTATATGGGGATTTTCCAAACAATTTAATGTTTCTGGAAGAAGTACTTCTCTGTTTTTCTAACCAAATATCTCCCTCCCCTGTCCCCCAGTCCCAGATATGAATGAGTTGGGATAATAGATGCTCACATTCAAAGAATCTAGTCTAAAATCAAGCAGCTTCTATAGTGATAATAAATAAGCAAGGGAAACCTTAAAAACTGTAATACAGAGCCCATGATGGTTTTCTTCCATATAATGTCCTCCAGCTGTTTTCAGATTACTATTCTGGAATTTATACAGTCCTCCCATCCTACCTCAAAGGCACTGATATAGAGGTAGTACAAACTGAAATACTTAAATTATCTGTTCCAATGCATAAAAAAGAAAATAAAAATAAAATCTTAAATTGCTTGGCCGGAACATTTTTTTTCCTAATTAGGACTTACACCCATGAATGTTACACTTCTTTCATAAGATGATACATAGCTAAAAAGTCTGTTTTTCTGGCATTCTCAGCAGATGAAGTTTTACAATCACTTGGGTGTAATTCTTCTTTGGTTTATCCACTGCTAATCCAAAAATATTTTAGAATATTTGCTTGGCATGCCTTAGTTTAGCTTCTCTTGGAATATGAACTGATAGTTCATTGACAATACAAGCATTATTTCAATTATGCTTCGGCTAATGAAATCAATATTTGTGGTGTTACTGTTATGTCATATTTTCAGGTTCAACCATCTAGCGGTTTCATGACTCACTCGTGTTTATTTCTGTTATCTATATGGCAGGTAGTAGAGAAGCAGCCTTCGTCTATGCAATCTCCTCAGCTGGAGTTGTATATGCCATCACCCGGGCCTGCAGCCAAGGCGAGCTGAAAGCCTGCAACTGTGACCCCCATAAGCGGGGACGCTCAAAGGACGACAGAGGGGACTTTGATTGGGGGGGCTGCAGTGACAACATCAATTACGGCATAAAGTTTGCAAAGGACTTTGTGGATGCCAAAGAGAAAACAGTGAAAGATGCCCGTGCTTTAATGAATCTGCATAACAATCGTTGTGGCAGAACGGTTAGTAATGTCAACCTTGGATTGGAGGGAGGCAATTTTTTGTAGCATAGGGCTACAATATGAATGAATGAATGAATGAATGAATGAATGAATGAATGAATGAATGAATGAATATAGAGAGGGGCGAACATCTAAAGGCCACAAAAGGGTTGACTGATGGCATGTCAGCATCATTGGCAGATGGATTGGGCTGAACCTTTTTACTTTGATGTATTTTGTATGAATAATTGAAACACTGAAATTTGTTGGAAAGGTGAAAATGGAACAAGAAAGTCCCCCAAAACAGTTTTACTGCTAAATTCCAGTAGCATAATGTGGAGATAATATTATACTTTGACAGAGAAACAAATTGTCCAACATGGTCTTAGGGATTATATAACCATTCTATATTATTATCCTATTATCTTATGCTTTGTGTTTAATAATGCTACAAAGCCATGGTGGCACAGTGATTAGAGTGCAGTACTGCAGGCTACTTCTGATGACTGTCAATTGACTTCAATTGGCAGTTCAAATCTCACTAGGCTCAAGGTTGACTCAGCCTTCCAGCTTTCCGAAATGGATAAAATGAGGGCCTAAATTGTTGGGGGCAATGTGCTGGCTCTGTAAACTTCTTACAGAGAGATGTAAAGCACTGTAAAGCGATATATAAGTCTAAATGCTATTACTGTAATCAACCTAATAACTTTTCAATCAATAACAAATAACAGCATCGCCAACTTTACAAAAGCCAAGTAATTTGTTAGGAACTGGAACTTTGAACCCTCTTCAGATTCTTAGCCATGTTCAAATAATTTTCAATTTACTTTGATTTAAAAATCTGGCACTATCAATGTCTAAATAGACTATAAATAAAACAGGAAAGAGAAAGAGGCAACTCAAGGCAATAATTGAGCTTTCTAATTCCACCAAACCCCCATCTCTCTCTCTCTCTCTCTCTCTCTCTCTCTCTCTCTCTCTCTCTCTCTCTCTCTCACACACACACACACACACACACACACACACACACCAAATAGGACATTTTTAGCACCATTGGCTGCCACTTCAGTACAACCAACATAAGAGATTTATTTCATCCTGGCATTATTATAAAAAAAAAGTCTCCTTCCATTCAAATAGTAATAGATACACCTTCCAGCAGAAGCATTTTTTATAAGGTCACCGAGGATCACTTCTATTATCTTTGAGTTAGAATGATTCTCAGCTCTAGTTGACCAAATAGAGATGTATCACAAAAGAGCAGGTGTAAGTATTGTTCATAGGCCTGGAAAGCCATTATTGTAACTAGCAGAATCTAAGAAATAAAGCAGTATCTCTCAGAAACAGAAGCAGCCGTTCTGTTAGTATTATTAAAGCAATTTTTGTCTGTTCCGCCTTAGATCTGCTACTAAACCTTCTATTTCAGGCTGTGAAGCGTTTCCTGAAACTAGAATGCAAATGCCATGGTGTCAGTGGTTCCTGCACCTTAAGGACTTGCTGGCTGGCAATGTCAGACTTCCGCAAAACTGGAGATTATCTTCGGAAAAAATACAATGGTGCCATCCAAGTGACTATGAACCAAGATGGCTCCGGATTTACTGTGGCCAATAAGAACTTCCGGAAGCCCACAAAAACTGACCTTGTATATTTTGAGAACTCTCCTGATTATTGTGTGATGGATAAACCTGCAGGTAAAACAATATTTTGAAATTTTGTTTACATTGGTCTTCCCCAGTTTTAGCAGCTACCTTTCAGAAGGGCAGATTTCAACTCCTCAAATTTTCAACATTGATGGTTGGGGAATTCTTGGAATTGAGATTCGCACATCTGGAGAGTATCCTGTTTAGGAAAGGTTGACTTGAGCACTAACATTGTAGGAAGGATTCCTTGTCTTCAGAACTCCAATCTGCATAAAAATTCCCATGGAAATTAGCATCTGAAGTGTAAAGTGTGTATATCCAGAAATTTCAATTTTCCTTCCAGTTAATGTTGAATTATGAGGAAATATATTCTTGCAAAATGTGGTTGAAAGAGTAGGATTGATATCACTCTGTTGCTCCTGCTACCTGATCACCGTACCAATATTACTCACCAATATTTCTTATTTCACACCTTGTTTGAGGCAGGAAATTATACTTAAACTAATGTATGTATAATTGTTAGTATTTTAGTAACTATAGTTAGAAAATACTGCAGTAGTAGTATAACTATAGTAATTATAATTAGAAATAGTTGTTAGAAATTATTCAGGCCAGATTTTCAGCAAACCAAACTGCACTGTTACTAATTTAAGTGAATTTCTAGAATCTGTTCTTATAAATTGTATAAAAGAATGAATTCTATAATTCATTTCAAAAAGTGACTTCAATTCTATATTTCCCAAGATCTAATGCCAGCATCATGCAAGATTAAATAAAACTATTCTTCCTTTCTTACAGGTTCACTAGGAACTGCTGGCCGTGTGTGCAACAAGGTATCACGTGGGACTGATGGATGTGAAGTCATGTGTTGTGGCAGAGGTTACGATACCACTCAAGTAACTCGAGTCACTAAATGCGAGTGCAAATTCCACTGGTGTTGCGCTGTTCGCTGCAAAGAATGTGAAGACACCATAGACATTCACACATGTAAAGCACCAAAGCGTGCAGAATGGATTGATCAAACTTGAGACAGTGATGGACAGATCCAGAAAAGGAAAGGAAAGCTGGTGCTGTGTCACCTGTGGGCCTGAGGATTCTGGGAGTTATAGTTCAACCACATTGCATTTATTTAACTCATTTTGAAAAACAAAGAGAAGATTATCTTTCCCAAGGGGCATTAGTGGGCTCCTTTGCTCACCAAGCCGATTATCATCTCCCTACTTTAAAAAAAAATGAATTAGCAAATGACAGTGAACTGTGCAGCTTTCTCTACTTGGTATTACTGTTCCAAAATGGGAGAGTGATGTTGCTGATAAACATAGGACGCTAAGAATCAGGCTGTGATTTAGTGCCTCATTAAAAAAAAAAAAAGTTTACACAGTAAACTATAAATACCATATGCACCAAAAAGTAGGAGAAAACAACCACAGTTATTTTATCCACCCTGGATAAGCACATTATTTTCATCTTTCAAACAAAGGCCACCATGCCTGCATTATGGACATCAGCTGAAAAAGAGCAATTTTGTGTAAAGGACTTTCGTTATATTCCCTCTCCAGTTGAAATTAAACTATGGAAATATAAAATTGTTTTCAAAAAGAAAATCAATTCTACAGAGAGGACAGAATAAAAAAAGATGAACAAAAGTTGAGAGTTTGTGTATGTGTCTGGACAAGTCATAGGTACTAAAAGAAACTAATATAACATTTGTTTAAAATAAATCTTGTTATTATATGCATTGCTTTAAATACTTCAGATAAACAGCATAAACTAGTATTACCAGAAAAATATTCTCTTTGGATTTGGTGAATTTCTGCATTTACTTTCTACATCATTCATGGCTAATTGGGTAAGTGACGGATAAGTCTAGTTCTTCATTATTGTTTCAACTCTGTAAATTATGTGGTTTTTGACCACTGAATCAAAGCAACATTCTTGAGAAATAGGACATCATTATGACTTCAAGATAACAACAAATATCTGCAATCGTGGTTTTTATAACCTCTTTTCTTTTCTTTGTTTGCCATGTCTCATTGTTGCCATTCTGATATTCTACCTTTTCCCAAATCTGTGTTTGGGCCTCCACTAAGCTTATCATGTACAACCGCTGTCCTATCCTTGGCTTGCTTTGCTTCTAGAACCTTTGGACTGGAATTTTAAAAAAATCAACTCAGAAGATTAAACCTCGGGTCCTGGTAATCACCCCAAATTAGTCTCCAACGTTATTACTTTGGAAATCTCACCAAAGCACACAAAAACCCAAACATAATCTGATTATCTTTGGACTAGCTGGACCAGCATTCAGCAGCATGCAGACTTTTCAGTGTCCCACAGTTCATCCAGGTAACACAACCGTTGGATGAGATGCACTGATTTCTAGTTGCTTTCTGGGTGCAATTCAAGTGCTGGTTATCATTTTTAAAGTCCTACATGGCACAGGGCCAGATTACTTGTGGGACCACCTCTACCTGAGGGTATTTACCCGTCCTACTAGGTTAGATAGATGTGCACAATTCAGATCCCCTCCCTTAAATATTGTCACTTGATGGAACCTTGGAACTGCACCTTTTCAGTAGTTTCTCCAGCCCTTTGAATAGCTTCCCACTTTGATGATACTTAGCCATTTGTAAAAAAAAAAATAGTGAATTGATTTTAATGAAAATTATCAGCACTGTTAGCTTCTCTGGTGTTCTGGTTGGTAAAGAAAACCCTATGCTTATTTATAGTTCTACATTTTAATCTGAAAAGAAGCTTTCCCATCTTCTGGGAGATATTTTATATATGTATCTTTAGGAGGTGTAAAGGTAAAAAGATGATTCTTTGGCGAAATGGCAAACTTTGTACTTTTCAAGGTGCTGCAGCAGCTGTTTCTGTTCTCACTGTTCAAATTGAAAACAACAGGATCATTTGGTAAATTCTTGCCAGCCGAGAATGATTAAACGGCAACTGTATATAAAGCAGGCTTCCTATATGCCACTCACTTTTTAAATCTCTTTTTTTAACAATTAGGAAAAGGGATCATCATTAGATCATCTCCTATGAAATGGTCTACTGAAAGGCTGCCAAAGCTATTGTGTGCCTGAAAAGGGATGTTCACAAGAATGGAATAGCTCTAAGAAATGTTAAAATTAAATGACACACAGGTTTCCAGTATATATTACAGAAAATAGCAGAAGACCTGAGAACATCATTCTTTGCTTCCATAGCAACAAGCAGCTCAACTTTGAAAATGCTCTATCATTGCAAGGTCATAACTCACATTTTTTATAGCATTGTATTGGCTATTCACCTATGAAAGCTTTGATTACGAGGCTTCATCACAGGCAATATGAACAAGACGGAGTTTGGGGTATTAAAAAAAAAGGAGAAAGTATCGGTCTTGCATTTTTACATTCAAAGACTTTCTCGCATATATATTCACTCTGAATAATACTGCCTTTAAAATTCCTTGGCCTATTTTTATCATGTTTTCATTGGAATCTGTAATACATTTCTGCATTCCATAGTTGATATTACAGAACTGTTCTTCACCTGTCCCGGTTATCTTTGCTTGGCCTACTTATACATAATATTTTTTATTTTTTTTATTTTTATCTTTTCCTTATTATTTATATGTATTTATCTCTCAAGACAGCAAGCATATCTAATACTCCTCCCTCCTCCTGTTTTCCCACAACAAACAACTCTGTGAGATGAGTTGGGCTAAGAGAGAATAACTGGCCCAAAGTCAGCCAGCCGGCTTTCACTATTAAGGTGGGACTAGAACTCATGGTCTCCTGGATATAGAGGTACTTCTTTAGAACACTCTAAAATATTTCGTGTACACTATCTCAGCCAGCCTTATAATCAATAATGTAAGATAGAACAATGTTATTACTTAAGCAGCACTTTAAGAAGAAGCTGAAGCTAAGGGACTGCAATTGGACAAACCATTACAGAAAATTCTATATCATTAAAAGAACAGAAAAAGGATATAAAATATGTTTTCCATAACCATTGAGGCTCTACTTCAATTGCCATTAAACCTTTTAAAACTCAGAATAAGTGCATTATTACACCAAAAAGCAATTAAATAGGTAACATATATTTAAACTGCAAAAAATAATAAATATTTATCACATTCTAAACTATTTTTTCTGCCTTCTGTGTTTTTCCTTCTATTTTTGTAATGTTAACAATTTAAAGAACATATACTGTTTGGTTAATCTGGTGTTTTATAAAAGTTGCAGTAAACAAATCAAGAATTGGAATTGTCTTCCCTTCTCATGTTTCTATGTAAAAATCCTAATATAATAAAGTAAGAATCATTAATTTATTGCAGTTAACCATGAAACATATAATGAGTATATACCAACTCTGTCACATGCCTCTAGATATTATTTGCTGAGGAATGAAGTAGAAAATAATCTTGCATTGTATTTTGCTTATGGATTTAACCTAAGCATCTCATTATCTACTGGTGGACTTACAACTGTTTATTTATTCTTATTGTTTAGGGATATCACTTGCTCCATTTTTCAAATTGTCTCCCAATATTTCCATTACTTGAAGTACCTCTACCAAAACACACAATGTCAATGTTTATATAATCATTGCATTTCCAATTCTTCTATTTATTTTCCCACTTATTAGTTTAATATGATGAAGTGTAATCATGTAGTCAAATTATAATAAAGTTACATTCATTCATGAAACTGCAATAGAATCCTCTTTGGAAATAATTTAACAGCAACATTGATGACAATTGCAATATATTTTGTTCTTCTGGTTTAATAGCCATGTCTGTTATAGCCAGGAAACAAAAATCAAATAATTCATGAAGAAAAATTGCCACAATGCACCAGTATCTCAAAATCATTCAATATCTGTCCTTCCGACTGAGATATGATCTCAATTAAAATAATCAACATCTCCATCCATGATTAATTGTCAGACTGTATTAACTTTGTTTGGGAAACATATCAACAATTTTTAATAGTTAAAAATACAGGTAATCCTTGCCTTATGACCACAATTGAGTCCAAGATTTCTGTTGCTGAACAAGACAGGTGTTAAGTCAGTTTTGCTCCATTTTACAACTTTTCTTCCCACAGATGTTAAGTGAATCACTGGAGTTGGTAAATTAGTAACATGATTGTTAAGTAAATCTGGCTTCTCCATTGACCTGGGTTTGCAAAAGGTCATGAAAGGTCATCACATGACCAAGAGAAACTGCAATTGTCATAAATGTGAACCAGTTGCCAAGCATCTGAATTTTGATCATGACCATAGGTGTTCTGTGGCAGTCACAAATGTGAAAACTGGTCATAAGTCACTCTTCAAAGCCATTATAACTTTGAACAGTCACTAAATGAATGGTTGTAAGTTGAAGACTATCTGTATATTAAATAATTTGAAATACTTCATGGACAATTTTTTTTTAAATTTAGGACTTTCCTTTTTATGATTATTGTTAACTGTTAAGATGGTCTATTCAAATTCTGAGAAAAATTCAAACAGCATAAACTTCTGAAATGTGTCTAATGCAAAATTAATGTTTATTCATCAGTTCTACATTTGCTTATTATAATCAATAATGATCAGAGGCTATAATGACTGCAGTTCTTTTGTTTTCTTTTGTTACACCATATGCCAAAGGTATATCACCTTTTTCCCCCGGATTTAAGAAACAGTTTGGCAAAACTCTTAGCTTTCACAGCTTTAAGAATATTCATTAAATCTATTTGATGTATATGCCTAATTAATTTAAGCAGTGACATGCGGTGTGGTTTATAGCTAGTGAGGCACTGACACAGGGGTTTCAAAATTTTTTAGACTTGTGGACTTCAACTCCCAGAATTCCACAGCCAGGCATGCTCAGTTCCGATTTAAAGCGACAGCATTTGTTTTTCTCCTTTGTGAAAAAGTTTTCTTTCATTCTTTTTCTTCTTCCTCCCCTTCCTTCCTTCCTCCTTCTCTCCCTCCCTCCCCCTTCTCTCAAACAGACACACGCACACAGAGAAGTTGGATCCCTCTCTCACTCACTCAATCTCAAACAAACACAAACACAGAAGTTTGATGGGATATATTTTCCAATGGCTTGAAAGCAGCTCCTCTGCCGTACCCACCCCGCATTCCTCTGCTGTCTTCCGATCCGAGCCTTTGATTGCAGGTGGAGCCGCGTTGCCTTTTCAAACTTGTAATCAGTAAGGCTTATATATTTTATCCGTGTGTGTGTGTGTGTGTGTGTGTGTGTGTGTAAAGGCTCTGCATGCAATCAAACTACACTTGGGGAGAGATCTACATTTGAGGATGAAGTTTGAATTCCTCCACCTCCCTCCGACCCACACACGTACCTTTTCCAGATGTTTCAGAGAGGATTTCAACTCTGCTTTTGCCTGCCATCATGAAAAGAAAAAAAATGTAAAAGGAAAAAGGCAAGAGCTGAGTTCAGGCTGAGCTAGCTGCTGCCAGAGTCACTGTGTGGATGACTCTGCTTAACTGTTTAAAAAAGCCTCTAAAAAATGCCCTCTACAGGAGGCAGGAGAATGTCATGCCTCATCTACGTCAGGAATTTTTCGGCTTTTAACCTTTGCTTAACTCTGCTCAAGTGCTCATAAAGTCAGACTAGATGAGGCACCTCGTTCTTCCACCTCCTCCTGTAGAGGGCACTTTTTAGAGGCTTTTTAAAACAGTTAAGCACTAAGCAGAGTCATCCACTGTGACTCTGGCAGCAATTACCTCAGTCTTTTTTCTTTTACATTTTTTTTCTTTTCATGATGACAGTGGTGAGTCCCTGCCTCCCCTGACTGCACGTCCCTGAATTTAAGTATTTGAAATTAAATTGTTTCTTATGTATTAAAATTGTATTCTTTATCCCTTCTACTGTTATTTGTTCTTTTTTATTTAAAAAAAAATCAAGAGAAGCTGATAACTTAATAATAAAACAAAAACAAAATTGCTGCACAAAAATCTTCCTGGCATCCAGCACTCTATTTCAGATACTGCTTTAAAATGAGAAATTACTCTGCTGCTTTTTCATAACGCTTCATATTGTCTTCCAAGATATAAATGTGTATTTGTTACTTAATGTAATTGCTTTGATGCTGATTAATTCATCCATGTTTGTTTGTTTCTTACTTTCTTACTTGTTACACTTGTATACCACACATCTTGCCTGCCTAGAGGTGACTCTGAGTAGTTTGCAAACATTGAGAGACCGCCTGCTGCCAATTACCTCCCACAGACCCATTAGATCTCACAGGGTTGGCCTCCTCCGGGTGCCATCTACCAGCCAATGCCACCTGGCTATTACCCGGGGGAGGGCCTTCTCTGTGGCAGCTCAGGCCCTCTGGAATGAACTCCCCGCAGGGATTCGGACCCTCACCTCTCTCCAGGCCTTCCAAAAAGCCGTCAAAACCTGGCTTTGCCAGCAGGCCTGGGGGTGATGAGTTCCCTCCCCTCTCGACATGTATGGTTGTGCGACTGTTGTTTACTTTTATTATTTGTATTTTGTTTTTTATGTTCCCCTTTTTCCCCCTTGAATTGTTCGCCGTCCTGAGTCCTCCCGGAGAAGGGCGGCATACAAATAATAACATTCTATTCTATTCTATTCTATTCTATTCTATTCTATTAAAAGCCAGTGAAACATTAAAATAATAATCCATCCACACATATAGAAAATACTTGTTCTTATCAAGTATGCAAGTAAGAAACCTGGGAGAAATATAAGCTTACTGAGAGTTATTACCATTTCCAGAGTACTTTTGGCCTGAGAGAATTTTGAGATTATGTCTTACATTCTATTTTGAAATTGCAATTCTAGGACTTCTGGAAATGGCTAAAGGATGACTCTGAGACTAGTCAGATCCTCCAGATGGTCTGTTGGCGAGACTGGATGAAGGCAAGTTCAATAGTAGAATTTGAACCTGCCTGTAGAGTAAGGCTGGTCTTTGGGAATTGGCAGTGCAGCTGCCAATTCTGGTTAAGGCTGCTCCTTGTGAAGGTTCAGTCTATGCACCAGACCCTTAGACAGGCAGTAGAACAACTTTGCATAACACTTGCTGTACCAATGACTGAAATTCCTGAAATCATCCAGAAAGTATTATACAAATACCAAGCATGATTTGTCTCTCCCAACTTCTGGTTCAAGTTTATGTCAAATCTGGATAAACTGCAGCCAGGTGCCCTCATCTGAGGTCTTCCAAATCCTTCCAAATGAGGCTGCTAGCCCACAAGCTTGCTGCTCCCTTTCCAAACGGCATTATTGGAATTTTTGTAGGTGAAAGGGGAGAAGTTGAATTTGGTCCAGAAACTTTCAAACCTGCCCTAACAGACATGTTCATCAGCACTGAGATGTAATCTATTGGAAAGAACTCCCTTAATTTATCTTCATTTTATTGCCCTACCTGCCATCAATTTAGAATTTAAGCCTCTATCTACAACAAGCAAGCCTTTCTTCTCCCCTAGAGAGAAATGTTTACTCAGTGGGCTGGAAAAGTTAAAACTGTTGAGGGGGAATGGAGGTAGCTGAGAAAACACTATTGGGAAGATCCTTCTGTCCAGTATGCCAGGCCTTACACCGCTTCAAACTGACCTAATGAATAACAAGGCATGACCTAGACACAGAAGGAGGGGGAGTTTTGATTTGGCCTAAATATTAATCCAGGAATATTTCTTGACCTTGTGTAACTGTGTACTTTCCATAAGCAATACAGAAAAATCACCCATCACATTTTGTAAACCTGTTACTAAGCAGAAATCTGGGAAGAAAGCAAAGGTGTTATCTAGATGTTCATGGGAACTGGCTTTTAACTTTAAAATTATGTACTTGTTTACTGTCTCTCTTTCCACAAAGCGACTTTTTCCCCCTGTTTATTAGAATGAGACTCTTCTCTACTAATTCTTCAATGGAATTAAGTTGATAGATACTTAGAGGAGGGAAACATGGTGTTGTCCCTACCATCCAAAGAGCTGAGTAAGAGTGATATCCTTCCTTCCACAGCTTGAAGGTGTAGTGTGCAGAAAGTCCTGCTATATTCCATATACTGTAGGTAGCACCTTTGAAATAAAGAGAAGCATCATGAATCTGTCGGGAATAAATAACTTTTTCCTAGTTGCAATGTTCCCAATCCCCAATAAAGTTCCTATATTCACTATTAACTATTGTAACATTCATGTAAGCTTCTAAGAAAATTGTTGAACACCTCAAGACTAGGATATAACACTGAGGTAACTCTGTCCAAACAGTTCTCCATGTAGATATAATAATAATTCTGAGGTACTAAGAAAAACAAGCTAAGAATCCTCACCAGGAGGAAGTCACCTTATCACATAGTTTCAGAAAAGTATGACAAAATGACACTGTTTGTAAATGTTTCCTATGAAGCAGAGAAGCCTAGCTGGTTAAGCTGGCCAGAAACCCAGTGACACAAAAATGTAAAAGAGCAGCACCAATCTCAAATTGCTCTGCTGCAAATATATGGAAGGAACCTCAGAGCAAGACAATGGTAACTCAAAATAAGCTAGATGTACTTTTATCTTACCTGACAGTTACTTAAACCAACTCCCCTCATTTTGCTGTACTCCAATTGCTGGAAAATGTGGGGTATCATATCTGAAGGGGTTCAAGATAGGGAAGATTATTTTAAACTGTTAGATGAGACAGTCAAAAGGACAAATCTCTTTTGGTAACTCTAATAACCAGAGCTTTCTATGTGCTTTTTTACATAATTTATCTACAGCACTCATTTTTCCACTGAATGTGCACATTTCTTTCTTAAAAAGCAGATGTTTTCTATCTAGTACTGCTTTTAAAAAGGGATGAGTCTTGTCAGGGATTCTCTGTTCTACTCAGATGGCCTTCCTAAATTATGCCTATTAAGTGTCTAAAGCAATCCCCACAGAAGATCATGTTCTAATAATCTTCACTTTTCACATGTCTGATATAAGCAGCCGGGGTGGGAGGGGGGAGGTTAATTGGTTTAAGGATGGATCACAAAGAACTGGGACAGAGCACTTGGAGAGTGAATTATGCCAAGTCTATCAGAAATACATGCCTACTTGCAGTTCTGGGTTTCAAATTTTTTTAGAACCTCTTCTGTAGGTATGGCCTGCTGTGTGGGTGTGGCTTGCCAGCCATGTAACTGGGTGGGAGAGGCTTGCCAGCCATGTGACCGAGTGAGAGTGGCTTGCCAGCCATGTGACCGAGTGGGAGTGGCTTTGCGCTTAGCAACCGAAATGTTGTCTCAGAAACTCTGGCATTTGAAGCACGCAAGTCTTAAAGCTGTCAAATTACAAGACCCTTGCACCCCTAACCCTTTAGAAAAAAAACCCAGGGGTGTTCAAATTTGACAGATTTAAGACTTGTGGACTTCAACTCCCAGAATTCCTCCTCTCGCTCTTCATCTTGATGATGTGCAGATGGGCAGGGGGAGGGAGCTGGAGCCGGTTCTAAACAGCACTGTAGATTTGTGGAACCTCTTCTATAGAAGAGGTTAGAACTGGCAGAAACCCATCCCTGCTACTTTGTGATTTAGCATGCAGATTCAAGTTTTCTGAATATAGAATATTCATATGAATAAATTCATATGAATGAATTTAAATGTTAGTCGCATCCCCAACAATTCTTGGCAACATGCCACCATTATACCATTAGTTTGATAAGTAATGAAGAAGTACAGGTAGTTCTTGAGTTACAACCGGGATTGGAACTTCATCATAAGTTATTGCAGTCATAAGTTGAATCAGACTCAATTTTACGACAATTTTTATGATGGTCATTATAAATGTTATGGAATCAAGCTTCCCCAATGGGCAATTTTACCAGAAATCAGCAAAAAAAAATGTGGTAAAGCATGATCACATGCTACTGAGAGCTGCAACAGGTCATAAATGTAAGCTGGTTGCCAAACAACCAAACTGAGATAACATGGCCATAGGAGTGGTACCATGGTCATAGCTGCAAGTTTAAGTTGTAAATCATTATTGCAAGACTGCCATAACTTTGTACCATCATTAAATAAACAGTCACAAATTAAGGACTACCTCTATCTGCAACATGAACTTAGCCCACCCTTATTACTTAATAAGTAACTCAAGGTGACAAACATATATAATAATCCCTTTGCCTATTTTCCCCACAACAATAACTCTATGCCTTTTATAGTGATACATAGAAATTGGTATATGAATGCTTTTGCAACTCTGTATTTATTGTCAGAAAAAGTATCAGTTATTATATAAGGTAAAGATTTTTTAAAATGGTGAACTGTTACCTTCAATATTATGCATAAGCTACAGGTAGCCCTTGACTTATGACTACAATTGTGCCCAAAATTTATGTTGTTAAGTGAGTCATTTGTTAAGTGATTTTATGACTTTTTTGTCACAGTGGTTAAATGAATCACTGCAGTTGATAAATTAGTAATCTGGTTGTTCAGTGATTCTGGCTTCCCCATTGACTTTGCTTGTCAGGCGGTCACAAAAGGTGATCACATGATCCCGGGACACCGCAAACCATCATAAATATGAGCCAGTTGCTAAGCATTTGAATTTTGATCACATGGTCATGTGGATGCTGCAAAGATTGTAACTATGAAAAAAGGTCATAAGTAACATTTTTCAGTGTTGTAATTTTGAATGGTCACTAAATGGATTGTTGTTAGTTGAGGACTACCAATGGTGGGATTCAGCCAGTTTGCACCACTTTGGCAGGACCGGTTGTTAACTTTCTGAGCAGTTTGGTGAACTGGTTGATGGAAGAAATCATTAGAGCAGAGAACCAGTTGTTAAATTATTTGAATCCCACCACTGAAACTACCTGTACTACATAAAACTATGGAATTGTAGTTACCTGTACAAGGTAATATAGACCTTTTGAAGCAGTAAAACTCTGAATTTTTGGATGTTCTTGCTCAAGGCAGCAGTAACAAATCTGCACCCCTAAACAAAATCCTTGATTCCACTGTTTCTCTATAGGGCCAACTTTTCTGTAGTGTTTCACCATCATCACTCAGGATGCTAACTATTCCATGAAGATAGATTATGGTTAATCCTCTTTAGGGTGTTTGACAGATTTCCTGTGTTTGCACAGTCAAATGTCTTTCATTAAAAGTGAGGATTTTGTTTTCGGGCTTTGTGCGTCTTTTCCAAAAATTCCATCTGGCTTTCTTCAAGTAGGCCAAAAATGCTTCTCCACTTGTTCTTCCATAGTTCTATTTTGGATACAGAGTTGTTCGTTTTCATCAACTGGCTCTGGTACGAATCGAAGAATAGTATGGCCGCGAGGACACCTCTATGTGAAAATGGAAACAACCCTACTAGAATTGTTATCATGGGTTCGTGCCTATTATGATTTGTGAAAAAGTCTTCAGTTTCTGCCCAAATAAAATTGACAAGTCCCTTGTACTTTTTCTTCTACACAGAAGTAATTCCATCTCACACATCCTAATGGCCACTAATTTTCCTCTTGAGGAGAGTAAGATACATACCATGGAAAGAGGTGATTGCTGGTCTGCCCCGCTGGGGGCAATTTATGGGGATGTTTGAACTAATATTTGTGTAGCCTGCCATGACCTGTGTGGGAGAGGATTTTTTAAACCTAGTCTTCAAGTGCATTATTAGTGCAAAGGAGACCAGCCAGTGTGACCCAGCCAGCCATACTATAGCCAGGGGCAATGACTAGTGGGAAAGAGTCAGAAGAGGTTGTTGCCTTTGGTCTTGGCTGATGATTCATGGAAAATGGGACTGTCATTCAGTTGGCTGTGTAACTGATGACAGCCTGCAGCTAGACTGAAAGGAAAAATATAGAAATTCAGGGTAAGAAACCAGCTCATGAAAAAGTCCAGCAGAAGATTCAGATCAGCCAAAAAAAAAAAAAAAAAAAAGCATTACTGCTCATTGAAGTTGCAGTATATATAGTTTATAAAGAGGCTATAAAATAAGGAAATATTATTCTGCTTTATTAAAACTTAAGCTGTCCCAGTGGGGTGGAGGGGGGGGCTGTTCAATTTTTTTTATTACCGGTTCGCTTGTGCTTGTACACACGCTTCTGCGCAGAAGCATCCGGGCAGGTGGGTGGAGCCTCCCTCCACTGCCACTACCGGTTCACCTGGTCTGGGCCAAACTGGCAGAAACCCACCTGTGGGTGTCCTCTACCTAGTTGTGCCAGCTCTAATAGGTAATGTTCATCTCCATTTCTTAGCTGAGGGAGCCGGCATTGTCCATGATCATGTGGCCAGCATGACTGTACACCAAGGTGCACCGATCACTATTATCTTCCCACCAAAATTGTATCTATTACTCTACTTGCATTTGCATGTTTTCAAACTACTAGGTGAGCAGGAGTTGAGCCAAGTAATGAGAGCCACCCCATCACACAGCGCTCAGGTCTTGAACCCAAGCTGACAAGCTCAGCGACTTTAACTGCTGAGCCACTGTGCCCCATTTCTGCTTTATAGGAAATATCAAATGTATAAGCATGGCTTATGGCCATGATGGCAACCTATGGCACGTGTGTCACAGATGGGATGCAGAGCCTCTTTGCGGGCATGCGGGCCATTGCCCCAGCTCATGCACATGTGCCTCCTGTCGACCAGCTGGTTTTGGGGTCTCTGCCGCACATGCGTGGGGGGGTCACAAGTGCATGCACAGGGGTTCGCATGTGCATGTGGGGTGGATGCACGTGCGGATAGGGGGAGCACAGGAGTCACATGCACATGCATGGGAGCAGGGTGCATGAGGGGATCATGTGCACATGTACAGGAGTGCGGTGTGTGGTCTCATGTGCATTGCATTATGGGTGTGCACATACGCTTTCGGCAGGCGATGACAAAAAGGTTGGCCAACATTATCTGTTGCAGGCAAATGCAATCCAATTCTTTTTCATATAAAAGAAACTATGTGAATTTAAATTTCTACGCCTCCATGAATAAAATTCAGACTTTTGTACCGGTTTTGTACTGGTTTGGACCAGCTGAAGGGAAACACAGCAGCAATTCCCAATTTGGTGGCAAGTCTTAGACAAAAGGATAAGAAAGAAGAAAATAAAGCATGACTGGAATAGGGTAGGTTTTAATTTTTATTAGGAGACTCATAATTCTAAGTGAGGAAAGGTGCCACTTCTCTCCCCCTTCTCTCTGCCCTGGGACGTGGAAATCTTAATAGTAGAATTTAGGGGAAAGAGGTTTGGAAGTGCAGTGGGAAATATTAAAGTTTTTATAAGACAGCAAAGAACAAGAACAACAAAAAAAATCATTTGAGGCTTTTCAAATTGGGGGGTCTTTAAAATGACAAAGACAATTTAGTATAATCCATGTATAGTAGTATATTTAGTGATCCCCTTCCCCAAATATTCCTCCCCTCCCTCTCTCTCTTTCACACACATCAATGGTCAGCCACTAGTTTTAGCTGAACAGGAAAGGGATCTTAAGGCTCTGGTGGGTTACTCAATGTGAATATTAACATAGTGTGCAACTGCAGGGAAAATTGAGGGTACAGAGTGATTAAAAAAAAGTCTTGCAAATCTAGGGAGAAGTCACTTCACTATTCTCCCCATTTGCCTTACCAACAATAGGGTTGAATATGTACATTGCAAAATTCTGCCTGATAACAGATCACTAATGAGTAATGGATAATAAATCAGCCAATTGATTACTTAAATTGTTCTACCAGTAGCATAAAGAGACAGAAAATCTGAAACTCGCTACAATGCATTCCAGTGTATACACTCACCACTCAACACCCTCCAGCTATGCATAAAAAGAGTTTATTCTATTCATATGTCATTCTACAGATTAACCATGTACCTACACACCATAGAACAAATTATCTTGCTTCTTTTCCCTCACTGAAAATGCCTTTACTCCTGTGTGAACTACTCATAGTCTCTTATCACTGAGATCACTTTGAGCTCTTAAATGTCTATCATTAAAGGCCAGCCACCTTTTTATGAGAAAGAAGGAGAGATACAAAGCACCCTCTGAGTTTGCAGAACTTGGAATTTAACTATTGCTTCTTAAGTGAAGAATAACCTTTGAGCTAAGCACCTATGTAATAAGCAGAGACAAATAAGTTCAGCTACCACTGCAGAATTACAGCACTGGAGAACAATTTGCTACATTCCTTCAAAGGCCTGTATGAACCCAATCTCCTAAATAAGTACCAGACACCAAGTGCTCCATAAGCAAACAGAGCCCCCGAAGTGCATAAATGAAATAAGTAAAAAGCTTCACATTACATATAAACCAGCCGTTTGCACCTTGTTATTAATGGTCTTGACTGTGACCTCTGAACCTAGCTTTGCGTGGAGTCACGAATCCTCAAGCTTTGGCACTCCTGCAATAATTCCTAAATGTAGGGAAAGAATAAATAAAGACCCTTAGATTTAGATTAGGTCATACAACACAGAATTTAATTTTAAGAACTGCATCGCTAATCTTTTTCATGAAAGAACTTGCAAAAGTTGTGTGGCATGAAACAACCATGAATACAAGCTGCCTATGGTAGATTGATTTCCAATGGATTTAAAGGACGTACCTAATAAAGTATTAAATGAACAAAATCCTGATGTATTGGGAATATGATAAACCAGCAGAGCAAAACAGGACCTCTAGAATAAGCTCCTCTTCCAGAGAACCATTAGAAGTAGCTATGCAATGGCCTTTTCCAAACTTTTGTTCAATCCATTTCTACATTACAGAATTCATACCAGGACTTGCTAAGTTCTGATTCAGCTAAGTTCTGATTCAGATTTGACGTTCAAGGACAAAATTAGATTTCAGCTGATTGAACAATTGGTTGATTAGAACATAGACCATCATAGGAAAGCACATTGCTTCATTTTTGACAGAATGAGATGAGAGTAGCAGGAATGATAGCCCTTTGGAGGTCATTAACATTGACGATTCCCAGCAATAAATTTGAAAAAAAAACCCTCTCTCCCCATCCCTTTTAAAGAAGAGATAGAATGGATGAGAAAACAATATCCATATTATTTAGCAAAACGACTATAGAGATATTTTACTGAACCAATAAATAAAATGTTTGATCTAAATTGTGGGGCAAATAAAAATAAAAAAATTCAACTATCTTCTCAGTACTTCGTTGGCCAGGGTAGCCTAATTATTAATATGGCTTAGGACAATGTAATCCTCAGTTGAGATTAATTTAGTATGCTTTAAAAAAATATTGGCAACTTTAACATGCTGGCTGGAGAATTCTGGGAGTTGAAGTCCACACATCTTAAAGTTGCCAAAGTTGAGAAATGCTGCACTATGATATAAACAGTCTGTTCTGTGCTACACTCTAACAGCAAACACATTCTCTTAGATCACTCCATGAAATAAGATAAAACAGAGACAGAGAAGTATGGCTTCTGGGCTGTAAAAAGGAATTATTATTATTTTGCTATTTTTAGTGAATGGTAGAAAAGAAAAAGGATGAAAGTAGAACTGAGGAAGTGAAAAATTGTAGACAAACTAGCCAGTGAGAATAACAGGGCCTATACTACAGGACAGACAAATAGATGTGAGATTTCAGGATTATAGATTTGGGGATTAATTAAAAACTCAAACAAAGAAGTATAAAATATAAATGGCAGAATAAATCTGAATATATTTCTTTCCTTCCTGCATGAATACATTCTAGTGAAAGTATGAAGTTGAGCAGCACTTGCTGCTCTGACAAAAAGGATTTGCAGGTGTGATTAAGTCATTAGCTAATTGTTTATGCCAATATCTCAGAGCCCACTGCATCTCTTAGTGCCCATCACCCCCTCTGCTTTGTTCATTTGAATATTTCAACTTCTGCACACCTAGCAAGTCCATTGAACCTATGTCTACCATGAGAATCTGGGCAGTATGTTTAGTTTCTTATTCAGTGTCTTGAAGATTCAATTTAAAGGGAGATTCAGTCAAAGCTTTGCAAAGTTGGAAGAAGCCAAGTTCCTCAATAAACATTCAGCTAAGATGCATTACAATTGTGACTGTCAGTTTGGCTTGTATTTGCATCATCTTAATCCTTCTAGAACCTCTGTGATTTGACTATGCGGAATAAATCCACAATCTGAAAAACGCTCGCCAGATTCAAGCTAATAAGGCTCTGCTCTTTCTCTTTTCTTTGTCCTACATTTTATGACATTTTGATTTTATTATTTACGATTCCAGAAGCTGCTTTAAGATTTTTCAGCATTCAATTAGATCATTAGTTTTCTTAGGCCAGAAAAATATAAATTATATGACCTTAAATAAACTAAGATGAAGTGATTGGGGTAATATGAAAACCCCCTTCAAGAACTGGGCCCCATCAAATCTTTATGCTTGTTTCAAGATAGACAAAGCTGTATTTCAACTGAATTAAAGAAAAACCACTTAAAGGTATTTGAGGAATAATTAGAGGAATTTGACAGTCGGGCCAATTACTTAAAATGACTATCTCTTCTGTACTAGATGCATTCAGGAAGTTCATGGCGCACTTGTCACTGTGACTTTGCAATCAATATGTTTTAGTTTTCTATTCAAGAGTTGAAAGTTGTGTTAAATGGACAGAATGTACAATTTTAATAGTGCTTGCATATGAGAAGTACAATGCAATGATCTTTTAATTACCCAGGAGAGCAATTTAATCCACTGATCTGTATAAAATGCTTCTTTGAGGAAATTCAAATTTTCCTTAAGGAAGATCTAGCACTTGAAATACCTTATCTTCATCACCTGAAAACCAGTCTATAATAATGTTATATACCTGATGTTGCTCTTCATGACTGGAAGCTATGTATGTATGTGGTATAGTATTCCTCCTTTCCTTCAAGGTATACATTAATTTTTGATACTTACAGATCTCTTTCCGTTTTTTCTTCTTCAAGAGAATTTAAAAACATTGTTTTACTTCTACATCACATTTGGCAATCTATGGACCTATGTTTAACTTTTAAAAGTGTACAAACTATTCATTCAGGAGTCTGGTAACAATAATCTAGCTGTTATTCTGGCAACTCAATAGAAGAAAGAGAGGTAAGGAAGGAAGGACGAATAAAAGTGAAAGTGCTGATACAACTGGTAACTACCATCATGACTATTACTTGGGGCTAGTAAAATGTAGAATAAACGTATCACATAAAAACAAGAAGTGCGAAATTAAAGAAAGATATCCAACATGGAGCAAATAGACTCCATATGATAAGTTGAGAACATAAGATGAATTTTACACCTGTGTTAAGTAAACCTGTAATTAGAAGCAATGCCATAGGAATATGAAGGGGCATAAGGAACTGAAAGCACAGCACAAAGAAATATTTTAGCAGATGAAATGTGTGTCTGTGTATCTGAAAGTAGCAGAGTAAGAATTATTGATAGCAACAGACATTGCAGAACATTGCCAGTCCTGTTTGCAAGCTTATCCCACTCTAGTACGCTTATGTCAAAGAGAAGACAGTGAGAGAAACCAGCCTTAGGGAGTGATGCACAGGAGACACTGCTTCATTTATAACCCCACACACAAGTTGGAAAAGATTCAATTTTAAAAAGCATTATGCTGCTTACCTTATGGGCCTCTGTGGATGGCAAAGTGAAATTGGATGAGTACAGCGTGTCCATTAATCATCAGAGAGATACCACCGTGAGAAACTACCCCTGTGGCTTATGTTCACTCGGCAGATAACATTTGAGTTTTACCTCCTAGTTACTGCATAGATCCAGCCGTCTGTTTCCTCTTTCTTGTCTCGTCAGAAATGAATGCAAACACCACTACAGATAGAGTGGTAAGTGACATATTTATCAAGTGGTAATGGGGAATGATTCCCAAATAATCAAGAACACTATCATAGACTTATAGATAACAAGCAGTTATCTGCCTTGCAATATACATTTATGAAATAAAGCAAAAGAAATCACTGTAAGAGATACAGAAACGAATGATCTTCAAAATGTCTATGAAATATAAGTTTGCCTCAGAAAGAGCAGCCATTTTGTGCAAACTTCACAGTGTTTTTGCAACTTCTTCTATCCTTGTATGCTGTTTGTGTATGTCTTGTAAACTGGCCATGCTTTAATGTCTAACAGCAGTTGAGAAATGCACCTGTCATCCAATACTAAAATGCTATTACTCAGGCATTTAGTTCTCCCACTTTCCTTCACATAGTTGCTGTTCAAAATTAAGACGGCTAGATGGGAGAAAGGGGAAGGGAGGGGAAGGGATAAACTGAGCTTTACAAATGACTCAGGGTAGACAAAGGTCAAGGATAAAAATCAATTTTGTCTATTGAAGTTAGGAGAAACTCCTCCTAAGGTATCAGTCTCCATCAAGCTCTACAAATGGTTGAGCAATTTAAGAAACAAGTGCAAGTGACTAATCCACTTATTAAATTCTGATTTATGCCTCGATGAACAATAAAAAAGTAAAAACACTCGAGTCAAGCAGTTGTCTTGGCAGAGTTAGTGTTTAAATGTTTGCAAATCCTTAATTTTCAGTATTTCTACATAAACATGACCTAAAACATAACCTGTCCTCCATGCAATCTTAAAACTGGATAAACAATGCCAATTAAAAACATTAAACTTGTTCCAAAGCTACATATTTGTGTGTGACTATGTTAATGTTTGCTTTAGTCACTGGCATGCCCCCACTTGAGTAGCAATAACTGCAACTAAATATTTCCAGTAACTGATCAGTCCGACAGATTGATATGGAAGAAATTTTAATGAATTTCTCCTTACAGAGTATCTTCAAACTGAGATGTTTGTTGGCTTTCTCACATGAAGTGCTTACTTCCAGTCCTTCCACAAGATTTCTTGAGGATTAAGGTCAGGCCACTCCAAAATGTTACTGAAAGCAAAAGTTTACATACATTTTGTAATAGACAAATATATAGCTTTGTATTCCTTTCCCTCAGCAAATAAATGAACAAGTATGTTCAAATTCATTTGTTTAATTGGTTTTCTCTTTATATAGTTCTAGCAATTGTGTGAGTGACAGATCACATTTTAGGTTGTATTTATAGAGAAATACTGAAAACTTAAAAGGGTTCATAAACTTTCAAGGATCACTATACGGAAATAGTTGGCCATTGCTTTCTTTCTCTGATCTGGCCAACAGTCTCAGAATTGCCAGGTAGTTTTTCATCGAAATTCAAGTCACGGTCAGTCCTGCTTAGCATTTGCAATGGCCAATGGTTGCTTAGGTCAGTGAATATGGGGGAAGAGATGGATACATAGCAATCAAACTCTTAATAAAATGAGTAGGCTTGCACAGGCTATATATTTACTTATGCACAATAAATGATCCTGTCCAAAGTAAAATGTATATTCTTTCCTACCTTAAAGCTAAAGAACTATTACAGGGATATGCTTTCTACGTCTCTCACTGTACATGCTCTGTGGAACAGCATATGCCTGAGACATTGATGGTCCCAATACTGATGGCCTTGTGAAATTATTCAATTTGGATTGGATTTGTGTGTGTGGCCTAGGCACGGCATATGTGTGTGTATTATTCCCTTTTTGATTTTATTGTTAATTTTAATATTCTGTTTGCTACCCAGAATCAAATAAATAAATCCAAAAATAAGTGTAAATCAGATAATCCTCAAAAAATACAATATGTAGTGACCAGTTGGAAGATCCACATAATTAAGTATGGTTCAGAGCCAAGTTTCAGCAGAATTATTTTCTGCTTTTAAAACTAACATTAGCAACGCATCTCTGTTGTACTTCTTGCTCCCTTTTCTTCATCTTGCTGCCTAAGATCAGGGTAGAGAGAGTAAACAGGTGCAGGCTATGGTTCTTTCTTCTTGTTTTTCTGTTAAATGCTCCCTTCTTTAGAAGTAAACAAGTGAACATGCAGCAACAGCAAGAAGCAGGAGGCTGGCGTCGGGCCCCCTACTGGGCCATGCATCTTGGCAAGTGGTCAGTAAGACAAGCCCTGTGGGTTAGATTCTTGGCTAATAAACATTTAAGCATATCTCCACTTCAGAAGGAAATTTCAACATAGAATCTATCAGATTTATTGCTTTCTGGAATTTCTGAGAAAGAAAGCAGTAGCCTTAAGTACAACAATCCTCTCCTACTCACCCACACAGACATTTAATTGTGGATTTAAAATCTACAATATTTTAGGCTTAAGAAGGAGTACAGCAAATTTTTAACAGTCTGTAAAACAAAAGCTAAGTAAGACTTCCTTCACACTTAGTTGCCAATGCTTTTGTAATCAAGAGGCGCTGATGTTAAAAGTTCATGTGAACTGAGATGTGTTCAGATTTGGGTCAGCTGATGCCAGAGACTAGAAGGCATGAAGCGTTCAATCTTCTCCATCAAGAAGCTCAAAGGTGACAAGAGTGTTCCAAAAAACTGAAAGACAAAAAAAAGCTATAATAAAAAATTATGCTGAAGTTAACAAGAGAGCTATTCATGGGTATATTACGCCAAACTTCGGCCTCTGAAGAAAAAATAGGAATATTTCCCAGCCTATGTCAGTCTAGGTATCCCACTATAATAAACTTGGGATATTGCCTGGCCAAGAAAAATTATCTCCTTTTCATTTTTTTAAACAAAAGCCTATATAAATATTTGTGTAAAACTTAAATTTTTAGTTTGAAACATATAATCCAATAAATCTGAAGAAATGAAGCAGCTGGTACTTTAAAAATAAAGATTTAAAAATGATGAGCCAAACCTACAAAATGTTCCAACAAATAGGAAGATTTAACCAATGTTTACAGAAGTAGTAGGATAAAAAATATTTTAAATAAGGTTTGACTGAAATACAGCATATTCAGAACTTTAGTTTCATTATTTTAAAAATATCCTTATTAGACACGGACAAATCATGAAAAAGTAGTAATCTTGATTCTTAGTCCAACTGTTTAAACTGTTATAAAAAGCCTAGTATAAGAACTAGGCTTTGGTATTGATATTGGACCTGGGTACTTGAGAGACCACCTGCTGCCAATTACCTCCCAAAGGCCCATTAGATCCCACAGATTAGGCCTCCTCTGGTTTCCATCTACTGGCCAATGTCATCTGGCTACTACCCGGAGGAGGGCCTTCTCTGTGGCTGCTCCGGCCCTTTGGAACGAACTCCCCGCAGAGATTCGGACCCTCACCTCTCTCCAGGCTTTCCGCAAAGCCGTTAAAACCTGGCTGTGCCGGCAGGCCTGGGGTTGACGAGTTCCCTTCCCCTCTCGAATCGTGTGACTGTTGACTGTCTTTTTAAATTCTCTTTGTACCTTGTTTGTTGTATTTCCTTCTTGTTTACCTCCCCCCCCCCCCGGTGGGTTTGTTAGCCGCCCTGAGTCCCTCCGGGAATAGGGCGGCATATAAATACAATAAACCTTATAACTTTATAACCTTATAACTGTAGTTCTATGAATTTATTCAGCCATCATTTATTAATCATATTTTTACAATCATGATTGCTGTCAGCAATCTGAGGCATTTAGTAGATCATACATCATAAAATTGATCCAGAAAGTTAACATAGATGAAAGTCATGCCAACATGGACATATCTGTAGAGCTTTGATGCAGAATTTTAAAAAAGCTGTTCTTATAATTTAATTTAATTTAATCATACTACCAACATACTACAATTCTTCATGTTTCAAAAATTATACACAGAAACAGAAAAAAATTATCAACCTATGGATGCTATCCTTCTCTCACACCAATAAAATAAATTAAGATACAATTTATAAAGACACATGAAATTTATGGAGTTCTACTTCAGATGGTTTAAATATAGAATTGGTTCATTACACATTTTAAGCCATATACATTTCTTGTAGATAAGCAAAAGCTTCTAATGTTTATAAATCTGAGATGTTCAGCAGCTGTGGAACAGCTTAAGTCTTCAATGTCACTTAATGAGCCTTAACAAAACAGTAAAGATATTTATTCCAGTTCTAAAATCCAATCATACAATTAAAAAGACTGGGTTTTTGAGATTCAAGGATCACTATCTATTTTAGATCTAAATAGAATCCAGATCTTTTAAAAAAATGTGTTGAACCAAACAGATTAAATGGCAATTGGGTGACAATTTAGTGCAGTATAAAACTAATTTTATTTAAAAAGAATACTCTGAGGAAAACTTGAAATTTCATTTCGGAAAACTACTTAATACATGTTACAACAAGTGGAAAAAAAGAAATCAACAAAATTCTATAAGACTTAAATTCTGTAAAGCTAAAGAAATTAAGAGTTCCTCCTAAAACCAACAGAAGGCAATAGAAAATAGAAATGCAGATTGTGCCAACTATGAATCGATGCCTTTTGATCAGCATTAGAAATGTCCACAATAAAAGCCATAAGATTACAACTGATATAGCTATACCTATAGAACAGGGGTGTCAAACTCGATTTCATTGAGGGCCGCATCAGGGTTCTGTTTGGCCTTGCGGGAATGGGGTGGGCACTGTCAGTGTGAATGTGGTCAGCTTGACATCACTCATGTGGGGGCACGTGTGATGGCCTGAGCGCTCCCTCTGCCAACAAAAATGGGCCCGCGAGCTGCGGCTGCCTCCTACAACCCTCTGCTAGCAAAAACAGAGCCGAATTCACATATGTTCCCTGGGTCCTTGGACGAAATGCAAAGTCAATTTAAATGTTATGGGCTTGAAAACAAAGTCTACACAGTAATAAAATTGTTCTAATGTACTTTTTTCTTTTGTTTATAGTTAAATTAGGCACAATTATTTTGGTAGTTAAGAGACAGCCTGAAATACTACAAGAAATTGATCCTATTGTTTTATATTTACATAGATAAAATCATTAGAACTGATGAATGTCTTTCTACAGTGTAACAATGTATGCAAGAAAACCATGTACGATTGGTATGCAAGAAAAATCATGCTGGCTTCTTAGAAAAGTTGAAATAAAAGAATTGTAGTGGAAATTAATATGCCATTAAGTATATACATCAATCAAATGAATCAGTACAGCAATCTGAAAATAAACTTTATTCTTTTTTTATCTAATATAATTTTTTTAATGAAATATGACAGACTCAATATTTATTAGTCTATGTAATTTTTCTAAAATCATACTCTATATAGCATGTTTATAAGAAAAGTTGGGAAGCAGTACAACAAATTATTACATAAGCATAATTTAAGCTAAGTAGGTCATAAACATCTTGCCATAATAGAATTCTATTTTGCTATATTCAGATCAGGCAATCTCATTTGTGGCACTTAAAAAAGATCTCCAGCTCTTTTGGTTTTGATGGTGCTGAAAAGTTCATTCTAAATTAACTGAAGACCAAGTCTTTTCTAAAACATTAGCACTTAACAAAATATGCTGACAGATCAATAAATATAAAATACTATAAGCTAAAAACGTTCTTTACAGGACTTTTGATTGGAGGGA
Source organism: Thamnophis elegans (assembly GCF_009769535.1). NCBI lineage: Eukaryota > Metazoa > Chordata > Lepidosauria > Squamata > Natricidae > Thamnophis > Thamnophis elegans. The sequence goes on from NC_045545.1 coordinate 59,836,717, forward strand.
ATGGGGATATTGATTATGCATGCTGTGAAGTTCACCCTGAAGTGTGTGGCTTTCATTCTCAGGTTCAATTTTCAAAAATGATGGCTTTTATATCTCCTCTATAATTAGAAGTTTCAAGCCAGAATACAGGCCTACATCTCCAATAAATTTTTCTTCTTGGATTTTGATCCAAGATGTTGAAGATCTTTAGGATCCCTTGGTTGTCCCAATCTCCTTTTGATTGTAGGTAGATCTCAATTCAGCCATAGCCTGAGCTTGAATAAGTAAATCAACTATTGGCTTTAACTAACATTCTTCCCTGAGGACCCAGACCTACTGACGCTATTAGATAATTTTTACTCAACTTGGAAGACCACCTTGGAGATAAAATTACAAAATATTGGCTTATCTATAACAGCTCTGCATTATTTGGGTTTTTCCAAAGTTAAAGAAATTGCCAAACAGCAAATAATTGATTTGCACAGATAATGCTGGGAACTTCTTCTTTTTAAGATTTGGGGGAGGGAGGTGCTAAAATAAACCTTTTGCCCTGCTAAATATTAAAACAATCTTGCTACTGCAAAATATTGTAAGGTTTTTTTTTCCCTAGCACATTTTAGCATGTCTTCATCTTTCCAGGAAGATATCTCTTCAACTCAGAGGGAGGGTCTGTCCCTGTCATTTGGGAACAAGTGGAACTATGGGCCATGTACTGCTGTGTTACAAATTTTGTCACTTGCATTTTACTTTATTTTTAAGCATGTTCCCCAGTAGAGTACATCCTACATTTAATTTCTTCTTGACCACCATAATAGTGATTTACCTTTAAATTGCCAAAATTTGTTTCAATTGGATTATTATTTCATTCAGCTGCATTGTTGAATTACTGGAACATGAGGACTATTATACAATCTAATCACAAACAAAATATGTAATCTGGCAATTGTATTTTAAACAAAAAACTATTTTGTTTACCCTGTGTTATTTTACATTACTCTGAGTATGTTTTTTGATAACATTGTAAAGTATTTTTACAATTTAGTCATTTAGTCTTAAATATATAATTTTTCATACATTTTATTTTTTATAATATAATCAGAAATTTTATGGATACATACATACATACATACATACATACATACATATGCATGCTATTCTGAACTGTAAGCTGTCAAGTTTTGCAATATGCTTATCAGCAAAATCAACAGGAAGCCAATTTCACAACAACTGTGTTACTAACTTAACTGCAGCGATTCCTTTAACTGATAAGAAAAGTTGTAAAATGGGACAAAATTCACTTAAATGTTTTGCTTTCACAAATTTTGGGGGTCAATGGTGGTTGTAAATCGAGGCGTACCTGTACATTACTGAAGTCATACCAAAAATATTTAACAATATATTGTATGCTGACCAATCCGTCATCAGATAATTAGTTATTTAGCAGTTCCAAGCAGTGGGAACATTATTTCTTTATCTATTATAAATGCTATAGGTATTTGTTTGCATATTTATGAATGTCAGTCATATTAGACTTATATTATACATTTATATCAGTAAAATATGATTTATTCAGACAATAATAAGTTTAGTTTTGCCACAAATTTTATTAGTTTATAAAAATATAAATACAAAAATAGAAAATGAAAATAAGAAAGCAAGAAAGAAGGGGAAGAGAAAAAGTCTGGGGTAAAAAGAAAAAAAGAAAAGCATTGACTTTGACTTTTTAGTACAGTAGAATAAGATGATAACATGTAACCTCATTTTTTTTTTACTTTTATAACATTTTATACTAATAATTTCTATAACCACAAATCTATCTAATCAGCAAATTCCAATAATTATTTTATTGACTGAATGTACTTTAAAATGTACTCTTTCTTTGGAGAGAGAGGAAAAGATTCTCAGCTCTAAGCAATATCCATCATACTTAATTCCTTAAAAGGGCAGGTTAGTAAACTGTATAAAACAGACATTAGAATAATTAATTTTCAGGGGGAGGAATGAAGAAAAAGATGGGGACACAAATACATTTTGCCATGGCAGTATTTAACCAATCTTGTTTTCTGAATTTGAATACTCTCAAATAAATAGCACTTTCTACTTTTATGGAAAAGCATAATGACAACTCATAATAGCAATCATCTGAATACTATTTAAAAGTTTGTCTATGGAAAAGATCCCAATTCAGCTGAAATTAAGTTAGCATTAAAGACAATTTGGACAAGTTTTAACTGGCTTTAATTTTAATTTGTGAAAACAAAACAAGAAGCACCTACAAATAAATGTACAGTGGTCAATTAAGTGAGCTGAAGTAGAATAATGCCTAAGAGTGATGGAAATTTAAATCTTGCAGTATAGAATCAGGGCTGAAATTTGTTGAAGGCTGTTAATGAGATTATGTAAAGTTCTTTGCATACAAGAACACAATGTTTTACTTTATAAATATTCAGATTACTTAATAATAAGCTGTACAGGAATTGAAAAGCCTCAGTATATGTTCATCTCTTCATGCTAGGTTTTAAAAAGTACATTAAAACAACCATTTCAAGCATGCTGCACAAAATAAAATTCCTTGATATGTAAGGGTCAAAATATCATTGGACAATTATATTTGTTGGTGATGTACCAACACTAAAATTCAAGCACAATTAAAAGTCATTCTTATGTGTTTCTAATTCATGATGTGGGCAAAATCCATATAAAGTAAACCAGAGTAACAATCTCACTGAAAGCTACATTTATCAATCAATGCAAATTTACAAGATAGAAAAGTATTTCTCTCAGAAACCTGTAGTTTATACCAACCTTAAAACTACTCAAAATAATGGATTTTACCTCTTAGTCTTAACTTTAGTTGACTGCAAATTTCACAGGATAAAACAAATCCATTTTTCTTGGCATTCAAGACCAAGGATGGTTCTTAAAATGAAACGTAAGCAAATGCAAGTTATCAACAGGAAAATGTTGCATACCTTGGAAACAGTCATCAATAACTGTTTTGCATTGCTTCGTAATAAAGCTACCCCTGTTACTTCAGCTCTTAGGAGGTACCATCTAAGATGAAAGGAGAGAGATATCAGATGGTCCCTAACTGTTGCATCCTACTTTCATCTGTAATAAGGCTACATTAAGATGAAGACTGCTGTGCAAAGTCAATATTCCATTATAGGTTTTCATAACATATAAATCTTGTGCACATTCATTTGTTTTATAATAAAGAACTCTTCCCCTTTTCGTGTTAAACAACCATGCCATCAGTTATAGTAACCCTACTTCCCAGTGGGACATCCAAAGCTTCTGGAAGGCAGGACTTCAAATTCTAAAGCCCTTTCCAGTTGAAACAAAAGTAGGCCAACATTTCTGTACCCCACTAGACTCCATTCAGTTCCATGGAGTGACTCTGCCAAATCTAGGTTGTTTGCTGTCATATTCCATTGTGCATACACTACAGCTATTAAAAGATTCTCTGTGGGTTTTGGCTTCTCAACAAGTTTTCGCAGTTTGGCTACAGTTTTGTCTGGCAATCTGATTGTATGGGAAACAATGGAAATATGATCCAGTAAAAATATAAAACCATTGCTATTCCACTAAATAAATATATTAAGTTTTATTCTTTTACAGGATTATGCATCGCTAACGGTACTGATTAGCCGATATTATCTAATATGTCCACTTAAACTGTTCAGTTTAAACTGTCTTTAAACTGAAATAGTGGCGAGTTTTTTTTTTTTTTAAATACAATTTGCATTCATGAGGGATTTGGAAGAATCTGAGTATGTACCAATCTTTAAAATTTAGAAACAGGTACAAAATCATATGAGTTTCTTTCACACACAACCTTGAGAGAAATGGTGTCTGGAATGATCCCATTGTTCTAGCCTACATAACACTGAATTCAAACTCCCTGTCAGCCATGAACCTAGAGTGAGGTCTCAAAGTTTATGAAGTCTTTTAAATTTTCAGTATTTTTTTTTATAAATATAGCCTAAACCACTCAATTAAACGAAAAAGTCAAAAACATTATATTCATTTATTAATGAAAAAAAATATCCAAGCTACATATTTGCGTGTGGCAAAGGTATTTGAGTCATATACTCAACGAATGGTTAAAGCAGAAGAAAGTTAATGTTTGTGAATGGTCAAGTCAAAGTCCTGACCTTAATCCTAGAAATTAAATCCTTGTGGAAGGATTTGAAGCAAGCAGTTCGTATGAGGAAGTCCCTAAGTTGAAGCTGTTCTGTTAGAAGGAATGGGATACCATTTAGAACTGATCATCATATGTCAGAAATGTTTAATTGCAGTTCATGGGTGGGCACGTCAGAAAAGAAAGATTCACATACTTTTGTTACGCAAAATTATGTAGCTTTGGATAATTTATTTCAATAAAGAATGAACAAGTATAATGTCTTTGTTTAATTGGATTCTCTTTATCTAATTTTAGGACTTATGTGAACAACAGATCATGTTTTAGGTCATATTTAGGCAGAAATATTGAAAACTCAAAATAGTTAACAACATTTTAGTACACTGGGAATTAGGGTTGGTGGCTAAAAGCCATATATATCACATTTCACTTCTTGGAAAATGGGCAGCAATCAAATTCAGTTACCAGGATGATTTTTGTCTAATAATTAATGGAGACCTGGGCTCACTTTTATGAAATATAAAATCTATTTAATATCCAAATCAATATCCAAATAATATGGAATCCATATTAAATCTGTTTTATATGAAACATAGGCCATAGAATGAAAATAAATAAGAAAGCAAAAAAGAAAACAAAAAAAGACTGAGCCTGCTATGAGATGTCCCAAGGCAAGGGGGACAATTACAATGCAGGGTGTTTGTTGTATTGTTTTTGTTTTTATGATTGCTGTTTATTACTTTTACGGTTGTTGTAAGCTGCCCAGTCTTTGCTTAAGCAGTGTTACTTAAGATGGGTGGCCATATAAATCAAATAAAGAAATAAATAATTAATAAATCATATTTAATTTAGCTTCAAAGGTTAAAAATGTTTAATTGAGTCTTTTTAAAACAACTCTTTGCTCATGTGTGTCAAAAGTTCAACACAGCTTCAACAAGAGTTATTCAGCTGCTCAAATGTTCTACATTTAAAATGCATAAGAACAAAACCATCCTTAACCTTTTAGAAGATTGGAAAATGAATGGATTCAATCTATAACTTCAGGGTCAACAGGATTATGCAAAGCTTAGTAACTGAGTATAGCAAAGGAACACCTTTTTTAGCACACCTCCTACAAACAGCAGTGCCTTTTGGGGCACATTTCAAAGATCTATAACACTGTGTCCATAAGCTATTGTTTGCACCATCACAATAGTTAATTATCAACAGATCATACTTCAGAGACCACAATTTTACAGACAGCTCAGACACACAGTACATCCACTGCTATGATTCTAGAGCTCCTCATAGCCCCAAAATAGCCATAATACTTTCCAGAGATAGTGTGCCATTTTAACTGGCATTCAAGAAACTCAAAAACAAAGGATTATTTTATTTTAACTGGCACTCAAATTATGAAATAACATGAGAAAATTAGATTAAATGCCAATTTAAAATTTTATTCCAGTTAAATAATGTTAACCTCATGGAAATGTCTGTATGTTTAAAACAATCTTGCAAATCTTCCTTTTGCATGGAATCTCCAATACTTATTCAGTATTCTAACCACCCATACCCCATTTTTTTTCTTCCAGACCCAAAATAATCAATACCTAATGGCAAATAGAAAAACTAAAATTTAGTAAATATTTTGTTAAAGATACACACAGAATTACATTAAGATGGATTTCTTAAAAGCTATGGATATTCAAACAAAAGTTCAGTGATATTATTTATTTTATACAGATCCACTAATCATGAGAAATAATTGAAACCATAGCCTTATTTGACATAGCATATGTAAATAATTCTATTTACTTCTGAATAGACAATGAAAAACTCTCACTGTATCAATTATCCCAGAATGAAATATTTTTTAAGTGTAAAGGTAAAGATAAAAACTTCCCCTGTCCAGTCATGTCAGGGTGTGTATGTGGGTGCTCATCTCCGTTTCATAGCTGAGGGAGTCAGCATTGTCCAAAGACATTTCCATGGTCAGGTGGCCAGCATAACTGTTTGCTGAGGTGCACAGAATGTTATTACCTTCCCACCAAAGTGGTACCTATTTTTCTATTCGCATTTGCATGCTTTCAAACTGCTAGATGGGCAGTATCTGCAGCAAGGGGAGCTCACCCCATTGAACAGTGCTCAGGTCTTGAACCCAGGCTGTCAGAATTTCCAGCTGATAAGCTCAGCATCTTTAACTGCTCAGCTATCACATCTCCTGTTTTTAAAATATAGGTACTTATTAAAAAAAACTGTAGGTAAATACTGTCTTTTTCTATCATATAGGTAGTGGTGATTAAGTGATTATAAATAATGAAGTATGTTCTTTTCTCAGAAATGTTAAATGTGTCTGGGTAACAACAAAAGCCATTACTACTTTAATCAAATGACAGCAGTAATCACACATGATTTTCCAATTCCAGAGCAAGATTACAGTGTCAGAGCAAGCAGAACAAATGAGTTAAATCAATTTACATCTTAAAAATGAAAGCTGCAATCCTAAAATTCATCCAGAAGTTAATTGCCTTTAATTCTACATCAATATGGAATCATTTTTCCTTATTAAAAATTGAGTTAAAGAAGGGAAGGAAGATGACTAGTCCCCTTCAATTTTATAACAAATCACTTTGTTATGATTATAAAAAAATATGGGAGATGATAAAACTGAAATAAAATGGAAAACATCTGCAAATTTCAAAGAGGCCTTCCTACTGTCCCTTTTGCCAGTTCAACACTGCTCAGTGATGTTTTAAGCATCAATTTCACTGGAAAACATTTCAACAAGTAGAATTTTGAATGTCATTCACAAATAAAATAACCATATAAAAGCTAAAAGCAAATATTAATCAATTCAAGCTTTTTGTACTTATCATATGCTATTTGTTAAAAGTACTGATTGTGGCCATCTGTTAATTGAATGATAACGCTTAGTAGTCCACTCCTGAACATTGTACAGAACTAATTTTTAAAGTTGGGGGCGCCCTCTGGAGCAGACTTGTAGCAACACAGATGAGTACAGAGTGGAAGAAAGCAAACAATTATTTGTTGCTTGTTAATGTAACATTTTACCTTATTATACAATTTGACTGATACATCTTCAGAAATCACAATTTTATTAAAGCAATCCTAATAAATCAGATTTGCTTTTTCTTCCCAATAACAAATCCAGCAATATTTTCCTACAATAATTTTTAAACTTGGTGTTAACTAGGTTTATTTATCATACAAACTGATTTTAGTAATGCCTAATTAAAATGAAATACTGATTACATGAGACTTTGATATACAAATGAGCAATTCTGTTAAGTTTCAACATTCTATTCATTACATTATCTGACTACTTGCTGAGGGACCAATTATTTCTCCTTTTTTTAGCTTTTTTAAGCTTATATTTCAACATAGCTCCTTTTGGTTTTATTTTATGGTACTATTTACTGATATAAAATCCTTTATTTTGTATTATAATGAAAATTTGCTTTTGGGGAGAATTTGTAAAGAAGTATCATTTAGTGTCATCAAAAACCACCATAGAAGAGAAACTAAACACTACTAGAATAAATCATACATTATTTTACTAACTATAGTATGTACTATTTTAGATTCAGGTTGGTTTCATAAAATGAATATCATAAAATATAATTTTGAATTTTATTAAAGAGAAATAACTCTTGATGAGTCCAACTATGTCCATCAATATAATCTAAGAATTCATTACTAGATTTGTATAATATATATTTCTTGTTTCTTTTAATTTAAGGAATACTTATGCATGATGTTCACAATTCGGAATAATAATTCTATTTTTCTAGCTAGTTTTAAGCCTGTTTTTTGAGCTCTATTTAAAAACTCATTGAAGTTCACTGCAAGTTTGTAGTAAAAGTATTTGGAAATTCAATCTACAAAAAATTGTATCTAAAGTAATGCAATGAGTTGAAGTTGGATGTTAGGTGAAACAAAGTCTCTTTTTCTCTCTTCAAACAGTGTCAAGATTACTAACAGAACAAAAAAAAACCCGAACATAATTTCAGATTTAATCAATTGTACACATAAATTGAATTTTATTTTCAAATTTCAATAAATATATATTCTGAAAATACAAGTAAAAAATAGGAAAATTCTGCATGGTTCCAATTTCACTATATCAATTAATCTATTACTCTATATTTTCCTTAGGGAAGGTGAAACGTTTGCAGGTAGACTTGAATTTATGGTACCAACATTTAGGTCATAGCACCATATTACAAATTCCATTCAGTTCCCCCAAAAAGTTTATTTAGTAGGCAAAGAGAAAAAATACAATTATTTATTATAATATATTTGTCCAATAACAGGAAGGGATACTGAGGAAAAGTTTCTTCTTGCCCAGAGAGCTTACAATCTAAATATTTTCATGCTGATGAAATAAACATTAATTATTAAGAAATTCTAACAGTTACAAAAACATTATTTGAAATGGCTGAATAAGGTTCCCAAATTTAAAAGCCCAAAATTGTGACACATTAAACGTTGCTTCTTAATTTAAGGCAGACTAAATCAATCTTAAGATTTTCATCTGATCTTTTATCATTTTTTCTTAAACGAGAAAAAGAAACCATAATCAATGTTGAATCAGATTTTTAGATGTCTGTGGCTCTATTTGTAGATGAAGGTCTCAATTTCATTCAATTTCTGCATGCCTCACAAACATCTTAAGAAAACCCTGGAGTAGAGACAATACTTACAGCTTTAGCAAAAATGACCATGAGCTCTGGAAACTGGTGTGTGAGGAGGGCTAACATTGCTGTGAAAGAACATAGCCCTGCTGTAAAATGGATGAAAAAAGGAAGATCTTTCTGGGGATACACAGATACATCATGAAATGCTGAAAGAAAGAAACAAAGAAAAAGAAAAGAAAAACCAATTATTTGATGAATTAGGAAATGTTGCCACATTTTTCTTCAGAAAATCTTACTGGAAACTTTTCTACTATAATGAAAATCACAATTGTATTCTTAAATTTCATTTTAAGTAAAACATAGGAGTTGAAGACTGACCATTGTTGAACACTATTAAAGTTTGCTCTAAATAAAGGTTTCTAAAGGGGTTGGTTAAGAGCCGGAACACATTTTATCAAACTTTCAACAAGCTGAAAGAGGACTCTATTTAAAAAAAGCAGGTCGTGAGTATCCTTTCTACCTTTCCTAAATTGAACATAAAGCACATGCCAAAGAAGTTAAAATAGTTCAATTGCTACCATTATATTTTGTGTCACTGCAGCTATATACTAGGTTAGGAAACATTTATAAGGTAATATTATCATAAGCTATAAAGAATATTTATCTTTCACTTATTTGCTTGTTTTTAATACTGATTTTTAATATATTTTATAGCTTTAAAATGTAATTGCATTGTTGTTTATTTAATGAATTTATTATTAATACTGAATTTAATACAGTAACTGGATATTATTTATTTATTAAAATTGGGTCTTACTGTCACAATTGTACTTTATTTTATTTATATATTGTATGTTGTTCTGTTCATATGACATTAAAAAATCTCCAGATTTCTCTTTTATACTATCACAAGTGGAAGCCTATATAGATTTCTGAATTTCTCTTTTAAGTCTCTGTATTTTAAACTAACAATAACTATATACTCTAAAATATCCCATTCAAATAGAGATTTCCCAATACATTTTTAAAGTTCTTCCTTTTTCAGATAAATAAGTAATCAGTACTAATATTACATACATACATACATACATACATACATATATATTGTTTATTAAAAAATGAATAGGCTATTGAAAGCAACATAAAATTGCTCTGTCAGTCTGATCTACTTTTATAATACATTGTAGCCCCATTAAGCAGACTCTGTTGCACCTTAAAATATATTTTGAGATCAGTCTTACATATTTTCATCATTCACCAAAACAGAAGTTTTGTTTGGCAATAATCCATCTATTTGTTTGCTTGTTTATGAAATTTATTAGGCCACCTAACTCAACAATGTGACTCTAAGCATATGGCATAAAAAACAAACAACATATCAAAGAACAAATATTCCCTCCATAACATTAAATATGTACAATATATAAATACAAAATATAAAACAAAGCTCAAACAACAGAGTAAAACAACCAAAAAGCCAGTTCAAGTGGACCCTAAGGCCTGGAGGAAGGGCCAGGACTTAATAGCTTTACTAAAGGGAGCAGAGGTACCTGTTGAATATGGTCTTTGTACGTCTGTAGGTTGTGTGTGTGTGTGAGAGTGTGTTTGTGTGTGTGTACAACATTAATTTGAAAACACCCTGACATTTAATCTTGGCTTTAAAACATATTATGCTTAAATACAAAGTTGATCATAAATAAAATGAACAGGAATGCATGAGTTACTGTGCTGAAATGTCTGCATGCATAGGAGTTTAATTATAATGGAAGCTTAGTGCTTAGATTTATCCACTAGCCAAAGTATTCCTTGTGCAATATCCTGCATGAGTGAGAAATGACTAATTTAAAGCAGTCTGGGGAATATTTTAATTAATTTTAAGTACAGCTTTTTGAGATGTAATCTTTACCATCTATCCAACTGCATCCATCTATGGCAGATGTGTTCCTTGGCTGTTCTGGTTACAAGCATTCCTTATACTTTTTTTTTTTAAAGCCAGACTCCTTAAGTTACCATTTCACAGAATCTCAACAGCAAATACTATGAACTTTATAAAGCTTTATAAAGCTTTACAATTATGTGAAAAATTTACACCCAGCAACAGAAACATTAGTAAGGTATTTTCAGACTGCCTAACACCATCAGTCAATCTTTACAAACTTTGCAAGAGTTTAATTCATATTTATGATAAACTAGAACTGCAGTGCTGAAGACAAACAATATAACTTTGAAGCCATTATATGCAAATGCTTAAGGGAACAACATTTATTTAAAAGGAGTTTCTAAATTATCTGGAACATTAGATATATCAATTTTAGGAACTATATGTAAGAACCTTTTACATATATTATCTTCAATTCCATAATCAATTCTGATCCTAATTGTGGCCATTAGTCAAGGATTATCTAACTAAACAGCAAAATGTCACTATAGTTAGCATGGAATACTGTGTATAGTATTTGTATAGAGGGTAACAGTCTAATTTTTATCTGATTAAAAAAGGATTATATAAAATCTACAGTTGGCAAAACTGAGCAGTAGAGTCAATATCCAATATTCATGGTTTCATTTCTTCCAATGATACATTCTTGATTGTTTGATGTATATGTATGTATGTGTATATATATCCCTATAGCTCTATCTCTCCCTGTGTATGTAGATGTACATGTATGTATTGATATGTTTAGGTGTGTGTCTATACATACACACACACGCACACACAGAAAGAGAAGGAAAGAAATAGAGGGAGAGGGAGGGAGGAAGGGAGGGAAAGAGAGAGAGAGAGAGAGAAGGAAATCCAAGAAAGTCATTGCTGGATGGAGTTAAAATTTGAAATGAGAGAAAGATATAGCGAGCTCTGTTGGTAAAATTAACACATTAATTTTAGTTTAATTTTTCTTTTTATTATTTCATACCTCCAACTCTTTTAGTTATTACTTTTTATTTCCTTCTTGCCTCTTCAAAAATGGAGTACGAATCTTTGTTTCATTCTACACTATTCATATATGTTCAGATTGCCCGTTGAAAAAGAAGCAAATACCAACTGAAAAAGCCTTACTATGGACTCACAAGATTATTAGTATAATTTGCAATTCCTATAATTTGAAAACTTTGTTCAATAAATGCTTCAAATGTCTGTTCTGATCTGAGGATATGAGAACAAGTAACACTTAATGTCATTCCCTTGAACTAAGCAATCAGTCAAATATGTATCTAAGGAAGGTAATTTTATTCTGTTCAGCTGAAGCAAAAATATCTTTAATTCAAATATGCAGATAATTTATCACATATTATTCTTTTACATCTTGGAAATAAAAGAAAATTGCAAGTTATTTTCATATATTATTTTTTGGTCTCCAAATGCTATTTGTATACAGTTCTAACTTTCCTGATGACTGATTATTCAAGCCATTGCTAATGGAAATCAGAAGACCAAGAACATCTTAAGGGACTAAGGTTCCTCACCATGTTTTATAAAGTAAAATTTTCAATGTATAAAGGGAGCTGCACTGCAAAGACTACACATTGTAAATTTAACATAAAGAGAGATTCTACTATAGCAGATCAATACTATCCTTCCTCAGTGTCATGTTTAAAATTAACAATATTTAAACCTATAGATGTATGGAATATGTTTGCATAGAAATACAGTATACAAAGGCTATACCTTAGATAAAGAAAAATATATATGAAAAATGCCACTTACTTGGTAATAACTCTCTGTCTGCTGTCTCTGTGCAACTGGGATAAGGATAAAATAGATGTCCCTTTTCTAATGGATATGGAATCATCCTAAATGCTGAAAGAGAGGTAAAAATGATTGGCATCAAGTCATGGAAAAAACTGCTTTATAATTTCTACAAATGTTACATACATATATAGGATCTTGGTAAAGTCATTTCTCAGTGTAGTCTATAAAAAGGATAAGAAACTTGTCCATGAGAATTTAGAAAGTAATTATAAGTATAAAATACAGTGAGATTTGACTAGCAGCCACCAAAACAAAATACAAGAGACATTTTAAAACAGATATTTAATAGGAAAACATATTTAAGTTTGCTTTGACAAACCTGCAATCAAACTCTTTTTAAGCAATGCCATAATTTACTCATCAAATCCCCTAAATTTACTTTTAGCAACTAGTAACATTCTTCACAAACTGAACCGCATTTAAATATTGCAAATAGTTGGATATTTAACAGTGGAAGATCACTGAGATTCAAATAAATATGATGATACTTCTGACCTCTTTGATTTCAACACCTGCCTTCACAATGACATCCAAGTACTATTAGACAGGAAAAATAATAAACTTCAAAATACCTTACAAATTATATCATGTTACTTTGATATAGAGGCTTTGCTTTCTATATAGCCTAATAATGAATTAAGGATTCTATTCAGCTTAGAAAAGCTTTGTTGGATGGTACAGTATAAACAAAGCAGCAACTTGCAAAGTATGCCACAGTGGGATGATACAAAATGATTTCCATGTTTCCACATAGTAGATTTTGCCATAATTTAAGAGTGAGAATTCCAAAGACTGTCTGGAAATTGATAGTGAAACACATGTTAAAATTAATTTCTGATACTATTTCTATATAGTTTATTTACAAAAATAATCATCTCCAGAAATCAGCAGTTTCCTCTAACTGTTCTGAAAACTATAGATATCTTTAGGTTGTGGAGCAAAAAATTTATCAAGCCTGGCTACTTGTGATGTATTTATAAGAAATCTTAGGAGATTTCTTATAATCCATCTTGTTTCCCAATAAAAGAACAATTAAATTCAATGAAACTTGGGGAGTTTAAGAATGGCATTTTATTTAAATGCATTTTATTTAGCAGCTTTAAAAACAGAAATGTAGAAAAGCAGACTAATAATATCTGTTCAACAGAGAAATTTGGTGAGGGAAGAAGAGAGATTTATGAATTTTTATTTTTCTTAGGAAAAAACAAACTTTTAAAACAAACATCAATTTCGTCTAAGGTTTGTAATACTAATAACAACTGTCTTGTTTCCATAAGTCAACAAGAGATCATGGTTTCAAATTTTAATTTACTATCAAGCTGTTGTTTATTATAAGTCATCAACAGATTATGACTACCATTAAAACAAACTATCAATTTAAAAATCCTGCTAAAATGTGTCAGATAACGTTTTATTGTATTGTATTGTATTGTATTACACTAGTAAAAAAATAAGTTTATATTACTGACAGAATACTTACTGCCTTCCCATGTGCAGTGCAGCAAGTTAAGGGCCCCTTCTATTCGCTTCCAGTGCTGAAGATGGAAGAATGCATAGGCTACTGCTTCACTGTCCCCCCGCTTCAGAATATGTTCAGGAGGCAAAATTAAGCTTTTCATTTCTAGCAAGTACTGGCAGAAAAAATTAGAAGTGATGAGGAACTATTCTTTGTAAAAATAAATAAATTACTGTAATCTTGATTTGTATACCAGAAAGAGAAAGCACTGCTTGTAAGAAAACGTGAATTATTTGGCAAATTCATTTTTTTTTTTAAAGTGGGGGCTATATTTCACAGTGGGAAAGACCAAATCAATTTAATGTGGATATTTTATTTGGAAACAGTATTGTTAGGTTCACTGCTTTGTGCAAAAGCTTGATAAAGATTTAAATTATATGCCTTCAAAAATATTATCCTGGTAAAAGATAATTCTGATAAAACGATTTGTGTACAAAATAGAATAAGATAGCAGCTCAAGCAGACAGTTTATTAGGGGAGTAATGCAAGTGTTGGAGATTATTACAAAAGTATAGTATTACATACTTTCATACATATAACTCAAAAGTGATGTGCTTGCTCATTATAGTTATCTATTACCAAGTAGGTTTCAAATGAAAGTCTCCAATTCCTATTCTGAAAAAAGCAGCAAATTTAAAAACTGATGTTTTTGCTGCAATGTTCTTCCTTCTGTCCTAATATTGCAACTGAAAATACTTTCTAATTGAGTTCGTTATTGATTCTAAACCTGAAGCAGAAAGTAAAATAAATGCATATAATAAATTATTTTTAAATACTTAGAATGTATTTGTAAATGACACTAATAACTATCTCCTTCCAGCGTTATTTTGGATTCTTATCAGCCAAAAACTACAGTACCCTGAAAATATTTTATCCATGTGAAATGTGTCCTTGAGAAAAAGCCATTTGTAATCATTCAATTAACTAATGCCTACAATATATGAATTAGCCCATTCCATTTAGTAATAGTCATTTGAAGTATTAGGTACATTATTTGGTTGTACTCAATACTTCTGTTGACTCTAAGAATGTAACCAAGAAAACTCTTAAGAATGTAACCAAGTTGTTGCTTTACTCCATCAGATACCATGAACAAAGAGATTATTTACTAATTCAGTTTAGAGGATTTAACTTTCCCCATTTCAGGTTGAAGGAATGTAGCCAAAGTTGTGATGGTGAAACAAAATGCATTTACTGCCTGACTGATTCTTCTCTTAGTGCTTGAGTCTATTTACTGGAGGGCAATACTCTTACTAATCCTATTTAATTCTTTTTGATCATTTTTTTAAACCACTAAGGAATCATTCACATATTGTCAATGTGAAAGTCGTTTCAAATATCCAGCCTCTATTATAATTGTTTTTAGTTCATGAAATTATTAGCTTGGTGTTTATTTATAGTTTTTAGAGCCACAGTTACCTTTGATTAAAATAATCTTTTAATCAAACTTAACAGTGAGCCTAAAAAATTTGACATGTTTTTTTTCACAGCCCTTGACATATAACTCACATTAATACAAAAAAATTAAATCTGAAAGTTTTATTAGATAAGACTATAAAAGTATTACTATGACATCAGTTTTCTTGATATGTTATACCAGTCAGAAGTACATAAAACATATTAAACTCCTCAAAGACACAGTAGTCCTGAAGCAATAGGACAGACATTATTATTATTGGATAATAATACATCTGTCTTCTACCCTAAAAGCAGAAGCTAGAGAAATGAGACTACCTGAAATGAATTTGCTATGCTTTTGATCAATCATGCAAGGGAGTAGAAAATCCTTAGAGCAATTAGCTCTCCCAATGCATATTCAAGAAAAGAGAAGACTAGATGAATAAAGTCAAACCTCAAGAAAAGAACCATTTGAACACCCTGATTATCAAAAGAGGATTAAGTCCAGGGATAAGCCATCCTTCTATTACTAAGGCTATAAAGGTAATATATTATCAGTGACAGCAATGGCTATTTGAAGTTCCAATTCCTGTAGACACATTTATTCAGGAAAAGATGAATTGGGCATAAAATTTCTTGTTCTGTTTCCCCCCACCCCCAATTGGGCAATACAGATTTTACAGAAAGTCTTTAATCTGTTACACCTACATATATTAAAATAAATCTAAGTATTCCAAATATGCTCACTAGAACAAAAATAATTAAGAATATATTTATATAATTATTTTGATATTTCCCTTATACAAACTAAAGATAGAATCCTTTCCCTTTACATACTGGGATAATCATGGAAGTGCCAATGATAGAAAGAATACTTTTTTATAATGGTCATACAAAATTATGGTTACCGGGATATACATTATTTGCCCACTTGTAAGTGTAATCATATATACATGTCCTAGAGGGAGAAGATTACACAGAACCTTTACAGTCTGATTTCAGACTGGGATATAGTACTATGACAGCATTGGCTGTTCTTTTGTGGAGTTGGAAGGAGGGGAATGCACCCATCCTAGCCTTTCCTGATAATTCAATGGTCTTCAATATCTTTCACCCTCGCAGTTCAATTTGGGAGACTGTTATAGGGTTCAACTTCTTCCTCTTGCTTCCCTACTCCCCTGTTATCTCCTGGATTTTATCTGATGATTTTAATGGGCTTTATTGCAAAGTTGTCTATTCATACATATTTCATTCACAATATATTATGTAAAAAATGATTTAAAAAAATTATAAAACACACAAATTATTTTGGTATTTATAAGATCAGTGAAGATATTTCAATCCTATTTAAATGTTATCAGCATTTAATCAACACTTGTCTTTGAAGAGGGAGCTAAGGGATGTACTTACCTTTGGAACATGAGGGTTAAATTCTACTGCTCTATGTATTGCTTCTACAGCATTAATTTCGGCTGTGCTAAGTCCCCTTCTAGAAGCTGTTTCTGGAGAAAACCTATAACAACATTCCAAATTTGTTATATTACAAAACAGAAACAATTCATAATCCAGCATCTTAAAAAAGATAAAGCAATGATAAAAAATGATAGGATAAAGGTTTAAATTAGTAATATTAATATCCTTATACCAGAAATAAAGAACTAAGCCTTGTTTCTACTTGTCAAATGTGTGTGTGTGTGTGTGTATGTGTGTGTGTTTGTGTGTGTGTGTGCATATCTAAAATATATGAAGTTTTCCTTGCTTCACAAACTGTTTCAGGCAA
The DNA here is from genome assembly GCF_009769535.1 of Thamnophis elegans. NCBI lineage: Eukaryota > Metazoa > Chordata > Lepidosauria > Squamata > Natricidae > Thamnophis > Thamnophis elegans. Next base: position 59,853,922 of record NC_045545.1, read on the forward strand.
AATACTAATAAAGATTGTTTGGCTTAATATGTTGTAAGAATCCAGCCATTGTGGTGTATTACTGTAAGTATGGTTAGTGTTTTGCAATTCTATCTATTTATGGCTATCCAATGGGTTATTGAAGAAATAGTCATTGAATAACCATAAATAGATTGAATTGCAAAACACTAAATAAGCCCAATATATAGCTAAACTAGCCAGGAAAGCAAAATCAAACTTAAATTTTAATTACTCTACAGAAATCAAAACAGCACACAAATTTTTAGGTATGGCTTCCCCAAACTTTCAAAAAAAAATTCTGAATTTTAAATATATGCAGAGTATTCATATCAAATATTTAAGCCATTTTATTTACTTTTAAGAAAATCAATTTCATATTAACCAAGTTTTATTCCCTTTCGAATGCTGCTTCCAGCATTCAGGTTATATGTAGCCCTTGGCTTGCATAAAATGGCAAACTCTGGCAAAGGTCAGTGCTAACTTAGAATAAGAAATTAGATAACCAAATATTTGTAATTCGCTTTGCCACTTTCCATAACACAGTTTTGAAGTGGTTCTTTGGAAATGAATAGTGTGCGTATCTACTATATATGATAACAATTGAATTTGTGTGCTTATATATTGCATATTTCTATATTTCAATTACTTTTTAGCAGCAATTTGGCAGGAAAATAAGATGTAATGAAAAAGATTTGCTACGTAAAAAGTTTTTATTTTAGAATAATAACATTGGGTAAATGCTATGTTGATTTTTTAAAAAAAAGAGGAGCAAAGATATTTAATTTATTTTATCTTTTATATCAATTTGGAAGCAAAACTGCCATGGTGCAATAATGAAAATCTGTTATAACTGTTTTACTGTATATCAATATGCCAATCAAATATTTCACTTACCTATCTGAAACTGCTCTCGCTTTTAAGAGTGCTGCTGTGTAACATATTGCTGCTGATTTTGGAAGGCTGATATCTATGGAACAATAAATTGTTGTCTTTAGATCCTAAAGTAAGAAACATTTCAAAATCATTCCTTCACTGAACAGCAATTTATACAGGAATTTATCTATATATTAGATATATGAGATTAAATCTGAAAGCCAAAAATCAATCATATACTGTACTTCATCCAATATTTCCACATTTAATATATTCAGCCAAGGTAGAGTTGCAGTGAGCATACGAGGTTTGGGCTGGGGAGATTGATTGAGTGCTTTTACAAATTTATATAGCCATATATCTCCCAATGAACTCTAAGCGATGAATAAGCACCTTATAAACATATGCCTCAATAGGCAAGAGGCTCCATTAATTCTATTGACATTCCTACAACAGTGCCTAGGGGAAACCAAGACTTCATGGACTTTCAAAAGTACTTCAGGGATGTGACCTTCCAAATCTCTAGGACACAGCTATTCCATAAGGCAGGTACTATAATCAAAAAGCCTGGCTTCCAAAAACCCACCAGATTATACTCTTCTATCAAAGGGACCTGAAGCATGCCCACTCTACTGGATTTAGTGTAAGAGAGCGAAATCTTTGGGCATTGGCAATCATGCTAATGACCTCAACCCTCAACTCTAAATTATACTCAGAAGCAACTGGGACACAGGATAGCTCATCAGGCAGTAGTTACATGGGATCTACAATACTGCATGTGCTGCATCTTTCTGGACCACCTAAAGGTTCTGAATGCTTTTTAAGGGCAGCCCCATGTACAGTGTGCTTAAATAACCCAACTGGCAGGTGATTAGGGTATAGGTGACAATGACCAGTGCCTCCCAATCTAGGAGTGGGTACAAATGGAGCATGGGATGCATTTGTGCAAAGTCCTATCTGGTCACAGCTGCCACCTGCTAAAGGCACTAGGGCAGAAAGATTCCAGATCAAGTCCATGCCTGAGGAAATGTTAACCCATCCAAAATTAACAATGGAAGATCATTAGATTCTTGGCGGAGAGGAAGGCTTAAAACCCACAGCCATTCAATCTTGAACTAAAGAGATTCAAGTCCTCACTTGATCACAGAGCTCATTAAGTGACCCTTAACAGTTACTTTTTCTCAGTTTAACTTATCTCACCATAGAAATAAAAATGATATACAACCTTGAGTACCCAAGAGAAAAGTCAGGATATAAATGCAGTAATAATGAATATAGTAATAAATAATAATGGATTTCTACAACAAAAGTTCAGACCTCCAAATAGGTCATGTGTAGTTTTAAAACAAATTTCTCTTGTTGTTATGATTTGAATTATAGGTACAAGAAAGAGAGAAATGCATGATCTATATTCTACTCTTTTGAACCAGTTGCAAGTTACTATTTTGTTTCACAGCTTCATATTATCTATAACTTTTATTTTTCTGGATTACTAAAGACCTACACAGCCAGTGATCTTGCTTCATAAATATGTGTTCCTAATGTTCATTTTATTTACCACAATCTTTACTTCAAACAATAACCATCACCTAATTTTCTCCACTACACAATCATACTACCCTCCCTATTCCCACTGTTTATTGCCAATGCAGAAACATAAACTTCGTAATTATTATACATTCTTACCATCATACTTTGCTAGAACTGCCTGGACATCAGCATAAGCCTGCAGCTCCAGAAGTGTTTCTAGGAGGTTTTCATGGATATTCAATACACTTAGAACAGGAAATTCTTTCATTAACTATAAACAGGAGGAGAAAAATATTTTATATAAAATTATAGTTTGGTAAAAATGAGTGTAAACTACAGAGAAGTAGACAATACACATTTGCAAGGGTTTTTTTAAATGCCAGAAACGGAAAGGCAGAATAAGGTAAGCAAAATATCTTGCCAACATGAAGGGGAAAAAAATAAGCTATGATTTCATTTAAATAGACACCAAGTCACAAAAATCCAACTCAGCTTTTAAAACAAGCAAAGTCATCTAATTGGAAAAGTCATAGAGTGAAAATGACCGGAAATGCATCCTGATAATCTTTAATATCCAAATGAATCAGAAGGTAGAGGCTAGCATAACCACTTTTAAAAAACATTCATACACAATAATGATGTAGAAAATATTGTAAATTTAAAAAATCATTTTTCAAGTTATGAAGACTGTAAGCTGACAACAGTCATTTTGACTATGGCAGATAGAAGTATAATAATTTCAAAAATTGTTATTTCAAATTAATTACATCTGTTTCTTACTCAAAACTGATTGATTTGACCATCCTACAAGTGTTTTGAGTTCAATTTACATGCCTTTACTATGCAAATTTAAACCACCCTTACAATTACCAGTATTTTTAATCACAATACACTACAGATCTTCTTTTACCTAGTAAATTAAAACAACTAAAACTGAGAAAATGAAAAAACCACTATTTCTTTAAAAACTTCCATGTAAATATCTCACTTACATCCCTCATCATTTTTGCTGCTTCTTTAATTCTTCCAAGTTTTCTTGCACACATAGCTAGTCTTCTTTTCACATAAACCAATACATTGGTATCTCTTCCTGAAAAGAGATTCAGCTAATGTATTATTGTCAAAAGTTACCATTGTCTCTGAGGTTTTATTTACATTTGCACAGTATAACTTGTTATTTTGTCTAAATAAATAATAAATAAATAAATGTTTTACTTTCATTTTTAATACTCATTATACATGGGATTCTAATAAAATACTATTACATTGGGGGAAAATATATTTTATGTTGATATTGCTATATACATAAAGATTGTGTTTGTAAAAACTAAAAGAGGTATTCTTTTAAATTTTCATTCGTTTATCGCTCTTGCAACTTTGAATGTTTGCTGAACAAAGAATTATTGAGCAAGATGTGATAGAATGTGCACCTGAAGAAGCAGTTGGGAATCATCGCAGAATAGGTTTCTCAGCCAAAAGACAACTGAGAAGGATTTCAGAGAAAATCCCAAATTAAGGCACTATGCTAGATGGGAGGAGGGGTAGCCACACCCTGAATCTCTTAACGCCCGTGATGGTGAACCTATAGCACGCATGCCACAGGTAGCACCCCGAGTCCTTTCTGTGGGCACACGAGCCGTTACCTCAGCTCAGCTCCACCTTGCATGCGCACGTGCCTCCTGCCGAGCAGCTGGTTTTCGGGTCTCTGCCACGCATTTGTGGGGGAACGGAGTGCATGCGGGAGATGTGCGTGCATGCGTAGGGGGCGGGAGGAGCATGGGGTGTGTGTGGTGTGCCTGTTTTTGCTCCCAGGAGGCTGAAGAGAGGACTACTGGGCTGAAAATAAGTTGCGTGTAGTCGCATTCACATGCGCAGGTGGTCTTGTGCGCATGCATGGGGGACGCACTGGGCAGTGTCGCACGCACATTGCATTATGAGTGTGAGCATGCATGTTCGTGTGCTGTTGCACGCCTTGTGCGCTTTCGGCACACGATGACAAAAAGGTTAGCCATCACTGTCTTAGGCTATCTATTAGGGTAGAGCTTTAATTTGGCAAGTAAACACTGAAGCAAATAAAGTGAGGGACACAACTGGATTTCACTGTGTCGCTTTGGGCTTGAGAGATTATTTGTCAAATGGACACTCATAGGTTGCACAATCAGATCAATTTTACTGCTTTCTGTTGCACTAAAATTAAAATGTACAGTAATCAGTTCTAATCTCTGATTTACAGTTTTGCATTATATTGCTTTTAACCTGTATCATTGAAAAAGTATTAACCTTTGTGTTAAAGATTAGAGTGAGACCAATCTCAAATCTACCGATTTCAAACAATTTGCGTAACAATACTTACTAAGCTGTGCCTCGTGGTGTGGATTTTGTGAACTGCTATGCTGAGACTTTTTATAAACTGTTTCTCCTGCCCTCAGAGCTTGTTTAAAATATTTTTCAGCTTCTAAAATAGTAGTTGCTTCTTCCTCAGCCAGAAGAATATATGCTGTGGCACAGCTGAAAGAGAAAGGGAAAATTTTGTAAGTCAACCAGTGAGTCGGGTGGTATATGAATTTAATAAACAATGAAATATTGTGTTTAGGATTTATTTTGAATTTGTATATTATAACAGAAATGAAGATTTTCTGAATAGGAAACTTGTAATAATACTGAATAAGGCATGTGTTTTCCTCGTTCACTCACTGAAGGCAATATAGCCAATAAGCACCTATTGACTTCCACTGTGTACTTTTGTTTCAAGAACTAAATGGCAGATAGGCTGGTCCGAAAGTAGTGGGTTACCAGAAATTATTACTGTTAGTTTCACTAACCCTTCTAAGTTCCACCCCACTGCTAACCTTGACTGGTCTTAAAAAAAAAAAAAAAGAACTAAATGGCAGATCTAGATCCAGTTATTTTCACACTATTGCATCATACTTCAAATTTTATACCCCTCAGATAGGGTTCGCAACTTAGGAGTCCTCCTGGATCCACAGCTGACTTTTGACCATCAGCTGTCAGCTGTGACCAGGGGGGCATTTGCCCAGGTTCGCCTGGTCCGCCAGTTGCGGCCCTACCTAGATCAGGGGGCCCTCACAACAGTCACTCGAGCCCTTGTGATCTCTAGACTGGAATACTGCAATGGGCTCTACATGGGGTTGCCCCTGAAGTGCATCCGGCGACTACAGCTAGTCCAAAATGCAGCCGCGCGAGTGATAGTGGGCGCACCTCGGTTCGCCCACGTTACACCTGTCCTCCGCGAGCTGCACTGGCTGCCTGTTGGTCTCCGGGTGCGCTTCAGGATAATGATGACCATCTTTAAAGCACTCCATGGTAGTGGATCTGGGTACTTGAGAGACCGCCTTCTGCCGATTACCTCCCTAAATCGACCAATCAGATCGCACAGACTGGGCCTCCTCCGAATTCCATCTGCCAGTCAATGTCGACTGGCGACCACACGGAGGAGAGCCTTTTCTGTTGCTGCCCCGACCCTATGGAACGAGCTCCCCATGGAGATCCGCACCCTCACCACGATCCAGACCTTCCGCGCAGCCCTCAAGATCTGGCTCTCCCAGCAGGCCTGGGGATAGGCTTCCAATTACCCGCCCGAGTGTTTGATTGCTGAATGAAAGTTGTGTTTTATTATTTTTCTTTTGTTCACAAAGTGTTTGTTTTGACCTTGCACTTCCCCTCCCCTGTGGTTGTAAGCCGCCCTGAGTCCCCTCAGGGAAAAGGGCGGCATATAAATCCCAATAAGAATAAGATACTTCATTTGCAGAGTTGAGCCTCTAAAAAAATCTTGTATCTTAGTTAAAGAACTGAACAACATGGGACAACATTCAAGAAATTAGAATGCTATTACACATATTTAAATGTGCTAATAATATGACTAAGTAATGTCAAATTATTTTTGTTAAATTTAAACTGAAATTCTAAAATTCAGAATTTTAATTCAATTCTTTTTAGATCATGGGTGTACCAACTTTTTCACTTGCCTAGACATTGAACAAAGAGATGTTATCTTGGCCTGCATATAAAATATATAATATACTTAACGTATATAAATAACAACCTTCCTTTATTTTTGTACTTTTTTATTATATCTTGTGGGGCCACATTAATAGCTGTCAAGGGCCACATGTGGCCCTCGGGCCATAGGTTGGACACACCTGGTTTAGAATGAACATGCAAACTTACTCATTATTTAATTCTAAAGCTTGATACGCTGCTTTGATTCGCGCCTGAGGATTCCTTTCCCGCCATGCCTTCTGCATAACTATTTAAACAGAATAATTTATAATTAATATAACAGTAAAAATTAATTAAATATTCATGCAAGAAATACATTTCAGAAAAATAAAACTAACTTTAAGAGAATGGGTGTTGGTCTTACTTAAGATGCCCATTCTTGAGGAAGGTGGAGATAGGATCCAGGTATGGGTTGTCCTCGTCTATTAACCAATAAGACTGACTCTGCAACTTTAATGACCCGCCTTCTCCTACAGCTCCACCCAGCTTTTTGATGAAGACGTTGCTGCATACTGATGTGTGATGAAGGAACAATCTCTCCCCACTGACACCAGCCCGGACCTCCTTCAGAATGGGGCTGGATGCTATCTCCACCTTCCCAGAAAACGGGCGTCTCAGGTAGGACCAACACCCATTCTCCAATATTGATGGAAATAGCATCCAGGCATGGGACATTCCAAAGCTTGTCCTCTCATCACAGGTGAGTTGACGTCCAGGCCGAAATCTCCTGGCTCACTTGAACGTGTTGTAAAACCTGCCTGCCGAATGCCACATCGGCCGATGCGTAACTATCAATTTTATAATGGCAGATAAATGGCGATGGAGTGGTCCAAGTGGCGGCCCTACAAACTTCGTCAAGTGGAGGCTGGTTGCCCAGGCTACTGAGGTGGCTGCACTCCTAGTGGAGAAAAATGTTTTTTTTTTTCTGGGAGATATTGTTCCACACGTCCAGTCTCTAGAATAGACTGAGTCACAAAGCTGGGTGGAGCTGTAGGAGGAGGCAGGACATTAAAGTTGCAGACTCAGTCCTATTGGATAATAGACGACGACAACCCATACCTGGATGCTATCTCTACCAACATTGGAGAATACTACACATTTCTGTGAAAATTAATTCCAACTGAATTTTATGTATGTTTTCTAACAAAAAATGTTTAAAAAGAGATTAACAAAAACATATAAAAGTAATTATTATATTCCTCACCGACAATTTTTTTGCAAATGACCCTAATTATTTCTTTCTTCCTATCAATAGCAATAGCACTTAGACTTATATACCACTCCATCATGCTTTACAGCCCTCTCTAAGCAATTTACAATGTCAGCATATTGCCCCAACTATATAAGTCCTCATTTTACCAACCTCAGAAGGCTGAAAGGCTGAGTCAACCTTGAGCAGGTCAGAATTGAACTGCCGGCAATCGGCAGAATTAGCCTTCAATACTGTATTCTAACCACTGTTCCATCAAGGCAGGCAGTTTGCACTAGATGACTTGAATTTGTTTCTTTGTCTTCCTTTGCACTGAGGTTATTTAGCTATTATATCAGAGAACTATGCTGAAGATCTCACTCACTTGTAAGAGGGTAAGTGAGAGAGATCCTCACTATAGGAGTCCAATATAATAGCAAAACTCTTTTTTTAAAAAAAGCTAATTGTGAAAAAGATATAAGCAAAGACTGTGACCTGAAAAAAAAAACTACACCTGCCCTAATCATAAAAATCAACACTATCAAGATCCATGTGGCTAACTCCAAGACAAATATATGCAAGATTGCAGTCTGAATATCTGATTGTTTTTAATTTTAGCAAGAAAATTCAAGAATCCATATATGCTTCCTCTGGAAACAAAAAATGCAACTGTCCATCAAGAATAATGTGAAAAATATTGAAACAACTTTTTGGAAGCAAAAAATTAGCTTTGGCTTGGTTAATGAGATAATAGACTACATTAATATAAGAAAAATCCTGCTCTTTTAGCAATGAATATTATCACTAAAGTAACTTATAGGCAGTAAGCTATGATTTATAGATGTATTGGAAATAATTAATGCATTAATTGCCAAAGATTTGGTGTACAACACTGAGTGCCTTTGTTGTTTTTTTTTTTTTTAAAGGGCATAGATAATATATAACACCCACAGAGAAATAGCATGATCAGAAGGTATAATATCTCAGGCTCATTTTTTTAAAGACATTAATAAATAATATAATTTTTCATCTTTATTTCAAATTTACAAATTTCACAAGAGTATTCTATCATGTAGACTGGAAAGTAATTTAATTTAATTTAATTTAATTCAGACAAGAGAGATAGCTCTAAAAAGAAATTAGTCCAGTTTCAATTTAAAATCATTTCTCATTGATTCTATTGCCATACAATCAATGAAAAATGGCAAAGCTTCAGAAAATGACTGTGTTACAGTTGAAGTTCTGAAAGCTGGTGGTCACAGTACTGTACTTGAGATACCTTAGAGAAGAAAAAATACCCGTTGCATGGAAAAATACCTTATACCTTCGAGACCGCCTACTGCCACATACCTCCCAGCGGCCAGTAAGATCCCACAGATTGGGCCTCCTTCAGATGCCGTCAGCCAGACAGTGTCGGCTGGCAGGCCCCCGGAGGAGAGCCTTCTCTGTGGCTGCTCCGACCCTCTGGAATCAGCTACCCCCAGAGATCCAGACCATACCCACCCTCATGGCCTTCAGGAAAGCTGTAAAAACCTGGCTGTTCCGGCAGGCCTGGGGCTGTTGACCTCATTGTTGAGGTCCAGCCCCGGTTAGAATGAATGCATGTGGTTTTTGTGGTTTCAAACTGTTTTTTTTGTCTTTTTCTTTTCTTTCTCTTTTTTTCCCTTTGTAAGCCACCCGGAGTCCTTCGGGATTGGGGGGCATATAAATTTAAATAATAAATAAATAAATAAATAAAATGTTGAAGTGATTCATACACAAGCAAGCTTAAATTGGCTTAAAAGCAAACCTGAAAAGAAGCCAGGTTATGTTTAATAAATTCACCAAAGAAAGATTTTTTTTTTAATATCTGGAGAACAACTAAATGTAGTAGACCACTACACCAACAGGTCTCAATGGAAGGTGATACAAAAAAAGGAAATTGAATGGTGTGTTAAATGTGATTGGCAGGCTGCAAGTTAAACATAATTTTCAAGAACAATCTCTCCCTATGCCTGAAGAGAAAGGTTTTCAATCAGTGTGTGTTCTAACATAGGCCAATGAAACATGGATGCTAATCTCACAATCAATACAAGAGCTATGAGTGATATCCTTATTCACATTTTTTCTTTCACAAAGAAAAATAAAGTATACCTGCATCTGAAGGCCTAAGAGAGTCTGTTTCACAAGTAAAAAAACTCTGATGATCCTGAGCAGATAAGTTCATATCGTAATATGTTAGTGGCTCCTTTCCTGTCACCCATGTATATCTTCAAGAGGGAAAAAATGAGCATCATTAATTCCATAATTCTATGTATATTTATTCAGAACTAGTTTCTTCTAAATGAAACTACTCTTATTTTTTTCCTTTTAGTTCCTTTTGCCTTTTAGTCAATTCTGAGCCTAGACAACTGCGTGGAATAATCCATATAGTTTTCTTAACAACATTTTCAATTTATTATTTATTTATTTTATTTATTTGCAAGGTTGTCTTCTTAGGGCTTAGAATGTGAATGACCCAATAACATCTCAATGGCTTTGTGTCTAAGGACTAAGGACTCTCAGTCTCCCACTTTTTACCAGTGCCATTAACCACTCAAGCATATATTATATTTCAGCCTTAAGGAATACTAACACAAGAATCAGAAATGTAAGAAGTATATTTAACTGAATAGCTTGTTCTTTCTTTCTGTGCATCATGACCTAGACTGAATAAATAGTAGCCTAAGAAAGAAAAGGAAGACTTATAATAAGTCTTTATCATACATTTCCAAACTGGCTAGGATTTCAGAATAGAAGTACACTGAAATTCATGATAACAATTACTTTTAATAATATTCTGTAAATAATAAATTCATGGTATCCAGTTAAACAATTTTCACAAAAAATGAAGAAAATGATTATATGGATATGTTACCTGTGCAAACATTAATCTGCCATATCTTTGGGTATTTTAGGCTAAGATATAATTTTGAACTGGTGGCTTTCTTTTTACTGTTTTAAAGAAATAGGTATAAAAGAAATACAATCATTGGTACCTGTTATATTCTGCTCCTCTAAAGAGATTGAGTGGATTTCTCCATACTTTGCACTCTGTTTTTAAAAAAGATAATTTAGTCTTAAAATTAATCTAGAACTACCCTTATTTAATAAAGCTATCTTTCTGAAACCTGAAAGTGGGAGATCACTAAATCTAAACTACGTTCAAGTATAAAAAAATAAGAGCAGAACTTTTACTTCAAATTGGAGTGCCTTTGAGTCAATCTTGAGACCTGGCCACTGCCTGGATAAAGTCCATGTAGTTTTTCTTGGCAATATTTTTGAACTGATTTGCCATTGCCTTCTTCCTAAGGTTGAGAATGATTAGCCCAGTCATCCAGTCATGCCTAGAATTTAGTCTCCCAGTTTCTAGCCTGGCCCCTTTAATCGCTATACCCAAAGTGACTTTTATATTTCAAATTAGCGTAAGCCTAAAATTGAGATGAGCTTCTCACATGGATCTAACAGTTTACAGTTAAACTACATGTCATGCAGAATTGGAATGAATGCTAGACAGAAGATTGGCAAAAATAAAGAAACAAGCAGGTCTGTCCTATTTCTGATTCTTCAAATTTTACTTTGAATGATTATCCATTCCTTTAAGAAAGATTTTCAGTGCAGAATACATGCAAAAACAAAAAGTGACAAATAGAGGCTCTTGAATCACAAATCATAGTTTGGCAATTAACAGATTTTTCAGGATTCCAAATACTAACTGTCCAATCAAAAACTTAAATCAATATCTTTTCTTTTTCCTGTCTGTCTGTCTGTCTGTCTGTCTGTCTCTCTCTCTCTCTCTCTATCTATCTATCTATCTATCTATCTATCTATCTATCTATCTATCTATCTCCCTTATAAAAATAACTTAAATAACTTAAATATATAGACTAGTTACTGAGTACATTTACAGAAAGCCAAATATTAGAAATAATCACCTGAAAGATTTTGTCTGTTCATTTCATTTTCTCCACTAGCAGCAGAAAAAGTTGCCTGTGCAGAACTAGCATTCTCTGCCCCTCCAATGAGAGGCCGCAAATGACTCACAGAAACCTGTTCAATAAAAGACATGCCATATTTTCTGAAGTACCACCATTCAAATATCTGGAATAAGAAATAGAAAAATATGTGAAATGCAATTATTATGACTGATTGGAGAGAGGGGGGGAGGGGGAGGGAGGGAGAGAGAGAGAGAAAGAAAGAGAGAGAAAAAGAGAGATTTAAAACTGGATTTGGCATTTTTATTGATATAATATTTTTATCCTGCCTTTTCATTTACCCTTCAGCAGAAATAACTGACAATTTCCTCACATCTAACCAGACATAAAAACAGAATAAACACTATCTCAAAACTTTCCTTTTTATGTCAGAAAGAAAATATATTTAATAGTTGGCATCATGTTCAAGTGGTCAATCAGTACTATACTACATAAGAATCTGAGAACTCATTTTGCATTTCACAAAATGAGCCTCAGCATATGAGATATACATAATCTAAACAATAAATAATTGTTCTGAGTAAATCACAAGACACTTATCTTTCAGAATTCAGAAACCTCACAGATGAGGTTTTTTTATAATTTTATAAACATTTTTCATTGCAAGACTATTTTTTATTCTACCAAACAGCACCATCTGGAGTTCAGCTAGTATACCAGATGCACTGGGTTTTCAATTTGCGCAAGCAGTTTGCATAAAATCTAATTTTAAAAATCTACAGCTTTGATGAAATGATACATCAAATTATATTAGGATGTTCACCAAATTCTACATATTGTAAAAATTTTAAAAAGATACCTAATTAATTCTTGATTGCTATATACATAAATATAACATGTTTTTAAAATTACTTTCTCTGCTTAGAGCAGAAATGTAACAGTAGCAGGGGCAAACAGTTTAATCCTCAAAACAGACCAGGAACCAAGTTTTTATTTTCAGTCCAATGAACATACAGTTGCTTATATAATTTAGACAATTGAAATTGATGGGATTCAGACAAGATTAACTTAAGGCAGAGTCATATCAATGAGTCCATTCCAAGTATGACAACAACTGAAACTAACTTGTCAGGAAAAATGATGAAGTAAATACAATAAAATCAATCTTATATTTATATGTGAAACATTCCTCTAATACTCAGTTTGTTTCCAGTGTTTTCAAGAACAATGAACTTAAGCAACAATTTAGCTCACTTCTACTATATTTCTTGACTAGTTAAGGAACACAGAAATGCAGTAAAATACTTACAAATATCAGACCAGATATCAAAGATGAAGTCCCCGTAAGTGCAACATAGAATTTTGGAGTCAGTGTGCTCAAGAAAACAGTCACTGCCAATGAAAAGATAAGTGTCGTTAATACAGTTGGATTTCACAATCTTCAGGCTAAGAAAATGATGAATATATTAATCAAAGCAAGTGGTCTTGTTCACACATATTACAATGTAAACCTAACCAAACTCTCTGGATTTATCTATCACACGAAGCTAAAACCATACCAATCACAATATGGCACAACTTACTGTATTCTCCCAGCAAGTGTTAAGAATTAATCTCCATTTTGAGAAATTCAGTAATTTAAAATAAATAGCTGTTAACTGTTTTTAGTGAATAAACTCAAGATGTTATCTAGGTAAGATTAAATCCAAGAATTTCTACCTTGAGAGTTATAAATGAAAAGTGCAAATGTAACAGTAATAAAGTAATGGAACAATAGAATAAGCAATGAAAAAGAAAACAAAGATACAGTGATATGAGAATAAAAATTAGGCAAGTGAGGAAGCTGGGAGCGAAGAGAGAAGTTGGGTTTGCTATTAACCACCTCTAGTGTGCTATTTCCCCATTGGGTCTCCAGCTCAACTGGAATCTTCAGGCTCTTACGAAAGGATATTGTGCAAATCTAGCCAACTGTAACTCAATAAAGAATGGTTAAATGATCCATGACTTACTACATATGTTCTAAGTATGTTCTTTTTGCAAAATAAATTCAAAACATGTAGAAACAAAATTTATAAAGCCATTCAATTGAAGTCAGTGATGAACTAATCAAAAATAAACCCATGGCTACATTATGTAGAGAGAATTGCTTTTCTTTTGTTTGCTTGTCTCTTTGACTGATTCCTGCCATCTGTTTGCAAGTTGCAGTTTTCCTGGCAACTTTACAGAAGCAGTTTGCTACTGCCTTCTTCTCTGAGACAGCGGCTGACCCAAAGTTTCCTATCCCCATGCAGGACTGGAACCCATATTCTCAGTTTCTAACTTGCGATCTTTAACAATTATTCAAACTGGCTGTCATATATTGTACTTATGAATAAATCTGGTTAGAATTTAGCTGTATAATCTACAGATAATTCCTCAAATATACCTACTTAGTTTATGATGTCAAAGGTTATATATTTAAAATAATGGATCTTCCATGTTTAGGTACCACACAATCTCCAGTAACTTTCCAAACCCAATTAAGAAGCACTGTATGGGGAAAAAAAACAATGCATATGTCCCTAAAACGCTACTTAGCATATAATGCAAATTCAATCATAGTCTTTAGGGTTTTAGACTATTCATGCTCTAAAAGATTTTTTTTAAAATCCGATCCAGTTACAATAGTAGATTAATATTTGACAGCTCTTGCTAATAGCATATAATTAGTACAGTTAGCTTCATTTCCAGCAAAAGGTTCTTTCACTGCATTTGAAATGACAGTATTCCTAGAGCAAATCTCACATTCAGCCAGTAAATTAGAGATAGGACATTAAACACTATGGGAATTAAAAGAATAAAAAACATTGCATTTTGCTTCCCTGGGGCAAAAAAGTAAGTTTCTTTTCCAAGTGCCTTTGATCAAACACACAGAACATTTAAGGTTATCAGCGAGAAACATATTACCATTTTACTGTTTTGTTGTGGCTACCAGCTGCTAAATTCGCAATCTTATGCATAACTTTCTAGTAAAATGCACTACACTCAACAGTAATATTTTTTGGGAAAAAATCTCTAGTAGCTTTGGTCAAGTAATGCACAAATTAGAATTGTTAATCTCTAGTTAAAATAAATGGACAATTCTTTAAAAAAATAAAACGTATTGGGGATGAGAAATGCTTACCAATTTGCTATTTTCTGATAAAAGTCACGTAAGTGCCTAAAGTTAAGATCATGTTTTTGAAGTTTTGATGACACTAGGCATTTGACAGTTCTTTGTGTTAACTTTTCACCCTCCAGGGCTTACCAAAATGAACAAAGTGTTTTTTAAAGAAAGAAAAAAAGCATAGACCCAAATATTTAAAAAGAAATTAAATACAATACTGTGGGGGAATCAAGAGGCCATTGACTGCTAGAAACAACCAGACCTCTGGAGAGTGGAAGCATTTAAAAATGAACACTAAAGGGAAAAAATATGCAAGAGCTGAAATTGAGAATCTGAAGGGGGAAATCCTCTGTGATTTTTTCTAATTTTTCTGTAGACTACTTCCCTCAAAATACACTTCCCAAACTCTGTTTGGGATAAATAAGCGCAGCAGCTGTGATCACCAGGATTCAAACCCAACATGAATGAGTAGAAATAATATCTCTGATCATGTGCAAAGTTCTTCCAGCACTCCAAAATTACCAATACAAAACTGCAGGGCAGGACTTGGCAGGCTCGGCTCTCCCTCAAAACCGGTTCCTCGGTGCCGACCTTAAAGAGTCCCCCGTAGGCTTCCCGCCTCCCCGGTCCCCGCCACCTTATTTCCTTCGCCCCCACAGAGCTGCTTTACAACCCCGGTGCAACCATTTCCTTACCTGCCACTAAGTTGTCGCGCAGCCGGAGCGGGCCCCGCAAGAAATAAAGGAGACCCAGCAACGCCAGGAAGCCAAATGACCGCGCCCAGGGTCCTGCAGCCAGCCTCAGCCGCTCCCATCGCCGAGGGCCGGGCCCAAGGCCAGACGACTGGGAGAGAGACGGCGCAGCATCCTCATTAATAGGGCTACTCTCCGCCATGACTCCCGCCCTCGGCTTGCCGAGGCCTGGCTGGCTGAAGGAGGCAGGAGGGCGGGAACAACCAGGCGCGCCGCCCAGGCCGCTTCAACCCGTTTGATGGATGCCGGCGCGAGCGGCGGGTAGGTTGGGAGCCGGATAGGCGCCCCCGCCGGTTCCTTGTTCTCTTCTCTCGTTCGGATTCGCTTTCAGACGGGCAGCTGTCCTGTTTGCTTCATCATCGGGGTTGCTATCCTTTTCGCGCTGTGGTTACGGGAAAAGCCCTTTTGAACCCAGCTACATCTTGCCAGGGATACGCCAATATATCGGAACGGTTTGATTTTCTGACAGGCCCGTTAAGAAAGCAGGACTAATGTATTTGGTTGAGCACCAGGTTTATTGTTTGCGCGTAGACAGGTATTTGGAGAGAGATTGGAAAAAGAAAAACGTTACTCATGAAACGCTGCCTTGCGATTTGGAATCAAAGTAGTTCTGATGCAGTTATTGGCTGAGCAAAAAAAACAGGATTGGGCCCGGGTAACCGGCCTTAATGAGCGAAGGTGTAGGATAGCATCTACGTTTCAAAAGTTGTTCTTTCAAACGGACTTTTTAGGTGCCCAGCAGCCCTGCAGAGCATCTCCTGTTCCTAACAAGGCAGTAATGCTAACCAAGCGGGCCACATCCGCTCCGCTGACATCCGGCCGTCGAATTTCTGGCTCCGCCCCCACGTTCCCTCGTCCCGACGTGCCGTGCGCGGGGTGACAGGTGGGTCTAGACAGATAGAAGCCAAAATGGCGGACTTCGAAGATCGGGTGTCGGATGAGGAGAAAGTAAGAAGCCCTGGGGTGTCTCGGGTGTCTTTAGCAACAGAAGAAAGATAGCATTTCTTCTCTGAGGGCACAGAGGTTTCTTTCATTGCTTTTGTTTTTCTTAGCCGGATTAAGATTCTTAAAACTGAGGAGGTTCGTAAATTTAAGAGGACCATTTTTGTCGCAAAATTAACTGACAGGAAAACGTTCTGCTCTTCCTATATTTCTTTCGTTGCTCCACTCGAGTGTGGTTTTTTTCCATAAATTAATGGAGCATTTTGGGAAACTGTCCTGAGTTTTTGTGAACATTGGTCTTTTAAGGGAAACGTTAATTTTACACTGGAATGCTTTAATTATATTTTTCCACGTTGTATTTTAATTCCAAACAGTTCATCCACTAAATACTGTGGTTCTGATAGTTGCTGAGATTTTGGATTATGTTTCAGCATTGTCTTTCCTTAAAGGAGGTCAGGATAGAGAATACCCTTAGTCCTGTGAGATGACATGTTCATTCTTTTTCCTTTGAAAAGACATATTCTATAAATATATGTTCCTATGGAATATACCTGTACTCCAAATAGATTTCTGGAGTTCTAATACATTTCAATAATATAACACTCTTGTTTTTTTTTAAAAAATGTCACCTGGTATTTCAACTAGTATATTTAAAATATAAATACATGAATTTAATCATAAAATCCTAACAAAAAGATTTACTAGCCTAACAAGTATTAAAGGTAAGAAACATTTTTGAGGGAGGAAGTGTTCCATTATTTTGGGATATATCATCTTGATATGTATGTGCCTCTGTGTTTTTAAATGAGCTTCAAAACCTGGATAATTTAGTCTGCTTCTAGAATGGATGATTATGTTTACAAACTGAAATGTTGACCATTCTTGTTCTAAAAGTGAAAATTCAAGTGTGAATATAAGCAGTTTTTGAGAAAATTGAAAGCAATTTGAAATAAATACTGTTATAACTTGTGTAAATAAGTTCCACTATTGATCCTGGTGAAGCAGTTTTGCATATCTCTATATTTTATTCAAAAAATTTGAAAGCACGTCTTCCCAGAATCAATGTAGAATCTGTAGTTCTAAGTACTTTGATTGTTCTAGATGCAAACATGTCTTTTATTCTGTGGAAAACATGCTTACGCAAGTCTTATTATTTTCTCATCTATATCTCTCATGTGGAATAATGGAAAGGATTTTATTTGATCCTATAATGTTATACAGAAATTGCTAAGGCTTAAAAGAAGAGCTTGCATCTCTTACAGAAGCTTGACTGTAGATAAAGAATGGAAGCATTTGATTTTGAAAAGCAATATATTCTCTATTAGAAGTATTTTGTCTTTGAATAAATGGTTCATTATAAATAGAATTGCTTCTCTCTTTTCATGGATATTATTTAAATTTTAACTCACAAAATGCAAAATACCTTGTCATTTGTAACATTTCAATACCTATAATCTCATTTAATTTAAATCAAGTTTGATGCAGATGTTTGCTTTGCCAGCAATATAGTTGAAGGTGGCAGTTGTACTTTCACATTACAAGTTGAATACACTTCTTAGAGAATCAGGATAAATTCATAATAAACAATTATTTATTGTTATAAGCTTTACTGGAAAACATGATGATCTTATTTGCTTCAGTATATAAACTCATTGAGATGCAGGTTTAGAAAAGGCTAGGTAACAAAAATCATAAACATAAAATATTTAGGTTTTCTTTATTGTGAATGGGTTCTGGCAGGCTGAACATGCTACATCTCCCATTAAGAGATGTCATCTAATGGGAAACAGGAGGCATGCCTTTTCCATCATGTTCATGAAAAATGATATGCTATGCCCTATGGAACATCGTATAATCCAATATTTGAATGGCCCCAGTTTTTCTGACTTTATGCAAGACATTAAAAACTTGGCTCTTTCCCATAATTTTAGGCCTGAGTAGTGGGCAAGCCAGTTTACTATTATGGATGTTATTATTTGAGTTGTGCTCCATGTGTTCCATTTTCTTTTAACTTATTTTTAATGTTATTGCTTGCTAATCACTCAGATGCCTGTGTCAATTGGGGAGGCCATATAAATCTATATAATAAATACACTTAATAAAAACAAAAATGATCCAATACCTTAAAATAGATATACCACATTTAAAATAACAATTAGCAAGTTCTGATGCCACATATCCTGTTTCCCTGAAAATAAGACCTACCCAGATAATAAGCCCAATTGGGCTTTTGAGTGCATGCGCTAAAATAAACCATCGTCCCAAAATAAGCCCTCCCTGAAAATATTGCAACACAACAGCAGCCATGAGGTCACCACACTTATCGTCTCCTGTATCTCAAAAATAATAAGAACTTCCTAAAAATGAGACCTAGCACTAAAAATAAGACCAAGACCCTGTCTTGGGAAATGATATTAGTTTCTAAGTTATAAAATTTATGTCTACATTTAAGCTTCAGTTTAGTCTACACCACAAAATATACATGGTCTTGTCAACTATGGAGGAAATGAATGTTATATTCTTGATTTTGCTTTTTTTTGTGATATTGTATATTGTGTTCTATTTTATTTGTGTTTTACTGAGAATTAACTATAGAAACGAATTTCAAGGCTTGCATACAGGAAGAAATATGAGTACCTTCAGGCTTTTAAACCACAAACATACCTCAGGTCTTCTCAAAGCATTTTTAGAAGCCTTACAGATAGATATCTTGGTTTGGGCTGTTAATAAGGAAATTATACACTTGCCTTCAGAAATATCCCTTGCCTAATTCAATACTGTCCCTTTGGCTATTAATTATGAGAGAGTGCTACATGTGCTGTTAGCAATAAACAAGTCCACATTTGTTCTAATTGCTTTAGCATTTACAGTAATCTTTACAGAAATCTCCTGATTGCACAGACCACGCGTTCATATCTATGTGCCAGATACACTGGAGACATATAATACAATACAATATAATACACAGTTTTTGCAATATTGTTTTATAATGCTGCATAAGAAATCTCTCGCCAGAGTAATAATGCAAAGTTCTCTGGCATAAAAATCACATTTGATTGAATCTCGCTTCTGAAATTTTATCTTGGATAGCAGATTGAGAAGAAAAAAATAATAAAACTGTGATTAGTGGAGAGTTGGCATTTACTAATTTCAAAGATATGGTCTTCATTGCTTAGAGATATTTCACGTTTAGTTCATAAATGTTAGTTTTAGTCTACTTTAGTAAAAAAATGAGCAATGGCTATATAGATGAATGCATATAGAAGGCTAAGAAATCAGCCCAGAAAAAATAAGGTGATAATTATATTATTAATTATAACTATTTATACAATATTGCTGCTGATATACATCCTAATATAGGTAATATGTTCATTTAGTGACATTTAATGTTACAATGACATTGAAGTGACTTATGATCAGTTTTCACATTTACAATCATTGTAGCAATTCAAGGTCATGTGATTAAAATTTGGACACTTGATAACTGACATGTATTTAAGACACAGTTGCACTGTCCTGGGGTCATGGGATTACCATTTATAAGCTTCAGATATACAAAATCTGGAAGCCAGATTTGCTTAATGACTGCATGATTCACTTTACAACTGTAACTCACTTAACTGCCTTGTTTAGCAATGGAAAGTTTGGGGTTAATTGTTGATCATACGTTGAAGACTTCTTATATTGAGTACTGTGAAGTTGTATAAAGACCATTATTCCAACTGATATAACTACACTGGTATGTAGTTGTATGTTTCTTCATTCAAAAACATTACTTTTAGAACACTTACAGCATCCTGAAATGTTCCTTTATATTGCTATTTTAGTTTTTGAATTATTATGGTTGGTTGCACAGTCAGGCAGATAATTAAAGTGGATTTGGCATTTCTTCATTTTTCAAGACTTCAGAGAGGCAGATGTTATTTGATGGTATAAAGGTATTGCAGCATGTAGGCTGTACCCGCCCCTCAAAAAAAAGGTTTTCTTTTGCAAATGATTTGATGGTGCTTTTATCAGTGCTGGTGGTGTCCAAGTGATGCTCCATATGTTTGGGAATTGCACCCAAGGCATCTATTACCATTGGTACTATCTTTGCTTTCTTTTGTCATAGTTGTTCTGTTTTTATTTGCAGTTTTGTCAGTTTATAATATTTAACTTAATCTGAATTAATACAGTTTTTACAATAAGCACCAAAACTATTCTTCATGTAAAACATTTTGCAGAGTGCAAGAAAACTAATAATAGACCAAAATCTCTGAAAATTACTTAGGTATAAGTAACAGTGAACAATATTAGCATTATTTATAATATAATAAAGATCAGCAAGAATATTTGTAGATATCCATCTTGATAGATTGGGAATTTTATATGATAACTACAAACTGTCAGAAGGTATTAATCATGTTTAACCACCATCATCATTATCTCATTCATTAAATATTACTGTATTTTTCCCAAAATAAGACAGGGTCTTATTTTCTTTTGACCCTCCAAATAAGGAATTGGCCTTGTTTTTGGGGAGGTCTTATTATTTTTCAGATGCAGGAGGCAGCAAGCCCACCAGATCCACCCTCTCCGTCCCACCACCTGCTTGCCTGTGGTCACAATAACCCAAGTTCTCCTTGCATCCTGGCCTTCGCCTGCCCTGCTTGCTGGCCGCTGAACAGCTGACTGTGCTGCTCTGGCCTGGCGGGGGGCTCTTCCTGGCAGAAGATACACACACACACAAACCCTCCAAGGCAGTCACATCCCTTCACTAACTTGCTTTCCAGCTCCATTCTCCGCTCCACGTGGAGAAACAAGAAAAGTAGACTGTGTACCTATGGTAGACTGTGTGCCAGAAAATACCTTCCAAGTTCTCACAAAAAATAAAAAGATCTTGAATCTGCAATCCTGTATAATGTGAAGGCTTGGAATGGGGCATTTTTCCAAACTGCTTGAAAATGAAGAGGGGGGATTTTGTCTCTTATCCTGTTCTCTATCTGTGCTGACCTTCAGAACAGGGTGAGAGGCAGGAATATTCCCCTCCCCATTTTCAAGCCATTTGCAAATGCCCCATTTCGAGCTTTCAGCATATTCCAGGATTGCAGGATTGAAGGCTCGGAATGGGGTGTTTTTGCAAACCGCTTGAAAATGGGGAGGGGGGATTTTGTCTCTTATCCTGTTCTCAGTCTGTGCTGATCTTCAGAACAGGGTAAGAGTCAGGCACATCCTCCACACTTTCAAACCATTTGCAAAAATGCCCCATTTCAAGCCTTCAATGTGAATATGCAGGTGAGAAGCGACCTTCTGTAGGCATGAAAATCCATACACTTGGAACATTGGAAGAAGCTTTGCAAGGAGACACTGCTACTGAGGTGCAGGAAATCTCTCCCCCGCCTGCAGATCCTCTTCCTTTCAAAGAGGAGTTTCATCAGGACAAAGAAGTGGCTGATGGCGGCATTTGTGTCGCCTTCATCCTGGTGAAACTCCTCTTTGAAAAGACGATCTGCAGGTGGGGAGGGGATTTCCTGCACTTCAGCAGCGGTGTCTCCTCGCAGGGCTTCTTCTGATGTCCCATGTGTATTGATTTCCATGCCTTCCTTTCCTGTTCCGTGGAGAGAATTGCCTGCTGTGACTGTCACCGTTATGTAAGGGTTTGGGTTGTGTTGCTTGGCCTCCGGCTTCTTTTGCAGCCGCAATTGGCTGCAAAAGCGACTGGCGTTTGCTGGAGGCAGAGTCCTGAGCGGCACCCACAAATCAGCTGTTTTGTGAATGGAGCAGCTCAATTGATCCAATTAAGGGACCAAGAAGCCCTGAGGTCACTGGGGAAGGGAAGGGCTGCCCCGGGTCCTGGCTAAACCCCTCCTTCACTAGGGCTTATTTTCAGGAGAGGGCTTATATTTTTGCCCACCCTGAAAATATGGCATGGTCTTATTTTCAGGACTTGTCTTATTTTGGGGGTAACACGGTATTATTATTAATTTTTTTTTATTTGTATCCCACCTTGATTACTTTATAAGTAATCAAGGTGGAGAACATGTGTAATACATTAATATTATTGCTTAATATATTAGTTAATGATTCATGTATCAATATAATTTACTTGTTAGCATATTGTCATTGTATAGCAATGTCCAGTTTTGTGTTATGCATTTCTGTAAATGGCGATGAAAAAAGAAAGCTTTTTTGGAATAGACTCAAAGAAGGCTGAAAATTGCAAATATTTTCATTAGGAAAGTTTTCAGCTAATACAGCATGTGGAAAAGTACCCAGGTGGTGACTTCAAAGAAGACACAACAGGATATTGAGAGATTCAGTTCTCATAATAAATGAGAATTCTCGACATAACAGAGAGTTATTTCCCTGGGAACAAAAGAGATAACAAAGGCTTAGTAAAAAAATAAAAAGTACCAAGAAGAGTGAGAAAGGAAACTGATCAAACTTTGTTGGACTGATGAAGCTTTGTTGGAAGCTACAAAATGTATTAGAATAATATCCCTTTAGAAATATCTTCTAGAACAAGTACTTGTGGAGATTCAAATTGGATTTTACCTGAATTTAAATCTAGCCTGGCTGTCTGATCTATTGAAAGTAATGCATGGATATGTAAATGAAATTTTTAATTCAAAAATGATCAGTAGTAACTCAAGTGAAACATACAATATCTGTTTCTATGGTTTAAATCTGTGGCCAAAAAACCAAACCAAACCAAGGAAAGTGCTTCATAGTATTCACTATGACAGGGCATAATTAATTGCAGGGCTAAAAGTAGATCGTGAAATATAGGTACTACTTAAGACGGGGTCTTATTTTCTTTTGACCCCCAAAATAAGTGCTTAGCGTTATTCTTGGGGAGGTCTTATTATTTTTGAGATGCAGGAGACAGTGAGCATGGTCACCTCATGGCTGTGTTGCAATATTTTCGGGGAGGGCTTATTTTTGGGGCAACTGTACTGTCACTAGAGTTTTCCATTTGCCATTATGTTTTAATGTGACACAAATATATAATAATTATATTAAAATTCAGTGAAATACAATGTTAGGCTGGCACTGTTCACTTATTTTCATGGTTTTACATGCAGTTTCTTAACTACATATTTTTCCTTCAATCCTGCACAATATTACTATTTTTTTAAAAATAGAACTTAAAAATATTTGCTAATGGAATATATTTTTTAATATATTCTTTTCCTATATTTGCACGTGAGATAAAATCAAGAAAGCATTGACTACAGGACAATTTAAAACTTCGTAATCTTCAAGGACCGTGTTGATAATAATTCTCTGACTAGACAGATATTGAGCATGATTATAAGAAACAACATTATGGTATCTTACAAGGAGGGTTTTCATTGTTTCATGTTGTTTTGTATCCTTGTCATATTCAGATATTCTGACAAAAACTAGCTAAGGAGTTTATTGTTATGCTATCATTTTCTACTGCATTGGCTTTTTAATATTTATTAGACTAATCTCTGAGTAGCAATGCTTTAAAGTGTCATGATTACTGCTTAGAGGTGCAATTTCTAATAAAAGCTCATACTATAGCGCTTGAGCTTTTAATCATTTAGAGCAGTGTTCTAGAAAGTATACAGAATTTATGGCATAGGGCTTTTCTTCCCCAAATAGCAATTTTTTAAAGTTTTGTTTAATTTCAATTTTATACTGTATCAATCGCAATTTGTAGCCACTGAGTAACTTAATAAAAGCAGCTTTAGGCTATAGATATTCTGTACTATAAAATTAAGAATAAGGTATCATTATTCAGTACTGTCGAAAGTCAGACAACATAGTAAAATATATTTTGAAAGTAATTATTATTTCAATTATTATTGAAATATTAACTGGATGTATATGACAATTGATTCCTAGTGTCCATTTAGTTGAGAGGCTTCATGTGTGCATGAGAAAAATAAATTGTTATATGAGGAAGTTAGGTATTTGGTGTTACCTTTGGTGATATTAAAAACTGATTTCTATGGATGTAAAGAAAAGTATGATAATATTTATAGATTAATGAAATTCTTGTCTACCAAACTGTTCAATAAAGCTTTTGAATCTGTAATAGTAATAAGTATATAAGGGTATTTCAGTAGCATATATAAAACTATACTTTTGTGGACAGATGAAATGCTTTATTCATACATATGACTATTAAAGGTTTAATCAATAAATTAGAATACATCAGTTTCTCTTATCTAATAATATTCCAGTTGATACTTTGATGAGGCATGTTATAGAAGAGAGGAAAACAAGAGATTTAGGATTTCAAGGGTGGAAAAGGTGAGGATTTTCCATAGGCTACAGGAGCATACTTTACTTTTTGGTTTTGTATGTTATTACTCTCTGTTTTACAATTAAAACTAAATACCACTTTAAAAAGTACAGTAAATTTTGATTTACTAAGCTCACATGATTTTCTCTATAGGTTCGTATTGCTGCAAAATTTATCACCCATGCACCCCCAGGGGAATTCAATGAAGTGTTTAATGGTAAGTAAAAGAACAAAAGGTTATTGATGTTTTTCTCTGTATTATTGTTAGTAAACATTTACAGCCTTTATTTTGTTTTTATTATTTATATTCGATGTAATCTGCATTGACTCCTAGTTGTTTAAAATAATAAAACAATATTAAAGCAAGGGCACAATGTCAGTAATAATACATTAGAGTAATAAAAAAAGTATTTACTCTACAAACGAATCATCTAGAAAGCCCTGTTTTTGCTAGTTTCCAGAAAGTCATTTGATTTAAAATAATAGAAAATAACAAATCATTTAAAACTTTTTTAGTTTCTCTTGGTAGGCTAAATGATACTAATATTTAGAAGTTGGAAACATTTTGGGAATCTCATTGTATATTTTAAATCCATGAAATTCATTGGCAGTGTTTTCTTTTATTTGAAATTTTCCTGAATTTGGTACTGTTTCATATGTTCACTGTATATGGATTTTCTTCTATAAAAATATTTGTGGTGTTTTTTTTAGGCAGTATGGAAATATATTAAGTAAACACATTTCTAATGCCCTTCTATTTCTGAACTTCTCTTACTACTGAACTATGTCTTTTTCCTGAAGATCTCATGAAGTCATATTTTATTCTATCCCTCACAGTAACAATAATTTTATCCTCACAACTTTTTTAAAATTATTGAGAAATCATGGATGGTATTAAGCTGAAAGAAATTTTATTCAGGGTTGTGCCATTTTGCCCAATTGATGTCAAAGCCTGTTTTACCCAATTGGTATTCTTTGGCTTTCTTGTGCACTTTTTCAAAGTGACCTGTTTTTCTGGCAAGGCATAAAAAACTGCTGAGACAGAAACCTAACCTGTAGTTTAGTGCCTGATTGGGAAAAGACTGATAAAGCTGTATGTGCTTACAGCAGGCTGAATTATTCAGTTACGCCAGTGCAAAAGTACACTGGGAGCTTTTGCCAACAGCACATAAAGATAAACTAAGCTATCAAAGTAATTTTAATTTTTATTCCTTCTGTCATCAATATTCTATATGTCTGTAAGTATTTATCAGAATTTTTTTGGAATCATTTATAAAAATTCAAAATCTCACATCAGGACACCAGGCCTCTTGCATGTTCACTATGTGGAATAAAAAAACATTAAATTTTGTGAAACAATAGGTAGAGTATTAATAGTTTTTAACTTTTTAAAGTTCAATTCTATTTAAAAATGAATCCATTGTATCATACACATATTTATATTCATTCTAGTGTCTTCTTTAAAAATCTAACTTTCAGAGCAGATTTCAGTGACAAGAAATATAATCTTCACAAAGTATATATGAATCATAAAAACATTCTATGAGGAGGCAATAGTTTTCATATGTAAAGTCTACAGTATTTTCTTTTAATACTCTTTTATATATTTATAAAATGTGTTTAGTTTTCATATGTTTCTAAGAAAACCTTATCAGTTCCTACCAAGAACAGTAGTTCCTGTTGAGAACAAAATAGCTAAGCAACTTTTTACTCACATGAATCTGAGTGCCAGTTGACATTGCTTCAAGGCCATAATATTTTTGCTAACCTATGTGAATATTTTCTTCTCTAGATGTTCGTTTGCTGCTCAACAATGACAATCTTCTCAGGGAAGGGGCAGCCCAGTAAGTACCATGAAAGTATAATTGTTTCTGAAATTGTTCTGTTGATGTAAACCTAAAGTTTTAATGTCATTTTTTTCCTATAATAGCAAAATATTAATTCAAGACCATAGTTTTATAAATACTTTAAAGAGTGTAGGGTTATCTGCCTATTTTTCTATAGAATCAGAAGCTAATACTTACTTATCTGTTTCTGATAGCGCATTTGCACAGTATAACATGGATCAGTTCACTCCAGTGAAGATAGAAGGATATGATGATCAGGTAAATTATAATTATTCTTGTCATCTACTGTAGTGTTTGTTTATTGAATTTTGGGAATAATTAGTAAAATCTTTCTATATAAATATGTATAGAAAGTTAACACTTATATATCAAATGAGTTTTATTTGCTGGTCCCTGTACTTTTTTATGTTTTTAAGCCAACAAAATGTTGGATAGAACTAATGGCTATAGACTCAATCATTAGAATAACTCTCTCAAACCAAAACAAAATAGGACCAAATTTGGTATGGCGAGAGAAGCCAGAAAAAAAAGATTATATTCAAAAGCAAGTAGAACCTCTGCTCAGAAAAAATATATCAGAGATGTCTCAGTTTCATGGTCTCCTGATCCTGAACAGAACTATTATTAAAGATGTTAAAAGAATTCTAGCAGCTATGATTCTCATATGTTCCCAACCTTGATTTATATCTTGACTTATATAATGCTGAACCGGAAGATGTTGCTGATGTTATATACTTGTGTCAGGTTATGATAGAATCCTTCTTTTTAATACTGTATATCACCATGTGATATTAAGAAATAGAAGATTGTTGAAGAACCAACACATAGAGAACTAACAGATATGTGCTTTTCTGTAATTATAAACTCAGCTTAGGTATCTTCTGCCTCTCCAATACTCTTTACAATCTCTTTTTCTCAGTATTAGTTTGTATACTCAGTATATTGAGTATTCATGATAGTGATAGTAATATACTATGGCAGTTTCTCATGCTTAAAGGCTGCAGCATTTTGAACAAACTGCTGTAGGATGCAGCATTATCCTAAAGTCTCTTCAGGCCTGATGATTAAATTTAGAAACAGTAACAATAAAATGAAGTTCAAAGAGAAATCCAATCTTTCAATGAATCTTTTCCTTGAAAAAATGTACAATTAAACATTGAACAAATCCATTCTTACAGTTCTTAAGGAAAGAGATACTGTGTTCTGAATTTGTTTAGGAATTTGGTTTCATAATATTTCTTTGAGATGGTTCTTTTCATTTTCAAAGTAGCAAAGAATCATTTATCCCAGGAATTGATTACTTGATGTAAATTAAATTGTGTTGAACAGATGTTTCTGATTCAGAATTACAGTTCTTTTTAAGTTTTAATCTTACAGGATCATAAAAATTAATCTGTCAGAGATAGTAGGATTTAAATAGCAATCCTGTTTTGAACAATAGCAATTTTGGCATGGATTATCACAGTAAATTATGTCTTTCTTTGACTAATATGTGGAATTTAAGATATTTTAAAACAATAAAATCTCTATTTTGTTTTAAGAGTTTGTTTATGAAGCAGACAACAAATTTGTTGTGGGTTTTTTTTTCTGTTAGGTCTTAATCACAGAACATGGTGACCTTGGTAACAACCGGTTTTTAGACCCAAGGAACAAGATTTCCTTTAAATTTGATCATTTGAGGAAGGAAGGAAGCGATCCTCAGCCAGAAGACATAGATACATCACTAAAGTCCTGGAGGGATGCCTGTGATAATGCATTAAGAGCTTATGTGAAAGATCATTATCCACATGGTTTTTGTACTGTTAAGTATATAACTCTTCCTATGCTAAAACTTTATTGTTATTTGAATTATTGTAAAAAACTATTTTGACTGTTAGAATCAGTTATTAATAGCTTGCTTTTTCAAAGTTGGAATTAGATATATAAAATATATATTCATTTATAAATTGCCTCATAGAGCAAAGACATGTAACTTTTTCCAGGTGAGGGCCATGCTGATACAGGAAAATGTTTCCCACCCATCTTCCATAAAAGCTAAAGACAAATTGGATTTGCAGTGCATTTATTTTTTATCAATGTAAATATTTTTGTCAATGTAAATATTTTTATCAAATATTTATTTTATAAATATTTTTCTTTGAAAATAGGTTTATAGTAAAACTATTGATGGACAGCCAACA
Source organism: Thamnophis elegans (assembly GCF_009769535.1). Lineage (NCBI taxonomy): Eukaryota > Metazoa > Chordata > Lepidosauria > Squamata > Natricidae > Thamnophis > Thamnophis elegans. The sequence continues at coordinate 59,882,610 of NC_045545.1, forward strand.
GTTATAGCTTGCATTGAGAGTCATCAGTTTCAACCCAAAAACTTTTGGTAAGCATGTCTCAGATCTACAAATTTGTATACATGTTTACAACCATAATTGAATCAGCAATTTAGATTGTAAGTCATGACAATCATGGCATAAAGTGGGTCACATGACCATGCCTGATTTTATGATTTTTTTGTGGTGGCCGTTAAACAGATGTGACCGTTGTAAAGCAAATCTGGAGATTAAGCAAACCCATTATTTACTATGGGGTATTTTTTGCTGGAAATCAGTAAATACTGATTTCTGACAAGGGCATAAAATCATGGTTATGTAACTGTGGGGTGCTGCAAACAGTTCTAAATGCAGGTAAGTTGCCAAGTACCCAAAATGTGGTCACGTGACTATGGGTAGGAGAATGTCAGAACTTGGAATCTGGCATGTAAATAGCTTGGGGGGGGGGGGCTGTTGTAACTTCAGATAGTTGCTAGGTAGTTGATTGTAAGTCAAAGACTGTCTATATATGCACATAAAAGTGCAAATGATATCAATAAGAGATGGACATTTATAATTACTGAAAAAATGGAGAGGTAAATTTAATTCTGATCCCTTTAAACTGGAATTTGCATTGAGAAGAAAGATTATATTGGCTGAATACATTCATCTCTGCTGAGCCCAATAAATCATTACCTTGTGATGGGTAAATGTGCACCTCCAAGATAATTTTGACAGTTACTTCTAAAAGCTTCAGTCAATATTACAGAAGTTTATAAAGTATGATAGTTGTAGTCAAAAATAGCAATGGAATCCCATGATTGCATATCCCTGTCTAAATGAATGGTATTTGCCTTGTCAAAATTCTCTTTGCTAAGAGGCAAAATTACATACAGATAATCTTCACTTAGCAACTGCCTCATTTAGTGTCTATTTACAATTAAAATGGTACAGTTAAATCACTGAGTAACGATCCCCAAAGAGCACATATGTATTGTTCTTTGATGTCTGTTTTATAATAAATAGAAAGAACTGTAATTCTTTGTAAGAGGATATATAAACTGAATAATTCTTATATGATTATATTTTTTATACTGGGTATTGTGACACATTTTCTGGTTCCTGAATAGATAATACAATTTGAAAAATAGCCATAAACTTATGACTTCACCAAATCTCATCACTTTGGGAGGTATTTAAAATGATTTTTTTCAACCCTATTTATGCCATTTAATGGCAAAGAGCTTGCTACAGTAAATGTGTAAACTCTAGGAAACACTACATTGAAAGGAATGGCATTTTAGTAATCTGATAACCATTTATAGGGAATAAATTTCAACCCATTCCCCCAGTCCTATAAATAATATAGCTTCTGGTTTTTTTGTAGGAATGGACGCTGGAGATCAGAATGGAAATTTACTATCACTCCACCTACAGCTCAAGTGATTGCAGTGCTCAAGATCCAGGTTTGTTAAGCTATACAGAAACTGTATGAACAAACTCCTTCCAAAACTTGATTCTCTCAAATAGAAAATTATATGACAACTTTCTGAAATTGGGTATTTAACGAAAAGAAAGACGAGAAAAGAAGGCTTTGCTAACTGCTATAGATGTGTTACTGCTTACCTAGCATTATTTAGAAATGGCCCAATATATTTAAAGATAGTAACACCCTTGAGAAATAAGTTTGATTTGTGCTTTCTTATTGATAAAATGGTGTTTTATATAAATTAAGAAAGTTGCTCAATATGGATTTGTGTAACTATTGTGTGCAATTTAACTGAATAGTTATAAATAATGAGCAATTTTTAAAAAGTACATTCAATATCAATTAATGAGCATTTTTTAAAAGGTATTATTATTATTTTTATTATTATTTTTTATTAGTAAAAGAAAAATACAACAGCCAATAGATTGCAAAAGACAATACAACATCCGCCACTGTTTTGCTTTACATTTGACTACGTTTCGAGACATTTCCATAATAACAAAATCGTTATAGACATCAAAAGTTAGGCATCTTCTTCCCTCCCTCCCTCTTTCCTTCCCTCGTTTCTTCTCTGCCACTCCCCTTCCTTCCCTCCCTCCTTCTCTCCTTCCCTCCTTCCATCCCTCCTTTCTTTTCCCCTTTTCTCCTTCCCTTCACCCTCCCTTTCCTCTCTCCTTCCCCCCTTCTTTCTCTCATACATTCCCTCCTTCCTTCCCTCCTTCCTTTCTTTCTTTTCTCTTAGATTCCCTCCTTTCTTCCCTCCTTCCTTCCTTCCTTTCTTCTCTCCTTCTCTCCTTCCTTCCCTCCCTCCTTCCCTCCTTGCTTCCCTCCCTGCTTCCCTCCCTCCTTCCTACCCCGCTTTCTTCTCTTTCTTCTCTCCTTCCTTCTTTCCACCTCTCCTTTCCCTTCTCTCCTTACTCTTCCTCCCCTTTAACCTTCCCCCCTTCTTCCGATTCCTCCCCTCTTTCCTACTCTTACATTCCCTCCCATTCTTCCTCTGCCTTTCCCTTTCTCCTATTATTTTTATAAGTAAAAATATCCTGTATCAGTGGTATGCATGGCTTGAAACAAGGCCATTTAGCTTCGTCAAAACATGATCAGAAGTATCAAGGAAAAGGTTTTTCTCTTTAAATTAGGAAGGAAGGAAGGCTTTGTCCCTGTACAATATTTAGTACAAGGCATTTAAATCCTCAATGGTTTCATTTTAATATAGGTGCATTATTATGAAGATGGTAATGTGCAGCTGGTTAGCCACAAAGACATACAGGAGTCTGTAGCAGTTTTGGTAAGTGAGGAAATTTACTTAATATATCATTATTTTGCTGTCTTTATTACATGCAATTATCCTTTCAAAGTTATTCAGTAGTGGATAGCATTTTGCTTAGGGAGAAAATGCTGTGCAGAATGTACTTTAGTCCAGAATGTAAAGTAATTTCTGCATTTCAGAAGTGACTTTTCTCTCCTTTGGAGAATTAAACTTTTGTTTATGTTCTATCTTTTGAAGAATACTGTATACAGATAGTCCTCAACTTACAACCACTTATTTAATGGCAATTCAGTTATAACAGCACTAAAAAAAGTGACTTATGATCAGTTTTCACACTTATGACCATTGCAGCATCCCCATACTCACGTGAACAAACTTAAGTGCTTGAGACTGGCATGCATTTACAATGGTTGCAGCATCCCAGGATCCTGGGCTTGTTATTTGCAACCTTCTTGGAAAGCCAGATTTGCTTAACAACTGCAGAATTCACTTATCTGTAGTGATTCACTTAACAACCATAGCAAAAAAGGTCATTAAGTGGGATGTGATTCACTAGCAATTGCCTTGCTTAGCAGTAGAAATTTGCGGCTCAATTATGGTCATAAGTCAAGGACTACCTGTAATCAAAAACTCTTGGTTTTCCAGCTGTTGGTTTTCCAGCCAGAAACATGTTAATTAAGGTATACTTGATCATTTGATAGTGAATTGCTGGTGATTATTGTGTGAAAGGATGAGTCAAGGTGTGGCACACTGGTTAAGGTATTAGCTATTACTGGATTGAAAGAAATCAAATTCAAAGCGAAATTATCTTTACCCATGGAAACCAACTGTATTCCTGTTGCCCAGTCAGAATCGCCTGATGTGATTTTTATTTTATTTAGCATATGACATCTACAGAGGTCATACAGTCACTGATTACAATACAACCTGATGTGTTATTATATAATTAAAGTGATAAAATATCTTCATTTAAGTTGTCTTCAACTCTTGAAGAAAATGTAAAATAACAAAACCCAGAAATGGGCTTACATCCACAAAATCAATTGATATCAGTTTATACAACATTTCCTTCCTATCTTTCTTTGCTCCTACAGATCCCTGAAGTAGGGCAATTTTGGAGGAGGAAAAACTAGATTTATAAATCAATAGTTATTCTGTGAGAAATTGGCAAAATTGATTTTCATCTAGACCAAAGATTCCCAACATTTTCTATACCCCACGCCCCTAGAACCCTTCTGATATATTCTTGCACCCATTACAAAATAATAATAATTATATGCATATAATTATGCATATGCACTATAATTTTGAAACTTCTTAGCCCAAGTTTTTGCACCCCCTGGAATATCGTCTCACACCCCCTGGAGGTGCAACACCCCAAGTTGGGAACCCCTGATCTAGACATTTATCAAATACAAATCTATTATTTAATAATGATGAATGACTATGCAGTCCAAACTAAATTTTCATCTAAAACCTAAGATATGAGGCACCAAGTTCAGTTCAAAGTTTAGGAATATATATTCATTATGCCATAAAATTGAACTTATAAAACATTTAAAAATACTAAAGAATCATACAGTGTGATGTTTGCATTCTTTTTGTAGAATGATGTTCAAACAGCAAAAGAATTTATTAAAATCATAGAACAGGCAGAAAATGAGTATCAGGTAAGAAGATAAAATATTCTGTTCTTATTAATATTATAAAAGTGCATTTTCAATAACGTTCTATTTATTTTAGAGTTCTCTGTTAGGGGAGGACATAGAACTTAAATTCTTTCCCTCCCAAAATTTTTGTCCCCAGTGGATACAATTATTACAGTAAGGAAAAGTATGCATACAACAATCACTCAGATTGATTGTCTCAAAGTTTCAATACAGTTCTCAAGTCTGGTACAGTTAAATAGAGTTGCATAATTAGAGCTGAATCTTTCTGATAAACATGAGTTTTCCAAATAAAATAAGCAGGTTATCTAAATAATCAGAATCTTATTTCACGCAACACACCCAATTCCAGTTCAATACAAAGTACCAGTTCTAAGACTTAGTGAAGCTATTTTGGATTGTGTCTCCAAATGTTTGGTAATTTTATATTTAATGGTAATTTCCACTGTCCTCCCTGAAATGGATATTGAGTCGATAGACTTGTAATTTCTTGATCTCCCTATAGGCCTTTTTAAAAAAATTGAAGTTACATTGGCAACTTTCCAGTCTTCAACTATAGAGGCTGAGTGTAAACACGGTTTGTATATTTTAGTTGAAGATGCACAATCTCGGTTTCAAGTTTCTTAACCCTTGGATTGAAGAGTTATCATCAGGGCTAGTAATTTGTTGATGCAGAAGTTTTCAATAAGGCTTAGAAGTTCTTTTCTTATTGCCACAATATGGTTCAGTTCATCTAATTCCCTTCCTGAGAATGGGCTGGGGGATCTTCCCTATTTTTTCTGCTTGAAGATAGAAGCAAATAATTGTCTTCTGGGCAATTTTCTCTTCTTACCCTACCTTGACTTTAATGTATTTGAAGAATTTTCTATTATTAATAAAAGAGAATATTTCTAGCTCAGGGTTGAAATGCATTGTGAATACACTATCACTAATAATGTTACCTATTTTGGGGCAATGAAGCGTCTTCAAGAAAGCAACAAAACTCAGCCCCCAAGGATCTCTCATTTTCTATTACAATTTTCACAGTTTAGGCCAGGTGCTCTTCACTGTCTCTCTGCATTTCTTTTGACAGAATTTGTGCTCCTCTTTGTTTCTTTTATTGGGAATCGGTTTTGTACTTTCTAAAATCTTTCCTGACCTTAATAGATTCCTTTACAGTATTAGTCAATCAGGAAAGCCTCTTCTTGGACTTGAGGGCCATTTTCCTAATTTTAGGAATACATTCTTTGTATTATTTATCCTGTGGTTTTAAACAAGAGCTAAACTTTATGAAAGGAGCTTTTTGGATTTTCATTTGAATTTTATTTTCATCAGTCTTCTCAATTTTGAGAAATTGCCTTTTTGAGGTGAAAAATGACTGTGGAAATTGTTATGTTGGTTATCACTTTTTTGAACATTAAATTTTATTGCAGTATGGTCAACATTTTCAATCAACTATGTATATTCTTACACCAAGTTTTGAAGACCATATAGAATAATTTTACCTTCCTGTCATGCTTTGTGCAGACATTCACCCAGTCAATGTGCAGATAATTTAAAACTTCCATTATTATAACAATTATTTTTGGGGATGCCTCTGATTTTTTTCTCTAATTCTGTATCTCTGTGGGCATCCTGGTTAGGGTGTGGTAGCACATCACCCATATCAATATTCCTTTTATGACCTGATATTTTTTATTTTAAGTGATTGTGTCCAATGATCTGCCCCTTTATGAATGTCAAGACAACTCTGTTAAATGTTCTCTTTTACGAAAGGGGTAGTGAGAGGTGCAGCACCTCTCACTACCCCTTTCCCGGTCTTTCCTAGATTTCTACCAGATTTCAGATATCTGTGCTGTCTTCTAGGACCAGGTATTTCAGTTCACACTTTTGGCCTGCAGCCCTCTAGCATTCCTAGACAACAGTCCCATGTTTTATTCAGCCTTGTTGACTAGTCATCACATCTGTCTCGATTATGCTCTCTATTCTGTCTCCCTTTTAGAACAGGCCTAATTCTTTTAACTCCTTCTGCACACATTGCCTCTGAGGCTTTCAACTATGTCCAGATTTGAAATACATTAGACGCCGATAAGCCTTTTCATTCATTTATTATATCTATATTTCATATTTCTTACATAATAAATTGAAGATAATTTGTACAGGGCTCACAAGTAGTTTTTCACTGTAGCATTTATTTGCTAAACAAAATATGTTTTTAACTTTGCCACACATTGTTAAAAAGGGTATGACTGCATTTGGGGATATGATTTCAGAGCAACACTGATAGCAGGAAACTTTTGTTTCCAAGAGGGGGACTCCTTTTTTTCTCTCTCCCCATGATTTGTGAGAAATTTCAGAACTAGCTCCTGGGTCCATTTATTTATTATATGACTTTTACAGAAGATTGATATAGGAGTTTGCTTAGAAAATCATTTTGCAGCTCTCAAAAGATTGAACCACTAAAATTTGAAACTACACATAGCAGGAACAGATTAGTCATAGGAAGGTATAAGAGAACAGGATTTGATGATTTCAGGTGACAGTTCTTCAGAAAAAGTAAATTTATCATGCTATCCATAGGTTAATCTTTTAACAATTCAGGTAGAAGAACTCTGCCTCTCTTTGAGCATGGGATTATTTGAGAGGGCATACCAGCGCTCCTTTTCCTGCATGGGGAAATTATCTAAGCAGAGCATGCACTGAACAAGTAATGACAATGTACTTTTATCTTGCTGTGAGTAATCTGGCAATGGACATAGAAGGATGGGTTAAAATCTGTTAGTAGTTAATCAGTATACATTTAAATATGTACATTTTGACATTCTAACCTCTAACCCACTGAATTATTTGCAGACAGCAATCAGTGAAAATTATCAGACAATGTCAGATACCACATTCAAAGCCTTGCGTCGCCAGCTACCAGTCACCCGTACTAAAATTGACTGGAACAAAATCCTCAGCTACAAGATCGGCAAAGAAATGCAGAATGCCTAAGAGCAGAGATGCTGTGAGAAATATTAGCATGCAAAATAAGCAGAGCAAATATGGTCCTTTGCCAAGTAGGTGGGTTCCCTGAAATTGGCATTTGTCTCGGGCTTTTGGCATTAACAGGTTTTATAGCCTTACAAAGGACTGTTAGAGACATAACATTTTGTTTGTGTATGTTCCTGCCTTGAAAACATCTGGTGTAAGAGTCACAGTGCATTTCTTAGTAGGCTTACTTAATATAGCCACTTTGGGATCAGTACTATCAGTCCTTGTATTTGCTAAAAAGTCTCTTCCCTAAAAGAGTCTTTCTAGAAATGCAGGCTGGTAATATTGGACTTAGAGTCCCAGTACCTTTTCCAGCACAGGTATTATATTCAATTTAATAGAAATGCTGGCAGCTTTATGGTGTTGCTTTATACCAGATACAACTTTTCCTTGCTTGTCTCCCTTCAAAACTGCCAACCACCAACTAGCAATATCTTCTAGGCTTACCTTTTTCATGTTTGCAAAGTGTTTACAAGACTCTTCCCAGAAATGCCAAGAAGGCCAGGTCTTCTTAAATGCTGTTTTGGGGGATGGTTGTTTTTGTTTTTTAAATCCAAAGACTTGAGCCTCATTTTCTTCGAGTAAACTATTTTTCTCATTTGTATTCCTGGAAGTACGGTTAATATAAATATCTGCATTTTTACTGGATGGATCCTCCATTTTTCTTAATACTTGTCTGCTGCTCAGATATTTGTTTAGATGGAGAAGAAATTACAAAATTTAAATGCTGTAAATGTTTAAATATTGGATTTATTGTGCTTTAATGCTTTGTGGCAAGCTGATGGTGTTTGCATCAGAAATGTATGAATGAACATGTCTAAGTGGGTCAATAAAATGTTTGCACCAAGGCATATTTTGGAGTTTCTTGCTTATTTTCATATACTTGGAGAAATGTGATTCATTAGGAATATTTCTATATCACATTATGTTATATTGGAGCTTATTAATCCACAGATTATACAGAGTCCATATACTCTTTGGAGGGCAAAACAGACAAAAATGTTTTATCTAAAACTTCTTTGATGTTTTTAAAGTATATTTCTCCATAACTATGCAAGAGTTGTTAGCTATAACTCTAGTTCCAAGTTGGCTTAAAATTCTGTCTTGTTCACAAACTCTAAAGTCGTGATGGTGTACCTATGGTACACATACCACAGGTGGCACACGGAGCCATTTCTGAGGGCACGGGAGGCGTTACCCTGTCAGCTCCAGCATGCATGCACGTGCTGGCCAGCTGGTTTTTGGCGCACTGGAGACTTCTCTGAAGCTTCAGGAGAGCAAAAAACCACCTAATGCGCAATCTGGAAGTTCAGGAGCAGACTTCTGGTTTGTGCTTTGGCTGTTTTTTGCCCTCCGGAGGACGAAAAACTGCCCAATGCGCAAAACAGAATTTCTGGAACAGAATTTCTGGAACAGGGAACAGGCTCCTGAAGCCTCCTGAAGGAGAAAAACAGTCCAACGGACAACCCGGAAGTCCGTTCCTGAACTTTCGGTTTGCGTGTTGGGCCGTTTTTTACCTTCTCCAGGCTCCTAGAAAGCCTCTGGATCCTGGGAAGAGTGAAAAACAGACCTACTGTTTCTGGCTTCCAGGGACGGCGGGGAAAGCCACTTTTGCCCTCCCCAGGCTCCAAGAAAGCTGTACACTCATGCACAGGGCAGCAGGGGCATGTGTCATGTGCATATGCACAGGAGGCATGGCATTACATTATGGGAGTAGGCATGTAATTTTGGCACCTGAGGCGAAAAAGGTTCACTATCACTGCTCTAAAGCATGATTGTAGGCTTACATAAGCTAATTACCCATCCTTATAGGCATGTGAAACAAAATGGGAATAAATAAGTTGCAAACTGGGACACATTGGCTATTACGTCAGTTTATAAGGCTTGGATAATACAACTGATGATTCTTTTTTCTTTCTCTTATTCAGGAATGTATGTGGAAAAGGTGATTTATGGCCTTTAGAAATAGTCATAGGAGGATCTTATTGAAATAGGCCATAATAACAACATCTTCCAAGTCTGGCTGTATTTTCCTTTGTTTCCCTCTCACACCCCAGGATAAATTTTTAATTCTTAAAACTGGCTCAATTGACTTTGAATAACTGTTATAAAGCTTCTAGTCCCAATATTGCTTAGGGTGAAGACAGGCAAAAAGATGATAATCATACTATCCTCCATGACTTGCAGAAGGCCATCAATCACCTCCTCAGCGTACACGTGATTTAAGAGATTCCACAGGATAAGACATCATTAGGCATATACTCAATGCTCTTCATTGTTCCCACAAAACAAACATGAAATGGCATGCTATCTGACACATCAGATACACAGATTTGGGGTAGAATCTCTGAGTACTATCATATTCTAGGATAAAGGTACCTGGCCCCATCTGGCTTACAGATATACCTACCGGTACATACATATTCCAATTTAGCCATCCTATTGGAAGTTACTAAGTTTCAAGTAATAGGGTGCTCTCTACTCCTGGTATCAGGTAGGGCATGGATATCCAGAGCCAAATGTAGGCTTTGAGGATGGGGGCTTAATATCCTTCACCAATTCCTAGCCTCAAGCACCATGGCAATTGTGAACACTAAGAGGCCTGATCTTTCTGCCAAAGTCAAAGGGCTACTCTGACCAATCACCAGGCTGAGAAATTGCTGCTTTCCCTTCCAATGTACCTCCTTCCTTTAAAGCCTAAAAGTGTAATGATCCCAGGGACCCTAGAGAAGATTCAGGTAAACCAGGAAGATGCTATTATTATCACCTATCTCAATAGGTATAATCTTTCTATGATTATGTCTAAAGGCCATAAAGAAGCTAATGAAGCCTCTTAAGTTTCTGAAAACACATCGCTTTTCCCAGCTTATTTTATCAGCTAAAAGAACACTCTGTATATCTGCTAGGTCAGGGTGATAGCAGACAGCTGCATTTTGTCATGAAAGCATTGGATATTTTGAGAAAATATTCTGAACACCGTCCCAAAAGTTCAAGGATAAAGCATATACAAAATAACTTGCATGATTGGCTAAAGATTTGCAGAAGGCAATTCTCTTTTATCCACCAACTGTTTGTTTTGCTTCCAGAATGCACACAAGCTGAATGACTCAGGACGGGAGGAGTGGTGGTGAAGGCTTAACCATCTAAACTATGTCTTAAGAAGCCAAATTCTTACTGGATGTAGTTTTTGAGGAAATGTCTGCAAACTTTATATCAAACTATATTGTACTGTGGACAGTGTTTATTATATATAATATGACACACAGTTACAACTGAAAGACATGGAAGGTGAAAATACTTTTTTTCTTTTTGTGCCTTTTTGTCTTTATTTTATTTACAGTGTCAGGTAGTTGAATTAGCATAATTCCATGATACCTAAAACAAGGAAATATAAAACTACAAAAAAATTACCATGTAGATAAGCCAGGTGCTATAATTCAACATGTTGTATATAAGGAATACATCAAATTATAGTCTATTCCTATTAAGTTAAATCATAAAATCCCACCAAGTTTGATAAAATTGTGGTCTCTGCTTCTGACATCTCACTACTATAAATTTATCAGTGATTCTTTTCTAATGTGGCAATTGAAGAGGCACAATCTACAACTAAGTTTTGATATTATATAATGTTTTCCAGTGTTGTACAATTATTGCTTTGACTATTATAATTAAACAGAATCAATTCTTCGTTTTTATGATCGGGAAGCATTCAATTCTTTGTTTAGTGATGACACTTGTATCTCCAAAATAAATTAAAAAATCAAATTGGCCAAAGGGTATAATTTTATCACATGACCACCACAAATGAAAGAATAATATTTTTTTCCCCAAAAATAAACTATCCAGCATTTGGAAGAAGTATGTACAGAGGTCAGCCTAAGAGGAGTCAAATACCAACTAAGTATAATCTTCCACTGCATTTCTTGTATTGAAATGCTGCTAATTTGTCTCCTGCATAAAATTATCAAGATGAGCATTCCAAATTTCCTTTAATCCATAAAGTAAATCTCCTATTTCTAGTTGCAGTAATAACCTGTACATTTTTGAAATTGTTTAGTCCTGAGTAATGAAATATTAAATTCTCAAAATTGATGTAAGGCTGTATTACTGAAGATCTAATATTTCTATTGTCCAGAAGAGATTTAAATTGATACAAAAAAGCCATGGTAGTTTGTTACCTATTTGTTGCTCTATCTTACCTTTATTGAGAGGCCATCATTACTATAAAAGCCTTTTAGACTATATAAAAATTAAATGCTCCCAAATGTTTCATTTTAGTCAAGCCATAATAATTTTTCTGATCAAAGTATGTTATCAAACAGTTAAAGAGAAATGTCCCTTATCAAAACTGAGTATCCAAATTTTGTTTTAGTAAAAACATTTTAATCTGTTTTCACACTGTGTTATAAACTTATTTGGATCTGACATACTTCCAGTTTGAATCCTTTGTTTCAAGGACTCTCCCATGGTAAATGGTATCATATGCCACAACTGTACTGCTTGATCATGTATTGACAAATTGGGTATGCCACAGCTTCCGTTTCTGAAGTTTGTATAAAAGTCTGATTCATTTTCAATCTTCTTGCTTGAAACCAGAACCATTAGCATTGTCACATGAAATATAGCTTATTCCAAGTAGTTGATCCATAACACGGTACCCATCCCACCAAACAATAGATCAGAGGGAGTTTTTTTTTAATAGCTTATATCAATTCTCTTTGGAGTAATTGAAGTGCAACACTTTAGTTCACAAACTAAGGCGGAACTAAATGCAAACAAGTTTAAACAAATAATAGCACACATAATAAAATGTCTCCTAAAAATAAATATAATCACCCAAAATAAATAAACGAGCTTCACTGTTTGCTAATCTGCTTCTGAATGCAATTCAAGATGATTATTATTACCTATAATTCCCTACATGATATGAGGTCAGATTATTTGAGGGATTGCCTCTCTTCCATGGTTTCTTCCTGGCCATATGTGTAAAGACACCTGGCATGCTCCAACTCCTGCGGTGGTATTCACTTACTTTCCCTACAAGTTTGCAAATGTGAGCGTGCACGCACCATCCACACATGAGCTCAGCCTTCCGCACATGTGCTTTGGCTTGAAAACGTGCCTAAATAGGATGGCAAAGACACGGGACGGGACGGCAGCCCCCCCGCGATTCCCACTACTGGTTCAGGTGAACCAATCTGAACCGGCTAAATACCACCTCTGTCCAAGTCCCTTCGATTAAACTCATCTGTCATATCCCAGAAGCATATCTTCTGTCCCAGCACCTACAATTTGGAATGAGATCTGCACTGAAATACATGTGGCTTCTATCTTGTAAAGCATTGGAAAATTGGTGGTTCTTTCAGGCTTTGGGGTGATATGGATGAGGCCTCTTGTTGAACATGTCAGTTAGTTTTGTTTTAATTTCTATATTGTTCCCATATCCCATCTAGCCTTGGTTTGCACTGGCTTCCATGGTATTATATTGCTAACTATCCAGAGTCAGTTGGAATAAGGCAATGCCCAGGTTCAAACAAACAAACAAACAAACATCATGTCTTCTTTGTTCAAAAAAAGTTAATCAGCAAACCTGTCTGAATATGCCCAGAATGCATTTTCTTCAACGTATTATTACATCAATTTCTGACATGCTAGAATATGGACGCATTCCATAGGAAAGGTGCAGAATTACCATCTAATACTTGATTTAAACCTGATTGTATCATAAAGAAATCTGCAGTGTCATGGATAAGCTAAAATTTATTATCAGTCAGTTCTCATTAGATGAGAATTCTAGCACAATGGTTTTATTTAAGGACTGCCTGTCAAGAGTATTGTGGTTTTCTTTTCTAAATGCTTTCATCACAATGGCAATTTGGGAGAAGAGAGCAAACGTGCATTTCTTTCTTTAAACAGTTTTGAAGCAGAAAGAAGCAGAAAAGGATATAGAAAATCTAGGGTTGTGTTTCCAAACATGTAGATCTTACATACAAGATTTTGAAAGTGGGCATGGTCAGAGGGAAAAAAAATAAAATACTGAGAACTGAATATCAAATTATTTAATATAAATATGGTACATTCACATCTCAGTTGATTTCCAATTTTAAAAGATATTAAAGAAATATTGGAGAAAAATGCACACCTAATACATTATTTTACATAAAACAAAAACTATGTATTCACATGCAGTCATATAGATAATGTAACACAGCAGGTAAGAGAAATGTGGCAGTATGGAGATTAATTTGGATTGTAGCAATGAACAGTGTTGGATTTGAGTTTACCTATTGCTATTAAAACAGTACATTGGGGTTTTTTTTTACATCTGTTTCTAATAACAAAATCCTTCACCTTTCTTGTTCATCACTTTCACAATTTTTTTAATCAACCGCAGTATGATGTGAAGTGGAGGTAAAAATATCTTTTTCAGGTCAACAAATGGTTCATGTGCCACATTTTTCTGTCCTGAAACAAATTCTTTTAGAGTGGCCATTTCTTTTTAATGTAATGTGACTCTCTTGCACGGCTAGTCCTTTTGCACTACTTTTAATATCCACAGATATTCTAGTTGTCATTGGTGCACTGGTTCAACAACAGTTCCATGTTTTTGTGTGTTTCTTTCATGTGTGCAGCATAGCCTACATACCTGTTAACAGCATACATTGCTATTGTGAAACAAGATAGCCTTGAGGCTTAACACTGATGAATCAGTAAAGAGACACCATTCCAGTGGGCCATGCTCCAAGCCAAAGTTGTGAATAAACCACCAACGTCAGCCCAGAAAACAAGGTTGCCAATCTATGCAAAGAAACTTGTTAAATCAACTTGGCTTTGAAAGACAAAAATGTTCATACCTAGTGACAGCAAACACCATCCTTCTTTTGATTTTGATAAAGCAAGTCCCTGACCAGATTATTTAATTCCGACTATGTTATGAGATAAGGCTTATCAGACATACATAGTTCAAAATCCAGATCATTATCCATGTCTAGCTGGCATCACTGGTTTCATGGCTGAAGATAGATTGGCTATTTAATTGACGTCTTATTTTTAGAAGCGAAACTAGCAATATTAGTCACATGAGGTGATCATTCTGTTCTTGTCATATCATTAAGACAGAAAATGGTATTGATTTCTGAGTTCCTCTGAGCCAGAATCCAAGGCCAATAGCACATCTTGCACAAGAAATGTATGAAGTCCAGGCCTTCTCTTCATCACCAATCTTACAATCAAAGTACAGTTTGTACACTTTCTTAACAAGTCCAGCAGTGCGGCGTCTTTGCGGCTTAAGAGTGTACTCACCACAAATGTTGTAGAATGTTTCAAGTTTGTTCCGACATTGGCAAGACATTTCTGCTATCATCAACAGTCCAACAGTATGTCTATTTAGTTACTTGTCGTGTAAATTACTTGTATGGACAATTCTATACTTTAAAACGATCACATCAAAATGCATGGGAACTGATATCAATGAAATCAGTAGCATTTGTGCATGCATATTGCTTTTGCAGCCTTTTTAAGCAACATCCATCCAGCCTAGGAATTCTCAAACTGTACCAATTCCACAAACATTATGCAATATGACCTGACTGCATGCCAGGATGTGCATGAGCTACATAAAGCAAGCAAAAATTAGTAAACTTAATACACACATATACACACACAAGGAGAAACTGCAAAACAGAAAATTTCTATAAAACAGTAGATGATGGGTTAAATTGCAGGTTATTTTTGTGATCAACTGTTAAAAATATAAGATATTTAGAGTTCAGAGTTATAAGATATAACTCTATATGATATCAAGAGTTCAGGACGCAAAATCTTATGTTGTCCTGTATTCTGATTGTATCTAAGTCTAAGATTAGGTGGTTCCACCCCAGGCGCCTAATGGACCCTTTGGGTTTTCAATCGGTGCTTGGTGTTATACCTGATACTCTCGCCCACAGTCCGGTGGAGACCCTCGTTGCTGCTTGGAACTCAGCGGCGGCGGAGGCTCTAAACCGGATTGTGCCTTTACGGCCTCTCCGAGGTAGCGAATCCAGGAGAGCTCCTTGGTTTACCGAGGAACTCCGGGAGATGAAATGCCAAAAGAGATGCCTAGAGTGCCGCTGGAGGGCCAGTAAGTCTGTATCAGACCGAGCACTGATGAGACCCTATATCAGAGCCTATCTCGTGGCAATACGGGCGTAAAAAAGTGCACATTTTGCCACTCTGATTGCGCCCGCTGAATCGCGCCCAGCCGCCTTGTTTAGAATAACCCGCTCCCTCTTGAGAGGGAGGGATGCGGGTGATCCTTTGCAAGGTAGAGCTGAGGAGTTTGTTCAGTTTCTAGTGGATAAAGTCACTCGGATTCGGACAGACCTGGACTCCAATTGCTCAGAGCCAGCCGAGGTACCGGGGGAGGGTCTTGAGCGGAATTTATGGATTGATTTTCAACTTGTCACGCCTGAGGAAGTGGACAAGGCCATCAGAGCGGTGAGTGCCTCCACTTGCGTACTGGACCCGTGCCCCTCCTGGCTGATCGCGAACAGCAGGGAGGTGACACGGGGCTAGATCCAGATGATAGTTGCCACCTCTCTTCGGGAGGGAGTCTTCCCACCCCTTTTAAAGGTGGCAGTGGTGAGACCCCTCCTGAAGAAGCCGTCTTTGGATCCAGCAATTCTAAGAAACTATCATCCAGTTTCCAACCTCCCCTTTGTTGGGAAGGTTGTTGAGAAAGTGGTGGCCTCTCAGCTCCGGCGGTCCTTGGATGAAACTGATTATCTGGACTCCTTTCAGTCCGGATTCAGGCCTGGCTACAGCACGGAAACTGCTTTGGTCGCACTGATTGATGATCTCTGGAGAGCCAGGGATGGGGGCCATGCCTCCATCCTAGTGCTCCTTGACCTCTCAGCGGCCTTTGATACCATCGACCATGGTATCCTTCTGCGGCGGTTACGTGAGGTGGGAGTGGGAGGCACCGTTCTTCGGTGGTTCTCCTCCTACCTCTCTGACAGGTCGCAGTCGGTGTTGGTTGAAGGACAGAGGTCGACCCCTAGGCCCCTAAAGTATGGGGTGCTGCAGGGCTCGGTCCTGTCTCCCCTCCTGTTTAACATCTACATGAAGCCACTGGGCAAGATCATTCGTCGGCACGGGATAAAGTACCATCAATATGCGGATGATACACAGTTGTATCGGTCTGCCCCGTGCCAACTCAGTGAAGCGGTTGAAGTGATGTGTCAGTGCCTGGAGGCTGTCAGGGTCTGGATGGGTGTGAACAAGCTTGCACTCAATCCCGACAAGACTGAGTGGCTTGTGTTTTTCCCTCCCAAAGATTGGCCCTGTATTCCATCTCTCAGGCTGGGGGGTGAAATTATACGCCCCTCAGAAGGATTTGCAATTTGGGAGTCCTCCTGGACCCACAGCTGACTTTAGAACACCATCTGTCGGCTGTGACCAGGGGGACATTTGCCCAGGTTCGCCTGGTGCACCAATTGCGCCCCTACCTGAACCGGGAGGCTCTCAGAACAGTCACTCACGCCCTTGTGACCTCAAGACTGGACTACTGTAATTCGCTCTACATGGGGCAGCCCTTGAAGAACATTCGGAGACTTCAGCTTGTCCAGAATGCAGCCGCGCGAGCGATTGTGGGTGCACCTTGGTACACCCACGTTACACCTATCCTCCGCGAGCTGCACTGGCTGCCTGTTGGACTCTGGACGTGCTTCAAGGTGCTAGTTGTTACTTTTAAAGCCTTACATGGTATCGGACCTGGGTACTTGAGAGACCGCCTCCTGCCAATTACCTCCCTACGACCAATTAGATCCCACAGAGTAGGCCTCCTCCGGATACCATCAGCTAGCCAATGTCGACTGTCGACCCCCTGGGGGAAGGCCTTCTCTGTGGCTGCTCCGGCCCTCTGGAACGATCTCCCCGTGGAGATTCAGACCCTCACCACCCTTCAGGCTTTCCGCAAAGCCGTCAAGACCTGGCTGTTCCGGCAGGCCTGGGGCTGATGAGTTCCCAGCCCCACTTGAATTGTTGCGATAGTTGTGTAGCTTTTAATCTGTTTCTTGTATTCTGTTTTTGTCTTGTTCGTTTTTTGTATTTTTCCCTTCCCCACTTGTTTGTTGGCCGCCCTGAGTCCCTCGGGAATAGGGCGACATACAAGTATAATAAACATACAAACATACATACATAAGTCCCTCAGAGACAGTAACCTGAGTTCTCATAACCTGAGAACTCTCAAGGACCAAAAGCAACTGAAGTCTGGGAAGGTTTTTGTGCCTGCTGCTGATATACATCGCTCCACTCCAATACTTAATAGGATACTCAAATACTCCAATACGTAAAACTGTTTTGGTATTCTTATCCTATTAAGAAGCAATGAAAACCAAACTACTTGACCTTTATTACCATTAGCTACATCCCTGCTAGTAACAAAAATGTAAAAGTTTGTTTGAAATCAGTTTATCTCCCATACAAGTTGCAAGTTAATCATTTGTGGCTACAGACTCTCATGTAAGAACGAATAAATATTAATATTATGGATTTTTTCATAATGACGATGGAACCACCCAGGCATTAGCAGAAATATTGCCTGGAAACCGCTAAATTAAAAGTGCAAAGGCTGAACACTCTGATTGACTTATTGTGGACATACCGTGTTTCTTCAAAAATAAGTCAGGGTTTTATTTTCTTTTGCCCCCGCCCCTTTTGAAATAAGTGCTTGGTTTTATTTTCAGGGAGGTCTTATTATTTTCGAGGTGCAGGAGGCAGCGAGCATGGTCACCTCATGGCTGCTGTTGGGTTGCAATATTTTCCGGGGAGGGCTTATTTTAGTGCATGCACTCAAAAGCCCGATTGGGCTTATTACCCAGAGAGGTCTTATTTTCGGGAAAACAGATGTAGAAAGATGCAAAATAAGCCTGATTTCACTTTAAAACAGAATGTTGTAGATTTAGTAGCAAAAGCTGTAGTTAATCATATCAGTTTTATGGAATGTCTGGTTCAGAATGGAAGGCCATTTGATTGCAGAGAAGTGCTGATAAGACACTTTATCTATATTTGTTTGAGGGTCCTTGACACTCTCTGAGGTTGGTTGTTTTCTTGCAGATATTTCATTATCCAAACTATATAATCCAAATTATACCTAAACTTTCATTATGCAAATTATATAACAAAATGTACATAGGGCAGCTGCTAGTCCAGGAGAACATGAAAGCAAAATCATCTTAATCAAAGGAAGGATATGCATAAGTAGCTAAACAAGTGTAAAGGCTCAGTTTAGGGTTCAAAATTTGAAAGGCATTGCATAGGGCCATTAGCTCTTGAAATCCTTTTTAAAAGTTATCTTATTGTAACAGCCTATCATAAGTATAATTGAATGTATGTGAGAAACATGTTTTAATCTGCAAAGTGCAGATTGCATTTTGTGCAATCGATTACTGTGTATTGCAATGATGTATATTGGGCTTATACATTGATAAGTAACACCATAATGATCAGTATCTCCTGATCGGAAATGCACTAAATCTAGTCCCACCTTAGCCATGAAAGCCAGCTGGGTGACCTTGGGCCAGTCATGCTCAGCCCCCACTCACCTCAGAGTTGTGGAGCGAGTAGAAGGAAGCTGCGTGGGCTACAATAACAAATGCCTTGAGTCATTTGTAAAAATAAGGGTGGGATACAAATTGATTAGTTAAATAATCATTTCGCTACCTCTAAGGCGTAAATTCCTAATCCACTTCTCCTTGGTGTGATAAAAAGATCATAAAAACAATTGACCCAGGCTTCTATTTATTCTATTGCAGAAATAATTCTGGAAGGATCCATGATAATGACTAGGCTTCATTTTATGTGGTGACCTTTATAACTTTCCCTCATTTTCGGAAACTTCAAACGAGCAGGAAAACAGATGATAAAATGTCCTTTCCCAGCTGTCGTATCTTGTTTCCTGGGGCAACGGAGCGGAGCACCTGAGAAAACGCTGGGATTGGCAGAAGGACCGGTGTGATTTCAGTTTCGTTTCTTCCTCTTTCAAATTTAGCTTTCAAGAGGAGGAGCTCAGGGTCGGCACTTACTTCACCAGGCGAGAGGAAGCGGGGACAATATTGCAGGCATTACCGCCGCTGCTTAGGAGCAAGCGAGGGAAAGCGAAGCAGCTCCCGCGAAACGGATCGCCATGCCCAAAATTACCTTTAGCGAGGCGAGGGAGATTGGAGAGCAGTTTTTACAGTTCCTGGCGGAATCTGGCAACCAGAAATTGAGCAGCAAGATTGCCTTGAAGGCGCTGTACAACCAGGAGTTCCGATATCGGTAGGTGGTTAAACGCTTGAAAAAACGGGTCTGCAGAGCACTGTAATGTGGCCACTAGCTTTTTCGTAGGAGTGGGTCCCGTTTTCCCCTAGAAGGGGAGTTTAAACCGATTTCTCTTAAACTGCTCCAAGGCATGAACTTCCCGGAGCGCCGACTCCCCTTTTTCGGCGCCGCTTAATTCCGGCGCTGCATCAGGTGGGCGCTCGGCACGAAATGAGTCGAGGAGGGGCGGAAGCCCACGATTGCTATAGATGCGGTAGGTTGTTTAAAACGAATAAGTTGGATTTCGAAGTTTCCATTGGAACTAGCCATTGGATAAGCCACTTTGAGTAGCCTTGGCTAGTATATCTCTCCTTCTGGGTGACTTCTGCTTACAGCCATTTTGTCTTGCCTTTTTAGTTTCTTTTTAAACAGTCCAAGGCCAAGAAGTGTCATTTATTCTTGTCCTTACAAAAGGACAAGTATAGGATTCTATGCACAGTAGATTATTAAATTTGGACAATTCACTTAGATAAAACTTATTCCCAAAGAATTGGACCTATGATGTGTCTCTTCTGGTTCTGTATGTTCTGCGGTTGAGTGGCGACCATCTGCCTATTTCCATCTTTGTAACATTTTAGTGAATAAACCATATGTAATTTTCATATCTTAAGTAACTTTCATGAGCAGGCTCTGTGGATGCCTTCGTGCTCTTTCAACATCTTTGTATGATGGGGCCCCTAATTAAAAGACAGCTTTCAATCTTATTTATTTTCCCATTCCAATTTCAACTGTAAGAAAAGAAATCCATGCACCTTCATCAAACCAGTTCAAAGATATCCCTCCACAAAGAGGAAAGCAGAGTAAAAACAATGGCAATCAAACAATCTGATTTGTAAAATATTTTTTTCAAGAGCAATTATTTGAACACACTTGAAAAAGCTGTTTCTCTGCTCCTTCTGGAAAGTAGAGGGGTTGTTTTTTTTTGAGAACCAGTAACATGAAGAGATTCTGCCACCTATACTGTTGTTCTCAGGCTAGTCCAACTGTCAGCTTATCTCATCTGCATAACTTGGATTTCTGCCTGGCTTTGCAACTTGCTGTGCATTTTCGCCCAAAGTTTTCAGTACTGGTAGAGAGGTGAAAACCTTTCAACTAGATTTATTAACCCAAACTGGCCTCAAATGTTCCTCTACTATACTATTGCAGCATTAAGTCATAAAGATTTTTTTTTTAAAGAACAAGATAAAAATAAGATTCCTGGAATGTCAGAAGTCTCACTAATTTTTCTTGAAGGATACAAGGTCCAAAATCCTGGTGATTAGATTGATTGGGCAATTTGGGGAAGCTAGCCTAGGTCCTTGTTTGCATAGTTACATTGAGTTACATTGTTAGGCAAAATCAGCATTTGAAGAAGACAGCAGAGCTGAAGATCCTTATTCAGGAAGTTAAAAGTTGAAATCTTCAGCTGATGAAGCATTGAGAATTGGAGGAGGGGGTTAGGTTGCAATTTCCTTGTATGGCCCACCTGGTGTGGCTTCTGTTCTTTGGCTTAGATAAGTTTGTAGAGGGCTTGGTCTGGGATATGGAGGATGATATAATTTGGGCCTGAAGAAATTAAACAAAATTTGAAACAGGGTTTGATCTTAGTCACATCCAAACAAATGGAAAAGGGAGGAGAAAGTGTCTCCATTTTGCTGATTTATTCCACTAATGAAGTAGGAACGTATTTGCTGTAGTAGTTAAGGTACTGATCAGAAATCAGAAGACTTAAGTTGTAGGCTTCCTGTAGGCTGCTTGTGATTGCATTGCTGAGGTAAAATCCCCCATTCAGTGGTATGCTTTTAATGTTTTGTATCTTGGTCAGGCCTTCAATTTTTCAATAACAAACTATTTCCAAAACTCACCAGAAAAACTACTGGTTCTAGTCCAAGCAGTCACAAGTCAAGACTCATTGAAGGCATGTGTGCCCAGGCACAAACATAGAGAGGCAAGTCCCAAATCTCTCCCAAGATTTATATTTGTTACTTTTTTTTTGATACTTTTCGCCTAAATGGTCTAGGGCTGGGATTTCAAAACATTTTTCATCTTTATTTGGACTTAGACTGTATTTTTTCCAGCTATGCAACACATGCACTCTGATCTACTACTGACTGTGTGTATCAAGTTCCTTAACTGCAAACCATAATCAAGGAAGCAAGATTCATATGACTTTTCATTATTGAAATTTAAAGTCAGGAATTAGTGATTGATTGGTATATACATTATATTGCCAAAAGTAATTGCTCACCTGCCTTTACTCGCATATGAACTTACTGTAAATGACATCCCATTCCTAATCCATAGGGTTCAATATGACGTCGGTCCACCCTTTGCAGCTATAACAGCTTCAACTCTTCTGGGAAGGCTGTCCACAAGGTTCAGGAGTGTGTTTATGGGAATTTTTGATCATTCTTCCAGAAGCGCATGTGTGAGGTCACACACTGATGTTGGACAAGTTTACGTGGCCTACCACTTCATGGCTGAGTTGCTGTCATTCCCAAACACTTCCACTTTCTTATAATACAACTGACAGTTGACTGTGGAATATTTAGGAGCGAGGAAATTTCATGACTGGATTTGTTGCACAGGTGGCATCCTATCACAGTTCCACACCAAAATTCACTGAGCTCCTGAGAGCAACCCATTCTTTCACAAATGTTTGTAAAAACAGTCTGCATGCCTAGGTACTTGATTTTATACACCTGTGGCCATGGAAGTGATTGGAACACCTGATTCTGATTATTTGGATGGGTGAGCAAATACTTTTGGCAATATCGTGTATTTGGCAAAAAATTAGAATTATCTTTCAGTTATATTTATGTTATGTATCTTAAGTGTTAACTGTTTAGGTTAAGAAATGATTTCTGATCTTCCTCTCAGCAGTAAAGGAGATTGAGGAGTACACAGAGCACCATTAGTATGATAACTGATTTGTTTTACTATGTGTGTAATCAATATATTTGTTTAGTAGTTGAATAAAAGTTATATTCTATTGTCTTACAGAGATAATATAAAAAGACCCAACTTCTCCAGTGTGCTGTATGTGCTGGTGAAGTCAAACCGTGCTTTTAGCCGTGGGGATTATGTGCAATTTCGTCAGGTAAGAAGGGGCACTTGACTTTCTACTTCATTCTTTGATAGTTGATGTTGAATAATTTGGCTTATTGGGTCCTTATGGACTCCAAGTCATTAAAATAAGGCTCTGTAGATGTAAGGCAATCATAGAAAGAAACAAAACTGGCTTGTTGATTTGTAGCCTTTTTGTGACTTATTTATATTGGTGACTAATACAAATTTAACTGGTCATTATAGCTCAAGTTACAACCATGCCTTCATGACTGTTCAAACTTGCGACAGCAGTGAATGAAAGGGACCATCCTTGTAATTCTTGCTGTTGTAGCATCCCCATGGCTACATTATTGTGATCCAGATGCTAAGCTCAAGATTACAATAACACAGGGACCCATGGTCATGTGATCACAATTTCTGATATTCCCTAACAGCTTCCCATAAACAAAATCATTGGCTAAACTCACAGGAAATCAGAAGTTACAGTCACTTGCAGTCCTCATTTAACAACTTGCATGATCCTCACTTAACAATGCCAATCATAACTATTGTCACTAAGCAACACACTCATGTGACAGTATACTTTATGACCACATCACTTACAATTCCAATCCCAAATGTCATCATAATTTGAGGAATACCTGTAGTATTCGTCTCAGTACTACTGATATAGGATTCTGAGGTGTCAAAAAAAGTGCTAGGATCAAGGGATAAGTAAGATTCATGTGGTGGGATTCATCCTGGACAAAATAGGAAGAAAGAATAATATAGGACTTTATAGTTTCATAGCGTAGAGTCCGAACTAACCCTGTTTCCACAGTTTTTGAATTGATTTATTTGTTTTTAAACAAGAGAACATAGCAAAACTTTTTAAATTCTTGTCTGATTTAGAATCAGATTTGCCTGAAAATATTTTCAGGTGGTGAAATTCACTTTGTAAATTTCCCTTTGAATTTTGACAGGTGTTATTTGTTTTAAGGTAAGTGGTGAATAAAGGTGAACTGCTTTCTGTGCAATTTTTTCCAATATTTTACCATTTGTTCAAAGCCTTCTTTCTACGGTATTTCTTTTTCTGCTTCTCTGTAGGGGAAGAAGAAGCTAAAACTTATTGATCAATATTGGAAACCAAACACTGATACTGGAGCTGAAGACCATTCTACCCCAGATGACAACACATTCAATAATCCACTTCCTCCCGGAGCACGTGTTAAGCGCAGGTATGTAATGCAAAGTTGGATGGTGTAATTGTATGGGAGCAAAGCTTGAGGGGACTTAATTTTCCATGTATTCTCAGAATGTTTGATCCTATGTTGTAAATGAAAAGTTTGAGCCTTGGTGTTATTTTCAAAAATTGTGAATTCTAAGCTTCATTTAAGAAAAAAATGTTCCAACTCTTGAAAATGCAAGAAAAACAACAACAAACAACTCTTGTTAAATAGAGAACCAGATTTGGCTTGGCACAAACAAATATTCTTAGATAGATTCTTATGTTGAAATGACAAAATAAGAGACAGGTCTCACACTCATGAAGTCCTTTTAAAATCATAATGAAAACCACAAGCTTGCAGCTGAGATGTGTCTTGTCACAGGATGTGTGAACAAGTATTTTTGTAATTTCTTTCCTTATCTACAATGAGCTATGTTTCCTGCTTATGTAACCAAGTGAAACTAACAAACCTACTGTATATACTTGCTTGAATATGCATTCAGTGTTCTTCCATCCTTATGGGAGGACCCACTTTTATCCAGACCTGAAGAAACAAATCCATTTTCTCTTTCTAAGTCACATATTTATATGTTGCCTTAAATTATAGCTTTCCCCATCTCCTATTCTTAATTTGCTATATAACAGCTCCTATCACCGT
This sequence comes from Thamnophis elegans, assembly GCF_009769535.1. Lineage (NCBI taxonomy): Eukaryota > Metazoa > Chordata > Lepidosauria > Squamata > Natricidae > Thamnophis > Thamnophis elegans. Next base: position 59,907,276 of record NC_045545.1, read on the forward strand.
CATCTTGCCAATACCATGCACCTTGAAAGTTAGGTTTTTACTTTTTAAAAAATAAATCCTGAAATTTAATTTTTTTAATATTCCTATTTTCTGTTCTATAGTTGCTATTTTAGTAGTATTCATATCTTTAAACAATCCTGAATGTGTGCATGTGGTATAAGAAATGGTGGGAAGTCTGATTTCTCAGTTTCTTTATTCTTTATTACAGATCAAAATTTGTGTCTGATAAGAATGACGTGAAAATTATTTCAAAGTATGATGAGCCAAATGGTAAAATCCGATTCAACATTTCTCCGGAGCAGAGTTTGACTATTAAAATTGAGGTTAAGAACTATGGAACAAATGAAATTATCCTGGAAAGGTATAGACTGATGAAACGTTGTGAATTCACTTTTTTAGTTTCTGAAGAACCTTTGCCTGTGAAACTGCCATCAGGTAATATATGTATACATTGGTTGAAACATTGCTCCCTTAAAAGAGTTGGTGTGGGTCACATATTGTAAAACCATTACAGAACAATTAAAAATGCCAAAAAAATGATTTATTTTCTGTCATGAGCCTTTAAAAACTAACTCAAAATGCTTAGGAATACAACTGAAAAATGCTCAGATTTATTCCTTGACAATCATCCAAGAGTAAGGCCTACCATTAATGCAGACCTAACCAATTTCTATATTTCTTTCTCCAAATAATTTCCCATTAAAATTAACAAATTTGGTGAAAAATAAATAGCCTCTCCCCCCAAAATACCCAAGTGTTTCTTAACTAGACATTTATACTGATGTTGCGACATAAAGAAAATGTGGAATGCGTGCACTTGAATGAGTCCTAAACTGAAGTAGTGTAGTATGAGACATTCATCTTAAGAAGACTGAGGGTGGATTTAAATGCATTTATCATTAATGTTTTTTTTTCCAGAGGAAAGTCCCAGTTAATGGTAATCTAAATTGTTTTCAAGTATTGGCTATAGATGGTATGTAAATGTGGAATCATTTTCTCTAACCCACATGCGTACATTTGAAACTGTGGCTCACTTTCAACAGTATATCAGATTTGGGGGCCATTGACTAAAAATGAAATTATACAAAAATACTTGGTCCTTCTGGAAGGAAATGCTCTTTTACCCGGATGGAGAATAGTAAATAAATTCTCATATCTTAACTTAATCTGAACCGCACTACCCAGCAATATGTCTACTATTGTGTGTGGCACTTGCATTAACTGTTCTATAATTCATGAACCATCAGAAAGAAATCCATGAGGACCAGAGAACTAATGTAGAAGTTCCTGTAAGAAATTGTGAGACTGTTCATTTCTTGTCTGCACAATTACTACAGTAACCAGGAGTATTTATGACTGTTAATTATGTCAATAAGCATCAGTCACTCCATTAATAATATCTGTTGAAAGTAATGGGTGATGGAGTAAGATACCTGCTAATAGCTTTGTAGTATAACTGAATAATGTCATTATAGATTTCTAAATAACAGCATATAAGATTTATCAAAGTTTCTACAGGTCAAGGTGCATAAGAATTAAGCAGTTATTTTCCAATTTGTTGATGTTTTTGAAGTACAGTTGGAAATTGGCATGTGCTTAATTTCTTATTTCCACTGAAATGAAAAGCTTTTTTATTCTGGGATATAATGTAAGTATGGGAACATGCAATACTAGAAAGAAGCATCTTTATCTTTAAACTAGTTAACTAAATAAATATAAAAAGATTTGTTGCAAATTTTAGAGAATATGCATTATATATTCTGGAAATTCCATATTCTTAATTTCAAATGTAGTATTAGAACATTAATGCAGAAGAGAGCCTTCTTCCTTGCTGTTTTGTAAATGTAAAGAGTTTCCTTGTCTTTAGGGTCCATCTATGTAATCCCAATCACGTGTGCGGTACCGGACTATGGCTTCTTCCATGTTACCATGCAGTTTGATTTCACCAGTGAACAGACTGGGAATTTCCACATTGGACGTTTTGTGCAGGCTGTTGCCAATACCGAGTTAGCAAAACAACTTGGTCCCTCAGAACCTTATCAGCCTTATCAAGCCAAACTGCACAAACCACAGTTCAGATCTATAGAAGATGGCTTTCCACCAGACAAGTATGTGAGGATCCTCTGCTAATTTTCTCTCTTTACTATTCCTCTGTTTTTCCTAAACATATTGTCTCAGTATCATATTTTTCCTCCAACTCCTTTTTCTAAATTCTGTCCTTGGCCACTGCCTTTCCCCCCCTATTGCGTATATCCATGTTTTGCTCATCTATTTTGCAATCCTTTGTTTGGGGATTTTTTTTCTTCTTCTTCTGTGTTTTCATTTCATTTCAGTTGATGCAGTTGGCTATATGGACTAGCAATAGCACATAGACTCATATACCGACTCATTGTGCTTCACAACTCTCTGAGCAGTTTATGGTGTCAGCATATTACCCCCAACAATATGGGTCCTCATTTTACTGACCTCAGAAGAATAGAATGCTGACTCAGCATGAGCCCCTACAGGATTGAACCCCTGGCAGTGGGCAGAGTTAACCTACGATACTGCATCTATCCACTGCGCCACCACGACTTCATTAGGCATACCAAGACTAGCCATACCATTTTAGTTCTCTACATCATTTAGCACTTTATAATAACTTTGAAGAAAAAGATTGGACCCAAAAGATCACTCATAAAGATTGGAGCTAGATGGGATGCAGCCAAAACTATTAATTACTGTTTGTTATATTTATGGAACCTTGAGAATTTTATTTTTTTCATTTTCATTCTCCGAAGCCTTACTTGAAATTGTTTTTTGATATTCCATCTTTACAGGAACTGGCTAAAGACAGCTAGTATGCACCAACATAAGAGAAGGAAAATATGCTGCAATGTATGAAAAAATACCAAATTATTTTTTCCCCAAAAGTTATGTGTTGATTGCTTTTTTAGTCATATCTTGCAGACAAAATGAATTGCATGCAATGTAAACTATTTAATTGTACTAATTTATGTAATTAATCAAAATTACATAAATTAAAATAACATGCTTACAATTATAATAATTTCTTTACACTTAGAGAGACAAAACCTTTCCCATATTTGTATTATGGTAATTCTTATATGTAAATCATTGCATTTGCAAATTGATATTAGCTATTGATGCAACTAATATCTGAAATGGTGATTTAACTATTTCTCACAATTTCCTTCTATTATATTTTGGTAATCTGGGTTGGCCTTTATTGAATTTTTAGGTAAGGATAACAATGTTTGAAGAGGAAACCAATTTTAACTTTTAAATGTTTTATCTCCAATGCCCCAAAACACGGGGGAATGGCAAACATCGGTAGAGGGCACAAAGATTTTCCCCCTATTTGGGGGAGGTGGGTTAAAGATGAAAAAAGGATAAAATATCTGTGTGTTTTTTCATATTTTGTCATCAAGATTTAGTGACATACTTTAGGACATGGTGTAAAAATTGAAAATTGTTTTTCTTGTTATGAACATCTCTGATTTACATGCAACTTTGTTTTGCATTTTCAGCAATTTGTCCATTGAATTGCAGCAGAAACGTTTAGATGAGTACAAATACCCAAGCGATCTGAAGGATTTGATTGTATGGTTGAATGAAGGCAATACTCCTAATGATGGCACCAGTGACAAGATTGCTCATCTCAAGTAAGTTTCTCCTAAGCAAGAAATTGTCATTCTCTTCTTTGTCCTAAGGAAAAGAGATGTATCCATCATGTTACTACAGCATATTGATGCAATAATCAAAGTATGTAATTACAACTAGCAAATCCTAGAAAAAAACCCTGCTTGACTATGAACTCATGGTGAGTTTAGCCCAGTTGCTATCATTCTGACCTTGTTTTTCACAGGATTGTTCATGTTTTGATAATACAATAAGGGAAAATGTTTATATTGTTGACTTGAGCTCCCAGAGGAAATATGGGCTATATAAAAAAGTATTTTTGTCTTCCTGATTAATGACCCCCCAAGATTCATTGTGATATACCATTCTCCCACCCTCCCCCCGGCCTATTTTGGCTGCAGATAATAGGATTTGTAAGAAAAGGCTAGTGTCGGAATTAATGTGTGACTTCATAAACATTTGTTCTTAAATATCATTTTTTCTTACAATTCCTGGTTTAGACCAGCCTAGAGATAGCTAATATGGCACTCGTGAATAACAATGTGGCGTGATGATGAAACAAAAACAATTTAAGAGGAAAAATCTTCATAGACTTTTGAAAGAAAAAAGTTATTGCTAGGCCTGAATATTGGGCTGAAACAGACAAAGTAAAATTTACCACAGAGAAATTTAAATTTCTGCTTCTGGTGATTTTAAAAAAAAAAGAGTGGAAGCAGTCTGGCTTTATAATAGTAGGTGTGAAATGAATATGGGTGTGTAGTCTGTGACAAGTTAAATGTAGCCCATCAGTGTGATGCAGCTGTTAAATGTGGAAGGTCTTCAAATAGAGACTGGATAATCACCAGGCTTGAAATGCTTTAGCAAAAAGGAGGGGTTTAGACTACATTATCTCTGAAGTCCCTTCCATCTCTTATGGAAATGAAAAAGTCTGCATGCTGCAAATCAAGATATTTCTAGAAAGTAAAAATGGGAAGAGCTGCAAATGATGCTGTGCTTGGCAACGGGTCCTTCAGATTTTTAAAAAAAATGAAAATAAGCTGGGATGCGAGAGGGAAGGTAGAGTGGGGAGGAGCAAACAGATCCATTCAACCTTTGGGTAAGTTAATCACAGCAGCTATTTTGTGGATAAGGATGCCTCCCTTCTTTTCCTGGGAAACAATTAAAGCACAGCAATATGTAGAATTTTGGAAACAAATCAAACAATTTCATCGCCATTTTCTAATTTCACTAGAAGTATTTTAAACTCACAATGCTCCTGTTTTGAATTCTGTTTCAAATTCAAAGCACTTCCAGTAAGGTCAGAACAGCGGCTGTTCTGAATTCCGATTGGGTTCACAGTTCAATCTCAGGATGTTTTGCAGAGTTTGAACAGCCATGTGATGAAGCACCTATAGCCATGATGGTGAACCTATGATACATGTGCCACAGGTGGCACGTGGAACCATTTCTGAGGGTACAGGAGGCGTTGCCCTGTCAGCTCTAGCACGCATGCGTGCACTGGCAAGCTGATTTTCGACCTTGAGTTTCAGCCATTTTTTGCCTTCTGGAGCGGGCGAGGGAAGCCTCTTGAAGCCTCCGGAGGGCGAAAAATGGCCCAATGCACCTCCCGGAAGTTTGGAGACTTCAGCTTGCTTTTAAATTCCAAACGTCGGTCAGGAATATTGCTTATCCAAAATAAAAATAAAAAACGCTGTGTATTTGTATCCTACGTTGTACAATGGATATTCATCACTTCATTTTGATTTTATTGTTAATATTTATATACACCTCTGGGTGTTTTAGATATTTCAAAAGTTGAGTTGTTTCGAAGGATCAGCATTGCTCAACAAGAGATTTTTAAAAACTTAGAAACTAGTAGCTAAGCAACCTCAGAGTGTTCATACTTGACCCTTTTTGATAGTCCTTTTATCATCTCTTAGAATACCAAGAAGCTGTTGGGTAGCGTGACTCCACTTTTGTTACTGCCCAGTTTGTGTTACCTTTTATTCTTTTTCATTGTGTTTTTTGATGTTTTACTTGCCAACCGGCTAGAAATATTGGGAGTCATGTGATGCACAAATTTAATAAATAAATAAATCTAAAACAAGATAATATATTGTACCTTGGCCAATATTAACAAATCACATTAAGCTGGAGTAGCTACCAACTCTTTTTAAACATCAGCATTGGTTTGTCTTGGCCTCATACCAGGTTTTTTTTTAACCTTTCTTCAAATATTAGGAAGTTCAGATCTCTGTCTTCATGGAAAAGAAGAATACATGTGCTGGAAGGAGTAGCAATGTAACCAGGGTCATCCAAATAAAGTAGGGGATATTTTAAAGCAGGAATATGTCGTGGTTTTGTCTCTTCCTTCCTACAAAATATTATAATAAACTCTCTCATCTCTGATGGAAAGATTAAATTTGATAGAATACTAAACCATATACTTCCAAACAGGAGCAGTCTGGAAGCCCCCTTGCAATTTGACAATTATTCTGAGAAGTTTTGTCTGCTTCTTCACTTGGAAGAGATCCAAATGGAGGTGGACATCCATCGATATGATATGCAAAATGTTAGCATGTTTAGAGACAAATACAATAAGAAACTCCTGGTTCTGAAGGTGAGTGACATAGTCTAGACCAGGAGTAGTCAACTTTTTTATACCTACCGCCCACTTTTGTATCTCTGTTAGTAGTAACATTTTCTAACCGCCCACTGGTTCCACAGTAATGGTGATTTATAAAGTAGGGAAGTAATTTTACTTTATAAAATTTATAAAGCAGAGCTACAGCAAAGCCCTACCTCCCACCATGAAAGCTGGAAGCCCACTAGTGGGCAGTAGGGACCGGGTTGACTACCACTGGTCTAGAGCCTGAAAGAAATCTTTGTTCTGTGAATGCAATAGTTAAAGCATAGCTACTAAACTTCAGCCTTTTCCTTTGCCATTCTTAGTTGCCTCTGATTTGCAATAAGGCATCATATGGTGGGAATGGGACAGTGGTGCAGGGGCAATGAGTTATATTTATAAAACCATGGGTGAGTTTAAGAAAAAAAATAGGAAGAAAAAAACAGGAAGAACAAAAACAATTTAAAAAATAGGGAAAAACACAGGATTAATCTCTCACAAAATAAAAATCAAAGTTGCTTGTTTGAAATAGTCTCTCATCAGAGGGAAGAAAGAAAATAGGGAGGAGGAAGAGAGAGGGAGCACAAATAAAAAAAATTAAAAAAAACAAAAAAAAACACACATATATATATATGTGTGTGTGTGTGTGTTGTATTTGTGCTGATAAATAAATAAAGGGGAGACTAGTATAGATCTATTTCAAGCTATTTAGCTGTCATCAGCTAGCCATACCCTTACTGGGAATCGAACCTGTGCTGTATTGCATCTTAGGCAGATGTGTTAACCACTAAGCCACAGAGCTCGACTCCTTATCAGCCAAGCCAGGGTGAAAGGTATCTATTTAGATTTACAACCCCCGGTATGCCCAAATATGGGAGGAAGATCACTACTTCCATTCTCTGTCCTTCGGCTCGTCACAAGAGACCTTCCTCCCATATTTGGGCATACCGGGGGTTGTAAATCTAAATAGATACCTTTCACCCTGGCTTGGCTGATAAGGAGTCAAGCTCTGTGGCTTAGTGGTTAACACATCTGCCTAAGATGCAATACAGCACAGGTTTGATTCCCAGTAAGGGTATGGCTAGCTGATGACAGCTAAATAGCTTGAAATAGATCTATACTAGTCTCCCCTTTATTTATTTATCAGCACAAATACAACAAATGTAACAAAAAGGCAACAGTAAAAATATTGGGTTTCTGTCTGGATGGTCTCTTGTGAAGGAGAAACTCTAGGAGGAAAAAAAATGTCAGCAAAAAAGTTAATATGTTATAATTTCTAAATTCAAAATTGTGCATGAATTGTGATGAAAGAGGTTAGGAAGATTCCCTGCCCCAGCCCATCTAAATGTCACAGTTGAACATTTGCTATGTGAATAGTAAATATTATATGATTTAAATTCATTTGTTCCAGCAGAAGCAATTGAGTGTCTATAACAAGACATTCAATTCCCTATTCCAGAGGTTTGTTATTCGGGAGATGAGAATTAAAAAGTTGGGTTTTTAATCATATTGGTTTGATTCTTTGTTCCAGGCACCTGGTGTGGCAGAGAACCGGCCTTCCGTGTTGAAAGGTGACCATCTGTTTGTGAGCTTGGTTGAAGGGCTACCAAAATACAAAACTCCCTTCTATAAAGGTTACGTCCATGGTGTGGAATTGGATCAAGTCAGGCTGGGGTTTTCTGAAAAGTGAGTACTTCAGCTTCAGCCTACAGTTAGATTTTTATTTTTTTTAAATGAGAACAAGATTGAGATAATTGGCTCATAATCCAGCCTGGATGGTATGTAAGGTTTAGGTAGGAATAGTATTTAACAGGTATAATTTAATAGAGTATGATTTAAATTGTGTGTATTAAATTAAAATATTTAGAAATGTTAGATTATGGGGATCTTCATTGCCTTAAAGTTAATGTCCGCTGTACAGTTTAGTTGCTCGACAATTTAATATTATTGATAATCAAATGTATGGGAAAGTTCAGCCTTCTTCAACTTGGAATTCTCTGTGTTGAAACTCGGATGTCAGAATTCTTTCTGGTAGCAAACTGGGGGAAGGCTATAACAAGAGATTACCAAATCTTGTATACAGTATTTACACTATATTGCCAAAAGTATTCGCTCACATGCCTTTACTCATATATGAACTTACAGTATTTAACCTGTGATTATGTTTTCCCGACTGAGTTGCTGTTAGTATTTTTTTCCCCTTTGGATTCATTGTTGAGTCACTGACACTGCATTAATGCCCTTAATGTGGCTAGATATTTCCTTAGTCTACTCCATGCTTCATTCATTGTTATTATCCTACAGATGCATATCAGTTATAACATGACATCTCCAAATTAATGACTTTTTTCATTATTCTTTGTGCTAATTATAGTTAGTCTGGATTTTATCAGACTGATTTTCATTTATCCGTTCTGTATTAATATGAGTATTGGGTAGAGAATTTGTAACAACATCCATTAGACATCAGTCAGCAGAAATATGGAGCATGCAGCATGTCCATATGGGAATGCATGGGGCAGGCAGAGGTTGAGGGGAGCAGGTATTCCTGCAAGTAACTCGGTTCTATGGTATCTAAAGCTTTAAAGGCAATAACCAGGAAACTTGAATTGTACCTGAACATCTATTGGGAGCCAATATAAGTTCATATGCGAGTAAAGGCAAGTGAGCAAATACTTTTGGCAATATAGTGTATGTGTGGAATAGAGAGCTCAGCAGTTTGAGAAGTGCAGCTGGGAAGCAAATTACCTTAGGTCAAGATTATTTTGAAAGATGGACAATGCCAAGGAAAAACCAACAAGTGTGATCATGTGGAAGAAAATCACGAGACTCCAGATTTGGGAAAGGTGGCCATGAGGTTGGAATAAGCAGACCAGGGAGAAAAAACCAACCAGCTGGGAGTCAAAATGATGGTATGGATTGAGTGCTGAATGTTTAGCCTTAGACTAGCAATGTCATGTTATTCTATCATCCATCAGCCTCCTTTTCTTTTCCTAGATTACTAAATAAATTTGTCGATAACATGAAGTTTGATGTGGAATTTACTTTCAATCGTCTGCCCTTGCGCCTTCAGCATCGGGCTGTTACACTTGTCCAGAAGAAGAAACTGTCTCATCTGATCTTCCCATACTTCTCTTACAAGGAATCCCTCCTGCCTACTCATCAGGAACTCTGGTGAGTAGGGACAGGAAAGGAGGGAGAGAATGCCAGTAGACAAGGGGAACACCAGAACACTGCTGAATGAACTAGTCAAATAGTCCAGTTTTCTCTTGCCACAACTAGCCAAATGTCTGTGGTAAGCTGAGAAAAAGCTTTCACTTATGTTCAATAGCAGATGGTTCACCAATTACAAACAGTTGTCACTGTTTGTAATTGGTGATCATCTCTTTGATAGCCTTGTGAAATTCCTTTTAGAACTTGTGGTATATCATGAAACTTATGGAAGCAATGTTTTAGCTGAATAATGTAACAAGCAGAAATATTTACTTTTATCCATTCTAAATATCAACTTTATTGGATAACTCTGAATTCTAATATTGTGAATGAGAGAAAATTTGCTTTTCTGACCTTACTCATAATTTTATGAGCTTATATATTTCTCTTCCCTCCTGGCCCCAGTAACTTCTGTCTTTTTCCAAATTAAAAATTACAGTGATATTAGGGGAATTGCTTCACCTTAACAAAGCCAGGGCTTTGTTCCGTAACATTTTTTGAAGTGTGGTTATTAGACTGCTTTATTGTACATGGAGTTTCAGCAGTGATTACTTCATAAATTTCTGCAAATGCATTTTGATGTTGCTTGTTCTCTGTTTCTTTGTCAATATGGAATCTACAAATATGGAATCTACAAAATTTTACAAAGCAGTCATATATTGGACAATATTTTCCGTGCCTTTACAACCTAAGATACTCTTAGGTTGCAAAGTTGATACACTTCATCACTTACTACTAGCTCAGATCCCATTGGCTTTAATATAAAAGCAGGATTTTTTGCCCCATTATATACGACTTCACATGTAATAAGTGAAACTTCATTTGCCCATTGGAAAGATAGTTAGGGACCTAACTTATGATACTCTGTCATAATTGTAAAAAAATAGATACTGACTTGCAGTACAATGCAGATAGTACTTAACAGCCTTTTGTTCAACAGCTGCTACAACAGCACTGAATGAATGGTACGTATGCTTGTTCCTTGAAGCTATGGCTGTTGCAGTGTCCCCATGGCCATGTGATGAAAATTCAGGTGTTTGGCAGCCGGCCTGCATTTATGATTGCAGGAGAACTTAAATTACTCCCCTGTATTTCCCCCTCCCATTTTTTGCTATTTTGGATGCGTTGCATTCTACCACCCAGCTGCACCCATCTGACCTTAACCTACTTCCTCCATCTGCTGGCAAGGCATAGCCAGCCCAGCTCCAGTTCTTCATTTGGCAGCTGCCACATGAGGCCTTCTCCCTAAATTCATACCTTCTCAAAGTTGCCAACAGCTACCTCCAGAAGGGTCAGGCTGTGGGTGGAGGGGGATAGTGGGCAAGTGGAGGTGGTAAAGTTCAAGACAGCTTATTCACACTTCTCCTCTGGCAGCAGCCATTTCTGGCTTGGCTGGCTAAGATTGCGCATCAGCAGCTCTTTACCTGCTGGCCAACCTGTCTCCTTGTAAGCTACCTGGGTCTGACAACTTGCTGCTAGCTTTCCCAATGATTTTGCTGGCTGGCAGGAAGTTTTGAGGAGGTCCTTGACTCTTGATTCACAGTGATGGATCAGCTATCACTAAGAAATGCAAGTCACATGACATTGCACTTTGCAACTGCATCGCTTAGTGATGGAAATTACATCCCAATTACCATGGTTGACATAGGCCTATTTGTAAATAAGAATAACCAGGTGTTATTTGGCTCTTTGGCTAGGGCTTTGTTACGTTTTCTTTCTTTTCTCTGCCTGTACCATCCAGCCTATATAATTCTGATCTGAACAAGAATGAGGAACAGAAGGAAGCTGTCCGTCAAGTAGTGGCAGGGACTTCCAGACCAGCCCCATATCTTATATTTGGGCCTCCCGGTACTGGCAAGACGGTCACTATGGTGGAGGCCATTAAGCAGGTGAATACACTTTTGTCACAGATCTAAATATAATGAAAGTGAAATGGACTGGGGAAGAGCCAAGAAATCGTGCTTACAACCTTGATTAATATGTTCCTGTTGTGGGAAAAAACCATTGAAAGGAACAAAAGACAGCAACACAAACAATAATTCTTACTTTAAAATACAGGGGTTTAACCATATTTTTCGGAGTATAAGACACACCGGAGTATAAGATGAATCAAGATTTTGAAGAGGCAAATTTTTTTTAAAAGATTTTTGCACCCTGCAAACCTCCCCAAAATGCCCCTTTTTTGCAAAAACGGGCCTCTTTCCCCCCAAAAAAAGGCATGAATAGCCTTTAGGGGGCCTGCAGAGAGATCCTGGGGGGGGGTGTCCCCAAAAAACGAGCAAAAACCAGCCTGTTTTGCAAAAACCATAAACTATCTACTTTGCAATATCATATTACACATATTGCAACTGCTTAGCAAATTACAAATTACAGTTAGTTCTTTTACATTATGAAATCATCCTAGCTGAAGACTTTGGTTCCTGTTTCTATCCCGGGCCTGTTATCGTCCACTTAGGCCCTATTAAATCTAATAGATCACTAGGCTATATTTTCATTTCCCACATTTCTAAACCAAGAATCTTGTGGAAATCCAGTTCTATTTTGCACCACCAGCTTCTTTCATGGCTTGAAGTATAAATAAAAAGTATTATTATTATTTTTATTAAAAACCTCTTATTTGTGCTCTCATTCTTCTCAGGTTCTGCGATGCATTAAGGGTGCCCATGTGCTTGCTTGTGCTCCTTCCAACAGTGCCTCAGACCTGCTCTGCCAACACCTTATGAAACATGTGGATAAAAGGAATATCTACAGGATGAATGCTAGCAGTAGGGATTACCGTACAATCCCCGAGGATATCAAGGTGTATTCTAGTTTTCTCTCTCCAGGCTAGTCATTCTGTTCTGACTAAGATCTTCCAGGCTAACAGCTGGTAGCATTCTCATATGTCTGCCATGTAAAATTTTGAGTTGAGAAAAAGAATAGATCTCCATTCTTGGATGTTATTTAATGCCTGCTTTTGTTCCTAGCCCGTGTGTAACTGGGATAAGGCGGAGAATTGCCCTGTATTTCCAAAAAGGGAAAAACTGCAAAGCTACCAGGTCATTATCACCACTCTGGTGACAGCAGGAAGGTAGGGCACATGTAAAATAATTACTGAAGATGAGTGGGAATCAGATTATGAAATTATTATGGAGAGACATAATGATTTGGAAGAAGTTAGTCATTTATAAAAAATCAATTTTGAAAATTTACTCTATTACTAGAAATTCAAATTTATTTATTTTCAAAAATTTCATTCACTTTCAGAAGGTGAAAAATATAATTAGAAGGGATAAAATTAACTTTTTATAGCCACCTGTTCTCAGTACATATTTTTAAAGAAATGATCCACTGATCTCTGAAATAAGCACAAGAATTAAGTAGTTAGCGTGGGTTAATATTCACCAGATGTTTTTATAACATTTTATTTTATTTTTGAAAAGCACAAACACACCAAACAAAAAAGATAAAAGCATCTTCCACTACAAATTATAGCAAGTGTGTCAGTTGGTTACAAAATTTCTGTGCATCCCTTCCATAGTCATCACTTGCAATTCATATCAAATCACATATTTTTAAATTATATATATATATTTTACTATTATTGTACCTCAACCTTCATTTGACTATAATTGCTTTTAAATCCTTTTATATTAAATATTCTAAATCTAAAGTAAAATTATATAATGGCATTCCATTAGATCTTCCTAAAAACATCCAATAACATTACATCTTTATAATATGTTCTAAATAAAAATTAAATATATTTAATAACAAAGCTTTTAACAAAGCTCCTCTCATAGTCTCCATTTGTAATTTATATAAAATTTCATATTGTCAAACATTATTTATATATATATATATATATATATATATATATATATATATATATATGCATTATTATCATTATTAATAATTTATTTGACTATAACTATTATCACTTCATTTTCTACATAATACTCTAAATTTAACTAAGTTTTAACTTAATTGTTATTATACACTTTCATTACATCAACCTGTATCTTTCCATTAATAGAGCAGTCTTATGTCTTTTGCCATTTGTAGTATTAGTATTCTGATTACTTTCTTGGTAAGTCTTGTATGGACTTCTCTTCGCAAGTTGTTGTTCATTTAGTATCTCATGAAAACTCGAAACCCTCCATCTGCTCTTTCTATCAGCTTGTCTTTGGTTATCACTGGTGCTTTTGACAAGATTTCTCTCCTTACCTCCATCAATTTTTCTCTCTTTTCTTCTTCTATACTTTGAAATCTGGGGTAGAGTTCCAGTTCATCTATCTCCCCTTTCCATATTCCGCTCTTGCCATTTCCAATCATGCTCAGTTTGTTGTCAGTATCCACAATTTTCTTATCTCTTTGCTCGTTTTTTTCTTCAATTTTTAGAACTCTGTCCTCCACTTTCTTCATTTGATTAACATCCTTGATTTTTCCATCAAAGTTTTCTGTTTTGTGTTCTATATTCTCCAATCTCTTCTCAATTTTCTCTGTTACTACTAATAATTTTTGAATTTCAAACATAATAATTTGCAATGTTAAAGTTTCTTTTTCCTGTTGTGCCATACTTCCAATTTGAAAATACTGCCACTATAGCATTCAAGGTTTTTTATTAAATTTCAAGCAAGTTAATTATAATCTTTCAAGTCAAGGTTTTGTCTTCCCTCCAATCCAGTTGGTAATAGAACTCCCAAAGAACACTTGTGTAAACAATCTCTGCTCTTCCTACTATCACTCTCAGTAAACAAGCTGAGAAACCTTGAAGTGTCAAATGATCAAAGAGAAAAAAGGAAAAAAACATTGTTTCCAAGCCTCCAGCCTCTAAGTGGCAGTGTTACTTCTTTTCCCTCTGTTGTTACAGTCTTCTTTATATTCTTTTTATATCTTCTTTATGTTCCAAATTTAAAGAAAAAAATTCTTAAATGGAGGAAAAAAAGAATCCAATCAAGTATTATAAAAAAAGAAAAAAAATTAATCCATAGGTATAAGAAAGAATAAAAAGTAGTAGAAGAAAAACTAATCCATTCAGTTTAAAAAACAGGGAACATTTGCAAAAATTCCATCCATAAAAAGAAAAATTAAAAAAAGATAACAAACTAAGTTTAATGTAGCTTAATTTCGCCGCTTAATCTCTTCAATTTTAATTTAGCTTTGATTTTTTGGGGGCGGTAGTCTCTTTTCTAATAATAAAATTTCCTCACCAATTCAACACGCTTTATCTTTCTGCTTTCTTTCCGTTCTTGAGCTGTCCCAACTTCAGCAGCTTCAATGACTGCATTTCTGTCATTGGAAATAAGAGCTTCTCCTTGATCAATCAGGGACTTTGTGGTGTCTCTGAGATCAGCAGGATGTACTCTTCACTATCACCATCTCTATGGGACGGTTTAGGTCCAAATGGACCGTCCAGCCGCAGAAATATCAACTGCGATCTTGGAGCTCCAAGATCGTATGTCGTGTCATCGTGACATCAGCTCCTATCCCTTCAATATTCACTAGATGTACCAGGATCACCAAAATGACTGCCAACGTCTGATGACAGATATGGCATAATAATAATAAGAAGCAGCAGAAGATGATGTACAGATCCGATCACTTCCCAATGAGTAGACTAGGAATTATAATTCACCAACTCTGGAGAAAGACTGTTTTTAAGCGACTATTTCATAAAGTTAAAAATAGCTGCTGAAATATCAAAAAATGGGCAGATTTGTGACATTTTCTTGGTTGCTATGTAACAGTAGCAGATCCAAAGACACATTTTGTTAGGAATGCTCTTTTGTTAGGTTAGCATTTCAGGAAAGGGCATGAACAGAGGTCTATTCTTGGTTTGCTTACTGGAATGTTAGGCAGAAAGTAAAACATTAGTCATTCTTATATCAATAATACGTTTCAAGAGTATGACAGGCTGAAAACAGGTTAAATTATTTTTTTTTGCTTAACTGTACTACAAGAGGTTAAGATCTTTGGTAGTAATGGTTGAGATGCTAAATTCGTCCTAAATAGACACAAGTTGAAGTTTATTCACATCAGGAATTTCACTAGGGGTGACTTTGAATCCTATTATTGCCTCTTACCTTAAAGTTCTCTAGAATAATGTTTCTCAATTTCAATTATTTTAAGTTGTATAGATTTCAATTCCCAGAATTCCCCAGTCGGTATGCTGACCAGGGAGTTCTGGGAATTGAAGTCCAAACATCTTAAAAGTTGCTGGGGTTGAGAAACACAGCTCTAAAGCATTCTTTTTGTGGATAAAAATACTTGGAAGAGTATTGCAACCAAGAAAAATTCACAAACTTTCCTGGAAGAGATGTATATAGATTTAATGAAATAAGTAATATTAGACTATCCTTCTTCAGTGTGATTGCTGCAAGAGGAATAAGGATCACAGTTCTTTCCGTGGTTATGTGCCCCATCGCCAGCTGGTCTTCTGGTTTCTGGTACGCGCATTCATGCCAGCCAGATGGTCTTCGCATGTGCCAGAGTGCCGGAAATCTGAAGACCAGCTGGCTGATGCACATGTATGCACTGGCCAGCTTGTCTTTCCGTTTCTGGCACATGCAGGCCAGCGGCATGCATGCACTAGAAACTGGAAGACTAGCTGTTTGGCACGCATGCGCGCACCGGAAACCGGAAGATTAGCTGCACAACGGTCAACTGGTCTTCCGGTTTCTGGGTTCGTGCACATGTTCCAGTTCGCAGTGAAGACGTTTGCTGACACTGACCTAGCAATAGTGCTTTTCCTGGAAAGCTGGATATTTCTGCATGTGTTCAAAGATTTTGTGTATCTCTTCTAATTAGATTGGCTTCTGCTGACTTCCCTGAGGGACATTTTTCTCATGTCTTTATTGATGAGAGTGGCCATGCTGTGGAACCAGAGAGCCTGATTGCCATTTCAGGTGAGGAATGACAGAATGGAAATGATACATCATCCCTCAGGCGATGAGAATATTGCCGTATATCTTTGCTCTGGTTCTTGTCAACTGACTTACATTTCCCCTGTTTGGCATTTGCCAGAAGTTTTGATAGTGTGGTTCCAGAATTTCCAGTAATCTGTATATTGGGGAAACAGAGTCCTGGGGAAGATTGAGGAAGTCGTTTCTAGGTATTTTAATGTTCTGCTGTTGAAGACACAGAATGTTTTGAATGGCAGTTGTGTGTTTATATAAAGCCTTCCAGCAGCATTTGGCATATTGTGTTAGCTTCATACTAACAAACTAGCAGTTTTGGAGCTGATCATTTCTAGGTTTAATACTTATTAGCTGTGCTGTGAAAATAGGCATAATCTTTGCCTATTGTTAAAACATCTACAAAGGGAAACTTTGTAAAATGGGCTGCTAGGACAGGCCTTTTCCAATTGTTCTGCCAGAGAAGGTTGTTACAGATCCCATCAGTCAAAGAACCATTGGTGGGATCTAGGAGAAGAACCTTCTCTGCTGTAGCGCCATCCCTTTGGAACATCCTGACCCTTGGACTAAGGTCTGCCCACACTGTATGTTGAAAGGCTATTTGTTTGCTTAGTTCTTTTATTCCCTCTTTTTAGCTTTTTATAAGTGCTAATATTTAGTACTTGTTTTCTCATTTTTAATGTTGCTTTATCTTATTCCATGGCACTCGGAGGTTCAGTGGCCAAGACGCTGAGCTTGTCGATCAGAAAGGCTGACAGTTCAGTGATTAAAATCCTTAGCAGCACATAAGGGAGTGAGCTCCTGTTACTTGTTCCAGCTTCTGCCAACCTAGTAGTTCGAAAGCTTATAAAAATACAAGTAGAAAAATAGGAGCCACTTTTGGTGGGAAGGTAACAGTGTTCCGTACACCTTCAACATTTAGTCATGACGGCCATATGACCATGGAGACGTCTTTGGACAGCACTGGCTCTTCGGCTTTGAAACGGAAATGAGCACAGTCCCTAGAGTGAGGAACAACTAGCACATATGTTCCAGGGGAACCTTTACCTTATTGTGCATGTTTTAATACAAATGGTTTTTATATTTAAGTAAGCAACCTAGCAAACTTTGGGGGAATGAGAAAAAAATGCTAACAAAGAAAATAGATTTCCATCTCTCTTTCAGGTATTCTTGCCATGATGGACCCAAAGAAAAATGTCAATGGAGGTCAGCTGGTTTTGGCTGGGGATCCAAAGCAACTGGGACCAATTTTGAGATCTCCTCTGGCACTTCAACATGGCTTGGGCAAGTAAAAGGAAGTCATATTTTAATGTAGTAGCAGTTTATATGCTGCAAAATAGCTATTTAAGAATAAAGAAAAAATGTAAATAAATGTAAAGCCTATTGAACTCTCACATGCCATTGAATCACCATAGTGCTGACAATGTCTGTTTTAAAAATAGCTCTGGGGAACTTTACTACTACTTCTTCTTGTGCCATATCTCTCATCGGATGTTGGCGATTCTATTTTTATCAACAGGCGCATGAAAAAGTGCTACTGAGTTTTGTCTAAACCAGTGTTGAAGGCATGATGTTCTTCTGCCTGGATCTTGTTTGCCTTCAGTCTTTCTCTGGAAGATTAAACGAAGTATGCCATATTTTTCCGGGTGTCTCATTACATGTCCAAAATATTCTAACTTTCACTTTTTTATGGTTTTGATGATTTTCCTTGGTTTTCCAGGCAGCTTATCACCTCATCATTTCTCTCTTCCGATTACTGGCACATATGTGCGAGTGACAGCCATCTGGGCAACGCGCATGCACACAATGGAAACCAGAAGACCAACTCTTCTGGTTTCCAGGAGTACCGCAAGTGCAAAAAACAATTGATTATTGTGCGCACATGCGTGCCAGAAATTCAGAAGAGGAGTGTGTGACGCCACATGTGCCAGCTGACTTGGTTCCGTGTGCCACTTTGAGCAGGCATGCCATAGGTTCACCATTACGAAACTAGCCTATAGGATTTCCCCCTAGACTGGATTTATTGCACTGCTCTAAGAAAAGGAAGTTGTAGAGGGACAAACTGTCCAAATTTTTCAATGCTTATGAGGCATTTTTGCTGTTGTAGGACTTTCGTTGCTGGAGCGGCTGATGCACTACAACCCATTATACCAAAAGACAAATGACAAATATAACCCACAATTTGTCACTATGCTGCTGCGCAATTACAGGTACATTCCACGTTCCAATTTCATGTCAAAACCAAAAATAGGTTTGCTTTACCACAAAGTCCTCTGTGTCATTGGCTGAATGTGTGGGATTTCTACTTTGGAAATTTGTCCAATGATAATTTACAATAATAATTGCATTCTATGATCGGAGAGTTTCTTTTAAAGGAAAAACTGCATGTAAAGATAAGATTGTGCAAATGACACACTGAAAAAGTGTGACACACACACATATATGTATCACAGAAATGAGTACATCCCCTCACATTTTGTAAATATTTAAGTATATCTTGCCAGCGGTTTAGACATTAATGGCTGTGTATTGCGTTATTTTGAAGGGACAGCACATTTACACTGTATATGTAAATTATACATATATAAATAAAATAGACAGTTTTTCAGTGTGAGATACAGATATCTATATCTTATAGATAGAAGTAGTCATTGACTTACAACCATAATTGGGACCAGAATTTCTGTTGCTAAGCAAGGGGCTTGTTAAGTGAGTTGCCCCCAATTTTATGATATCTTTTGCCACAGTGAACTGATTCACTACAATTGTTAAATGAATTATTTGGTCTTTAAGTGAATCTTGCTTCTCCCATTGATTTTGCTTGTTGGTAGCTGGCTGGGATGATCCCATGACTCTGGGAATCCACAACCATTGTGCCAGTTGCCAAGTTCACAAATTTTGATTATGTGATTGTGGGGATGCTGCAATGGTTCTAAGTTTGAGGATTGTCATAAGTAATTTTTTTCCGTGTCATAATATTGAATGGTTCTAAGTTTGAGGATTGTCATAAGTAATTTTTTCCCGTGTCATAATATTGAATGATCATTAAATAAATGGTTGCAAATCAAGGACTACCTGTAATAATATAAGTGCCTGGGTGACCAATATCATGTAGTTTTTATAAAATTCTCTTCACTCTAAATCACAGAACTTGATTTATCCTGTATGCCTAACTTAGACATAACTGAATTACCTAGATTCAGTTCATATAGTACTGTGATATCAAATCAGAAATTAACCAGACTGAGTTCAGCTATAAAAAGGTAAATAAGATCAGCACGTTGTGAAAATGGAACAGGTACGACTTCAATTGATTTATTAATGTATGTCGTCTAAACTCAGCTAGGCAGACATACAAGTGCCTTGGAAAGAGTGCAGCTTTTTAGAACATAATCGCAGAACATTTCTGAGATTATTTCCTAACAGTTAGAACAGTTAATCAGAGGAACAACTTCCCTCCAGAAGTTGTGGATGCTCCAACACTGGAAGATTTTAAGAAGATATTGGATAACCATTTGTCTGAAGTGGTGTAGAGTTTCCTAAACGAGGTTGGACTTGAAAACCTTCAAGGTCCCATTCAACTCTGTTATTCTATTTATAATACATATGGAAAGCCATTGTGCATTCCATGTACAAAGTTCCATCCGGTTCTTTGCTCAATCTTCTCCACAGATATGCTTATGAAGAAAGGGCTGCTTTTCCAGTTTTGTAGATGGGGGTTATCTCTGATAGACTTGACCAAGAGGTCTAGAAAGTCTGGAGTAGTACAAAAACAGGCAACTAGGGGCTTCAGGTTCTAATCTGTGGTAGGCGATAAAGAAAATCTCATTCTCTTTCTTGTAAGCTACTCATGTTTGCTTAGATGCTAAAACTTCAGTCTTCACTTCTAGGTCTCATAAAGCCATCCTCAAATACCCCAATGAAAAATTCTATGATGAAAAGCTCCTGGTATGTGGTGAACCCGCAATTATTGATTCCTTCTGCAATTGGAGTGAACTGCCCAAGCAGGTGAGGAGCTTTATTCATTCAGCAGGATCACATCTGTATACTCACATACATGTATTGTGAAATACTTAAGGGTTTTCTTTTTCTTTTTTGCAGAAATTTCCTATCATCTTCCATGGGGTCTGTGGGGAAGACCAGCAAGAAGCGAGGAGCCCTTCATTTTTCAATACTGCTGAGATTAGTGTGTTGATGTATTATCTCAAGAAACTTCTTCTGGAAAATCAGGGCAAAAAAGGACAAACCAAAATTCCTCCCAAAGAGATTGGTGTCATCTCTCCATACAGAAAGCAGGTGAGACTTTCTTCAGTTGACTAAACTAGACTCTTTTCTTTCAGTAGTGGCAAACCCACAGTTTCTTCACGTGGTCAAAATGTCCTCTGTCTGATGTAACCAGATGATTTCTCAATGGGTTCCATGCCTTAATTTTCAGGAGGATGCAAACTGTAGCATCGATGAAACACAGTTTACAGCAGTGACATCAAAATGCATCAGTTATTCCAGACATGGGGTTTGTTTTGACAATTTGCAACTATCCTACATTATGCCTTATGTTCTCCATATGTAAGCTTTGAATAGCATTATAGTGCCATATAACAATATGGATTAGATGCAGGTTTTGGCAGTTTGCTTTGTGTGTGGGTCGGAGGGGGTGCAGCAGTTGGTGATGCCGCTGTGGTTTGACTTCTGGATGGTGGTTGCATTTCATCTATGGGATGGGTTTGGGTTTGAGTCTGGTGAGGGTGATTGGTGGTTGCGTCCTGTGTTGTTCTGGGTCCGGAGTTGGTTTTCGTGGCTGGGACTCGTTTGTTGACTATTGCTAGTTTCCAGATGGCTGGTAGGCGGGAGGTATTGTCACGTTTATTCATGTTGTGGGGGTGTTTCTCTATTTCAATGGCTTCCATAATTATTCTCTTGTTGAAGTGTTCAGTTTGGGAGATTAATTTGGTTCTTTCAAAATCAATTTCATGTCCTGTTGCTTTAAGGTGCTGGAAAAGGGAGGAAGTTTTTTCTTCTTTTCTGACTGCATTCTTGTGTTCTGCGATGCGTGCATTTATTCTCCTATTAGTTTGTCCAATGTATGTGGCTGGGCAGATTTTGCATGGTATTTCATAGACTCCTTGGATTTCTAGCTGAATCTTGTCTTTGGGGTTTCTTAAGATGTTGGCTATTTTTTGGTCAGTGCAGAAGGCTGTCTTGATATTATGTTTGTGGAGAATTTTGCTGATTTTATCTGTGGTGCCTTTGATGTAAGGGTGGAGGGCGATGCTGTTGTCCTGTTCTGTGGCTCGGTTCTTGTGGGGGTGTCTCCTTTTGGATTGTTGGTAATTGTGTTTTTTTTAATCCGTTGGAAATTAATATGTTTCTGAGAGTGTGTAATTCAGTTTTCAGGTGGTTTTTGTCGGCTAGGCGTTTGGTTCTGGAAATGAGTGTCTTGTCTACAGAGTTGATCTGTGCAGAGTGGTGATAGGATTGTGCGCTTAAGTAGCGGTTGGTGTGTGGTTTTTTTGGTAGATGGTATGTCCTAGGGAGCCATTGGGTTTTTTGTAGATTAGGACATCTGGAAACGGAAGTTGGTTGTTAGCTTCTATTTCCATAGTAAATTGTATTTTGGGGTGTAGGCTGTTGAGATGTGTGAGGAAGTTGTCCAGTTTTTTCTTCCCATGTGGCCAAATTACGAAAGTGTCATCTACATATCTAAGCCAGAGTTTGGGTTTTGGTAGATGGTATGTCCTAGGGAGCCATTGGGTTTTTTGTAGATTAGGACATCTGGAAGCGGAAGTTGGTTGTTAGCTTCTATTTCCATAGTAAATTGTATTTTGGGGTGTAGGCTGTTGAGATGTGTGAGGAAGTTGTCCAGTTTTTTCTTCCCATGTGGCCAAATTACGAAAGTGTCATCTACATATCTAAGCCAGAGTTTGGGTTTGAGTTCAGATTTATCTAAGGTGTTGGTTTCAAAATGTTCCATGTATAGGTTTGCGATGACGGGTGAGAGGGGTGATCCCATAGGTGCGCCTTCTATTTGTTTGTATCTTTGTCCATTGTGGATGAAGTATGTGTTGGTTAGGCAGTGGTTGGTGAGGTCCAGGATGTGTTTAGGGGGTTGTGTTTGTTTTGGATAGCTGTCAAGGCTTCTTTAATAGGCACTTGGGTGAAGAGGGATATGACATCAAAGCTCACGAGTATGTCACTGGGTTGTAGCTTTTGTTTCTTTATTGTTTCTATGAAGTGGAGTGAGTTGTACGTGTGAGGTGATGGATTCTGTGTAAGGCTGAAGTTGTTTGGCAAGAAATTTTGGCTCACCTCTACAGAATCAGACCCAGAACAACACAAACGCAACCACCAATCACCCTCACCAGACTCAAACCTAACCCATCCCATAGACCAAATGCAACCACCATCCAGAAGCCAAACCACAGTGGCATCGCCAACTGCTGCACCCCTTCCGACCTCCACGCAAAGCAAACTGACACACACCGTGAACACATGGCCATACCGCAAACTCGGAGCCAAACCAAAGCCCGGGATGCTACACCTCAGCCATCTGCTGAGGACATTACATCACAGAACTCAGAAGGTTACAACACAAAGGCTCAGGATGTTACAATGCAGCCAACCCACCAGGAGGTTGCAGCACAGGACTCAGGATATCACTACGCTCAGGATGTCATCACGCAGCCCATTACCCAGGTCGTTACAACACAAAAGAACAACAGGCACACAGCTAGTACCTCAGCCACACAGGATGCTACGAAACAGCTGACTAATCTGCAAACATCAACTCCATCAACTAATCAAAATGTTACAATACAGCCAACCAATCTGCTTACAGCAACAAGGCCAGCACTCCACACACACACACCAATATTTATAGAGGGACGGCAGCTCTGATCGCACTTTGATCGCACAGGCACAAAGCTGAAGGCATCAGCCTAAAGATGACGAGTGGGATCTCGCCGAAACGTCACCAAGATACTCTCAATCTTACACGGGAAAAGACCTGAATACGCCAAAACCTGCATATATACATACACACACACACACACACACACACACACACACACACACACATATGAAAAGGCAAGTGTTCCACATCTGCAATGTGCATTACATTAAAAATCAGCATTACAATGATTTCATCTCTGCTGAGGACCAATTGAACTAAGGACTTATGATACACTAATTTCTCTTTCTGCTCAGGTAGAGAAGATAAGAAAGGCCATCAATTTAGAATTGAAATCCCTGACGGGGATCCAGGATCTAAAGGTGAGTTCTGGACCAAAGGAGTCTTGATTATTTACTGTTATGTCCTGTAGCTCAAACCTACATTGGTACGACCAGGTAGGATCTAATATGCTGCAATAGCAAAGCATGCACAGCTTCAGTTGGATTTTTCTCTTTTGAAAAAAAAAATCCTTCAGTACTAAGATCCAGTCATCATACCAGCCTTTACTGTAATTTTAAGGTTCATACTAAACATTCAGAAACCAGGATGAACACACATGAACAATGAAAATACAGTGAAACTTTGGGAAAGGTGTATTTATTGTAACAATGTACTAAAAGGTTCTTCACATCTCTGCCTGCACCTCCTCAAGAGTACCGTATTTTCACCCATATAACCCGCCCACGCAAATAACCCGCCCATGCGAATAACCTGCAGGTTTTCAAGATCGTGTAAAATGTTTCCCGTATACCCCGCCCACTTATATAACCCGCAACGAGTAAGCCATCGGCAAACATTACATTAGCGCTATTCCATCGGACCTACCCATTAAAACCAATCGGAGGAGAAAGCCTGGGCGAGCTGGGGAGGGGTTGGAGGAACTCAAATCAAGGGAGAGATCTTGAAATTCAATAGGAAAAAAAAATGCTTGGGTTTCGGGACGCCTTCGTGAAAACCCCGCCCCTGGCTATGGGCGAAGCGACCAGGAAGAAGCAGGAGGTGAGAGGAAGCCCGGATTCTGGAGCTCCTCGCCTTCTCTGGGCTTGGAAGTCCGGCAGGAAGGGAAGGGGAGGAGGCGGCGGCGCGGCTGTGGCTCTGTTTTCACACACACACACACACCCTCCCTCCTTCTTCTGCTTTGCTCTGTGAAAGGGCTTCACTGCCGAAGCATTTTGGTTTAAAAAAAAAAAAACACAACACCGTCCCTTTCTCTCTCCAGTTAACAGGGCCAACCCAAGTGGTGCATTTTATCTGGGGGACGACACACACACACACACACACACGACACGTGCGGCAGGAGG
The DNA here is from genome assembly GCF_009769535.1 of Thamnophis elegans. NCBI lineage: Eukaryota > Metazoa > Chordata > Lepidosauria > Squamata > Natricidae > Thamnophis > Thamnophis elegans. The sequence continues at coordinate 59,931,882 of NC_045545.1, forward strand.
AGCGGCGTCCTCCGCGCTCTCGGCTGCCACAAACGCCACGCAACGAGGGAATCTCCTTTTGGGGGGGGGTGAGACGCTGACAGAAAAAGGGCAAGCAAAGGCCGCGTGAGGCGGCCTTGAGAGCTCCAAACGACCTACCGTACTCCGTTTTCACACACACACATACCCTCCTTTCTTCTGCTTTGCTCTGTGAAAGGGCTTCACTGCCGAAGCATTTTGGTTTTTTTAAAAAAAAAACACCGTCCCTTTCTCTCTCCAGTTAACAGGGCCAACCCAAGCGGTGCATTTTATCTGGGAGATGACACACACACAGGAAAGTGTGCAGCTGGGGGGCTGGGGAGGAGAGAGCATCTACCGTTCCTCACGGGAGGCACTTCGAGCCCCGCCGTATCTGAGAGGCTCTTAGTCGCCGAGCGGTTTTGTTTTTTAAAGCCGAAGGGCTCGGGGCTGAGGGCAGAAGAAGGGCGACGGTCGTTAACGCCGTCCGCCTGAACCTCGCCGCATCCGGCTCTTTAACGAGGGGGTCCCTTTTGCTCCTAGCGTTTGCGAAACTGTGGCTCTGGGAACTATAAAAGGGGATAAACAAGTTTGGAGGCTCCGTCGTCGCTTCCTCGCTCTGCCAACTGGCTGGGTGTCGAGAAGGTGCCAAAGAGGAAGAGATCAAATGAATCACCCGAACAATAACAAAGGAGCGGAGAAAGCACCAGATCCTCCCCCCTTCACGAGAGGGAGAAATCCGTTTCTGGCTTCTTTTTTTGCTCCCTCCCTCCCCTCCGTGCCTGCCAGAAGGGAGCAAAAAAAGAAGCCAGAAACGGATTTCTCCCTCTCGTGAAGGGGGGAGGATCTGGTGCTTTCTCCGCTCCTTTGTTATTGTTCGGGTGATTCATTTGATCTCTTCCTCTTTGGCACCTTCTCGACACCCAGCCAGTTGGCAGAGCGAGGAAGCGACGACGGAGCCTCCAAACTTGTTTATCCCCTTTTATAGTTCCCAGAGCCACAGTTTCGCAAACGCTAGGAGCAAAAGGGACCCCCTCGTTAAAGAGCCGGATGCGGCGAGGTTCAGGCGGACGGCGTTAACGACCGTCGCCCTTCTTCTGCCCTCAGCCCCGAGCCCTTCGGCTTTAAAAAACAAAACCGCTCGGCGACTAAGAGCCTCTCAGATACGGCGGGGCTCGAAGTGCCTCCCGTGAGGAACGGTAGATGCTCTCTCCTCCCCAGCCCCCCAGCTGCACACTTTCCTGTGTGTGTGTCATCTCCCAGATAAAATGCACCGCTTGGGTTGGCCCTGTTAACTGGAGAGAGAAAGGGACGGTGTTTTTTTTTTAAAAAAACCAAAATGCTTCGGCAGTGAAGCCCTTTCACAGAGCAAAGCAGAAGAAAGGAGGGTATGTGTGTGTGTGAAAACGGAGTACGGTAGGTCGTTTGGAGCTCTCAAGGCCGCCTCACGCGGCCTTTGCTTGCCCTTTTTCTGTCAGCGTCTCACACCCCCCCCAAAAGGAGATTCCCTCGTTGCGTGGCGTTTGTGGCAGCCGAGAGCGCGGAGGACGCCGCTCCTCCTGCCGCACGTGTCGTGTGTGTGTGTGTGTGTGTGTCGTCCCCCAGATAAAATGCACCACTTGGGTTGGCCCTGTTAACTGGAGAGAGAAAGGGACGGTGTTGTGTTGTTTTTTTTTAAACCAAAATGCTTCGGCAGTGAAGCCCTTTCACAGAGCAAAGCAGAAGAAGGAGGGAGGGTGTGTGTGTGTGAAAACGGAGCCACAGCCGCGCCGCCGCCTCCTCCCCTTCCCTTCCTGCCGGACTTCCAAGCCCAGAGAAGGCGAGGAGCTCCAGAATCCGGGCTTCCTCTCACCTCCTGCTTCTTCCTGGTCGCTTCGCTTCGCCCATAGCCAGGGGTGGGGTTTTCACGAAGGCGTCCCGAAACCCAAGCAGGAAAAGGGAGAAAAGGAGCCCGAGCCACCGAGCCAGCCCACTGCCGCGAGGAAAGTGGTCGTCCCAAGCTCTCCCTTTAGTTAATCTGTGTAAAATATTTTACGTATACCCCGCCCACTTTTATACCCCGCAGGGGGGCGCTGTGCATGTAAAAAACGCATATAACCCGCGGGTTATATGGGTGAAAATACGGTAGTCCTCAGTTAACTGTGGTTATTGGGACTGGGAATTCAGTCACTAAGTGACACTGTTCTTTAATTTGATGCCATGTGACCATGCTAACTTAACAATGGCTGTTGCGACAATCCCAGTTGCTGCCGTTAAGCAAATCCCACACAGTCACAGCATCCCACCATCCGGTGATTGCCATTTGCAACCTCTTACCAGTTTCTATCTGACTTTGCTTGTTGGAAGCTGGCAGTGAAGATCACAAATGGTGGTCACCTAATTGCAGGATGCTTTTACATCCTAATTGCAAGCTAGTTGCCAGGTGCCCCAATTATGATCATATGACTGAAAGTTGGGATGGTTAGAACATCTAGAACAGGGGCCCCCAAACTTGGCAACTTGAAGACTGGTGGACTTCAACTCCCAGAATTCTCCAGCCAGCTATGCTATGGAGAATTCTGGGAGTTGAAGTCCACAAGTCTTCAAGTTGCCAAGTTTGAAGACCTCTGATCTAGAACCTCATTCAGCACTATGGAGTGAGATGTCATTCAACAAAGGCTACTTGTATGATTCACAATTTGGGAAACCCAGATGTAATGAAAGGAAAAAGCCCCCTGCTAAGCCCATTTATCACTCTAGAGTTCCATAACTCCGTAACTCATAAATCCTAGCTAGAATTCTTTTATGTTTCTGCACTTCAGGTGGGCTCTGTGGAGGAATTCCAGGGTCAGGAGCGGCGTGTGGTGCTCATTTCAACAGTACGCAGCAGCAGCAATTACTTTGGAATAGATGAAGAGTTCAACCTTGGTTTCCTCAATAATCCCAAGGTATCACACCGATCTGTCACATGCTGTAATCTTTCGCACATCCGGGGCTGGTTGGCTTTTTTTATGGGACCAAAAAAGTCCAGAAACATATCCTACCAAATGACTCTTCCTTTTGGGGAGCCATTAGAGAAACTATAACAAAGTAGTTATAGTTTACTAGTTGCCTAGTAAATTTATTGTTTATAATTTAACTTGTGAATCAACCCATTTCTGATTATTTAAGAAAACTTGGATAAATAAAACATAGGTTAGTATATTCTGTATACATTTCACATATCTCCATATTATATTTCTGTAGCCCCTGGTTTGGCTTAGAAATATAGGAAGAATTCCAGGAAAGGATAATTAACATTATCTAATGGTTCTGATGCTCAAAACCATTTATATATAAGACTGCTGAGACTACTGTAAATCTCTCTTTTAGAGCAGGACTGTGTGTGCTTTACACAGGGATTTCATCAGTTGACATTTTTACAACTTTCTTTAAACACCTTTATGGTACAAGCAAAGTTTGATTTATCTTCCCAAAGCATTTTAGAACAAAAGCTAATATAGCCTGAAGCTCTGCAAAGTAAGAGTTTCTTAACTCTTCTGTACCACCAGGTGGTGATCCTTAGTTAAGTTCAAGACTACTTTTTATTCTCTTTGTCTTGATTCACAGCAACTATATGGGTAAATCTCTGGAATTTTCATAGCAACCATTTTAGAAGTGCAGGCAGACCTCAAATTACAAACATATTTGGGAACAGAAAATTTGGTAACTAAGCAAAACAGTCATAAAGTGAGATATCATTTGACTGCTTCACTCAACAACCACAATTTTGACTCTCCCCATTGTGATCATTAAGGGGTGAGGGTGGCCTGGCACAAGCTGTAGGACCCACTTGTGCACAGAAACCTGCCATGATTTGGAAGGCCTCGGTTGGCTACAGGACCCACTGACATGTGGGTTCCTGCTGTAACTCTGGATGCCATGGCTTGCTCCCCATTACACCAAGCCTGCGAGAAGTTGGTTGATTACAGATCTCACCAGTGTGTGGAAAACTGCTGCAGACAGATAGGCCCAGGACTTCCCCTGACTTCACTATGCCTGGGGTGCCTTGATTGGTCACCAAACCCAGCAGTGTATGTAAATTGTTTCACTTACACCTTTGTGTTTTTCTGCAGCTGTAACAGGCACCCTTCGTACAGAGGCCACCTTGCAGCATTCTGCAAGTGGGCACCATTGTCAGGATCGTCCAAAAGGCTTCCCCCCCCCCCCAAAAAAATATGCATGCTGAATGACATAATGGGCCCTTGCCTGCAGAATGGCATGAGGCGGCCTCTGTAGGAAAATCATACCTCACATTGGCTAGGTGTGCCGGTCAGCAGCTGCAGGAAAACACAAAGGTAGGTGGAGCAATTTATATGCATTACTCAGCTCTGTAACGGGCCAAGACATTCCAGGCATGGTGACTAGGTCACAAGCCCCTTTGTTCAGCACTACTGTAATTTCACTTTTTGGTCGCTGAAGAGTCGTTAAACTGGTGTAAAGTCACCCTGTTTGCTTTGTGCCAAAAGTGGGACCAAAACTCTGTTTTCTCCATTCTTAGTTCAGTTTCCTAACCACAGAACCAAGGAAAAGTGAACATCACCAATTTGGGAATGAAATCCCTGTTTGTAGTAGTTTTGTGTTAGATAAAGGCTATTTCTTAGAATATCCAGAAAATTCAGTTAGGAGATGGAAGTTAAGGAATCATCTTTAAGTGTCAATTATGAAATCTGTATCTCATACTTGAATGCGGAGAGCATGGAGGATTCTTTACCAGTGATCTAAGTTGTTAACTTTTTTTCTTTTTGTGTCACTCCTCCTTTTCATTTTCAGCGCCTGAATGTGTCTCTTACAAGAGCCAAGGCACTGTTGATCGTTGTAGGCAACCCAACTACACTAAGCACGGATCCATACTGGAAGGGGTAAGTGTTGGCCTCCTGAATCCTAATTATTTTTTCTCCTGCAGTGAATCAGAGGAACAACTGAATAAGCAGCGCTAGATATTCTTTTGAGATTTCCAGGTGAAGAGTTGCTAAGTTACAGTGCCTGGTGCTACATGAAAAGAAGGAATCAATCTTTCATCTAGATTTTATACTTCTATGGCATGAAAGTGCTACGTAGCCCAGTATTATCTATTCCTACAATCTTCAGCTTGAAAAGTCTTATAAGGCCTGTATTGAGAGGCTTATTTGCCATTTGGAATCTCATGTAATTGATTTGTGACTGCCTCAGTGACCCTGCCAATTCGGTAAGTCTAAAGAGGTTCTCAGTCATCCAGGTCATGGTTGTCCCAAAGGTGCTTTTTCAGGAGGCAACAAGACTTTCTTGTTATTTCTTTGAAGATATTTCACTTCTCTTTCAAGAAGCTTCTTCAGCTCTGACAGGATAGTGGGGAATGGAAGGATTTATATTCTCTGCAGACAAGCTGGTCATTTGTATCCTTTTAGAGGGTCACTGAAGCACTTGGAGGTTTATCTGTGTCCTCAGGGTCACCTGAGTAGTACTCCTGGTTCTTGTAGTCTGCAATTTGCCCCCCCCCTGGAAATCCATTTCTACTCCCACACTGTTGAAAGGGTGTTCATCCCAAATTGTGCAGCCAAAAGTCTGCAGAGACTCTTAGCCCTCCAGACCATGGCTGTCCCAAAGGTGCGCCCCTTAAGAGCCAACTGGACTTTTCTGTCCCTTCTCCAAAGACTCCTCACCTCTCATCCAAGAAGCCTCCCCAGCTCCAACAGGACATTGGAGAATGGAAGGATTCACATTCCCCGCAGGCAGCTGGTCACCTGCATCCTTCCAGAGGATCACCGAAGCATCCGGAGGCCCCTCTGTGTCCCCAGGGTCACCTGAGCAGTGCTCCCAGTTCCTCCCAGTCCACAGTTTTCCTTTTCTCTTCTGGAAATCCATTCCCACTCCCACACTATTGAAAGGGTGCTCATCCCAAACTATGTAGCTGAAAGTCTGTAGATTCTCAGTCATCCAAATCATGGTTGTCCCAAAGGTGCCCCTTCAGGAGGCAACTGAACTTTCATGCTTGTAGAGATTCTTCAAAGAAAAATAGTCCAGTTGCCTCCTGAGGGTTAGGGTTCGCAAGAGAGTGAGTTGTTTTAAGTCCAAATGTAACCTGTTTTCCCATTCCCAATGCTGATCTGCCTTAATTGCATTAATACTTCAACTATGTCCACAGGTTTCTTGACTACTGCAAAGACAATAAAGCTTGGAAGGGATATAAACACAGTACAGTAGACGATGGGTTGCCAATAGCAGAGCTGTCTTCTCTCAACATAAATGATCAGCCAGCAGGTAAGGAAAGGGCTGCAGTGTTGAAAGCATCCTTTAATTGTTAGTCATTCTTCGGATGTTTGGAAGAGAGCCAGTTTAATTCTTTCATTCTCAGAGCAGTGGTCTTGGGGGATAAGAAGGGAGAGTCAGCCCACAAATTAAGAAAAAATGAGGCTAAGCCGTACAACCTTAAGTTGAAGGAAGGTAAAAGCAAGAATTAGGAAATGTTCTGCCCGTGAAATAAGCATTTAACAGTCTTCTTAAACGTAGGCCAGATTGCAACAATATTGGGTCACGAGTCAATGTTCTAATTACTCAGTTGCTCCTCAATTGTACAAGAATTATAACCAACCCCCTTTGAGGTGTCCAGAATGCATGAAGCAAGAATTTTTGTGGTATTAATCTCAGAGGAATGAACTCTGGAAACATCATACCAACTTTTTGGCATGCAAAATGAGAGGGTGTGGACCAATTGGAGATTAGAGTTGGCAATTGTGCCCATATTATGTGGTGTAGGGGAGGTAATAGTTTTGTTAGCCCTAGTTATCTTTGCTCGGAAACCAGAACACTGGCTAAATGAAGATTTTTCAACTTCCCTGTGGGTTGGTGGTAGCATTGATGGCTCATAGGTTGGCGTGATTTGATTAGATTTTGCTGGTTGTCAGCATTCCATGATCAGCAGGCAGCTCTCGTGACTTGCCTCAAGTGTTTTAGAGGGAAGGGAAATTGGAATGTCATTGTTTAAGGGATGGTGTTGTTCTTTTATAAGCATTACGTAGACTGAAAACTGACTTCCAGCCAAAATCCAACTCATTTGCCGTCTTTGACTTTTCTACATTGAAGCTTTATGCATCTTGGAGAGAAGAGTTAAGCGCACCCCTTTAAATGTTCAGAAAGTTTGCCTGGTCAGTGCAAGGACAGCAAATTTCCTTCTCCTTTCTATCTGCCTACTTGCCTCTTCACCTATTACCTTCTCTGCAGGTAACAGCTTACAAGAGACAAGTTACATCCAGCAGCAAATGGAGCCACAATGGAGATGTGAACATTGAAACTAGTGCTGTGTGATCCTGGTGAACACAGCCTTCTTGAAAATTTCTGCAGGATTGACAGACCAGACAAGTAGTTAAATTTTATTTGATCTTCATACCTGCTATTTCTCAGGAGTAAATATCAGGGTTCCCAAAATTCTGCTTAAATAAATAAATAATGCAGTAGAAATCCATGTGCAGTTACCACTAATGACCAAATTATGTATGTATTCTTTCATGAGTGCCTGCACATTTGTAATGCTGAGAACAACTGCATATGGGCACCTGTAGGGTATGGTAATTGAAATATGTTTTGATATTTCAAACAGTGATTACATTTCAGTATCAAGAGATACTGTAGAGATTAGTAGAGATTATGAAGAATTTTGGGGAGAGGATAGGACAAGGGAAAGTAGAAACTTACCAAAACCTTGTTAAGTTTCAAGACTTAGATTTTATCTAATCAATTTTTGTACTAAATTTATTAAAATGCATTATAAAATTTAATTATGTATCATGATTCTGTATTAGTTGTAAAATTCTCTTGTTTCATCTTTCTTCTTTTTGGGTGGAGGTGAATAGCAAGAAGCAAGTTTTTAAAAAAAATCATTTTCTGCTTATATCCTGTTGGGATATTATACTGAAGGCAAAATACAAGCCAGTGTCCTGACAGAAATACAATAGAGAAGACTAACCACAATAGAGACCCATTCCTCCCAGGCATTCATATGAACATTTTGGCAGCCCCTAGCCTTTCAGGTTATGGAAGGAGACTGGCAAATACATTGGCTTCTAGTCCAGCTTCATACGTTGCAGAATTCAAAAAATCTACCTTCTATTATTTGTGAAAACATAAAAGCTGTGAAAATCCATACAAGGACCAAATTACAGAATTAGCATAAAACAGCAAGTATAGAATTAAGTCATATAAACTGTTGTCCCTGTACCCAAATGAAAGGGGGGGGGGAATGGGGGAGGGGAGTTTTTAAATACCTATCTTACAGCAAAGGCCTTCAAACTTGACATCTTGAAGACTTGTGGACTTCAGCCCCCAGAATTTCCCAGCCAGCATCATATGGAACATGACAGATGCTCATTCTTATAAGAACCCAGCCTGAATCACAATATGGGGAAGGACTTATTTTTTCCCCTTATTATCAGAGTGCCGACATTAAGTTTTTATCTACTTCTGGTTAGCCAAGTTGAATATACAAGATTCAAAAAACTATAATAGATTAAATGGGAGAGGAGGCAAAGTTGCCCATTTTCCGTTTCCTCCTCCTGCCTGGCATTACACAGATGTGTTTAATTTGGATTAACCTTCCCCCATGTGGTTCTGGGTGGGATTGAGAAATAATCTTTCTGACCTCTTAGATAGTGATGGAATTTATTTTTCATTTGAAAGATGCCTTGACTTCCGACTCAATTTTTTTCATTCTTGTGTTATACAGTGATGGGACTTTTTCAGCCTTTGGAACAGCACTAGGTAGAGAATTATTTAAGCACAAGACTTAGTTCAGAAGCACATAATTTTTACCCCAGATTAACCAATAGAAAAGCACTAATCGTCTGCAGTCATATTATCTCAAAGGAACAAGACTATCCTTCATTACATTAGGTCATTTGTTATTCCTGTATGTTTAAAAGGTAGTCCTGTGCATTGTACCACTGGTGATGGTTATTCAGTAGATCCTCAGAGAGCTGCATGATTAGGGAGCAGCTGGCACCATGCGCCAACCGCAACAGTAGTGTTTGGCTCTTTGCCATCTTATGAGGTAAACAGAAGATGAAGAATGCTGGTGTCTTACTCTGTTCCTGGTACAGCTGGGCTTACAAAGACATCATAATATACCCACTACTTGGGTAGATGCTGTGATGTTTAAGACGCACAAATTCCTAAGAAAAACTTATTTTTCTGACACACCAATTTGTTGCTATAGCCCCATTGGCTGGTCAGATATATTTCATTCTCATGGAATTTCTGAGGTTTTTGGAGTGATTATTAAAATTGACATTACATTTACTCAATGAAATACGAAAACTCCATCATTTGCTTCATTCCACTTTTTTTGGGGGGAGAGGATCTACAATCTATGTTTGAAAAGGTCCAGATGGAATGTGTCTTCCAGTCTTAAACTTTATACTGAATATTTCATTCCCTTCAGGTTCACTTTCAATTAAATTTGTCTTTCTCTTGTTTCATGGTGTTTAAAAATCCCCTCCAAAGCAGTAAGAAGAGAATGCACATTTATCTAACCTTAGTAAAAAATACAGTTCAGATGATCACCACATGAAAACACTATCTAGTCCCTTCAGTGCATTTTTTGAAAGTCAAAACACATTATTCAAAGGTTATTTCTTTCAGTATTTAGAGCGACCATGATCGTTCCTTTCACCACTTGCTATTCTATAGTAGATGAGAAAGCCAACTCTGCCCAACCTTAATCCAGCTGGCAGGACTTCAAGGACAAAGAAAAAAAAGGCAAATCATATAAAATCAAATTAATTTAATGAGCTGAGAATATAGTATTGTCAAAACATAAGCATGTGTCCCTCAGACAGAAGTGCAATAGAGAGCACAAATTCCAATAGAGGCTGATTCCTCCCCAGACATTCATATGAACATTTTGGCAGCCCCTTGCAAGCTTTCAGGTTATGGAGAGAGACTGGCAAATACATTAGCTTGTAGTCCAGCTTCATATGTTGCAGAATTCCAAATGTCTATCGTCTGTTATTTGTGAAAACATAGACCTGTGAAAATCCATGGAAGCACCAAATTATAGAATTAGTACAAAAGAGCAAGAAGTATAGAATTAAGTCATATAAACTGTCGGCCCTATACCCAAATCATTACAAAAAGGATTCAAATGATTTATCTTGACTTCCCAAACATACAAAATTATGGTATAGGCCAAGGAAAGACTGACAGTTCACTGCTGTGAAGTACCCTGGGTGGCCTTTTCTGTACAGAAGAATGGAGGCTGAAATCAGCCAACTATCATATTAAACTTGTACTCTTCCATCTATCGAGATGCCATGCTTGCTTCCATGCAATCCGTGGAACCGGCGCATGCTTCAAACAGCACAGTCACAGCTTTTGCCAACACTCTCTTAAAAGAGTGGGCAACCTTTGCGCCTTTTATTCTTTCTGACTTGCAGAGCAGCCCGGGTGGCCATTTCAAACACTTCCCGCACTCCGTCCTTTGTCTTGGCGGAGCATTCAAGGTAGCCAAAAGCATTGATTCTGTTCGCCATGTCTCTGCCATCTTCCGGCTTCACCGGCTCCTTCGTAAAAATTATGACAAGCAAAAGTTTGATTATTATTTAGCACCGCCTGATATAACAATAGAAAAATACCAGGTAACCCCAGTACTTACTTCCTCTTAATTGTTTTTCTTAGCCTCTGATAATATAGCAGAAAGCATTTCTGATGACCACAGCAAGTTCTCAAAAAGTTTTGGCAAAGTGTAATATATTTATGTCAATTTAATATGACTGCTCATATTGCTTTTATAAAAATAAAAGCAAGGAAACCAGCTGCTCAACAAGAGCAGAAGTTAAAACTGATCCATCAGTCACAATTAACATAGCCAATGTATAGATAGGCCTAGCCCCACTTTCTGACTCCCAGGCCCAATGATGGAACTAAACCTTTAAGACATTACAAAAGGCCAACAGAGTTGGAGCCAATAGGATCTCTAGATAGATGATGTTCTAAAGAGTGGGCACCAATAGTGGGTTGCTAATTTTTTTACTACCTGTTTGGGAGCGCTCCTGCGCATGCTCGGATACACCCGGGCAGGTGGGCAACTACTGGTTCGCCTGATCTGGGCCAAACTGGCAGCGACCCACCTCTGGTGGGCACAATAACAGAAAGGGGTCCCTTCCTGAACCCTGCCAAGTGCCCCTCCTTTGTAAATGCAACTTGAAGCATACACATTATGTAACTTAATATTTTATATTTTAGGAATATCATTGTGCATCTTGCTGGTATGACAGAAGAAGCATAAACTCCAGACAGCCCTGAGACGTCTGCTAATTTTTTTTAAATAAAACAGGTATAGAGCTGTGCAACTTTGGGGTTGAGGCCATCATTCTGACAAAGGTCCAATATGTAATACTGATGTGTAGGAAACACTAGCATAAATTCTTAGTGCAGGACTAAATTGGGTTTTTATCTGCCACAGGCTATTGGGATGAATGGAACACTCATCAAAAAAAAAGTACACTTGACATTAATGTCTTTATGACGCTGTGGGGAGGATTTGGGCATATATAGAAGACAAATTTCCTTTGGATCTCTTTCTAAAGGCATTGCTGAAAAATAACCAAATCATCATGAACCAAGTCCAACCCCCCTTGGAAATACAAGCTGAGTTAATAGCATGTTTTGCACCCAGAGTAGCATAGGAATTGTAGTTGCCAGTGCCTCCAGAATAATTTCCCATCCATGCTGGCTGGGGAAAAATGCTAGACTTGAAAAAAGATAGACTGCTGGAAAAGCCTGTGGATTTATTAATTTATACCCTATTTTTTCATGCTATTTGGGTTGTCATGATAATAAAAAACAACCAATTAAAGCAAACTATAAAATGTAATTCAGAGATGTATAAATAATAAAAAATAAATATTTCTTAATTCTATTTTCAAGCTCTTTTTTTTAAGATTCAGCTTTTTGCCAAAGTGTCCTGGGAAAGCAAACCAGAACTAAATTAAAAACTTCACTGGGGTGGTTAAAAAGGAGCCTCAATTTGTACTCAAATTTCACTCTTCAAAGGAAGCTCAACTGTTTAGAATTGGAAATGCAAAATCAACAGCTTCTTTAATCAGCCATAATCCCAAGTGAGGGTGGAATTGATGAGGTAACATTAATTAGGTCAAACTACAAACAGTAAATCTTCATGAAATATTTATGTGTTAGAATTTTCCACAGAATATGGAAGGCATCGAGGGAACCTAGTTCTACAAGAACTGATAATGAAAAAAATATGTTCACAGAGGCTATGTGAAAGATAGAAAACATCTGAAAAATTCAGAGCATGTTTAAATTGATTCTAGAATCCTCAAGCATTATTGTTTACAGGTAATTCAGAATAGAAATAGGTACACAGATGTATTATTTCTCAAAAGTAAATAAAGTCACTTCTATAGGTTTGTTCTTAAGTCCCAGAGTTCAGTGAGACTTGCCCAGTTTAGGTAAGTAAATATCGATTATGTCATAGGTTTTTTTGTATTTACTAGTATTCTACTATTATACTCTAAGCCAGTGTTTCTCAACCTTGGCGACTTTAAGTCCTGTGGACTTCAACTCCCAGCTGGCTGGGGGATTCTGGGAGTTGAAGTCCACAGGACTTAAAGTCGCCAAGGTTGAGAAACACTGCTCTAAGCTATATTTTAAGCTTGAATTTCATATATTCACAGCCTCCTACTCAAAGAGAATCAAGAAACACAAAGGTGTTTGGCTTTAAGTCAGAAATTTATTTGTAGGTCCTTATTTCCTCAGAACCTGATCTTACTCATTCAAAGGGACATTGAGAAAGTTGCTATTAAAAACGAACACAAGGATTCTTGCATGACTTCACGTTTAGAATGAAAATTTAAGAGCAGAGACAAAGCATCAGCCTGGATGTTTATCTTGATCGAAGAGAAATAGCTGGAAACTGCTTGATTCATTATTTGCAAAACAAACCAATACTGGTACATTTACTCTGAAATGTAAAGATCCCCGGTGATAATGACTGTTTTCCCTTGAAGTAGAAGGCATTGAAAGCTTCAATAAATATGTGTACAAGACAATTAAACCACAATGGTACAATATTTTATCTCCAAGAATGGAAGAATCTCATTCAAAAAAAGCAGACAAGTGTTGATGGATCCATACCTGTTTCATCTTTGCCAACTCTCTGCGTGTGTGATCATCATTCCGCAAGTCCTTCTTGTTTCCTACAAGGATGATGGGCACATTTGGGCAAAAATGTTTCACTTCAGGTGTCCATTTTTCTGGTATGTTCTCTGGAAGAAACAAAGAGATGGGAGAACCCACTCACTGAACAAATCCCCAGCAGAACAGATTCATAAGTGTAATCCCCACATCAATATAAGGGAAAAGATCCATTTCAGTGAGACTGAATAAAATGAGAGTCTTATTTTCAGAACCTTGGCTGGTAAACAAGTGTCAGTCTGCTTCATTCACCTCACCCCACTACAGATGTAAGGGAACTTTGTATTCTTTAGACCACTAAAAGACAGGAGAAGAAGTGATTGCAGAGTGTGTTGGAAGTTCCCCATGTAAACCAAAGAACCACAGTCAGCAATATCCCCGCAGACATGTAGTAGCAAAGAGCTACAGAAAGACTTAATGTCACAAAGGCTTTCTGTGCAGAAAAAAAGTACATATCCCTTCATCCTTGAATTTTCCCCCTCTGCAATACTGCCAACATTCATTTCCCCTCATCTTGCTCCTGAAGGCAGCTCTTCTTTCTGTCCTTATATACTGAAAAACTATTAATGGTGTCAATAGTGCAAACATATCCAAGGAACTATCCAAACTGGCTAATCTTGAACGGAGGAAGCCATTCAGTCTTCATCCAGCAAAATAGATTCAATCCCTAAAGGATTCCTCTGTCTAGTACAGACTTTGAGGAGACATCCCGAACTTCTGACAGAGTCTGCATTCTCTTAGGCGGTATCCATGTATGTAGGCTATTACAGCAATCAAAAGATTCAGCTTTTTGTCATGTTAAGGTACTATTGCGAGACTATGGCCAAAAAGGATTAAAAAACAGTTACAGTTAAGATCTCTGTGGTAACAAATATTATAAAAGTAATCAAATATGGCTGAGAAAAATCTGATATGATTTCAGAACAGAACAGTTGATGTATTTTTTCTAAAGTGATGAACTCATTCACCTGAAAAAGCAGGCCTATTCCACATGCAGCAATCAGACATGGGAAATGAATAGGGGGATTACCTGACTGACTTATGTGCCAACAAGTTGTTGTGATGTGCACCCTTAGAGACCACATAGATCTTTTCCAGATGTCTCTAACCTGGTCTTTCTGGGTGCCTCATTGCCATTAAATCTCAGTATATCTACCTTGCTGGTTGCTCGATCTTTTTCTTTCCACCTTTCCTAGTATTAGGACTTTTTCCACAGTTAGGTTTTTGTATAATGTGTCTAAAATAGGATAATTTGAGCCTGGTCATTTGCAAGAATTCTCTGTTGGCATGTTCAGTGATCCATTTGTCCATATATTGGTTGTCCACAGTCTTCTTCAACCCCAAAGTCAAAAGCATCAATAGTCTTCCCAGATTATTGAACTTCATACACTTAGCAAGAACTCTGCAAACCTCATCTCTTCCAACAGAAGTTTATCATAACTTTTTAGCATTCTCAAAGTAATACATGTTTACATTTTTTTCTTATTTACCTTTACAACTCAAGTGACATTAATTACATACTACACACAATACTATTTCCAGGACACCAATTTGGCTTTGAAGAATACCTGGACATTTGAAAAGCATTAGTCACTATGATATGATATATGATATGACATGATAATAGAATAGAACACCATACAATCGGGAAGGGACCTTGGAGGTCTTCTAGTACAGCCCCCTGCTCATGCAGGAGAACCTATAGCAGCAATGGCGAACCTTTTTTGGCTCCCATGCCATATGTCAGGGGAGCACGGGGGGGGGGGTCATGCACAGGTGTGCTGCACCCATAATGCAATGTGCAACCCAGCACACATGTGGGCATGACAGGTGCTGCCCCTCCCATTTTTGCATGCTTTTTTCGCCCTCCCCAGGCTCCAGAGGCTTTATAGGAGCCTCCCCAGGCTCCAGAGGCTTTATAGGAGCCTGGGAAGGGCGAAAACAGCCTCCCACGTCCCACAGAGGCCCAAGGCCCCTGAAGGCTCTGGAGGTCTTAAACTGGCCCTATGAGCAAACCAGAAGTCCATTCCTGAACTTCCAGTTTGCCCGTAGGGTCATTTTTTTGTGCTCCTGGGGCTTCAGGGAAGCTCCTGAAGCCTCCAGAGGCCTACGGGAGGGGCAGGGAGGCTATCTTCGCCCCCCCCCCCCAGGCTCCTATAAAGCCTCTGGACCCTGGGGAAGGTGAAAAGGCTGAACTTAAAAGGCTGAACTCAGCTGGCCAGTGTGCACATGCATGCTGTCCAGTTGACAGGGCAACACCTCACATGTCCTGACAAATGGCTCCGCGTGCCACCTGTGGCACGTGTGCCATAGGTTCGCCATCCCGGACCTATACTATTTCAGATAATGATGTTACTGTGACACTCTAATACAATATTGTTGATTAACGGTAAGGCTGTCCAGTAGAGAAATGCTTGTCTCCTGCTTTATTGACCAAAGCAATAGTTTCAGATGGCATGGTAACTACTTCAGATAGAATGAGAGCTTCTAGAAATACATAGGAAGACCTACAGTAGGTTGACCATTCCTGACCTATAATTTGAACTGTTATTTTATAGCCTTACCTAAACTATCTGGACTGTCAATGGAAAAGCACATAAGGATAACATCTGTATCTGGATAAGAGAGAGGCCGCAGCCTGTCATAATCCTCTTGCCCAGCTGTATCCCAGAGAGCCAGCTCCACCTATAAATGAAAAAAAAATCAAGTCCCTTAATCAACATAATTGTGACTGTGGTTAAATACAGATACTGAAGTAGGTGGGGGAATCCAACTGTTTTTCTTCCCTCATTTATTACTTGGCTCCTTGGCAATTTTAAGCAGCCTGGCAAAATATCTACCAGTATTAAACAATTAAACATATTAAACCCTGTACTTAACAATGGCCATTATGCAGAACCGCTTTTCTTCATCATTCTCAAAGGCATTCAAACTCAAGTTCATAAACACAATCAAAATTAAATACAAGAATATCTCTTCAGGATGGTCAATGGAATGTTAGAAGTACCAGAAGAGTTTTATTGAAGTTTTCACTTTTCAGAAATGCAACATTTTATACCAATTTAATGAGCAAATGTGATATATGAAATCGTCTGAAAGATGGCAACCAGATTCACAGCCAAACCAGAAGTACATTTAAATGTTTGTATATTTATCTATAATATAAGGATGAGGAGGGTTGACTCTTCACATAAAAGGGGAGTGTTGTGTAGAGATGGAAGATCAAACCTCTCCTAATTTACTTCTTTGAGATCTAGTCCTTAAAACAAATATGTGTTCATCAAATTGGCCTTCATCAGCTGGTGACTTATGAAACTTTTGAACTTTGTTCAAAACTACTCAGCAAAATAAACACAGCATGAGGGCAAGGACCTGGGACAAATGTATAGTTACTAAATGTATCTTATCTATTTGATTATATTTCAAATTAATCCTGGAATTTATTTTATCTTTGAATCAAATTTATATACAACTTATGTCATTATCTAAATGATGCTGAGCAATTTACAATTAGTTTAGCATTTATTGATTGATTGATTTTTCCTGAAAATCTTGGTTGGTGCCACAGGTTGGTGGTAAAGGAGTCTGGAGAATATATGCAACTAGAGAGAAGAGAGTACTATTTGTGATGTTAAAATCCCATGGACATAAAGGTCATAAAGAAGTTGATTGATATTTAACTAGAGAGAAAGAATGTAGGCTTCTTTAATGCAGAATTATCATTTCAGCATATTTATTGGGTAGGAATTATGCATGTAATTTAATCTTTCATTTAATCTACAAATAAAGAGCCTAATGTTTGAAAAATGGCTTCCATCCCATTGTTTTAAACTTTTTAGTCCTGATTATCAGTGGTTGACCAACCAGATATTGACATTTCTAACAGGAATCAGTATCAGATACTAAATGATGCAAAGAAAAAAAACTCAAGACAATATTAACTAGTGGCATCCAGAGAAGAAAACAGATATTACTTAGAAGCTGATTTTACTATAGTATTAAAGACGACAAGTTACCTGTTTCCCATCTACTTCAATATCAGCAATGTAGTTTTCAAAGACTGTTGGTACATAGACTTCTGGGAACTGGTCCTTGCTAAAAACAATCAATAGGCATGTTTTCCCACAGGCACCATCTCCCACAATCACCAGCTTCTTCCTGATGGCTGCCATGGCTGTAGAGACAAAAAGAAAGCTAGGTCTGAGGTTTAGTTCATTAGGATATTGGAATATTACAACAAATAAGTATAATACTACAGCATATTACTCCTCCATGTGAACAAAATACTGTATATTCTGGGCCATATAGAACAAGCTTGAATCAAAGAAGTGTAAATTCTTTATTCGGAATGACTTATGGAGCAAGTATGTAATCAGAAATTGAATATTTAAAACAAAGGAATGGAAGCCATACTTCCAGTGTTAGATTTTGTATCTATACACTAATTGGAAGACTTAAAAAATTGCACTACCCAGTAATGTACTAAAATAGTTTGGTAATTTTGGAAATAAAGAGACAGCAATAATAGCAACAGAAGAGAGGGAAACAAAAAAGTTGTTCACCCACTATATCATTTCTAACTACTGTATTTCTGAAATTACACAGTATTTATATTTTTAAAGGACAATACGAAATACAATATGTTAATTTACTATATGTTACATTCTCCTTGGAATCTATCTAGTTGTCACAAATATATATTCTTACAACTGTCAGAGGTTATTAGGAATGCTCTGTAAAAAAATAATCAGAAACTCAGTTGTATGTCTCACAGTGATGAAAATTTGGCTGAGAATTAGGATATGTCTAGGATATTTGTTTTAAAAATATCCTAAATACACTATTATATCCCAGTGATAATGATTTCTGTAAGCCTTCTTGCTTATTTTCGTTTTCATGGACAACTTGAAAAACATAACTGGGCTCCATTTTGAAACAGACATTATGAATCAGCTACAAAACCACAGAAGCATTACAACATCAAAACTTTACACTGATTTTACCCCAGCAGAGTTTATTTTAGAAACTATGAAGTGAACCTGAAATACAGTGATGCAGCAGAAGCAAAACAATCATGAATAAGCATTTGTACAGGAGAAAAAAATCCAGTGAAATAAAAACTGCAGTATAATCCTTCAGGGCCTCTACTCTAAACCACCATTTTTCTGTATTCCACATGCCAAGAATGAAAATTTTCAGAATGAAAATTTAAGGCAGCCTTTTAAACACACTTAAAAGGTTTTATTTTAGACTTAAGGTAAAATAACTTTCTACACTCAAGATTTTTTCCCCATTCCCATGTTGTGGTGCTGCTGTGCAAATCAGTCATCCAAAAATAATTATGGTTCTTGTTATGCAGCAGCATGGGCCACTTGCAAGACATAATATTTTTAAACCATTTTCCAAGGGCCATGATGGGAATAGCCTGCGACGTCATGAGCTCCTTAAATAGTCAATTTTGCCTATTAAATTTCATTTCCTCCTCCCCTCCACAAAATACAGGCTAGATATTTTAGTTCTTCCCACTTCAGGAACCACATTTGGCCTATGGATGATCTACCCCTCCTTATATGCAATTGACTCTCCTGGTACGTTGTGATCTTTGAGCAGAGATTTTTTAAAAAGAATATGGATGTGGGTGTCTGCACACTCAAAAGTTCAGCATTTTTCAAAAAGAAGATTCCTATTGTTTTTCAATAAAGCACAAATAAAAGAACATATAATATTAATAAAGACTGCTGTGATGTAGTGGCTGACTTGCTAGATAAGGAGCCGAAGGATCCTGATTATAGATCCAGTTATAAATTTTGGCTGGGCATGAAAGCCAGCTGGTTGTCTTTGGACCAGTCATTTCCTCTCAATTCTCATCTGGGAAGTTGGAAAACATCTATATCAGTGGTGGGTTCCTACCAGTTCGGATCAGTTCAGTCAAACTGGTAGTGGTTTGACGGCTGGGTCACTGGAACCGGCAGCGACCCAGGCCTGCCACATCCCCAAACCGGTTCTCCGGGCAGTGCCGTAGTGTCGCCATCTTGGTTTTTAGTTTTGTGCATGCACAGAACAATTGTAATCACACTGTGCATGGACGCACAGTGTGCATCAAGAGCCGTGGGGGGGCGCACACGAGTAAACCGGCAGTAGTGCCTGCTGGAACCCACTCCTGATCTATATACCAGACTGCACTGGACTAACCAGATAATAGATTATGGTCCATACTCTTCAATGGAGATGTTTCATCCACACTTGATTGATTTGAGCTGATAATATTAGTCACCTTTGTTATATATTTACATGATTTCCTTTAGCTGTGATTTTTATATCACTTATTATATGAAGACTATGATCACAAAAGACATGTAGGATGGGTGAGGAGGCAGCCTTCTCTTTGGTAGCAGAGCAATTTATTCTTTGCATGCAAATTCACCCTCTGCTGGTGTGGCTCAGTTCCGAATGAGCCACAGCCCAGGGGCTGGGGACTCCTGCTGTAAAGCACTATGGAGTGGTATATAAGTCTAATAATTGCTATTGCTTGGAGAACATGAGTAGGGCAGCTTGAAGAGAAGCTTGGTGTTCTGCCAAGCTTTTCTTCAGTATCTGATTGGCTTCTGTGGAAAAAGAATGTGAAGAGTTAGCCTTGGGGATAATTTAGCAAGGCCTTTCTTCTGTTTCAACAGATATTCAACCTATCTGGTTTGCTCCATCTTATAACTGAATGTCCATTATTAGTAATACAAACACCATTTAACAGCACAACTTCAGCTTCCCTAGTTTCATGTATACAGTGTTCATTCACTCTGAAAATCCATCTTTTAAGGGCCACTTTTAAGGACCTGCCTGTCCAGAGGTGGTATAGAGCCAGTATAGCAGAAAACTTGAGTAGCTCATAGAACTGGCAAATAGGCTGGCCCGGCCCCCACCGCCTCCCAGTTTCTTTTATTGCCCTGAACAGGAGAACGGAGCTGGAAAACACGTTAGTGGAGTACAGAGGGAATGGGGATTTTGCAGTATCCTTCCCTTGCCACGCCCAGAAAGCCACATTCCACAAAGCCACACTACTCCCACAAAGCCATGACCACAGAACCGGTAGTAAAAAATTGGAATCCCACCACTGTTTCTGTCCCTCAATACTTGATCTCTAGATAGATGAAAGTAAGGCTACTATATCTGGGCTACATCATCCAAATGACCATTAGATGGCATCAAAGATTTTTTTAAAAAAACCTAATTTTTGATCCATCTAGTAATTTATTTTGTATCCCAGATATGATAGCCTTAATTAAAGCAATCAGTTTCCTTAAGTGATCCCCAAAAGTAAGTATTAAGATGAATCATCTACAGAAACCCTCAACTTACAGCCATTTGTTTAGCAACTGTTTTAACTTTCTGTGTGTATTACTTTACAGCTAGGCTTTGTATGGTATGAAAATTATGAAAAACTAGCTTGAAAAAGTTACTTGTAGTGCGTACCTGTATAATAGTACTGGTAATCATGACCATTCAAACATTTTATTAAGGTAGGTGAAAAGTAGATATAGGATCATTTTTAAAGCCTGTCTAAGCTATTGCCACCAGTCTACGTCATGTAATCTCATGATTTAATTGCAGCACCATGTTGAACCTTGAAACTGTTAAACAATAGAGGGAACTACTCCCAATGGCTACATTCCAAAAAAGAGAAACATATCCATATTGAGAAGTCACCAGGCCAGTTCCCTTAAGCCAGATCTGTCTGGCTTGGTCATGCTGGCTAGGCTAATGAGAAATGAAATTGATCACATTTGAAGGACTCTGGGATAGGAAGCCCTGCCTTTATGACAAAATTCAGTTCACTGTTAACATCTGAAGATCTGCCCACAATTTTATTAAAGGAAGCTCCATCTGTTTTAATCTGGTAAGAAATAGTGATTTCAGATTTTTGTTTCCCTGACATTCTGAACTGCAAATAGATTTGTGGCATGACTTGGTTATTTGGAAACTGTTGTTAGCTATTTATTTTTTTAAATAATATTCTTGTATTATTTCTCTTTTCTAAACATGCATTTAATGCCTCAGGAGTAATGTTGTAGTGCTGGATAGATAAGATAATCACTTTAAGAAAAGAATGAAGCTGCTGGTATTTTATGAATGCAAATCCTAGGGTAATGTAGGGCCTTTGACCTTTGAAAGTAAGCATGAAAATCAAGATGGAAGAAAAACAGGGATTGTGGGTTGAATGCAACTTTGCGTAAATTCCCCAATTATTTGACTGTCAAGGCACACCAACTGACCTATTTAGTTCAGACATTTAGCCGTATGTGTGCTCTACCTACAGTACTCCATCCATCCATCCATCCATCCATCCATCCATCCATCCATCCATCCATCCATCCATCCAACCACAGTGTAAAAATTTGATAAATGATCCTTATTTATCAAATGTTTACACTGCTCACCTCCATAAATGGTTTATAAATAATATACCAGTTTACTTTCTATTTTCCAGTAGAATAGTTTTATTCAATTATGTTTGTATCACTGATCCATTAAAAGAGATGTGTGGGCAAGGGGAGAGGAGATTTAATTTTTATCTGGGTTCTTCCCAGATTTAAATTATACATACACATTTTTTTTTATTCCCACATTAGGCCTTTTATTTCTTTTCTAGAGCTAACAATGGCTTCAGAGGAGAAGATTTAAGTAGGTAAATGATGGCTAATTCTACTACCGGTAGTATCTCCCTATTAGCCAATGAAAAAGTTCTGGAGAGGATAGGTTGTAAGTCTTCACATCATGACTACTTGGGCCTTTAATCTAATAGGATTTTTGGTAAATAGCTTGCCCCTTTTTCCTAGTTAAAATTCCAGAAAAAAATAATCATTCTAACTATTGGAAAAGAAATTATTGCTCTCCCTCACTTACTAACTCCTATAGCATTAAATTGGCGGCCCATGGCCCGGATGTTCACGTGCAGGCCACACCCAGCCCAGACCTGTGAAGGGGGAAAACATTGCAATATGTCATGTGATGGCAATGTGACACCATGAGTTTGATACTCATGTTGTACAACAAAGGTAGGCAATCTTTTTGTGGCCAACAGCAGGTTCTAATAGCTTATGGCAGATTGAGGGCTGCAATATTGGGAGTGTTGGAAACTTTTTGTGAACCTGATTTACTTATTTAAGTATTTTTAGCCAACACATTATCCAGAGGATCTTATAGGAGATGAAAAGTCATAAAAAGATAATACTAAAATACCAAGTCAAATAAATACAAACCTCAAATTAGGTTATATTTTAGGACTTAAGCTACACTTCCCATTTGTTCCCTCAGCTGAAAATAGTTGGATGTTATGTCTGAGTTCTGGCTGCTATGGTTAGGGGAGCTTTGCGTTCACAAAAAGAGTAATCAAATTAATTATTAGACTACATTAATTACATTCTCACAATAATCAAATTTCTAATATACCCCAAACAGCAAATGCCCCCCCCCCCACAATTTGTAATGTATGGTAATATACTCAGTCCAGAATCTCTTTTAATTCAAAGGTTTGTAAGCAATCATTCAATAACTTAGAGGAGCACAATTCCTCTGAGGCATTCATGCAGAATAGTTAATAGCTACTTACTGATTTTATTGAATTAGTAAACTGAACCAACCAATGTTCACA
The DNA here is from genome assembly GCF_009769535.1 of Thamnophis elegans. Taxonomy (NCBI): domain Eukaryota; kingdom Metazoa; phylum Chordata; class Lepidosauria; order Squamata; family Natricidae; genus Thamnophis; species Thamnophis elegans. The sequence continues at coordinate 59,954,731 of NC_045545.1, forward strand.
AACAAGAGGCAAACTGAGTCATCCAGAACTTTTCTGTACGTGCACGGATTAGGGAGTGACAAGGTAATATTAAAGCTTTGGGTGGGGGAAGTTTTATAAAACTTCCAAGGCAGTCTCAGAACCAAAATTTGTTGGAGGAAGAAATGAAACAGGTGTTCTGATGAAATACTAGAAATACCATAATTGAAACGTGTTCTACTCTGCCCCATCACTGACATTAAACTATGTGATTTGTTAACTACAATGACCACCTGCCACATGTATCTTTTCTAGGGCAGTACAATCAAGCCCACTGATCATTGGGAATGAAATGTTATCTTCTATCAATTAATTCTGTTTATATTCTGTACTCCTCTAAGATGACATTTAATAGCAGTGGACTTATATACCGCTTCATAGGCCTTTCAGGCCTCTCTAAGCGGTTTACAGAGAGTCAGCATATTGCCCCCAACAATCTGGGTCCTCATTTTACCCACCTCGGAAGGATGGAAGGCTGAGTCAACCCTGAGCCGGTGAGATTTGAACCGCTGACCTGCTGATCTAGCAGTAGCCTGCAGTGCTGCATTTAACCACTGCGCCACCTTTAAGAAAGAAGAAGAGAAAAATCACAAATAGGATTATGCATAAAGCACAAGATGAAAAGCACATTTTTTGAAGCAGCACCCAGATCTAGAAATGGAGACATGCCTGCTCAGAGACTGAAAGTAAAAAAAAAATAACAACATGTAAGGCATCTTTGCAGATCAGTCACCAGAGAAAACTATCCAAAAGCATCTTGCTTTTCAGTAAAATAGATGATTGAGTTGAACCCAACCCTGTGACCTAGCACAGTGCTTCTCAACCTTGGCTGCATGAAGAAGTGTGGAGTTCAATTCCCAGAATTCCCTATCTAGCTTTACTGGCTGGAGAATTCTGGGCGGTGACGTCCACACATCTTCAGCTGGCCAAAGTTGAGAAATACTGATTCTTAGCACACAGAATCAAAGCAAAGCTTTGTAGGACCACATTAAAAAAAGAAACTTTTTGTTTTCAGTGAGATCTCTACTGTTAACAAATCTGCTAAAATGTTCAGATGAATGTTCCTGTATTAAAGGGGTTTTAGAAAACTAATTCTTGTATAATAGCAATAAAATCTTTAATGACTACAAATTTGACAGTTCATATAAAGGTGACCAAAAAGAAGAGGAAAGGGAGGCTTACTAAAGAGAAGTTGAACTCTCTGCTTAAGTATTATTTCCTTCTGGTTTAAGCTGAATCATTCAACTTGGGCAACAGAGATTTTATCTTTTGTATACTCTGGAATAGTTCTGCCATTTTGCAATTAACTGTGCTTTACTTGTTTTGATACTTACTTTGCCAAAATCACAACATTATCCAGATCAGATGTCACTAGAGATCAATACAAATGTAACTGAAAACAGAAACTCCAAGCAAAAATGTTATAGAGCAGAGATTTTCAATTTTTTTCCAGTCTGCAGAACATATTCATTTAAAAATAAAATATGTTAGAAATCTAGATGACATTGAGAAAAACCCTGTCAAATCACAGAAGAATAGATATTAAACTTGGCTCCATCAAAAAAAAATAATTTTGGGTTAATTAGGTCATGCCTCTTATATTTTAAATCACATTCCATGTTGTCTTTCAGTTGAGCACTCAAGATAGTTAACAAAATTTAAAAACCAAATACAAAATCTGCAATCTGCCCTTTGGACAAGTGGGAGGTGTCGTTACGCTCCTCGAAACTGGTATGTGATAAAGGGTGTTGATAAGAACTCCCAAGTTGATCTGGTCCCATCAGATTAAAAACGTGCCATTTCAATATCAATATTTGACTGGAGGTCTGCATCAGGGATTGCTCTTACAACTTTATGTCATTGCAACTCTTCCAAAGGGCCCTGTTTAGACTTTGTCCCTTTTTGCCTTCTTTTTTTTCAAAAGAAGAGTACACAGTTCAAGTTCATGTTATGCCTATTCTGCTCTGCTGGGTTTTTATTTTATTTTATTTTTGTTTTGTTTTTACTATGTTGACTTCTCAGCAATGGACAAAACAGAGTTCCCTGCCTCTTTCAGTGCTGCTGCTGGTTCTTTTGCAAATTGTTTTTTTTTTTTTGCAAGCAGAAAAAAACTGGCATCTACTGACCTTATATATGACTAAGTTGCTATGCCTCCCCAAAAATATATTTGTGTCTGAAAATTTGCAGTTTGTTTGGGGGACAGGATTCAAATTGAATAAGACAGGAATAACTCAACCACCCTAGAGATGATATAAGATAGGGCTGTCCAAACTTGGGAACTTTCAAACTTGTTGACTTCAACTCCCAGAATTCCCAAGCCAGCATGTCCACAAGTTTTAAAGTTCCCAAGTTTGGACACCCCTGCTATAGGATTTACTGTTTCACAAACAGGCTTCAACTAACTGTAAAGGAAAATAATATATCCAAGTGCAATTTGTAAACACTAGCATTCTTCAGCATGTAACTGGAAAAAGACCAATCATGACAGGGGTAAATAGACAGGAAGCAGCAGCAGACCAAAATTAGAACCCATAACACTAGTTTCATGGCTACTGGGATGGATCAAAGTTGCCCTGAACCCATTGCACATATCCAAAAAGATTGAGATAAGCATCAAAATTGGTTAAGGCAGCCATGCCAGATTGTAAAGAACAAGAAAAAATGTATAGGCAAAATGATGAGGATACAACTGAAAATGCCTCCTGAATTTCCTTGTACTGGTCAAACCAGCCTGCTACCTTTAAATGAGGCAAGGGATATGCTACATTTGGCTTTTGCACATGGAAAAGGGTGACATGATCTTGCTTTCTCTGTTTTTGCCTCATTGCACTAACCAGAATGGCAGACTATTAAATGTCATAAGAAAATAAAGAACAACTCTGTGACGACTTAAACTAAACATCTCTTTTAGATGTTTAGCTTTCAGAGTCAAGTGAATAACAGCCAAGTCATTAAAAATATTAGCATATAAGCTTTTTTTCTCCACAGATTTATATTCTCATTTGGCTATTTCAACCATAGCAACATTAAGATCTGTGGATTGCTGGCTGTGGAATTCTGGGAGTTGAAGTCCACACATCTTATAGTTGCTAAAGTTGAGAAATATTGTTGGATCATTTTCTTTTCCAGGGATAATATTTATTTCTTTCAGCAAAACAATACGTATGTTACAAATCGCTTTCACATAAGCCAGGGATGGGTTTCTGCCAGTTCTAACCTCTTCTATAGAAGAGGTTCCACAAATCTACCGTGCGTTTAGAACTGGTTCCAGCTCCCTCCCCCTGCCCATCCGCACCACACTTGCCCTGCCCGCCGCTCACTGATTGTCTGGCTCACCAATTGCCCCGCCCCCCTCTAAGAGTCCTATCTAAACCTTAAAGCTATCAAGTTTGAATATCCCTGGTTTTTTTTCCCTAAAAGGTTAGGGGTGCAAGGGTCTTGTAACTTGACAGCTTTAAGACTTGCACACTTCAATACCAGAGTTCCTGAGCCAACATGACTAAAGAAGGAAATCTGTGAGTTGAAGTCTACAAGTCTTAAAGCTGTCAAGTTTGAACATCCCTGGTTTTTTTTTTTCTAAAGGGTTAGGGGTGCAAGGTTCTTGTCACCTGACAGCTTTAAGATTTGCGTGCCTCAAATGTCAGAGTTTCTGAGCCAACATTTTGGTTGCTAAGCAAGAGTGTTGTTAAGTGAGTTTCACAACATTTTACAAGTTGGCCACGCCTACCCAGTCACATGACTGCCAAGCCACTCCTACTCAGTCACATGGCTGGCAAGCCACTCCCACCCAGTCACATGGCCTATTGAACTATTGACATTTTTGTCACTGTCTCATGTGGAACTATTTGGTTGTACCAAAATTAAAGAGGAAAACACAGAAACCTCCAAATGTCATGTGTCTTGTTAAAAGCGGGATAAAAACTTAATAGAAAATATTCTTCCACCAACAGCCTATTTAATAGCATTTCTGTTTAAAAAGAAAAACAACTTTACCCTAGTCACAGTATAACACTGCCTTTTTTTTAATCTATTAACCAATAGATATGCTGAAGTTCGCCAATAGAAACAAAACATCTGCCAGTCACAAATAACTTACTGAATCAGTATAACAAAGTGAATGTCTTTTTAAAAAAGCTTGATCACAATTTAGGGGGCCTAGCCTGCACTGAAAAGACTTGGCAACTCGATTCCAGGCCCAGAGAGAAAGAGAAAATGCAGTCATGGTTTTGGAATGCTTCCTTGTTCCTAAGTGATTAGCACAGCCTCCTCCTCCCCCCACCCTCAAGGATTGCCACTAGATGAAATTGAGTGAAACAAGCACAAACAATTTCTTTACAAAAATGTCTCTGGAAGTCACTATCCATAACACATGGCAAGACAGATTTTCAAGAATCCCATTTCAAGGAAATCAAGGAGTAGCTGGGAACCATAACTATCCTGCCAGGCGAAATACTTCTGTTAGAGATCCACATTTTTCTTACTCTGAGGCAGCATATTTTTTTTGCAACACCTCCCCAAAGATTTATCACATCTCCATTCTTATCCAAAGCAGGAGAAACCAGAGATTAAAAGATGAACAGAACAATTTCAACATGCTATTAGAAGTGGATATAAACTAAAGTCCTCACTGAATATTTCCCACCCAAGTTGAGTTTACAAAGGAGGAGGAGTAAGAATGCTACTCTGCTGTCAAACTATTCTTACCTACTCATATGGAACAAACTCCATGGAGGGCCTTCAAACAATTTAAAGCCTAGGCTTTCAAATCTTCATGGACAGAAGAGGATGTCCATTGCATAGTCAGGGAGCAGAGGCCAATCAGGTGCAGCTACCATGCATGTCCTCCTTTCTGCTTCCTCAGAAGTAGACCCTATCTTTAATTCATTTGGTGAAATGGAGGATGGTCCTTAGAATATATTTGTTGTTGAGTCGCTAAGTTGTGTTCAACTCTTCGCAATCCCATGGACCATAGCATGCCAGCCCCTCTCCACTTTGTCCTCCACTCTGTCCTTCACTATCTTCCACAGTTTGCTCAAACTCATCCATAGTGCCATTAACATTATGTCAATGACAACCATCTCATCCTATGATTGTATGTATGTATGTATGTATGTATGTATGTATGTATGTGTATGTATATATGTATATGTATATGTATTGATAGGAATGGCTTTTCAGAGGTCAAGGATAGACACCTCTCAGCAAAGCCAGAGGTGTAATACCAAGCTGTAGTTTGTTCTAACTAAGCCTCTTTAAATAAGCTGCAGTGGTAGGACATACATATGATAAAAAGTCCTAAAACATGATATACAAACAATGGCAAGATTATGCAACATATTCACCCTAAACCAAGTAACCTTTATTACGGCTTAATGCAACACCTGTAGTCTGCCAAGCATCACCTTTGAGAGAATCAAATTAAAGCCCCTAAGGTCCTGGGTGTGCCTGTGTGCCTTCAAGTCAGTGTTGACTCCTGGTGACACCCTGAACTTCTCTCTCTCTCTCTCTCTCTCTCTCTCTCTCTCTCTCTCTCTCTCTCTCTCTCTCTCTCTCCTCTCTCTCTCTCTCTCTCTCTCTCCCCCTCTCTCCCTCTCTCCCTCTCCCCCTCCTCCCTCCCTCCCTCCCCTCCCTCCCTCCCTCCCTCCCTCCCTCTCTCTCTCTCTCTCTCTCTCTCTCTCTCTCTCTCTTATTCCTTGTTCTTGGCAAGGTTTGGTTTGCCACTGCTTGCTTCATTAGGATGAGACTGACTGGCCCAAGGTCACCCAGTTTGGGTCTAAGGTGGAACTAAAAATCACAGCCTCCCAGTTTTTAATCTGATGCCTTTACTACTACAGCAATCTTTAGAAGCTTGTTTCTCTCAGAAGCCATTCATAAGAGGTGATACAAGTCAGTATTTTGTAATTTACCAGCTCCTCTTCCCAAGAAGCAACAAACAGGCCTACCAATAGGTTTAGTTCACCCCCTCCCCCCAATCCCATCTTGTTCCAAACTTCATCTGGAAGCCAGAAGGAAATGTAAGAAAGATATGACTTATTTTCTGAATTAAATATGTCAAATGTTTCCCTTTGTATATTGTAGTGTAGTGTAGTATAAAAGATCTAAGGCTAAGAGCTTTTTAAAAATTATTCCAGTATTTTGGCAAAGATGCAATTAGGTTCACTCCATCTCACCATCTTTAAATGCAAAAGGGTTCTATCACTTGCTTTTTGGTGCCTTCATATCATGTTTTGACTCTTGGCAACTGCCTGGAAAGTCCCTGAATTTTTTGGCAAGGTTTTTCAGAAGTGGTTTGCCATTGCCTTTTTCCTAGGATAGAGTGCATGGGCACAATTGGCCCAAGGTCACACAGCTGGTTTCATGTCAAAGGTGGGATTAGAATTCAAGTGCCTTAACCACTATTCCAAACTATACCTATTACCCACCCAGAAGAACCACAACTGTTTTTATTGCTGGTGCCACCTCTTCATCCTGGACCAGGGAACTAATAAACATCTTCCAGCATTAGCTCTATACTGTACACAATTTTCTTTTACAATCTCACCTGATGCCTAAGCCCAAGAGCTATGCATTATACCTGAAATAACCAGGCATTAGGAACTCCCGCTTCTATACATTGTTCCAAAAGCAGAAACGGATGAGTACAGAGTTCCTGCTCTCTGCCCAGTTACCACACGGTTAAATACTTGGTAGGGTGCCACGCCACTTTTAAACGCAGTCCATCCTTAGTCACCCGGGCGGGGGTCTCTCTACCGGGTCTTTAAGGCAGCAGTCTTCGATCGCCTCGCATGGGCGTGACCGCAGCCCGGCTAACACAATAATTGGTTCGATTCCACGCGAATTTCGGCAAGTTTTGCTGCAATCCAGAGCAACTACGTAAGAGGAGTTTGCAAGTCATCGGGGAGGCTTCTGACACCGTCCCCTATTCAGTCTCGTTGGCCCTGCTCAATCTCTCGGGTGCGCCCAGGCAATCCTCAGCGCAACGCCACCTTCCTCCTCCTCCTCTTCCTCCTCCTACATCTCTTTCCTAGTCAACAAGCCAAAGTTACTCGAGGGGCGCTCCTAGCTGCTCCAGCCCTAGCCGCATCTAGTTGGGCGCTACTCTTTCCCAGGGCTTACCAAGACTTACCACGAAGTCTGGCTCGGGCAGCCCCGGGTCCTCGCGGCGTCGGTCCGGGGAAGAGAGACACAGAAACGGACTGGCTTCTTGGGATTGTCAAAGCCGCTCCGGCTGCCTCTTGCCCCGCCTGAGAGGAGGAGCTAGGCTCGGGTCAGGCTCGGGGGCGTGGGACCTGTCGTCGGAGTCGCCTTGTGTCATGCTTCTCCGAGGCAGCGGAGTATCCCAGGCGGGGAACTCCTTGGGCTGAGCGTAGGCTGGGCGGTGTTTCCAGGCACCTCTGAGCAATACCCGTACCGCGACCAAAGCCACCTGGAGGCTTTCCCTCTTAAGTACTTACTTCCAACTTGTTCCCATAGCCACTTTGCAGGTGGACAGGAGGGAGTGGCCCTGCCGCGGGTACCCGGGGAAGGTTGATGAAGACAAAAGTGCCCCCTAACTTTTCTTAACATATTTAGGTGTTTTTATCTATACAGGTAGTCCTCGACTTACAACCACAATTGACTCCCAAATTGCTGTAATTGAGACATTTGTTTATTGAGTTTTGCCCCATTTTACGACCTTTGTCACAGTTGTTAAGTGAATCACTGCAGCTGATAAGTTAGTAACCTGGTGGTTAAGTGAATCTGGCTTTTCCATTCACTTTTTTTTGTCCGGTGGTCTCAAAAGGGGACCACATGACCTTGGGGAACAGCAACAGTCATAAATGTGAACCAGTTGCCAAGCACCTGAATTTTGATCACATGATCATCTGGATGCTGTCAGAAGTCACTTTTTTTAGTGCTGTTGTAATTTTGAGTGGTCACTAAATGAACTGTTGTAAGTTGAGGACTACTTGTATACCACGAACATTCCGATTCCTGTGCTCCATGGGTGTCAAACTCACCAGGTGACGTTGCCATCACATGACGTTTGGTGACATTTCCCCCCTTTGCGGATCTGGGGTGGGCTGCATGTGTCTCATCCAGCCCATGGGCCACCATTTTGACAGCCCTGCTGTAGTCCTTAGCTCTGAAAGGGTACAACACAGGGCAAAACCTCTTGAACAAGTTACCTCAAATGGGCTAACTTAAGAGAATGTGTCCAAAATTCAGGAAGCTTGATTCCCATGCCTGAAATTTAGCAAATTTTGTAAAACATTTTATGACATAAATATTAAAGCAGTTTATGACATAAAATGAAGTGTCATTAAGCTTTTCTGTACTGATGTTTAACTGCTATACAATTCAGCATGGCCTGTTTTCCAAGAAGATACTTCTCTGAAGGCATCACAACTTTTTCAATGAAAATAGAAGATTAGAAGCTCTGTCACTATTGAAGGCATTGCGGAAGCATGTAACAATGACTGAAACAATGACTCAATGGAGACAGGTGGCCTAGTAATAAGCTCTGCTTGACAAAGCTGTAGTCTATTAGCACATTTTTTGGATTTGTATAATACACTGAACCAATAACTTCATTAATACAATATAAAAGCAAAGAAGTAGTTAGCTAGTTTATGATTCACTAGGTTATATTAATCACTTTTCTTATTAATTTATCCTGTACAGAAAAAGTACAGTACTCCTAACTTGTACAGGCTGGAAGAATGTTATGCAGCAACTAAAAATAGTTTTACAATGATCCCCAGCTCTGAAGAGGGAGTAGCAGAATTTCATATACACGAGAACTTTCTCATCAAGGCTGAAGTGTGAGAGAATTCACGGAATTAATTTTGGGAAACCTGTACAGGTCAAAAGCAATGCAACCAAGTAACACTGCTGCCCTCTATTGGCCATTCCCAATTTCCAGAGGTTCTTTTTTCAAATATAAATGACAAGTTAGTTCTTATGAACTAAGAGTATTCATCTTTTTTAATGGAATTTCTAGATAAGAATTTGAATAAAGAAATTCAGTAAAGCAGAGGAGGAGGTATAAATGTTTAAGATAGTGAACATGAATTTCTTATAATCTTAATAGTTAGTAACTGTAACTGCTAATAGGCTGAAGCATAAGATTAAGATATGTTATATCTTCATATAATTGCAATTCACTGAAGTTGCAACTCACTTTCTAGGCACATAGTGAAAAGAGACACCTTTCAGGCAACTCACAACAAACCATGATTGTTCATTCAAGGAGCAGTCGCCCAACTCTCATTGTATTCGCTTAGTGCAGTCTTGTAAACATTGTGAAATATTTTGCTTTTTAAATCAGGTTTTCACTTAACTTTTATTTTCATTGTAAAGTGGTCCATACAGTATTCCTAATTCTGTCCTAATCATAATAATAATAATAAAGCCCTACATGGCATCGAACCTGGGTACCTGAGAGACCGCCTCCTGCCGATTACCTCTCTCAGACCAATTAGATCGCACAGGTTAGGTCTCCTCCGGATTCCATCTGCCAGCCAATGTCGGCTGGCGGCTCCCCGGGGGAGAGCCTTCTCTGTTGCAGCTCCGGCCCTCTGGAACGAGCTCCGTGTTGAGATCCGGACCCTTACTACCCTCCCGGCCTTCCGCAAAGCCACCAAGTCCTGGCTGTTCCAGCAGGCTGGGGGGGGGGGGGCTGAGAAGCATTTACCTCCACGGAAATTGTGAATGTTGGTTTTGTTTTTAATATGTTGTCTTTGTCTCGTTTCCCCTCTTCCCTTGTCTTTTGTGAGCCGCCCGGAGTCCTCCGGGAGTGGGCAGCATACAAGACAAATAAATAAATAAAATAAATAATATAATAAGTAGGGTTTTTTAAAATGTGACATACAAACTATTGTTATGTGTTCAAAAAAATAGGGAGGTTTAAATTGTTGAGGAAGATGGCTACAACTTTTGAAGGTATATTCACCCAGTGTAATTTGAAAGCCACACTGAACTAAAAACTAAAATCACATTTTATCTAGCCTGTGGCATGAACATGGTCCACTTGGTCAGTTTATGATCCAGACTGCCATGGCAGTCGACAAATCAGGTAAACTGAGTACGGATTAATGACAATTTACCAGGTCATGTGAATCTGAGCCACTGAATGCCAAATCTGAGCTGGAATTTAACTTTTTATTCACTTGCATGTGATAAAAGCTTCCTTTATATTTGCTTGAATGCATGTAAATTCTCCCTTGCAATAGCCTCAGTGGATGCAGCCAGCAAGTGCAGCATTGACTTCCCAGAGGGTGAATTCTGACATGGTCTTAGAATTAACACTTGAAGTCAACTATCAGTGTGGGTACATTTGGATGTAGCCTTCACTATGCCATAACAATGACTCAGTCGAAGTATTTAAAAGGAATCTAGATGATCTAATCTTCTGATTATGTCCTAGTGGTTCCCAAGAGGTGCATTTACTTTATTTAATCTTTCACAAGCGACATGATACACATCAATCACCATAAAGTCACAACAGGTCAAAAGAAAAAGAGAAATCAATACTGAAGTGCTTTCGAGTAAGATTATTTCTTGACTAGTTTTTACTTTATGCCAATAAATACCCACAGGCTTTCAGTCTATCTTTTAATCTGTCATCAGACATTAAAACCTCACATTGTTAACAAATAAATCAAAGTGTTCAAGCTCAGTCTTTCTGTAATGGGGAAGTGTCAATGTTTACTTAGAAGACCCAAATAACTCAGTGGACCTTATTCCCTAGCAAAAATGGAAGAAATTGTGGCCTAAATGAAATATTTTAAAACATAGAATAAAAATAAGAGTGGAAATATTTTCTTTAATGCCTATAACTTATTTTTTTAAAAAGGAATAAGAGAAAGGCTAAGAAAAAGAGAGGGGAAGAAAAAAAAACACTCATTTCTGGAAACATAGCCATGTTGTGTGTTTGTGTGTGTGCAGTAAATGGAAAAAAAGAGTTTTCTAAAGGTGCACAAGTTTGCCATTGCATATACCTTTCATGAATCAGAGGTGATCCATGAAAGTTTTTAATAAATATGATAGTCTTCAATACCCCCTTTGTTATGTCTTATCACTCAATTGCTCACAACTGTATCGTAAACTGCAGATTGTGAGTTGCTAGGTTCCTTGAATTGAAATAGTTACCAAGTTATAAAGTGTAGCTACTATTGCCAGGAAGTTTTAAACCAGTACAGAATATGTTTTATTCATTAAGCCAAGAACTCAGGGCTCTGGGCTGTAGAGGTAGAGATTTCATGCAGAAATTTTTCAATCTTTCATAAAAGAGCACAGGTGACTAGAAATAAAATCTACAATGTAAACTTCTATAGATGTAGTTTGCCCTTAGATACATATTTGCAATCCCTAACCTGCCGAAGATTTCTCTATATTGTTATTTAAGGCTCAGTTGTTGACTTAGATCACCAGATGTTCCACCACTTTGTGGAGGAAGCAATACAAGGTAAGATTTTCTTCAACAATATTTTCTATGGTAGAAATCAGTTGTACCCATCTGCTGCTGTTCAGAGGAGGTACTCCTATAAAATTAGCAAATTTTGTTAAATGATGTACAGTATTTAACATGATGCAGAAAAATCCCTGCAAAATAAGTGATACATTTAAAATGAGTGCTTACTTCATTCAGCCTGAAATCCAACTTTCAGAGGGGAAAAACTGCATATCCTGCCTGGGATAAATCCAAGAAATAACTAGCAACCAGTCAACAACACTTACTTGACATTATTTTTTAGCAATTCACATATGATTAATTGCCAAGAAAGACAGTATTTTCTAGACAAGTAGGCACAGTTGCCATTGTGAATCAAAATGAGGTGGTCCTTGGCATCTTGAGTTGTCCCTTTATAATCACGGGGGAAACAAAAAAATATATTTACAAATGATTCAGTACTGTAACAGATCAAGGATAGTCCAGAACTAACAATCAGTATGAAGACCATTTCCATGCCAGTGGAACCCAGAGTTTTCTTTCCCTGGCACCACATCACAGATTCCACACAGCCCTGAGAATTAAGGATTTTTACAGCACTTCATGACCTTATGGTAGAAATTCATGAAAGAGTTTGATTTCGGCTATGTGTCACGTCTCTCGCTTGCTTGAAAAAGATGAAAACTGGATGGAGAAACTGCAGTCTTTATGACTGGGTTTTATAATCCATTTCTGAAGACTTGAAGAACAAAATATTTCAACAGCAAGGGAATCTACAATCTTCAATTAAATTACATTTTTTATAGTTTTGAATCAAGAACTCTGTATCCCGGAGGTTCAGGGTTCAGGAATAGTTTCCTGGACCACCCAGGGGGATAACAAAAACAGATATATCATCTCCAGAACCCAGTTTGTCATTGGCCAGCCTCCAGCCACGGTCCTTCAGAATTCCTCTGGATCTCATTACCAATTCCTGGGCTGCCATGGTATATCTGGAAGAGAATAAAGCCCATAATTACTATTCACTTGAAAATAGCAAGAAATCTAACATGATATATTATTATGAAGTAAGTATTCATGGGTGCACTGTAACCACGTCATTATTTTAATTACTTGATTGTGAAGAGGGAGGGGGGAAAGAATGGATTAAAGTTATCTTCTTGCAATTTTAATATATGCTGGTAAGTAGATTCAACCAGAAAGCTTTTAGAAATAGCAGTAAAATGGATTGAACTATTTGGGCTTCATTCAGGGACACCTGAATCCAAATCTGTAGAATATCATGAAAAAAATGCTTCATTCATTTCAGCAAAGGACATGGCAAGGTGACAATATAAGGGACCAAATGTGTAGAATAGGGTTGACAGAAATGTGAGCTATTAAAAGCAACCAGTGAATTGCCTCTGTATTTTTACAAAAAGAACCAAAGGCTTATAAGGAAATAAATAATTAAAAAATAAAACAGTAAGAACTGTTTCCATTCCATATTCCTGTTCCATATTTGAAGAAGAACTACTCATTTATTAGTCTGTTTATATATGAAAAGCTGGAAATAAATGTCCAGATGGAAATGTTGGCATCATGAATGGAAGACTGGGAGAAAAATCTGCCTATTTTTCATCTCAAAAATGCATTTCCAAAAAGGTGCAGTTATATCCATGAGGTCCCAAGCAAGCATGTGACTAACCTTGAAAATAGAACTGATTATAATTTTTAATTCAAGTAATCCTCAACTTATGAATGTAATTAAGCCTGGAATTACAGTCATAAGTCATTGTGGCAGGTTGCCACATGACCGGACTCGATTTTACATTTTTGGGGTGGTAGTTTTAAGTGAATGATGTGGTAGCTAAGTGAATCCATTTTATCTAATGGTATTTTTTTTAAACAGAAATTGGAAGTAAATGCTAGAAACCATCAAAAAAATGTTGAAAATTGTGGTCATGTGAGCATGGATGATGCAAATGAGTGTAAAAGTGAGCCAGTTGCCAAACATCCAAAATACAGTCATATGACTGCCATGTGTGTGCGTGTGCACTCGCCTGCGTGTGTATGGCCACTATAACTTCAAAATCAGGTTCTAAGTAGCTTTTTTGGTGTCCATCATAACTTCAAACTGTTGATAAGTGACTGATCATAAGTCAAGGACTACTTCTATTAAGGGAACATCTTCTCTTACCTGTTGAATGTTGCACACTTTAGAAGTCCTCTCTCCCTCCCAGTTTTCAGTTAGTGGTCCATTTATATAAGTTACATAAACTTAATTCAACAGGGCAAGTAGGCAAAACAAAAAGTACAAATTAAGACTGATAGTAAGTGTTTCAGAAAGGGCTGTTCTACCCAGTGAACAGTGTCATCCCCAACACTTGAAAGAAAGGAAATTCAGTTCTATTCACCTGCAAGGATCATTGGGTTCATAGCCCATCAATACATCAATGACCACAGTGGCTACCTCCTGATCACTAGTGACATCCCAGAGGCCATCAGTGCCCAGCACCAGCACATCATCAGGGCAATGCTCATACTGTGTGAGGTCATAAATGTGCACCTGTGGATAAACACAAAGATAAAATTTTGTTGCTATGAATTTGCATTGCAAAAGAAAAAGATACCTAAGGGATCACTCTCATTACGAACCTGCCAATTAAAAATGGTTGGAATTCCCAGAGGTTTGAATTTGCCAAAAACATGAATGGGCAGACAGCACTTGTAAATATTGGAGAAAATGCAACAGATTTGTTCAGACTTATAGGCTGGTTAATAAACCTGGGGAAAAAGACATTTTAAATATATCTTTGTTTGAAGATTCTTAATGGAACATTGATTCTCCTAAATTTCTCCGAAAGGAAATGTCCAGGGCCTTCCAGAGGTCAGCGCAAAAATATACAAAATGACCACAGGCACTAAGATTAGACCATAAGGAGATGTGTCCAGGGACAGAGGTACCAGGTGACCCTTTGTTTCAGCTGGCAAGGGTAGTGACTCATGAGGCAGCTGATACTGACAAGTTCTAGCTTGCATGTCAAGTATCAAACAAACGACAAGTAACAGGACTACATTTTCTCATTAAAATGCATGAATTTAAAATGAGTTCTAAGCAGTTGAGTATCACGGTACCACTGTATTTATTTTCAACATTTCTATACTGCTTCCCATGAAAAGAAATCCTGAAGGAATTTACAATTAAGAAATGTACTTTGTCCAGAAAGAAAATACAAATATTCCATTATACTGCCCTTAAAACAAATAAATGGAAAGCTTATCATTAAGGCCAGGAAGGGCAACCATTTTAGATCTGTCTGTCACGCACGGGGTCTACCGAGGGCATGAATCACCAGACTTAATGGCAACCAAAAATTTTCAATCAGATTATCTATTTATGAAGCATTTAAATTTCTTCCGTCATTAAGGCTTCATTTTTTTTTATCCCTGGGTATTTGAGAAGGTCAGGGGGCTGAAATATGCAAATGTGGAAAGTGATATTTGTGTGACGAGTTGCATTAGTGGAGTTCCAAAGTTTTCAAATCATGCCCACTCCCAAACACACACACACACGCACATACACAAACACACACACAATGTAAATACAGATATTTTTCAACCTACAACCACAATTGAGCCCCAAAACCGTAGAAATGGTGGTAGAAACCCTCCCATACTACCACCTCTTACAATACTAGACAACACAGTATTAACCTTCAAATTTCTAGATTCTATCATATCTTAAGACCTAAAATGAACACATAACATCAAAAATGTCATCAAAAAAGCACAACAAAGAATGTTCTTTCTGCACCAACTCAAACTGCCCAATGAGATGCTGATACAGGTCTACAGATGAAATATTGAGTCTGTCATCTGCAACTTTATAACTGTCTGGTTTGGTTCTGCAACCCAACAAGACAGACAGAATTTTAGAGGAAAATTAGAACTGCAGAAAAAACAGTTCCTACCAACCTGCCTTCCACTGTATAGTGCACAAGTCAAAAAGAGGGATGTGAAAATATTTACAGACCATTCACATCCTAGACATAAATTGTTTCAACTCCCACCCTCAAAACCACGCTATAGAGCATTGCACAAAACAACTACACACAAGAACATTTTTCCCCGAACACCATCTCTCTGCTAAATAAATAATTCCCTCAATGCTGCCAAAGTATTTATTAAGTCTGCATTACTATTACTATTCTCATCATTCCTATCACCCATCTCCTCCCACTTATGACTGTATGACTATAACTTTGTTGCTTGTATTGTTACGATTTATATTGATTGTTTCCTAGTATGATTTGATTGCTTATTTGTACCCTATGACTATCATTAAGTGTTGTACCTTATGATTCTTGAGGAATGTATTCTATTTTATTTTTCTTTATGTATACTGAGAGCATATACACCAAAGACAAATTCCTTGTGTGTCTAATCACACTTGGCCAATAAAGAATTCTATTCTATTCTATTCTGTTCTGTTCTATTCTGCTCCATTTCACGATATTTTTTGCCACAGTTGTTAAGTGATCACTGCAGTTGTTAAGTTCGTAACATGCTGATTAAATGATTCTGGCTTCCCCATTGACTTGGCTTGTCAGAAGGTCGCAAAAAGATAAACATGTGACCTCAGGACAATGCACCTGTCATAAATATGAATCAGTTGCCAAGCACCTGAATTTTGAACATGTGACCATGTGGATCCTACAATGGTCTGAAAAATGGTCAAAAGTTCTTTTTTTCCCAGTGCCATTTAAACGATCACTAAATGAACAGTTGTAAATTGAGGACTACCTGTATATCTCAAGGATCAGAACATTAGTTTTGTTGTGCTCACCTCTGGAATGCAAGATAAGAAAGGCTTAATGTGGATGTTGGAGTTGTAAACTTTGAGATCATGGTCTCCTAAGCCTCGAGTTACCCCAATGGTTGCCATCATTCGAGCCTAATTAGAAAAACAAGTAGCCAATAAACACTTGATGCAATATGAAGACATTTGTTCAATCCCATATTGTTAGGAAACAAGATTTGTTAGAGCAAAATATTGGAAGACTAGATATCTTTCACTGAACTAGTAGTATTTCAATGTCTGAAAAGTTGCTCTATCTAAAAAAATCAAAGCATCAAAAAACATTAAGAAATCAAGAGAAGAAAAAGTGTTTTCAGATTTGGTCACTGTATATTTACTTTATTAACAATGTTTTTCTTAACCAACTACTTTCAGCTGTGTAAAAGTCATTTTGAAAAAGCAATATTAGAAATGGATATTTAAAGTTTCATATTAACTTCTTAAAGACAAAATTGTATATGTATTCACTTTTCTTTTATTTTTTCTTCTTATTTTTATTCTTTAAGTTGTTCATTTTTCCTTGTTTTCTTTCTTCAATAAAAAATTGCAAATAATCCTAATGCTAGCTGTATCTACTCGTGTTTCCCTAAAAATAAGACCAGATCTTATATTATTTTTTGCTCCAAAACTCACATTAGGGCTTATTTTCCAGTTAGGTCTTATTTCCAGGGGAATATGGCATTAAATGCTTCCGCCTGGCTGGCAATGTTAACTGGGGCTTATTTTGGGGGGTAGGGCTTATATTACAAACTAGGGCTTATTTTCCAGTTGGGTCTTATTTTCAGGGAATCAGTATTTAGTATCAAAACATTAAGCCCATTTTTTAAAAAAACTGTTGACTTTAAAACTGTAACATAAAACTGGCATTTATTTGTGTGATAAAGATTTGCAGAACCTGAATCCAATTCCATTATCCCTCAACCAAACCTCTCTCCACCTCATACTTGTTTAATCTAACATTGTCTCTATTTACTGAAAATGAATAGCTCTCCATTGCACAAAGACTCCCATATTGGTTTTAGCTCTTACCTTTTTACCCTCTCCATATACAAGTGGAAACTTCAGGTCATCTTCTTCTATCCTTTTATATGCCCTAGTTAGAAAAGGAAACATACAAAATAAGGCCACTCTGAAGGTTATCATCGCCTCAGATATATTAAGATTTATTAAACTACCAATTGCTGAAGGAGAAAATGTCCTGGTGAATCTCTTCTACTCATAGCTAGAAAAAAAGGTTGAGGTCAGCAGTATTTTATGTATGTAATTTCTCCAATTTGTGCCCAGGTAAACACACCTCCAGGTAGTCCTTGCTTAACAACTGTTATGATGGACTTCCCAGAGCTACACTTACAACCTTATTTCAAAGTTCTAGCAGTCACACCTAATGCCCCCCATGGTCACATGATTGTACGTTGGGCACATGGAAACCTTTTGCAGCATGCATGGCCACATGACCATGATTTTTTGGTGGCTTTTGCTAGTTATTGGCATTTACGTCCAGCAGTTGGGTGTTATGGATTTGTTTAAAGACTGCAGCATTTACTTAATGACAGCAGCACTCACTTAACAGCTGTTCCAAAAAAGGTTACAAAATCAGGCATGGTCACATGGTGACTTGCTTAATGACTGCCATGACTTATGACCATAATTCCAGGCTCAATTATGGTTGTAAATCATGGATTGCAAGGGGAGGGGGTGAGGGCTTGGAACATCTGAATGGCTTAGGATGATGGAAAGAAATTATCTTCTTTTTGTGATTGACACTGAGATTCAGCATGCTTTATTTCAAATGAAAAGAGAAGTTACCAGCCATTCATATTTTGGTCCCTATATAACATCTTCTTTCCCACTTCCTTCTGTTGGATCCTTCGGGGAAACTCAAAGAAAGTAAACTCATTTCCCAGTAATTCAGGCCTCAAATAGCCCTATGAGAGAAAAGAAAAAGCTCAGTTGAGAGAATATTTGGATCTCTTCCATCAAAATAACAGAAATACAAGCTGGCCCCATATTCCACAGACTCCTCATAAAAGCAGCACTCTGTAATAGAATCCCAGAAGGGAACAAGCATATCGTAAAGGTCGTGACCAATCCAACTGTCTTAAACTGAGATATTAAAATTTACTTAAGGTCCCAATCTTTTTTCTCTTTCTACTACTACATAATGTCCATGTCTAGATGAAAATGGAAGATCAAAGCATTCATTCTTTACCTAAATACAGGCTAAAGCATAAATAGCTGAACCTGTCCCATGCTTAAATGGTAATCAGGCCACATCCAGACTAAAGTAGAAACAGAAGTTGAAACTACTAAGACTCATTTTATAAGAAATAGTGGCGTACACAAATATTTGGTATAGAAAGCAACAAGACTTCAGTTCTGTAGTCAAGATCCTGTTCTGTGCTCAGACAGCTCTCATTTTAATACAAATTCCAATTATGGGAATGTCTCTATCATGTGTATCTGTACATGGGCATCCACCTACATACTGGTTACCTATATAAAGGAGATTCTTGCATTTCAAAGACAGGTTTGAAGTTGTTCTTACTCTAGCTATCTCCTAGGTTGGTCTTACTCTTCAGAATTACTCTTACATCCTTTCCTGTAAATATCATCAAAGAGGCAATTATTTACGAGGCCCAATGGAAGTAATTAAATCCAAGTCAGACAAGAATGGAATCCAAAGCCAAAAAAGAGAAAGATTAAGAAACATTGGCTCAATCGGATCCTAAACACACAACGTTTAAGGAGACAAATTTTACCCCACCTCTCCTGATGAGTCTGACCAAAAGAAGTGTAAAGGGACAGTTAGGCTACATTAAAAAAATTATTCCCTATACACTCTAAGAAGAGTATCCATTGAGGAGTGAGGCATGGGGAAAAGAAATGCAGGGAAGAAATTGTGTGTTTTTGTTTTCTGCTACAAAAGACACAGGTACTAAAATCACAGCAAGCTTTGCTTTTTCAAGAACTTGGATGGCATTGATAAGGCAATACAGACTGTCAGCCTGGCACAACAAATGATTTAAGCTATGAAAGGATTTTGGCAGAAAGTGAACTGCTTCAGCCTGGGGCACAATACAAGATGGGCTCCCCGCTGCTCAATATCTTTACACAGCCAGTGGATCCCTTCCTCAAAACTATTTTCTCTTTTCCAAGGCTCTTGGAAGCCATTTGAATAGAACAGCAGATAAGATGCAGTCTGGTGTTTTGCCAAAGAGATAAAGTTGGAGGCTCAAAACATGAGCCAGCAACACCGTAGGGCTGTTCACGCTTCATAGATTTCTGTCTGACTGTAAATTAGCTTTCATCCGAAGAAGTACATGTATAATGTTCTGCATGAATGAATCCATCTCACTGAGCTATAAGGCAATTCCTGTGTTATTCAGACAAGCTTTAAAAAATAAAACCTAAAAACTGCTCCCTAGGGAGAAAAGGATATGTGTGTGTATGACCATGAGAGGGCTGCATTTCTTACAATTAGTACCTCTGCCTTCTATCACTTCTCACTTTCAGAATAGCCCCAAGCTGTTTTTCTCTTGAAAATATAGTCACAAGATTTTTAAATGTAACACATCATCATTCCATTTTTCCCTGCTATTAAAAGAACAGGTCATAGTTCGTGGTAGACAAGGAAGAGAGAATAGATGTTTGAGGAACCCTAAACTGTTCTTGAATCTTCATCTGGGGCTTTCCTTTTCTATATTATTAAATGTATTTTTGAATTGTAGGTAGACAGGTGAAGTATACTATTATTTTTACTGAACAGAGTTTAAAGCAATTTGGACATCACTATCCCTACAAAAGCAAGAACTCTCACTCCACAAAGCACTCTGGCCAAAGGGGAAATTTGGAATTATATGATTTCCAAATTTCAGTCAATGTTGACCCCTTTGACTGCCTGGACAAGTCAGGCAACATTTTGGAAGTGGTTTACAATTGCCTCTTTCCTAGGGCTGAGAGAGTGGCCCAAAGTCATACAACTGGCTTTGTGACTCAGGTGGGATTAGAACTCAGAGCTTCCCCATTTTTAACCTGATATCTTAACCATTACACCAAACCGGTTACCTTTGTGAGTGCCATTCGGAATGTAAAAATTGGGAGGGAGAGATTAACCTTTTTCCCTGTGTGATCTCAGGAATGGAATTTCCCAATGTTATAGGTAAATAGGATTTTCTCCAGGGCAATATGTATATATTTGCAAGGAAAACGTCCATTACTCTATTCTGTATGAGAGATGCTACTTGCACTTCTAGTTGCATTTTTTATGCAAAATATTTATATTACAAAAATGTTGTTTTGAGTTCATCTCTCTGTCATACCTTCATTAAGAGAGTTAGAAAAATGGAAATCAGATAGATGAGAGTATATAAATACACACACACACACACACACACATATATATATATACACACACACACACACACATACGTACGTACGTACATACATACATACATACATATATTAACTGTAGTACCAGGACAAATGGTATAATCTTCAGTTCATTGTAAAATCTCTAAAATCGCTCAGATTGTCCTGGTCTGTCACCATTTTGTAGAGAGGCTATTATATATTTTAAATACTATTTTTTTTAATATATTTATTTGTTCTCTTAAGTGCTGTGAGTCAACTGAATCTTCAAATTAGCAGAAAAAAGAAGACTGATGAATGTTCCTGCTTTAATTAATTTTTATAACATAATTCCAATACAATTAATTAAATTAATTAATTAATTAATATTTTAGAAACAATGTTTCTCAGCATTGGCAAATTTAAGACGTATGGATGTCAACTCCCAGAATTCTCCACTGACTGAGGAATTCTGGGAATTGAAATTCATATATCTTAAAGTTGCCAGTGCTGAGAAAACACCACTTTGTAACAATTACAATTCAGCTTCCACATCTCAACTATTTCTTCAGAATATTCTGAGATCAGCAGAATCATGAGTTTCTACAGTTCTATTTTAAAACTTAGTTTTTCTTTTGCAATGAATTATCACAAAACAATATCTTATAATGGGCATCCATGGGGAAGCAAGGAGGAGCAAAAGTAATAAACACACACGTAACATTATCCCACATATGTCACAACTTATGCACTTGAGTCATATGTCAAGGTTCAAGTACCTAATTGCAGCATTTACATGATGATATCATTGTGTATATGTCATTATTTTGGATTCACTGTGGTTTGCTGCGGTTGCTGCTAATTCTGTTACATCAGGGGTGTCAAACCCAATCTACATTACGGGCTGTATCATGACATATTGGGATTGCTTTTGTCCTTGCAGGGCCAGGGTGAGTGTGGCCTGCGCAGGCCCTACCTGGTCCACAGGTTGTGTGTTTGACACCTCTGTTATTCATTATACATTACAACCTTTATATGTTGTAAGATTGTAACAACATGCATGTTCTGGTCTTTAAACATCTGCTCAAAAAGGAAAATAAATACTAGATACAAATTTATAGTACATTGAGAGTCTCTCTTTACAATAAATCCACCCACATCATATTCCAAATGGAAGCTGAAAATTCCCTAAGCTTCAAAGATGATCAGCCGTGCTAGATAATGTTGCACAAAACATAAATGTATTAACCATGAGCAAAAAAAAGGAGGTTTTTCAATTTAGATTTGCCTTGCAAACTTTATTTCACTTAACCACTATGAACTCTGATGATCCTGTTTGTACAGAATTGATTTCTCAAGGATATACCTGGCAATGTTGTTGTCGGTGGTGATAGATTAAATATATATCAGATAGAAAGAAAGTTCTTCCTTACTAAAAACTGTAGCCTTTGCCTCTCTGTCTCTGGAGTAAATTCCCTGGACATTGGAATGATTTCCCCATTACGGATGACAATGGCCCTGCAATGAAACATGCAATGATGACATTAGAGAGAAAGAGAGAAAGATGGCAGAGGAAGTGCAAGCAGCAGATACACAAGAGGGCAAAGAGAGGCAGGATTAGGTAAGCACCATCATTGCCATACGGAGAGAGAACCTCTGGGAAGGATATGGAATCTGGCAAATAATGGCTGGGGATCTACGTTTCCAGATGCTCTGAGTTTTCCTTGCCTGCTTCTTGATGATGGAAGAGGATAATGTTATGTTACCCCTGAAAGCCCAGAAATCTATTGATGAAAGTTTTCTTCTTTCCCTTTTTCTGGATGAAATTGTTCGCTAGGGCTTCACTCAATTTTATTTCTAGATTTTAAAGTTTCGCTGACATCTCCTAAAGATCCAAAATAGATTGAAATATTTTTATTATATACCCGAAATCACTCTACTGTACAGTATAAGCAAGTTGAATGATCTGCTGAAGTCCTTTCAATGAGATTCGTGAATAAGTGGAGATATAAACGTATCATTCCACTAGTTGTGCGCTTGTGCAGGGAAAAGGGGAAATGGGTGGATTGGACCTTCAGACATAGCTATTAAAGACTATTCCCCCCACATAACATTAAGATATATCTAATAACATAGGGTCTTGCTCATATTGGTATAATATGCTAGCTTTAGAAACTAAAAAGGTCAAAGAAATGATAGGTAGCCTTTTCCCTTAACATTCCTATTGGGTTAATGCCAAATCCTAGATGTGACTCAAGAACATCCAGAGAAAGAACACTGACACAGCATAATGAAAATGAGCAGCCATAAAGACATATTTAGATGTCCTTATATTCTACAGTAGCAGTTAAGCCAAATTACTAAGCAATGTTAGTTACCTGCTCTGAGAGAAAAGGTGTTCCTTGTTCAGACAGAGAAGGAAGCAAAGGAGAAAAATCAGTCTAAGAAACTAGGGTTCAGAAATGGTGCTGAAAGGATGGAGGGGGATGGTGAGAAGAAAAGTATGGCCAGAATAATGGGTCACATCACCCAAACCCAAATACTGGATATTCTGATCAAAATATAATGTAAAATATGGATTTTATACACACACACACACACACACACACACACACACACGGATTTTATTTTCATCTTTTGGCAATATTGCATATGGAATCTGGCTCCTAAAACAATTGCTAAGCCCTTTGCTCAGCTATAAATCATTCTTTACAAACTACAATTATCTCTCAAGACATCATGACTAAGCAAAACAAGTAAAAACACAATTATGGCTTCACACAATACTTGTTACAAAATTTTACTGTGCTTCTTGGGTTGGAAGTCTTCATCTTAAACTACCAAATATTTCCATATTTATTATGACCCTTAAGAACCCAATTTCATTCAAAAATTAAAACAAGGTCTATTTGGTAATTCAGACTTGTTAAAAAAGTTGTTCTCACTGAAATCTTGAAAAAATAACTTGTCAAAAGTATGTGTGTTGTTCCTATTAATACAAGCTCTCCTCATTTCAATGACCACAATGAGAAATAATATCAGTGTATTTTTCTCTATCCTGTATTCCACTTTTGTAGCCTTCACCAAATGATACTTTACTTGTAACACCTATCACCCCCAGATAGTAATGTATACAATACAGCTGGAGATTATCATTTTGGCACACAGAAGAAAATATAGTTATTTCCAATTTAGAATCCCAAAGCAGACTGTCCAATAATTTGGATGCAGAATAGAAGACTCAATGAGGAAACAGAGCATCTTAATTAATTCCAAAAGTATTCCAGAATCCTTAATCTACTTAGCATTAATGCTTCACTTTAATTAATAATCCAGTAAAATTTATTTTACTGACAAGTTCTAAACATTTTAAATCAGTAAAAGTTATTTAAAATTATTATTTGATGAGTACCTAAACATGGTGATACCCTAGATTTAGGTTTGAATCACTAAAAACAATTAAAACAATAGGCAGTGAATCAAGGCAGTATCTACAATAAAGACTAAAATAACTTTAATGATTAATATTTAATATCCATACTTTTAAAGGAGTCTCCTAACAATAGAAGGAGAAATGGCATGACTCTCCTATTTCAGGTTATAACAAAGGAACTAAGAATAAATTTTAATACAAATTGGAATTCCAAATGAATAATCCACAATTAAAAACTGATTTTTCCTCTTGCAGCATTTATATTCTATCTCAGGATATGTCGCAAGAGCATATTTATATTTATCAATATTTATTTTTTCTACCTTAATATTCAGATCACAAAACAGAAGTTAAAATTAAATGCTCTCTAATTTGCTTGGGATCCACAACTATGTCATACCCAGATCTTAAGCGGGCTCCGTCACTGATACCACCACACTATCTTTTGAACACAAGTCAGTTGACTCTTTGGTTGACAATAAGTACAGTCCTTGATTAGGAGAAGCTCTGCTATTGGATTCCTAATGGTTTCTTATCCACATATTGATCAGACAGTTCTGTTTAGCTTTATAGTATTATAGCAATGTCACATAGTATCAGACTATTTCCTGAAAGCAAAATTGGAATTTCTGATCCTAGGCAGCATCACTAGGAACA
This sequence comes from Thamnophis elegans, assembly GCF_009769535.1. Lineage (NCBI taxonomy): Eukaryota > Metazoa > Chordata > Lepidosauria > Squamata > Natricidae > Thamnophis > Thamnophis elegans. The sequence continues at coordinate 59,979,460 of NC_045545.1, forward strand.
CAGCATCATACAACTGTCTATATTTTCTTGGATTAGCCCCTGCAGTTTTCTTGACAAAGTTTTTGGAAGTGTCTTAACATTGCCTCCTTCCTAAGGCTAAGAGAAAGTGACTGGCCCACAGTCACCCAGCTGGCTTCATGTCTAAGGCAAAATGAGAACTCAAGTCTCTCAGTTTCTAGCCTGATGCCCTAATTACTACACCAAACTGGCCCTCTGTCATTAATATACACCCTCTTAAGGATTAGTGTGGTGGTACTAATGGTGAATGGACAGAAGACAGACAAATATTTTAACTGTTGTTAAAATTTTGTACAAATTATAGGTAAAACCTTAAAAATAATTGACCTTGAGCAGAAGGACTCTGATTAAATTCTACCACGCAGTAAAGAAATGCTATTTTTCCCCAATGAATAGATGTTTTGGACAATACTAATTTGGCAGGGAACCAAAAATTCTCCAGCCCACTTACCTACTATCACCAGCATTGGCCACATAAAACTTTCCCAGAAGATAAACCACAGTTAGGGCACAGCAGCCTCCAGTTGCCTGCCTGGTTACCCGTTCTTGCTCAATTTGATTGTCCTGAAAAGGCAGAAAAACAAAAGTACAAGTGAAAAAAAATGTCCTATCATATCGGAAAAGAAGGCACAACCGTACTGTATGTAATCACAGATCTTCCTCACCTTCCTATATTAACAAACTAGAATGTCCTAAAGAAATAGATATATAAACAACAGCTGCAGAAACAAGATAGTCATTTAGACATTACCTTCAAATTGTACAATTACAACTTTATGCATTGACAAATTTTTGTTTCGTACATCAAAAGTCTATCTTAGATAAGAGAAATGACATTGAAACAAAGGCTGTGTTTGCATTATGCTACACTAGGATTTGACTTGAATCGTTTACCCCAAATAAGGTCATGCTTTGTTAGAAGAGAGATCCTTAATCATGCTTAGTAGCCCTGCTTTGTGCTTATTAAACAGTTTGAATTATGGCATATTATTTCCAAAACTAGGCAAATGGTTAGGATTGGGGGGTATTGTGGTCCAGCAGGATCCGGTTGAGCTGCTGATGGACTCGGATAGCGAGGAACCATATGAGTCTGCCAGGGAAGATGTGGAGGACCCTGGGCAGGGTTCAGACTCAGAGCAGGAACCAGAGAGGCTGGTTGGCCACCAGGAGGCGCCTGAGGTATGGAGCAGTGGAGAGGATCAAAGGCAGTTTGTCCCTGATGCAAGATTAAGAAGGGCGGAGAAACGGAAGCAGCAGCTCCGTAGACAGACTCACAGATGATGATTAAGCCCAGGTGGTTGTGGCTTGGCCCCTCCCAAGAGAGTATATAAGTGGAGAAGTTGGGAGGGGACATTTACAGGAAATAACCATTCGAAACAGTATTGGAAAACTCTGTCTGTCTTGTATCCATGTCTGTTGAATTTGGATTGCTGCCAACTATTCTTGCATGTGAGTCTTGTCTGGGCCTTCAGCCAAAGGAGTCGATAACTCCATGATTAAAGAGTGGCAAACAGCGAAGCCTGTGTCTGGGTGATTCGCAGGCCGGAGGGGGGGGGTCAGAACAGTGGGCAATTTAATAGCCATTAATCCTCAAAAAAATAAAATATGCAAAAGCAATTATAAATAGGAACTATTTGTGCAGCAATGTTTGCAGCATTTTTTTTCTATTCATACAGATATACGACTTTCTTTTTTTAAGAAAAGAGAGGGTACCCCATATTATGGATGGCTGTGTGTTTACCATCATTTGTAATGTGCCTTTCAGGTTTTGGCCATTAGAATGGTGGTTAATCTGTAACTATTCCTATCTGTTTTCCAAAGTCTAAGTTAATTGCTAATTTAATCTTTTATTTATTAGGATTCACCAGTTAAACTGGTCTGAAATATATGAAAGAAAGGAGACAATACTAATAAAAAGAAAGCTACTTAGCAAGCACAGTTCAAATATATGAGGAAACAAATAAAGAAAAAAAAAACCTAGGCTAGTAAATATCTCTATATAATTTTATGATGAGATGGGGAATCCTCAATAACATTTTCAGTACCTGTACTAAATTATACATTACATGATTCTTCGTGGAAGCCATGACAACTAAACTGGTACAGTATATGAATGCTATATGTTGACAATGTGTCAGTATGTTTTATTCCCCTGAGCAGCATCAAAGACAAGATCTCAAGCTCAGCTACAGAAAAACAGAACAGGCTCTGCTCAGGATCTGTAACTAGGTAAGCAAATACCTAGTCAGCCAAAAATAGTCATGGGTCACCATGTCAGCATCTTAACTGCAAAAGGAAGTGAATGCATATTCTGGGTGGAAGACAGCCAGGCAGAATTGGAACACATCCCTGATCTCCAACTTACATGCCATGTCGATGGCTATGAGGGATGTGTGTGTTAATATTAAACTAGTAATATTAGTAGCTTAATTGAGTTTATTTGATTTTGAGGATTAATCTAGCGTATCCTTCACTTGTTTAAATCTATGAGATAGACTACATCATAAATAACATATCCGAGGCCCTTTGGCTGTTTGCAAGGTCAAGCAGATTTTGTTTGTTTGTTTACCTTGGCTCTCCTATCTCTGAATGCAACATATCCATTTCACTCCACTTCTGATATAGAATCGGGCATCAATTACAAGGAAGTGCTACCTCAGACTAAGATAACCACATGCCTAGTAGCAATTTACATGTATTCCAAAGTCTGTGCCAAGACAGGAAATTGATTGTAATTCTGTACCAGCATCCAATCTGGGTTTGGACAACCAGAGGTTTAGTGTTCCAAGCTTTCAGACTTGTGATGGAGCCAATGGTAATTCTGTACTATTGCACTAGAAATGGTGTAGGGTCTCCTCTTTGGGCAGGGGGTTGGACTAGCTGACCTACAAGGTCCCTTCCAATTCTGTTATTCTGTTTTATTGGAACAGTCTGCTTTCTCCAGGCCATTTTTCTTCTGTTTACTTACCATCTGCTTGAATGCATTTTCAATGGCTCCCACTACTAAACTTTCATGGGAAACCACCTTTTCCATATGGAAGCGTGGCAAGGCACTGTTTGGGACCTCTGCATCTTCTGCCAGAGGAGCTTTGTTTGGTTCTGTGAGAAATGTCCTGGGTCCCTTTTGCAGACAAATTGGAGGAGGAGAGGAATCTTGTAAGATATCCACCAAGTCTCGGAGTTGGTCACGAATATGGAAATGAAGCAGTTTTGATGCCATGATTGCAGCTCCACTTCCAGCATGTCCGTCAAACAAACCCCAGTAGTAAAAGTACAGACCTTTGCTGCCCTGTGGAGAGGTTGGAAAGGTTATCCTGATGTGGTGCCAAAAAAAAAGGAAACTCAAGTTTTAAAAAGTGAAACTGATGAAACAGCACTATGGTGAAATTCTGCAAGCTTTGTAGTTTGTGACTGAAGCAACATTCAGCACCTTCTCAGCCAGCGATCAATTTAACCAAACTGCCATCAGTTCAAGGATGTCCTAATTCCTGGACTTTATTTTACTGCAAAAGGGCAGAAAAGGTGATGAAGTAGCAAGGTGATGAGATTTTTGCTCCTGAGCAATGCAGAAGTTTTATGTACATAAAGCATATACACCAAAGTTAAATTCCTTGTGTTTCCAATCACACTTGGCCAATAAAGTATCCTATCCTATCCTATCCTATCCTATCTTATTCACCCTGTGTCTACAAAGAGGCCACAGGCATTATTATGTCTGCTTTAAAGGCCTTTTTAAAAAGCTGGTATTTTAAATGCCAGCTGCAATAGTTCCTGTGACTATGGTGAATGGGAAAGTTTGTGGAACCCACTGCTTCACAATTCCTCTTTATCAAGTAAGCAATGGTTGCCAATTCAGATGAGACCTTTGAAACAACAACTATTTTGTGTGACCATTACTATTAATCAGCAATTGGGAATCAAACAGTCCTATAATCCCAAATCAGAATAAGTTCACATAATGTGGTAAACTATGATTCAACTATGGTTGAAACTATTAGCTGGGTAAAATTGTTATGAAGCCATAAATAATGGCCTGTTTAACCCTGATTTATTGGATAATCCATAATAAACTACATTCTGCAGGATCCAATCTGAGTCGGTGAACTACATTCTAACTGCAAAGACAAAAATTATCAGTTATAAGCCATAACAATTGGGTTCATGCAACAGAGTAAACCAAAATCAAATAAACTACATTACGGGTTGAGACCCAGCTGCGGAAGAAGCTCTGGTCATCCAGTTGCTCACCACTCACTTCTGACTCTCCAGAGATTCCCTTGGGGCCTGGGTTATTTCTCAGGCTGTCTCTTTTTTCCACAAAGACGGCTTCACAACAAGCTTGATCCTCATTATGCTGGCTCTTACCAGCATTTATCACTCTGTTCAGGAAAGAGAGAAACAAACGATCATAGTGTGGATTTAAGGATATGAATTTAATTTGATTGGCCAACTTCCCTCTATCTCGGATTCATCTTGCACAAAGAGTGACCACAAATAGGGACAAATGATTCCATTGCTGCTGTTTTTAGTAAACAGAAGCAATCTGAGAAAGGACCTGGCATAGCTGTAATGTCTGTTTTTGTTTTTGTTTTACCTAAAATCCAGCCCCGTTTAGCTACCAATAGGTGGGTTCATTTTACTTCTAGTCAATGAATGGTTTCTGGTACCCGACTGACCAACATAGGATCATCAGAAGTGAAGCTCTAAAACCATTTAATTAAACTTATTATTAACCTCACACTGCCTTCTTTGTTATCCAAACAGAACTCCTGGTTTCAAGCTTTGTTCAAGCCCTTGGAGGCAACCATTATTTCTGATGAAAGAACCTGCCAGAGGACCTCAAAGTCAGCAAATCTCCTAGCATAAAACTGTTAGACAAAATGAATTGAAACTTTCTGACCACATTAAGTTTCTTTTATCTATGTTTTCCTTCAGCTTTGCAACTTCACATCATTGCAAAACGCAACTTGGTAGCAGGAAGTTTTAGAAACATAAAACAGGAAACATTGTCTGGTTAGGAATTTGCAACAGTACAGTTTGCAAGGCACAAATAGTATATATGGTATTGCGGAGGCAGTTGGTATAGAACTCAGGAGTTTCCAAACAGGCACTTCCTCATCCCCCACCACCGCTACAGGATGATAGGAAAACCTTCAATATGCTTCCAAAGAATTTTTTAAAAGTATTAAGAAACTAAGAAGGTAAAATGTAACTAGTACAAGTTACAATCAGTTGCAGGGGGTATCAGCTACAATTGTGCAAAGTCCCATTCCTTTTATACCTACATGTTAAAAGGAGGTGAGACTTTGCATGGTAAGAGTCATTACCTGGGGTTTTTTTTTAGCCCTCCCCACAGGCCTACTCTACATATACATTTAGACAAATACATATGGGTGCGCACACATTCCTTTTCATGTATTTCAAACCAATGAAATGTGTATAAAGAGCATTTAGGCCTAACTTAGCTTCAGCAAACATGCTACATCATGGACATTCCAACATCTGATTTCAATGTTTGCTTCAAGCCCATCTATTTATGTCAAATAGGCAACTAAACTATAGAGATGTCTGTTTTTCAACCAGTCACCGCAACTGTATCAAAACAATTTTGATCTGCAGTAATTAAAAGGCAAAATTTGCCCTCTTCAGGTGGTCTTTCTCTCTTTTACATACGTACATATAAGAAAAGTAAACAGCATGGGAGATAATTTTGTACTGTATAAGAATAATCACAATGTTGAATCCAAGTTCGGTTTTGTTACTAGTTTTTACCATTTTGTTGCAGCAAGAAATTTATATCCTTTCTGATCTAAAGAAATTAAGAAAGAAAAGGAAGGAAGGAAGGAAGGAAGGAAGGAAGGAAGGAAGGAAGGAAGGAAGGAAGGAAGGATGGATTTCAGTAGTTGTGAAACAATTGCAAAGTTGCCTGGGACAAGATGGGATCAATAGACACTGTATTCTGACTTTTTCCCACTGCAAATCTGTGGAAACCTATTATCCTAAACTTGTTCACAGTCCAATTTTTTTGTTAAAAGCCACTAGTTTTGTGTTTAAATGACCATACTTGAAATATCAAATCCTGCAGATTTACAACTAGTCATTTTTGGTTTTAGTGGTAATCGTCAAACTTAAACACATTCACCTGGAAGCAGAGTTTTGTCTAATTTCAAATTGCAATACCAGGACTTATTGGCAATATAGAAAGCATAGGTGTGCTTTGGATTCAGGAATGCCTTTTTAATATACAGAAGGTAGTTGAAATGTGAATATGGGTATTTATGGAACTTCATTGATTATTGACGGATTATGAAAATGCATTTGATCAAGGGAAGCATGATAATAGGTATATTGAAAACAATAAAGCTGCATTATGATGAATTTATATTGGAAGCAAATGGCACCTATTAAGGTAGAAGGAAAAGCAAAATAATTTCAACTATTGTTTGGGATGCAACAAAGATGTGCATTGCCAACTTGGCATTTCAATATGCATTCAGAAGTTATTTCCAATTAATATTTAGAAAAATGGTAAGACGATATAAACTTTAATAGCCAAATATTAAGCAAGTTTTATTCAGATTATTTTTCTGTTTAGTAAATAGAGAGCAAGGTTTACAAAGTTTACTCCATCAAATAAATCATACAGGCTATATTCAAAACAGAACAAAGCAAAAATAATTATCAGTAAAAAGAAGATCCCTCAACAAGCTATCATACAAGCAAAACAACTTGAGAGGGTGAGATATTATAAATACCTAGGCTGGATTCAGAGTGACAGATGGGATCAAAGCATGGAAATAAAGAGCAAGGCTGAACAGGTGAGAGTAGCTTGTTGAAAAATAAGTAACTAGCTTGCTGTCAGGATTTAAGATTGGAACTTTGTTGGCAGATTGTATACTGTTATGTCTTGCCAGTTCTTTTATAGGAGCCAAATCACAAATAGGGTAAGAGAAGCCTTTGAAATGTGGATTTATAGATTATAGAATTAGTGTGCAACCAAATGAAGCAGGCAGTCCTCCAAAGCATAGGCAAAGACAGGGAAAGTGTGAATAACAACAAGAAAAGAAAATGTTCTACTCAGATCAGATGATACATAACGAGAAATATCAGCTCAATGAATTCTGCAAGGAAAGCTAAAAAGGAAATATAGTACAGCATGATGACCCATATCCGGATGAAATATCTCTGCATGTGAGTTGGCCAAGTAATATATCCTTGTTTCAGATGGTAAAACTGAAGCTACAAATATCATTATAGTCTCCAGCAGAGGTGGCACTAAAGGAAGAACTAGAGGTTCTTTTTAACTCAGTGACTGGATTGGGAATCAAAGACTTGCAGAGTTGGAAGCAACCATTTAGGCATGTCAAACTTGCGGCCCACATGCTGGATGTCACGCACTGTCCACCCCCACCCCCGTTTTAGTGAAGGGGGAAAAAGTTGTGATATGTCAGGTGGTGACGTGTCATTGCAAGTTTGACATCCCTACTTTAGGTCAACGGTTGTCAATCTCAACAACTTTAAGATACAGGGACTTCAACTCTCAGAATTCCCCAATCTTAAAATTGCTGAAATTGAAAAAATATTGATTTAGGTCATTTAGCCCAACTGTCTGCTCACTACAGGAATCCAGACATATCCAAGGAGAGGCCATTGTCTCTCTAGGCACATGTGTTCACTGTCCAATTATTCTTACTGATAGAAAGCTTTTTCTAAGATTCAATCAGAATCTGCCTTTGTACTTTAAACCCATTACAGTATTTCACATTATGGGAACAAGTCCTGAACATCATCTATGCAGCATTCAAACAAAACATCCTATGCCTTGTTGCATGAATCTGGCCAAGGGCACAGTTTTTTCCCCCTGCATAAATTACTGCATTAAACTGTGTAAAAGGTTTCTACAATTTTAGCAATAACCCCAAGTTTATGTTAATAAATTCTTTAAGAGGAAAGAGACTTCAGTTTATTGTTATTCATTAGTCTGTTAAAAATAAAAAATGAGAACCTGCTAAGAACAACAACAAAAAAAACCTTTGCAGGAGTAGCAGAAAAAACAGATAAGAGGATATTCTCCTAGGTCAAGGAACTTATATTTAGAACTGATATTATCTCAGGGCTGAGTCCTACCAGTAGTAACATTCTTAAAACTAAGACAACCTATGCTGTTAAACAAAGGCAAGTGAAGTCAGGGAACACAGCATGAAGCCATAAGCAAAATGGGATATTGCCGGAAGAGACGCCTAGAGCACTTGTGGAGGTCCAACAAATCCGAATCGAGCCGAGCACTTTTAACATCATGCACCAAGGATTACATCAGGGCAATTAGGACGGCAAAAAGATCTTATATTGCCACCTTGATTGCCTCCGCCGAGTCACGCCCTGCCGCCCTGTTTAGGATAACCCGTTCCCTCCTAAATAGGAGGGATACGGGGGACCCCTTGCAGGGTAGAGCTGAAGAGTACGTCCAGTTCTTGGCGGACAAAGTTGCTCGGTTTCGGTCGGAGTTGGACTCCGATCCTGCAGATCCAGCCGAGGCACAAGGGGATAATCTGGTAGACCATCGCTGGGTTGAGTTTCAGGATGTTGCCCCTGGGGACGTGGATAAGGCCATGAGAGCTGTGAGTGCCTCCACATGTGTACTGGACCCGTGCCCCTCCTGGCTGGTTGTCAACAGCAGGGAGGTGACACGGGGCTGGATCCAGGCGGTTATTACCGCCTCCCTTCGAGAGGGGGTCTTTCCCCCCGCACTCAAAGCGGCGGTGGTTAGACCCCTCCTGAAGAAACCATCTCTGGATCCAGCCGTTCTTAACAATTACCGTCCAGTCTCCAACCTCCCCTTTATGGGGAAGGTTGTTGAGAAGGTGGTGGCCTTTCAGCTCCAGCGGGCCATGGAGGAAACCAGCTATCTTGACCCATTCCAGTCCGGCTTCAGACCTGGCTACAGCACAGAAACCGCTTTGGTCGCATTGACCGATGACCTCTGGAGAGCCAGGGATCGAGGCCATGCCTCCATCCTGGTTCTCCTTGACCTCTCAGCGGCTTTCGATACCATCGACCATGGTATCCTTCTGCGATGACTGCGAGAGGTGGGGGTGGGAGGCACTGTTCTACAGTGGTTCTCCTCTTACCTCTCGGACAGGTCGCAGTCGGTGTTAGTTGGGGGGGCAGAGATCGAACTCTAGGCCCCTAACATATGGGGTGCTGCAGGGTTCGGTCCTGTCTCCCCTACTTTTCAACATCTACATGAAACCGCTGGGCAAGATCATTCGGCGGCACGGGATAAAATACCACCAGTATGCGGACGATACCCAGCTGTATCTGTCCGCCCCGTGCCAACTCAATGAAGCGGTGGACGTGATGAACCAGGGACTTGAAGCCGTTAGGGACTGGATGAGGGCTAACAAACTTGTGCTCAACCCGGATAAGACCGAGTGGCTGTTGTGTTTCCCTCCCGCCAATTTGGCAAATATTCCATCTCTCAGGCTGGGGGGTCAAACATTATACCCCTCAGACAGGGTCCGCAACTTGGGAGTCCTCCTGGACCCACAGCTGACTTTCAAACACCATTTGTCAGCTGTGACCAGGGGGGCATTTGCCCAGGTTCGCCTGGTGCACCAGTTGTGCCCCTACCTGAACCGGGAGGCTCTCACAACAGTCACTCATGCCCTTGTGACCTCTAGGCTGGAGTACTGCAATGTGCTCTACATGGGGCTGCCCTTGAGGAGTATTCGGCGACTTCAGCTAGTCCAGAATGCAGCCGCGCGAGCGATTGTGGGTATACCTCGCTTCACCCACGTAACACCTATCCTCCGCGAGCTGCGCTGGCTACCTGTCGATCTCCGGATACACTTCAAGGTGCTACTTGCCACCTATAAAGCCCTTCATGGTAGTGGATCTGGGTACTTGAGAGACCGCCTACTGCCGATCACCTCCACATGACCCATTAGATCTCATCGTTTAGGCCTCCTCCGAGTTCCATCCGCTGGCCAATGCCGACTGGCCACCACGCGGAGGAGAGCCTTCTCGGTGGTAGCCCCGACCCAATGGAACGATCTCCCCGTGGAGCTTCATACCCTCACCACCCTCCAGACCTTCCGCACAGCCCTTAGAATCTGGCTATCCCGTCAGGCCTGGGGCTAAAGATTGTGACCCGCCCGAATGGTATGAATGTTGCATTTTAATTATGTACTGTCTATATGTAAAAGTCTGTTTCCCCCCTTCCTTTTGATTGTGAGCCGCCCTGAGTCCCCCCAGGGAAAAGGGCGGCATACAAATAAACACAAATTCAAATTCAAATTCTAAATATTAAATCAATTGCAAGTAAAATGCCAATTACCATTTGCAAGTAAAATGAATGGAGAAAGAGACAAAAAGTAAAACATCTGTTTATGGCCATTTCAATATTTCTAAACAGAACCCAATATGAATTTAACAGTCTTGATTAAAGTGCACATGTTCACCATTTTCCTGGCAAGGCTTTTGTGTCTTTACCAGCCAGATAACAGTTTCTCAAATTTCCCTGCCAAAAATAGAAGCATTTGCCCACAAATTAGCTGATAAAAAATAGGACTCGTTCTCACAATAAAACATTAAATTTTCAGACACCCACACAAGGCATGCAATTGCCTTGAATGTCTATTTTTAAAAAAAAGTAATTTGCTATTTTTGGATCCTCTGCATGTTTGTCACTTAGCTCCCAACTGCAAGGCCTAGCAACCACCAGAACATGTAGAAGGCCATACTGAAGGTTAGGTGTGTCTGGAGAGCATGAGCAAAAAAGTTAAGGTGCTGTCAGCAACTGGATGATGGAAACTCCACCAATGTTGCATCTCATAACTGCCAATGTGCCTTTTTTTTAACCATATCCTGCAGAGGTCTGTGATGGACGTGACAATGAAGACAAATGCCTTCTATTAACTTTTTAAAATTCAACAATAATAACCTAGGGCATGGATGTCAGACTTGCAGCCCGTGGGACAGATGTGTCATGCGCTGACCACCCCCACCCCCATTTTAGTAAAGGGGGAAAAGTAGCGATACATCACATGACAGAGTGACACTGCAAGTTTGACACCCCCGGCCTAGGGGGTGCTTAAATTTTGTTCACATACATTGACATAAGGAGGGCAGAGATAGGGAAGTGTTGCGAGAAAATATTTTTTTCTCTTAACATGTTCCATGAGAATTCTGAAATAAGAAAACAGTGTAAAAGAAAACCTTAGCTATGTACAGTATACATAACACACTAAGCCACTGTTTGCTTGCAGCTAAACCCAATTTACCAGGTTTATTTATTTATTGCATTTACATCTCACCAATCAATTTGAGTTTTGCTGGGTTCAAAGAACATAACAATCCATAAACAAGAAATTATGGCCTAGTGTGTTGTGTAAACCCAGTCACTCTCAGAAAACTCAGCTGGTCTCACCCATCTATTCAAGCAATCTAAGTTTACATTTTGCCGGCTCACTGTTTTTAAGGAAATGCTTAAAAGTGGGGCTATTGGTAAGCTATAAAGTCTTAAGAGTTGGGTTTTTTTTTAATTAAGAAAAACACCCAATAGCTGAAGCTCTCTGGGTAGTTTACAAAATTAACTTTCCACCTAAGATAAATCTTAAAAACTGCAGGAATATCCTAAGGGTGTAAAGGTCATTAACACTGTAAGGGTGTTATCAGATAAATACTTAGACATTAGCATTTTCTGTATCTAATGGCTGTCTGGATTTTTTGCAGTCTAGATCTGACAGCACCAGTTTTCTTCCTAGGAAATGTGGTTAGTCTCATTGGCTCTCTGTTGGAACATTTTCAAGCACAACTACATTTTCCTCAGTATATGGTACAATCTTTCCTTTATGGTTATGCATATATGTATTGCCAACGAACGTGAAAATTGCGCAACACACGACTAATTTAACGTGTATATATTATGCAACAGAGACAGCACTAGATGCAGAAATTGCCGCTTCTTCTTTAATGAGCAGTGGAAAGAAACCCACGATTTGGACTCTCCTTTTTCCCCCCATATAAATTCCCTCGCACCATCTTCAGGCCGCGTAAGGTGAGCGAAGGCTTGAGGAGATCCGATTGGCTGGCTATCCTTAGGAGCTCATCCACCTAACGGCGCGGTTTAACACCCGCCCTTGCCCTCGGAGACCAACGGTTTACTAGCCGTTTAAAAGAGGAATCTCGTAGTAGCTCCGGAGCGGCCGGCATGGATGAATCGGGACCCAACGGGCCGAAGCAGCGACTGGAAAACGAGCGCGTCACGCACACAGCTCCTATGCTCTTCCCAGCCCTGTTTAAAGAGGGAAGCGAAATCTTCTCTCTTTAAAGCAAGGGGGGAATATACAGCCTTAACCCTCCCTCGGTGATAAAATTAAAACCTCCCCCGAATCCCCTATACTAGGGTTCGGCCATTCAGTCCGGGCGTCACTCGGGGCAAACAAATGTCTTCGGATCAACGACTGCCGCACAGAAACGGGCAAACCGGAGCAGGTCGTGAATCGACCGATGGGTCGTTTTTGCCACCCATCCCCACCCCATATTTCCTTATCTCTAATTGGAAAAACGTACGGACGGGCTCGCTGCTAGACTGTTAAGTGCACTCTGTGCATGCTCGGAGGCACCGTTTCGTCATATACTTTCAAGAGATTCCTTTGCAGATTCACTCGGCCCAAGCCCCCCACTCCTGCGCCTCCACTCTGGAAGAAAGTGTCCTTCCTCCACCCCCACCCACCGGCCCAAGGCGCTTGAGGTGCTCCCTCCCTCCGTCGCCTCCACCGGCCGCTTTTTCTCGCCTACTCGGCGTAGCCGGTGCTCCAGGGCAGGCGACGGCGACTCTCGCGGGGACTCTGGACGGCTCTGCCCGTGTGGTCGTCGGCCAGCAGGAGCTCCTCTGGCGTGAGCTGCAGAAAAGCCGGCCTTGAGAAGCTGCCGCGGGGCTTCTCGCGACAGGAACTGCTCGTGGTGGTAGCGGAGGAGGAGGTAGTGGTAGTGGCCGCGGCGGCGGTAACGTTGGGCCCGGCAGCCTCGGACAAAACAGACGGGGACGGCGCGGTTGAGGCGCTGGCGGTGGGCGAGGCGTGCTGCGGACTCCGGGGGCTTCCTCCGCCTCCCAGACCCCCGACTAGTTGCGCCATCGCTGAGCGAACTCTGCCCAACATGCTGCCGCTCTTGCTGCTGCAGCCGCCGCCGGGCGCCGCGGGCTCGGAGCGGCCAGAGAGGGAGGCGCGCTGGCGGTCTCTGCTCCCGCCCCCTCCTCCTCTTCCTCCTCCTCCTGGGCTCGGGCTGAACTCAGGCGCGTCAGGGAATCTCCGAGAGCCTCCTCCCAACCGCGTCCTCTTCGGCGCACCGCGAGCCTTAGGCGGCTTCGGAACTCCTCCCGAGCTCCCCGGAGGTTTTTCTTCCTACCAAAGCGCTGTAAAGACCGCGGAGGCGCTCCTTTCCTTGGGGAGTCGCTGTATTATGCCTTGGGGGGAGCCCTCGCCTGCCGTTGCCGAGGAGTGCCTTGAAACCTTCCCGTAGGCCTTGTGGTCAGGTTGTTCTCCAATCTTCCTTCTCCCTGTTTTACGGACATGCCCACCATCGTTCTTAACAACCGCAGCTTCTTTTACTTCCCATTGACAACTCTGATTTCTTGGTGGTCTCCCATCCTAGTAGCAGTCAGTCTGATGCCAGCCAAAATCAGCTATATACTAGATGGCTTTGTGATCATCCTTCCACACTAAATATACTGAGGTTTAAGGTACTTAGGGCTCTAAGCCAGTGTTCTTAACCTCAGCCACTTTTAAGATGGCTGAGGATTTCTGAGAGTTAAAATCCACACAGCTTAAAGTGTCTTGAGGATGAGAAAAATAGCTCTTCAGAAGCTTCTGCACCTTAGTATTTTCACCATATTGTACTTATAGCTCTGGTTTTGTAACTCACTTGTTCACCTTAGAAAGGTATGTAGCTTTGGAAATAAACTGCCACTCCTAATCTCCCATTGTTTTCCAAATATGTTTCTGTTATCTTAATGCTTTTACTGGTTCAGGAAAAAAAAAACATCTTCAGGTACGAAAAAAACCCAGTTTAAAAGCTTAAAGGGTTAGTGGGGGGAGCTTAATCATGTGCTTGGGAATATTCCCCAGCACTACCTACTACCATCACCTGACTTCAGGCTTTTACTTTTTAAATCTGGTCTTCATATACAAATCTTAAATTAGCAAGCAGGCTAGGGACCAATTAAGAGCAATATTTATAATCAAGTGATATAGCTTATTGATATGTCCAACCCCCAAACAGGTGACATTCTGGATTTCAGAAAATTGGGACATGCCCCAGATTTATTGTGTACTCTTTTCAGAGACCTGTTTGTATCCTGTGGTGAAAGAAAGAGTAGGTAAACAATTTGCCCAAAGAGCTGCATGATCCTGGGAAGATTTATGTACATTAAGAATGCAGGCCATGTGGACCCAGCTTTTCAGTTTAGCATCTTTTATGGACAATATTGGGTATTGTGTTTAGATTTCAATCCAGATCCTCAAACAAGTGCCCCCCCTTTTCCCAAATGTTTCCATTTAGTATTTCATAGCCAGAATTTCCTGTACATTCCAACTTCCCTGATAGATCTTCAATTCATAGGCACTTTTGCCAATAAAAACAACGCCTGATGCTAGTATTTATTTCGCAGCCTGCCACATCAATGATTTTTATATTCAAACAAAATCGATGTGGACAGGAGGCTTGGCAGCCAACCAAGTGCTCTTAACCATATTGCTTGCTCCAGACCTTACTCCATTATAGTCTTATGTTTGGTTTCTACAAGTAGTTCTTGAGTTACAATCACAATTGACCCCAAAATTTATGTTGCTAAGCAAGACAATTGTTAAAAGAGAGTTTGGCCCCATTTTATAACCTTTCTTGTCATAATAGTTAAGTGAAACACTGCAGTTGTTAAGTTTGTAACATGGTTGTAAAGTGAATATTGCTTCCCCATTGACTTTGCTTGTAAGAAGGTCACAAAAGGTGATCACATGAGCACAGGACATGCAATTGTTATAAATATAGGCCAGTTGTCAAGATCTGAATTTTAATCATGTGACCATGGAGATGCTGCAAAGGTTGTAACTATGAAAAACAGCAATAAGTCACTTTTCTCAGTGCC
This sequence comes from Thamnophis elegans, assembly GCF_009769535.1. Lineage (NCBI taxonomy): Eukaryota > Metazoa > Chordata > Lepidosauria > Squamata > Natricidae > Thamnophis > Thamnophis elegans. The sequence continues at coordinate 59,994,623 of NC_045545.1, forward strand.
TCTCAGTGACTCTGGCCACTAAATGTACGGTTGTAGGTCAAGGATTATCTGTACTGGGAATTCATGTATGAGGGATCTGAATTTTGGGTTTTATGTGGATGGTTCTTTGCTGGGAGACGGGCTATTTCTTTGTTAGGTGGGTTGTATCTCTGAGACCAAGTATAATCACCAACCTTTCTTGCATGTATCAGAAAGGAGTCTTTGGGAAACTTAAGGAGTAGGCTCAGAAGTATATTTGAGTGATCTCAACCAATTTTTAAAGAGGCTTCTTCAACACAAGGCTATGGGACCTGTTCAATACTATTTACCCAAACAAGTGCTCAACAGCCTAAAGTGGCAATGGAGTCCTGCTAGCTTGTAACCATAACAGAACCATTCCTAAAAGTATCAGTCCCCCCTTTTGGCCCTACAACATTTCCCATATCTTATCCCTAGCCCAGGAGTGAGAGTCGTTTAAACTTCTGTACTGATAAAGATGCATTATTTCTCCTCTTATCCCAATATGACCCAACGGTAGCTTCACAGTGTATATAATCTGCTGTGTTTTGCCACCTTTATGTAAGAGACAAAGACAGAGGACAAGTACTTTGTGTGATCCAAGGTGTGTAATGGGGGTGCTGGGAGGTGTAGGTATTTTCCTTATTCTCTGGTCATATGCCTGTCTTAACTGCAGTCTTGTTTCCGCCAATAAACAATCCGTTTCCCAAGTGTCTTTGTGCCCAGTTACCTCTTTTTTCTCCAATCTCAGCTTCTCTAGTCTTCCAGGATAATAGAAAAAAGGAGGTTACATTTCCCCAATTTCACCTGGGGAAACAGTAGGAATGTATTTGGGCTAATCTACTTTATCTGAAGTGTCTCTCTATCTTGAGATGCAGAAACCCTAATTTTCCTGCTTGTTATTGTCTGGAAAACAGTGAGGGGTGTTGAAATAGCTTAGTTTCTATTTCTTAGTTCTAATCATTTCCTTTCTCTTCCAGGTCAAGTATCTATTCAGTTTCACTTCACGGCCTAGCTAATTGCATAATCATGGCAGCATCTGTCTCTTCTCCCTCTGGGGCCATTTTCTGTCTTCGTGTCTTTCCATATGCTTCTTTATTTCAAAGGGGGGGGGACCTTGATTCAAATGTTGAATTGTCAAATTCAAATGTTGGTTAAATTTAAATGTATGTAATTTCCATGTTTCATATAATTTATGCTGTGACATAATTGAAGTTTTTACTTCATCAGTTTGCATCATTTGCATAATGTAAATTGCTGTTTATATCAACTGTACTTACTACATTATGGAAAGGTTACAAATTCATGCAGATAGCATCAGTTATCTGGACAGACTTTGGAAACAATGGACTTGTCATTTTGCAGTTGAGGAGTGAGTATAAAGTTGTTCCATTGCCTTTGAAATCTATTAAATCCTCAATATAACAAGCAGTCATTAAGTGGATGCTTGCTAAATTGAGATTTTTTGGTTTTTTTTAACTTGGGTGATGAGGTGGGTGAGAAGGGCAGGAAGTCCAGAGAAGTTGGCTCCCTGCCATTTTGCCATGAATGTTTTCCCTGCTGGCTGGTATCATGCTGAAAAAAGTTGCAGCAAAAACAGTGCAGACAGCCCATCATCTTGCAATAATTACATGGCCACAAATTAGAAAGCCGAGGTGGCGCAGTGGTTAAATGCAGCACTGCAGGCTACTTCAGCTGACTGCAGTTCTGCAGTTCGGCTGTTCAAATCTCACCGGCTCAGGGTTGACTCGGCCTTCCATCCTTCCAAGGTGGGTAAAATGAGGACCCGGATTGTTGGGGGCAATATGCTGACTCTGTAAACCGCTTAGAGAGGGCTGAAAGCCCTATGAAGCGGTATATAAGTCTAACTGCTATTGCTATTGCTATAGCTAAATTATGAGGACTAAGTTCACAACAGAATCAGAAAGAAAGGAAAAAGATTCTTAATGGGGAGAAGAATTATGTAGGTCTGGTTTTGTGCTAATTCAAGGATGGCTGAATAATAAAGACCAGAGGCTGGATAATCATCAGTCAGAAACACTTTAGTGGATTCTGCACTGCACAGAAGTTTGGACTAGATAGTCTCTAAGTATTTTCCCACTCAATTGATTCATTGACACAGAGCACTCAAGTGAGTGAAGAAAAGAATCCAAGTAAGCTGCTGGAGTCAATTGTTATGTTTCTTTTGGACAGACGAGGTATCAAGGAGATAGTTAGATGAGAAAGAATTAAGAATAACATGCATAGAAATAGACCTACAAAGAAAGTTGCTGGTTGAAATACTGACAGTCAAGATTCTAGCTATTTCATTTTGTTGCTGCCTCTTCCACGTTTTATCAGTTTTTGGTGCCAAGGAGTCTTTTCCTGCCTCCCCCCCGCCATAGTTTTGCAACCCTGAACTTCTGCAGATCTGCTGATATCTTTCTATCTTCTCTCTGTGTGGTACATTTTAGCTGGAGTAAGCAAGTGTAGTACTTAGAGCCTGAATATCAGATGGAGGGAATGATTCATAGCCACAGAGGTGGGATCTGAAAGAGCAAGGCCATAAGGGTTTCACAGATGAAGGCAGCTGGGCTTGAGAAACAAGCCAAACAAGTTTTCCTCAAGGGCACAAAGATGCTCCCAGTTCAAAAGGCCACTGCCTGCCTGAGGGACACCCCATGCAGTGGGAACTTCTTGCTGCATGATAGAGCAAAGAAGCAAAGAAGTGGGAATGAAGCAGTATGCAAATTGAACCTTTTTTTTAATTGTAGGCTTTTATTCATATAAATAACTGCATGTCAAGGGCAACTGTAGGGTGTAGTTAAAATACTTGGAAGTGCTGGCCACAACAGTGCAAAAGCTTGACTACATCATTATAGCAACCTTCTTTTGACTTCTTCAACCATGCACAGCAGGCAGCCCTGCTCCATAAAAACAGGAGGAGGATGGGCTTCTAATGGAGTCTATTAATTTGATAAATAACCTCACAAATAAGACTCACTGGAGAAGAGCCTAATGCTGGGAACGATTGAGGGCAAAAGAAGAATGGGATGACAGAGAATGAGGTGGCTGGATGGAGTCACCGAAGCAGTAGGCATGAGCTTAAATGGACTCCAGAGGATGGTAGAGGACAGGAAGGCCTGGAGGAATGTTGTCCATGGGGTCGCGATTGGTCGGACATGACTTCACAACTAGCAACAACAAAGAAATAACCTCAATCCTCCTGTTTCGTTTAGGACTTACCTTCTTGTGGCTTCCTGTGAGTTCCTCCACAGCAACTCACAGAGTTGAAAATCAGGCTAATAGGCTTACTGATGGAACATTATGGAAATTGTGTTTGTTCATATTTGGAATGCGCCACATTAAAAGAGGCAATTGTAATTTTTGTTAAATTATTTTTGCTTATTTTTTTCTTTATCAAAACCCCCCCACATGTTATATGTGCATATATAAAATAATTACGCAATAGAGATTTTGATACTAATAAATCAGCTCAAAATTGAAACCTTCAATTTTAAATAAATAAATACTTTGATCTAAAAAAAAACTACTGAACATTTATTTGGTAGAATACTTTTTTTAAGTCAAGTTTTTTTAAAATAAGTATTTTGAATAGTGTATTGTCCAGGAATATCATTTTATAAAAGAAAGAAAAAATAACATATATACTGATAGTGATAATACAACAGAATAATTCTATAATACAATACCGTGAGGATAAAGTGTGGTCCTTAGAAGGAGGATGAGAGAAAATATAAGTATTATTGTCAGAACACATGGAATAACATTTTTACATACAATAATGTTGAGTTTTTCTTTAGCCAGAAAGTCTGCCAGAATGCTTTAGAATGGAACAATCTCTGTCTTCAGGCCCAAAAGTTGTAAAGCTGGCTATTAATGAACATCCAGCTGTGCTGAAAAGGAGCTACTTTAGTGAGGCCAGATGGCCTAGTCCCCAAGCAATTGGTTCTTCTGTTCTTCCTCACAGGACATTTGGGCCTTGGGAGAAAGAAGGGTCCTTGGCCAGCTGGTAAGAGCAGGAATGGCAAATTCCTTTAATTTCCTTAGCTTGTCAGTTAGCTAACAGGAGGATTTCCTTAGCAATTCAATTAACTGACATGATAATTCCTACCAATTTTGGAAAATTCTACCCTGGGCAATCAAGGAGGCTTAATTAAAAATGTTCAAGAGATCAGGCTATTCCTACTGCAACTTTCAAATGCCAAGCCTGTGTGTGAATTTTTTGTTGATGTCACACATAATAGCAATAGCAATAGCAGTTAGACTTATATACCGCTTCATAGGGCTTTCAGCCCTCTCTAAGCAGTTTACAGAGTCAGCATATTGCCCCCAACAATCCGGGTCCTCATTTTACCCACCTCGGAAGGATGGAAGGCTGAGTCAACCCTGAGCCGGTGAGATTTGAACAGCCGAACTGCTGAACTGCAGTCAGCTGAAGTAGCCTGCAGTGCTGCATTTAACCACTGCGCCACCTCGGCTCAGATATCCACACCTATCCACCCACGTTTTCATATTCACTTCCTTGTTTCCTGCATGTTTCCTTGGAACACTTCAAAGTACAGTTTCTGCCAACAATAAAGGATAAAACATTGCACCTCCTAGTCCAGCGGTTTTCAACCTTGGCAACTTTAAAATGTGGACTTCAACTCCCAGAATTCCCCAGCCAGCATGGATTCTGGGAGTTGAAGTCTACATATCTTCAAGCTGCCAATAATGAAAAACGCTGTCCTAGACTGCACAAAACCTTAGAATAATAGCAACTATTTTTTTCTTCAGCCAATTAGATGTCTAAAAGGGAGGAGGAGAAGATGTATGACATGCAAGAGCCCTCCCTCCAATAAAGACTTGCGTGAAAAACCAACAGTTCTATCTGCAACATTTCAGCATCAGAATCCATGCATAGTCAGAACCATTCTTGTTTTCATGGCTCATTTTCCTGCTTTCCCTCCATTGTCCTGCTGCTATTTCCTTCTGTCTGCTCTCTGAAGCAATATTCTGTCAGTGTGGGTGGGTTGGTGGGATGAAGGAAGGGAAGGAAAGGAAGGGCACTCTCAGCATTCCCTCCCTTTTCTGTTCAGGAGCTCAAGCCATGTGATCCTGTCCACCATTAAACCATCTTTCCAAACAGCCTCCAGGTTTCTAGTGTCTTTTTCCCCACTTGGAACTGAACCCAGAAGGACATTTCTTCCAACGGAAGGAAGGAAGGAGATTACAGAAGTCATCTCAAGTGAAATCTTTCCTTTCTCACTTCTGACCTTCTCCATAGCAGATTATTGGCCACCTGGTCTAAAATATGAATCTCACGAGGGGGCAGGGGGTGCCTCTTGGGTTTGGTCTAAAGGTCACTGCACATAAAACATGTGGGGAGCTTTGATCACACCATCTTGGCCACTCTCTTGACATTTCTGACATGCCCTGCAACCCTCTTGAGAAAGGGAGACAGTCAAGCCAGGGTAGACCATACATGAAGCCTAATCAGCTGGACCCTTCCCTCCTACTCAGAGCTGTTACACCAGATTCCTGGGGGATGGAACTAAAAACATGTTTTCAAAAAAAAAACTTATACAATTATTTACTTTGTGCCTAAGCCACTTGGGAAGGGTATTTATTCTGAAAGTCAGTTCAAAAATATAATAATAAATGAATAAGGTTAGGTTCAAAATTATTGTAATAAATAAATAAATGTACTTTTATTTATTTATAATGGTAACTTCATTTTTATCACAATGAAATAATATTTTACCACTATAAGGAATGGAGAGAAAATATAATAACAAGAAGGTCATTTTCTGTCTCAAGATTGCCACCCAATCTGAGTTATTACCCTTTAGTCACTCTGGCCAATGTATTGTTCAATCAATCCAGAATACAAAGGTTGTATAGATCATATTAGACAGTTCAATGGCAATGCAGACAAGGAAGATGATATACATTTTGTTTCCCAGGAAGCTGTGACCCTTCAGCATTTTGCACTGCTCACGTCTTTGCTGTACTTTCCCAGAACGGAATGAGCTGAATTGATACCTTTCTTGGCTTGAAAATCTGCAAAATGTCCAAAGGAAGATGGTTAGTCAGGGTAATAGGAGAAGACTGGTGGTATGTTTTGCAGTCAGATGAATTCCATGCTAGGAATCTTTAGGCAAGATACTAAAAATAAAATTGTCTATATAATAATACCAAAGTGACAGCATATTTGAAAAGTTTTGTACACCTGAGGTCAAAAAGATGCAGAAAAGGTCAACCAAAATTATTACAGGGCAGAAAGACAGAAAGGCCAGAAATACTGCAGAATTTAATATGCAAAGAGGATTTGATCTGCCATTCAGTAGTACTGTAACTAACTGCTGGGACTGCCCTTTTTTTGGTTTTCTTTCACTACTGAGGTTTCCCATTAAAGGCTCAGCTTTCTCATAGCAAGTTCCTTTTAAATCTTTGCATTTTTCAATGATATCATTGTCAGTTTCTACTAAACATTTATTTAGAAAATTTTAAAACAAATGAAATAAACTGAAGCACATTATATGACACAGATTGGGGGGGGGGGAGATGTGGCTTTCAAGAGACCTGCTTTGACACAATTAAGTATTACAGCTTGCACAATGCAATGGCACCCTGCAGCTTGGAAACAGCTATAGATTTCTTGCTCTTGACCTTTGAGATTGTGCCAAAATAATGTGTGAGGCCAGAATGAATGCTAAATTTGATTTCTTTAAATACAGGTGATGTTATTGCCATTGAGTGTAATATTCTTAAGGTCAGCAGAAACTCTTAGAAAAACACTTGGAGACACCAAAGATTGGGGATAATATGCAATTCTGCAATACAAGCAGCTTTGCATAGAAATAATTATATAGAAAGTCAAGCTACTAGATTTTGACAGCAAAAGTCAAGAAAACTATTAGATAGCACCAGAGACACACAGAAAATGATTAGCTTTCACAGTTCAGGGTTCTAGTGCAACTGAAAAAAAATGGGTGGATTTTATTGTTACAGTTTCTCATCCAATATCTCTTTCAAATAAATGTTTCATTACAATACCAAATACCTGCTTGATATACATTTTACAGACCCCAAATATTGCTCAATATGCTCACTCTCTGATATACTTTCTGATGGTATATACTTACTGCCAAATAATAATAATTCTGTAGCAATTATTTCAACAAGTTGTCCAGATATTTGCAGTCCAGATCTGGTAGCTCTGATAGAAAAAAATTGTGCACTGAAATAATACTTTTCATCCAATATAAACCAACATATGGTTAAGTATAATCTTCTATACAGTTCATGTGGTTCACATTTAATAAGGGCATAATAACTCTTATATCAAGAATTATACCTTTGATTCATACCCAAAGTGAATCTTTTGTAACAGCTAATGGAGTAACTCCCTTTCTTTCACAAAGAAATTTGAGTTAATCTTCAAGGAAATGCAAGTTGAATTCATACAATGTTAAACTTATAATGTATTATTAATTGATGTGTTGATGTGTGTTGTATGAAACAAACTAAGGGTGATTTATCTATTATTATACCATGGATAAGTAAATCACAGTTTTACATATAGAAAAAGGTCTGGGTAAAATTTGTTTCCCCTCCCCAACCTCGTTTTAAAAATATCAAGAGTTGATTTGTGCCTACATCCTTAGCAAAGTACAATTCCTAGTTTCTTCTAGTCATTTGTCAAAACGTGGACGTGATGAACCGGGGTTTTGAAGCCGTTAGGGACTGGATGAGGGCTAACAAACTTGTGCTCAACCCGGATAAGACCGAGTGGCTGTTGTGTTTCCCTCCCGCCAATTTGGCAAATATTCCATCTCTCAGGCTGGGGGGTCAAACTTTATACCCCTCAGACAGGGTTCGCAACTTGGGAGTCCTCCTGGACCCACAGCTGACCTTCGATCACCATCTGACAGCTGTGACCAGGGGGGCATTTGCCCAGGTTCGCCTGGTGCGCCAGTTGCGACCCTACCTGAACCGGGAGGCCCTCACAACAGTCACTCGGGCCCTTGTGACCTCTGGGCTGTAATACTGCAACGTGCTCTACATGGGGCTGCCCTTGAAGAGCACCCGGCGACTTCAGCTAGTCCAGAATGCGGCCGCGCGAGTGATCGTGGGTGCACCTCGGTTCGCCCACATAACACCTATCCTCCGCGAGCTGCGCTGGCTACCTGTTGATCTCCGGGTGCGCTTCAAGGTGCTACTTACCACCCATAAAGCCCTTCATGGTAGTGGATCTGCGTACTTGAGAGACCGCCTCCTGCCAATTACCTCCTTGCGACCTATTAGATCGCACAGATTAGGCCTCCTCCGAGTTCCATCTGCCAGTCAGTGTCGACTGGCAACTACACGGAGGAGAGCCTTTTCAGTAGCAGCTCCGACCCTTTGGAGATTCGTACCCTCACCACCGTCCAGACCTTCCGCACAGCCCTCAAGACCTGGCTATCCCGTCAGGCCTGGGGATAAAGATCGTAATCCGTCCCCACCCGAATGATGAATGTTGTGTACTATTTTTACTTATGTATTGTTTTATGTCTTACTGTCTTGTACTCCCCTCCCTATATATTGTAAGCCGCCCTGAGTCCCCTCAGGGAAAAGGGCGGCCTATAAATAATAAAATAATAATAATAAAACCATTAAAAAAACATTATTTTTTTTGAACAACTTTGTATCTGAGACTTGTGGGAAGCTTTTGGTTTCCATGACAATGCTGAGTACAGCAGAGATATCTGCTGTATTAGCATATTTAAAGGTATGGTTTGTGGTGAAGAGTCAAGGCTGGATTTTATTGGTATAGTTTTTCATTTTATAGCTCTTTCAAATAAATGTTTTATTGCAGTACCAAAATGTCTGCTTGGTATATATTTAGAAGTCCAGAATATCTTCTCGCACTCTATGATATGCTTCTTGATGGGAAAAATAACTTTTTCACTACTGCCAAAGGCCTAATAATTCCACAGCAATTATTTCTAAGTACTGATGGCACTATTTTTCTTTAGTGCTGTTCATTGCTGCAGCTGCTTTAAGGAGTCAAAAAGTTAGTGTGATTCTTTAGAAAAGCTGTATCTTTTTTCAGGTTTCGGTAGAAGCCTGGAAAAGAGACTGCTGTGATGAATAGCAGAGTGGTGCTATGCTTGCAGAAGGTTAGAAACATTGCTTCTGCATCTTTTCAAAAGATGAAATTATTCTGAATCATTTTCAAATAAAGTGGGTCATCTAACTACATGATGCTTGTTCATTGGGGATAGGCCTGCCCATCAATACCCCTGCATGTTTAGAAAGACAATGATGTAGGTGATAAATCTAAATGCATTTCCCTCTTGCCAGAATATATCTGAAACACAAGAAAGTGGGGGAGGGGGTATCAGAATAGCACAGAAGCTGATTTGGGTAGAATTTGCTGCACATTATTGCTGTTTTGTTATTGGTATTGTGTAAGGGTTGAAGATGTATTGAGCATGTAAATTCTGTGGGTAAGTGGGAGCTACAGTATATAAGATGACACAATGGGGCAAGATGTTAATGTGGCATTTACTCTTTGACAGGTAAGTCTGCTCTTTTCCATACTATTGAGTTAAAGTGCCACACACTTTGAGTTGACAGGAAATCCATGCCAACATAAAATAAACTGTCCCCATTGCAGTTCCTTGTGCTGCCTCTATTACCTCTGTTGGGGCTTGGTAGTATCCTGATTATACATATAGTGAACATGTTCAGCAAAACATTTGCTGAAACCTGTTGTTTTTGTTGCCTCCATACTATCTAAATTTCACAGCTGGCAGGAAATTATCTACCAGTCAGGAGATTGATGTGTTAACAGGACTGGAAAGGTGGCATGTTCTGACAGGGGCTCAACCCGCCTCTCTTCTTTTACTGTACATTTTACGGCAGGAAAGGGTACAGTAAAGTAAAGGTAAAGGTTTCCCTTGCACATATGTACTAGTCGTTCCTGACTCTAGGGGGCGGTGCTCATCTCTGTTTCAAACCCAAAGAGTCAGCGCTGTCCAAAGATGTCTCTATGGTCATGTGGACGGCATGACTAAATGCTGAAGGCACCTGGAGCGCTGTTACCTTCCCACCAAAGGTGGTTCCTATTTTTTTCTACATGCATTTTTAAATGCTTTCGAACTGCTAGGTTGGCAGAAGCTCGGACAAGTAACGGAAGCTCGCTCTGTTATGTGGCGCTAGGGATTTGAACCGGTGAACTGCTACCTTCTGATTGACAAGCTTAGCGTCTTAGCCATTGAGTCACTGCGTCCCTATAACCCATGTTGAAAGCTGGCATGGTCCCCTCCAATCCCACAAGCAGCAGTTTAGTGGGTGATAGGAAGTTCCTGTACAAAGTAGCCATCAACATATCTGCCCAGCAAAAATGGTGGCATAAGAGAGTGCCTGAGAGCTAAAGAGGAGGGGTGTACTCCAGTATGAAATGGCTAATGCAGGCCACCCTCTATGGATAACCTATGTGCCACAGACAGAATACTTAGCCAAGGGTGTCACATTTTACATTTTTTATTTTTTTTTAAATCTTGCCTTTTAAATTTTTATAAATCACTTCAAGCTTCAGGGGGAAAAGATGACTTTAACATCCCAACAACTAGAGACAACTTAACAGCTGAGACACTGAGGATATGGTGGAGACAACTTCATGGAGAAATGGTGGAATCAGAGATTACTAGGGAAGGTATTCCAATAGTCAGATGCAAGCCATGGCTACAATGACTCTATTAATTAGATTTTTATACCAGGTGAAGCATTTTATTTTAAAGCGCCCTGGTGTGAAGTTTCTTCAACCACTTGTTGGAAGAAGATATCCATCTAGTTCAGTTCAAGTGGGGAAAAACACTGGAAACATGGAGGTTGATTGGAAAGATGGTTTAATGGTGAAGCAGAACCACCAAACGTGTGATTCTGGGTAGCTGACCATATGGAGTGGAGAGAGAGAGTTATTTATACCCTCTTTTGGGCTTTGCCCTTGAGCTTCCTGTTCCTGTGGCAACGACATGTATTTTATTAGTTGCTGTAGTCAGACTCCCATGGGTGGTGTCAGTTTGTCTGAATCAAGTTTGAACCCTGCTGGGTAATGCAATGAAGAGGCTTGTGTTCTGAAATGGTGTTGGGCCATTCCTATTGTGTCTTAATGTCTTTCCTGGTTTGGATCTTGAGTGAGGGCTGATCCTACCATTCTACCTAATTCTGCCTTTGTTCAAAATATTCTGTCTTGAATGGATTACCAAATCTGCATTTCTAAAACTGACCTCAGTTTAGTATCTGGTTGGGGACAGGAAACCGTGGCTCTGAATTACTGTTTCCTTTAAGATGTCTATTTCTCTTTTAAGAGGAAATATTCTGCCCCTTTAAATATTTTTGAAAGTATTTCATTCTTCTAGGAGAGGGTTGGGTGCTAACTTTCTACACACTTAAAATAGTTTCTCCAAGTACTTAAAGTCCCCTTGCTAAAAGTCTCTGTGTGTGTTTCTTTTGTTACTAATTCAACTGGGTGTAGAAAGGATGAGGAGAGAGAGAGAAGGGTGTGAAAATGACTGTTCATATTTGATGTGGCTGAGACTGTTTTTTCTTTAGGCATTAAAGGAGTTAAATCTGTGGTAGTCGGAACAGTTCCAATAGGTCCTTTCTCTCATCTCCAAGTGAATGGTATAATGTGCATATCTCGTGATTCTTGGAAAAACTAGTCAAAATGAAAGCTATCCTATTTCCTTCTACTTAAACTGCTGAGGTAAAAGTTCAAAAGTTAGCAATCTTGTTGATGTCATTTTACCTATTTCCTCTAAAACAGAGGGTGCTTCCCCATGAACACTCCCATTATTACCACAGGCAGCCATTCCAGTCCACCCTTAATATATATTTCTCTTGAAAAGAAAAATGGAGCAAATCACAGGTAATTTACAAGTGGAAGATGATGATAGCTAACACTTTTGTAAAATTATCAGAAAAAAACCAGCAACTTCAAACAAATGCTTCATTTGTTCACCCAGTGGTGAAATTCAATTTTTTTTACTACCGGTTCTGTGGGTGTGGCTTGGTGGGCATGGCAGGGAAGGATACTGCAAAATCCCTGTTCCCTCCCCACTCAGGGGCCAGCCAGAGATGGTATTTGCCGGTTCTCCAAACTACCCAAAATTTCCTCTACTGATCCTCCAGAAATTCTGCTGAATTTCACCCCTGGGAAAGACCTAGTGTATGAATGTACACAATTCAAAAAGAATATATCTAATATAAATAAAAATGTAAATGTTCGTTTGTTCAAAATCTTAAATCTCCAAAAGTTCTTCACCGATTGCTTTGAAATTTTGACACAATGTTGCATTTGAATACACACATGTTTTTATATACTTATATTATATAGATGTCACACTTGTTACAGGTAAAAACATGCTTTTTTGAAAACCAGCACCATCTGATGGACATAAAAACAACACACGCTATACTAAATATTTCACGATTCCATTTCATTCCAATTGCATTGTTATATTGAATTTTCATTCATTTTGATTTATTTTCATTTTGATTTAATTATTTCATGTGACATTGCATTGGAATTGAGTTGTGTCATTTACCATAGTGTTCATTTCATGAGTATAGTATATTTGGAACAGTTCAGCCTCTCTCCAGCTTCATCCCGACAGTCCCTTTATATGTGTGGCTGGGCTGTGGCTGCACCCTTTCCCCTTTCCGCCCCTCCTCCAACAAACTTCGGTCATTTCTGCCAAGGAGAGCCAAAGCCCTTTGGCCTCCCCATCACCTCTCTCCCCTCCCCTCCTGCCAGGCCTTTGCTGTTTGTGGTGGGGCGGCGCCTGCACGATCCCTCAGCTGCCACCCCCTGCCCTTAAGCCGGCCTCCCCCTGCCCAGCCCAGCAGAGCTCCAGAGGAGGCGGAGGCGGATCATCTCCTCAGCCCAGCCAGCCATGCGCACTCTCCACCCCCACTCACAGTGAGCCAGCTATGGCCTCGCCAAGGCAGCTCCAATGGGGGAACAGCAATAGTGTCAGCCTGAGGCACAGCGGGGCTGGGGAAGCCGCTGGGTGCCCATGAGGCAGCGGCTGCAGTGTCGGCATCGTCTCTGAATGGGGCCATGGCCGGTGGGAGCTGCCTCACGGCTGCGTCACCACAAGTGGCTCCTTCTTCCTCCTCCTCCTCCTCCTCCTCCTCCTCCTCCTCCTCCTCAGGGGACGCCGGCCGCCTCCTTGCCACTGCTGCTGAGGGAAGCTGGGTCAGGGGCGGCGGCCACTTCCTCTTCCTTTCCTCCTCAGCCCGGTCGGGCCGGAGCCTGAGGGAGGTGTCTTCCCGCCGGCCCCAATGCAGCAGTAGCTGCAGCAGCAGCAGCAGCAGCCTGACTCAGCAGCGGAGGCACAGGAGAGGAAAAAGATGGCACAGCCCGCGATGCTGCCTTGGCAGGCTGGCAGCAGCATCAGCAGTGGCGCCAGCTTGGAGGACTTCCCGCCCGGCCTACTGGCCCAGCTGACGCCGTCTCCCTCGGCCTCCACCTCAACCTCCGTCTCGGTCTCCTCCTGCCCTCCTGGGGTGCCTCTGCCACAGAGCCTGGTGCTGCTCTTGCAGGGAGGAGGAGGCATCGGGGTCCGGTGGGAGCCCAGTTGAAGAAGCAGCTTCCAGATCACCAGCGTGACCTCGGCGCAGATCTCGGCCAGCCTCAGCTCCAACAACAGCATCGCTGAAGACACAGAGAGCTACGACAACCTGGACAAGTCACACACCAAGGACTTCTCCTTCTCCGAGATCCTGGACATCTCGCTCTCCCAGACCACCGACTTGGGGGAGCCTGAGCGCAGCTCCTCCAAGGAGACACTCAACAACTTCCACGAGGCCAACAGCCATCTCCCCCAACCAGCCTCACCCGGCCCAGGAGCCCCGAGGCCTGACTAACGGCAGCGTCCGCCTGCCGCCCCACTATGCCCATGGGAGACACCCCTAACCTCCCTCCCACACTGGGGTCCCCCCGCCCATGTCCGGAGGGGCCCCATCCAGTCTGTCGTTCCGGAGGCTGCCTGTCGTGGGGAGTTTGGAGAGCACCAGGCTGGAGGAGTGTCCTCCGTGGCGGCTCTTCCACCGTGGCTCACTTCCTTGCGGGGGCCGCCTGTGCCGGGAGACCTGTGGCTAGTGCAGTGAGTGGCAAGGTCCACCAGGTGGGCAAGACCCTCACGAACCTTGCCGCTGCTGGGAATGGCATGACCCTGCCTGGAGGGATCCACCCTGGGAATGTTTCTTTCTTCGCATGCTGTTGGCAAATGTGCCCTGTCCAACGTCTTTCCAGCAATTGAAAATTTTTTCTCACATGGACAATTATATGTTGCATGTTCTAGAGTCGGCAAACCAGATAATCTCTATATCTGCACAGACAATGGAACAACAAAGAATATTGTATACCCACAAGCATTGTGAAATTAAACCTATTAGAAACTTGCGTTTTCTCTTTTCTTTCTTTTCCATTTAACCAGACTGGGCCACAGCAACACGTGGCCGGGTACAGCAAGTATTCAAATAAATACCATATCATTTCTGTATTCATAACATGCTACATCCAAATAAAGCACATTATAACTTAATGTGACAGCCTGGCTCACATAATCTAAGAAATGGTTGGGCTCCAATGACACACTATGTAAGAAATTACCCAACTGCTTTTATCCTAGACTAGCATGTTGTGCAAAGTACAGCCAGTAGCTACAATTAACATTTTTCTGCAAAGGCAGGCTTTTACTTCCAGTCTTGCTATATGCCACCACCTAGTGGCCAGAAGTGTGGCTGTCACTGTTTTTTTTTTTCTCTATTTGATTTTTGTCCCTTGCTTAAATGCAAATTATGGAGGTGAGAGTATAATGTAATGTATAATGTAAGGTAATTTCACACATAAAGAAGACTTAGCTGTTTTCTTTTAAAATTATTGCCTCCATCTACACATTACTTTTTAAAAAAATATTTCAAAAGATCTGTGATAATCCAAACACACTTCTCCGATATTATGTCCCACTTGACTCTAGTTAAGACCAAATAAATTGTAGGTTTGGTTTTTACATTAAAGGCAAGCTGCTACAAGTTTTAACATGGAAATAAGCAGATTTTTGGTAATGTTCTAATCAACGCTTAACATAGTGGGATTGTTACATACCTTTTTTAAGCAAACAAAATCATGTCATTACAAAGCTTGGGATGCAAATAGAACCAATTATTGGCTTAAAAAATTTGAAGTGCCTGACAGGGGTATTAATGGGATGTGAATTAAAAGACTCAGTGATAAAGCTGCCTTGAAATGCTTTTTTGGGGAAACATTGTAGGAGGAGTGTCATAATAGCCAAAATTAGGAGCAGTCTTAGTGCCTTTTCAAATGTAACCTGTTTTATTAAAAGGCATGCCTTTTACCAAGCTTTATCAGAGTATAAGCCTTTTAATAAGATGGATTAGACTGAAAAAAATGCCAACAGACTCCAGATTTTCTCTGAAGAATGTGTGGATATCACCAAAAACTGGCTTATCCATTTTGCTTAGGATAATTGATCAGATAATAAATGACAGGAAAAAGTTAAAGTGTATCTATTTGAGAGTGGAGGAATATTTTGCCCATATATTAGCTTGACTTTCCCAGATGATTAATAATTTCTCTCTTAGAGCTGAGCAGCCCAGCATCCACCCATTTCTAGTATTTCATATAGTTCTTTCCTACTGGGAAGAATGGGTCACAGATTCCTTCTATTCATCCCAAATAATGTAGGCAGATCTTCCCAGCTGCATTTAGTCTGTCAAGAGGCATGCAAAAGGGCACGTACCAATCCATAAAAAGTAAGCAGCATCAGCTTCTAATTACCAAAATATTACCTGGATAATCCCTAAAATAAGTATTTAACTGGCCCATTTCCAAATCTCATAGAAACCTTTCAGCCTTTCTGAAAGCAGTAAGTCAAAGGGCCCATTATGTCCAATTTTTCCTCTTTTATGTTCTCTTTCTGTAGATAGCTAGATAGTTATGTTATTTTGGTCAATGGCAGAACATTCTGTAGATCTCTATTTCCCCTGCATTTAATAGCTGTTTTAGCAGTTTGCTGTCACCCGCTGCAAGTGACTAAAGAGGAAAAATTCTTAGCAAGGAAGGTGATTCATGGTCCTTGAAGGTAAGAAAGGATGAATAAAAGAAAAAAAAGATCTCTCTATCTATGAGAATGGTACTGTTATAAGAAGATAAGCCCCTACTATCATTTATCATTCCTGCAATCTTAGGTTAAATTAGATAGACCAAAGTATTCTGCTGGAACTCAGCACCACAAAAGTTTAATAGAGGCTGGGGTCACACATGGCATTATTAACTGTAATGATTTGTTGGTATTATTAATACTAATTATTAATCATATTAATAAAATATATAAATAACTTTGATTTATTATCCACAATGACTTGGAGCTTCTATCATATATCAGAGACACCTAAGCAAACCATATACAGCTTAATTCAGTGTTTTTCAAACCTGGCAAATTTAAGATGTGTTGACTTGAACTCCCAGAATTCCTTAGCCAGCAAGCATTTTTATCACAAAATTTTTCTCTCCCTCTTTTCTCTCCTTGCTCTCAGGCTATAAATAGGTCAGTACCACATATTTGTGGCTGAGACAGAGTCAGAGAATAGTTTTCTACTTACAGCAACTCTACATGCAAATTGCACTATTACTATGGTATTTCCTTAATAGACTGCCACTTAAAAAAAACAACACCACCCCCTAAATATTTGAAAAACCTTTCCATATAGAAAGCATTACCGTATATACTCGAGTATAGGCCGACCCGAATATAAGCCGAGGCACCTAATTTTACCACAAAAAACTGGAAAAGTTATTGACTCGAGTATAAGCCTAGGGTGGGAAATGCAGCAGCTACCGGTAAATTTCAAAAATAAAAATAGATACCAATAATGTTTTTGAATATTTATTTCAAAGAAAAACAGTAAACTAGCGGTGTATTCAATGAAATACTTCACTCACCTCATGATGCTGATGTCCCGCTGTGATGATGATGTCCCGTGCAGCCGCGGGAGCAATGTCCCGCCTCCTATGACACACGGCACAGTGATTCCTATCATTGGATCACTGTACCAGAGGAGGTGGGACATCGCTATGTGGCTGCTTGCCATAACAAGGAGGAGGTGGGACATCGTTGCAGAGTGGCAGGAGGGGGAGGAAGGGGAATCGTAAGACAGCCCTGCATTACATTAGAACGTGAGGAGGGGGGATGGTGCGGTGCGCGCTGTGCGGCAAACTGACACAGAGGGAGGGGAAACTCACAGGGGCACTGGGCCATTCACGAGTGTCACCCAGCGGCATGGCCCCGCCCCTTTTTCTCCTCCATTTCGGGCAAATTTTTCACTGACTCAAGTATAAGCCGAGGCGGCTTTTTTCAGCCCAAAAAGTGGGCTGAAAAACTAGGCTTATACTCGAGTATATACAGTAATTGTTTGTGGATACTCTCAGATATCATTTTTATCATGTAAATAGTTCTTTTCTGTTCATAGGTGGGAAAGTCCATCTAGATGTCATGTATCTAATTTACCTGGGTTTTTTTTAAATCACTTCTTCCAACTTTTTTAGAAGGAAAAGGCAGCATAGCTGCAAACTGTCTTCTGTTGAGATACAAATTGGCATATTCTCTGATAGCACCCTGGATATGAAATGTTCATTGCAGTGAAGGACATACATTGATTGGTTATACCTTACAGAAATTAAGATAGGTAGGTATCCTTAGCATCAGTTTTCCTGAGTCACCTTGAGTATGATGTTTTTCCATCTTGTTCGAAGAGGACCTTGACATCTAATTGAGGGGATGTCAAGACTTGCACATGAATTGGATTAAAGTGAGGGAGAGGTGTGCAAAATCAGCCTCACTCTCTCATCCCAGATTCCATCTTGCTCCATTAGCAGGACAAGAATTGAGACAGTTGTAGAGGGGCTCAGCACAGTGGTTGACTAGGGTGTCTTTTGTGTCTTGCAGTGCTCTTAGTGTATCACATCGCTTGCAGAGACCGCCTTCATGACCATTGTCCTAGTAGGTTTCATCCGCTCAATCAATATTCACATGCTCGGGATAGACAAGTCCCTCTCTCTCTGAAGGTCAATGACCTAATGGCTTCTCTCAACCTGGTTTGGCCAGCCTGTCGAAGCTGTTGCCCACGGTGTGGCCGCTGCGGATGCTTACAGCTACTAGGAGCCACAAGTGAGAGCTAAGTGACAAGTGGGGACCAAAGGTGGATGAGGTGCCTCAAAAGCTGCCCTAAAATGAGCTGCCCTAAAAGGACATGACATGCCCCTACACCAGAGGTGCTACTCCTCCCTGAACACCCCATACACCCTGAGTATATTATAGATCAGGAGATCACAGGCCATATTCAGCCTCCCAACATAACTTCTGATGACAACAGGGTAACATTTTGTTGATATCATTTCCCCTTCTAAAAAATAGGAGTGTGGGGGATGACTTACACATTTCCATTTTAATGACCCTCTTCTAAAAAAACCTCAAAGTCATATCCCCCCAAATTTTCTTCTGTAATTTTGATTTTTTTTTTGTGGGATATGGAGATTTTTAAGGGAAGAAATGGAGTAGTTTTTCCTCTCCCATCCCAACTTTAAAACATCAACATGCACCAAAAGCATTGGACTCTTGTTGTGATATTACCATCTTTTGTTGATATTACCTTCAGGTCTCCAGGTAACTGACTGAAGGACAGGAAACCAAAATTAGGTATAAGTAGACATGAAGATATTACTTCTAGAAGAATGGATGCTCGCATAGTGATGGATTTTTTGTTGCAAATTTGTTTGTTTGTTTGTTTGTTTATTGGAATTTGTCAAACAAAAATGAGAACAACAATAAGAGAATAAAAATACAATGACAGGGATGATAGGCACATTAGTGCGCTTATGCATGCCCTCTCTACTGACCACTTAAGTATGAAGTAAGGTCCACGGAAATCAATTTGTGACTGAAACTGTGAAAATGTGTAGCTAAGACAACAGAATCAGGTAGGGCATTCCAGAGTTTGACAACTCTATTACAGAAATCATATTTTTTACAGTCAAGTTTAGAATGATTTACATTGAATTTAAAGCAGTTGTTCACACATGTATTGCAATTAACACAGAAAAAGTAATTTACAGATAAAACATTACTATGTATAATTTTGTATGCAATACCTAAGTCTCACCGCAAGCGACACAGTTCTACATTATCCAGACTGAGAATTTCTAAAATCAGATATGATTGGGCTGCTAAGAATTGCAATTGAAAGTGGTAATTCGCTCTTACAAATGACAGCAGTGTTTGCAAGTCAGAAAGCAAAGAAAATAGCATTTCAAACATAAAATCAGTTTGTCTTTCACTGCCAAGAAACAGGCATCTCTTAAAATAAACATAGGTGCAATATTCAAAATATTTTTCTAGATATATCTTATTTTTATTTTAAATATATAACATCTCATTTTGCAAGAACCCATATGCAATGTAAAATCAGGCCCATGTACATGCAGGGCTTCCAAAACTAATGTATCACTGTGCTGACCCCCTTAAACTTTGGAAGCACACTTTAAAGATTTGTACAGTTGTACTGAGAAATCAAAAGTAGGTCCTCCATCTGCAGTTCAATCTTTCCAGCTTATTGCCTTCCAGATATAGCAATAGCACTTAGACTTATATACTGCTTCATAGTACTTTACAGCCCTCTCTACAGACTCAGCATATTTCCCCCAACAATCTGGCTCCTCATTTTACTGACCTCGGAAGGGTGGAAGCTGAGTTAACCTTGAGCCAATGAGACTTGAACTGCCAATCTGCTGGCAGCCAGCAGTCAGCAGAATTAGCCTGCAGTGCTGCATTCTAACCACAACTTCAAAATTCTCAAATCAGATGCTGAGTAAAAATGATGGATCTTGAAATCTTGCATTTCCAGAGGACTCAGGATTGGGGAAGGCTGGATTATAAAATAGATGAGTTGGTCTCCTGCTGTGGTTATTCAGAGACGCTATTGACTGCAATAGTTACCACCTGCATTTTTCAGCTTGGTGCCCTGCTACTCTCAAATGACAATTTGCACAAAAGATGAATGGTAACAAAACAATGTCCACATTAAAAACTAATAGTTATTTGGCCTCTTCCCAATATGTCATAAAACATTGAATTAAATATATGTTGTGTAGCCTTGGGGCATTTAGTCGACTTGTTTTGCTGCTTATATCACTTCTGCTTCTATGGATCAGAGTGCTATTTTGGTGAAGGTGGATATCTCAACTGAGTGATGACAGATATTTGTATTGTTTAGTTTTGCTCTACTTTGCAATTTACTTGGATGATCCCCTGTAGACAGAACTTGAGTCCCAGAGCAAAACAGGGCAGGATGGTTTAGATTACAGCTGTCAGAAACAGTTATTTGGAAATAGGATTGGGCAGCCAAAGACATCTGCAGGGAATAGAAGGGGAAGCTATTTATTTCAAAATATCTTACCTATTTGGGATTTGGGAATTATTTGATAGAGATGAAGCAATATTCTACTATTAGAGGAACAGCTTTGAGAATATTTGCATTTGTGAATTTCTGTGTGCACACACAGAGAAAATCCATCCACAGCTTATTTCTGCAGAACAAGTTAAACAGCAAATATAATGGCATTACTCTCTCTGAAGACTTGTAGGAGGGAAACAGTGTAAGTAAAGTAAGCAAAGAGTAAAAGGAGAAGAAACAGCAACAGTGACAACAACATCAACTTGGGCTCTGAAGTGGACAGAATTACACTGAAGAACATCTGTCTGAATGCCATCACAAAATCACTCCACTGAGTCCCTACCCCAAAGGCATGTGTGTCACCATTAATGTGTTTCTCCTTTGCAGGATGAGAAATTGATCAACCACACCACAAAATAAAGCTAAAGAGTAACAAGTGACCTTGTCTTGAGGAAAAATGAAAACAAATGTTTAGGATATTTGTTTGGCAACCATATATTTGATGCAAGGTGTTCATTCCCACATGGCTCATGTGTTATTGCTGATGGACAGAGAACTATATGAAAGGGGGATTAAATAGGCATCATTTTTTACTTGATTCTTATCTTTGAATGAAAATATTGTTTTCCAATCGCTAAGGAATAGATAATACAGCAGTGCAACCCATAATGCTCTTTTTGTGGCCCCGAGATCGTGGTGAAATTCAGCCAGTTCGCACCACTTCGGGAGAACCAGTTGTTAACTTTCTGAGAAGTTTGATGAACTGGCTGTTGGAAGAAATCATTAGGGCAGAGGACTGGTTGTTAAATTATTTGAATCCCACCACTGCCCCAAGAGGAACAGTCTCTGATCCCTATTGTCAAAATTCAGTGGAAAAAGGTCTTACCATTGTGAAGTACACAAGAACTCGAAGTTTTTAAGAAGATGTTGGATAACCATTTATCTGAAATGGTATTGGGTTTCCTGTCTAGGCAGGGGGTTGGACTAGAAGACCTCCAAGGTCCCTTCCAACTCTCCTATTCTGTTCTGTTCTATTCTATTCTATTCTAACAGAAGCCCCACTTTCATTTTTTTTAAAGCTATCCTCTCCCAAATCCTAGAAAAACCCTGACTATGCCTACTTTGTATACTTGCCTACACACAATTGTTAGATTTACCCAAAGATCTGAAGTGAGGGTGTTATTATATCTGCCTGGCGTACAGACCACGTCATCTGTGATCACAGAGGTCTTATATGTAACTGAAGTCAGATGGGCTGGCTGCTTCAATGAAACTTAAGTATCCATCTATTTATATTTCCAATGCCTGGTAAAACTCTATGCTTTGACTTCCATTTAAGACCAAACTAGATTTGAATGGAAGCATTCACACTCATAGAATGTTTCCCTTAGACAAGGGTCAGGCTTATGTTGCATAAGTGCCTGTGAGTTCCTCACTGCTGCTAATTAACATGCATATGTGCAAATGTAAGCAGGCAGCCAGGATGGCTGCTGGGCTTCAAAACACTTTTTAATGAGACAACAAGCAGCTAAAATTGTGCTGAGTTTAGTGAATAGCAATCAGTATTCTAGTGCCTGCAGTGCGGGGCCTTGTCCTGATCTCTATTTATATGCCCTCCTTACTGCCTGCTTTGCTCAGAGGCAGCATTTGCAGAGGTTGTACTGTAAAGATAGCATAATGTGGAAAGTTTTAACATTGGCCTATCTCTGGAAGTGCCTTGCCAGAGGAAGCGAGGCTGCTTTAGGCAAAGCAGAGATGGATTGATTCAGTGCTCCTCAAACTTGGTCATGTGAAGTCCACATATCTTAGTTGTCAAGTCTGAGAAACACTGGATTGATCATTCTGTTCTGTTGAGATATCTAACCAAATTGGTTGCAGTGTGTGTGTGTGTGTGTGTGTATGTGTGTGTCTTCATAATTATTCAGCACGATCACACAACAATTTTCTGTACCTTTGCTGCCTGTCACTTGTCACCATAATATATTGCACACACTGGTCCCTGCCCCCTGGTCAAAAGCTGATTTTTCTTTTGCTCCTTCTTTTGAGTGACAGATGGAAGGCTTGGATCAATTTGTTCTTTTTTTCTGCTTAGGGTCTTTTGCCCTCTCACTGTAACACTACCTGACATGCCCATCCTCCCCATCTTCCAGAAGACTTTGTTCACTCCCCCACAGAGAGAAATCCCACATGATCTCTTAACTCACTCGCAACATTGACACCACAGTGCAGGGTTTCTTCGCACATTTCACAAGTTTGCTGAACTGGCTGCTGAAGTTTCTCTGCAAATTTCAGTCCCTCCCCCTTACATTTATATCCCCATTTGCAAGTATCAGGAGGAAAGTGTATGTTCCTTTTTTAAATTTCTTCTTTATGAAGGAAAAGGAAGTTTAGATCTTATGTCACAGGGTGCTGAAAGCTTATGAACTCTGAGGTGGATAATTTTGAAGTATAGTAAAGGCAGAGAATGGTTTAATAATTATCATAAACATCCATTCTGGAAAATTGCTGTTAGTGTACAATTCTCCAGCATCCTGCCTGCCTGCCTACCTGACCTGATGGATTCTACACTGGACAAGTGATAGAGGCCCTAAAGATAAGGGCAGAAAAAAAGGCAGTTAGAGGCTTTAAAGCTATTGGCAGTTGGGAACTTCAATCTCCTGTCTGGTGGCTTTTAATCTTAGGCAGCTCAGACGTCTGTGGTCTTCATAACAAGCATATGCCAGTCTGAAGCTACCAGTGGCCTGACTCATATGGGCAGCCACACACTGGCTCTGGTTTTTGTCTTGGGGTGATTGCAACGTAATGCGTTAGTGAAAAATATTAGCACCAGTCTGTTACTAT
Organism: Thamnophis elegans; assembly: GCF_009769535.1. Classification (NCBI taxonomy): domain Eukaryota; kingdom Metazoa; phylum Chordata; class Lepidosauria; order Squamata; family Natricidae; genus Thamnophis; species Thamnophis elegans. Next base: position 60,017,972 of record NC_045545.1, read on the forward strand.
AGACACATCATGCCTGATTGCCTTCAAACTCACTGGTGTAACAGGTGATTAATGTGGTTTTCCTCAAGGATTTGGTGGGTGGTTCAGTTGATCCTGGGATGCTCATTGGTTTCTCAATCCTTTTTACAGCTTGTGCTGGTTATGCTGCAGTGGGTCGAGTTTATCACTTTTTTTGATAATGTTGTGTGGGTATCCATTTTGTTGGAAGCTACTGCACATGCCTATCAGACAAGAACAAATGCACTGCAGCAACCCAGAACAATGGAAATGGACTGCCAACACAACATCTACCATGTATGGTGGTGCTATGAAAAGGATAACACTACTATACATCAAAAACATCTCAGAAATAAGCACATGCTTTTTAACCACACAATATCAGCATCATACACAAATCAGCAAGGCTCCTCCAAAACATTTAAGTAACCCAAAAGACCCAGAAACCTAACAGGTAAAAACAGGAGTCATCTATAACAGGGTTTCTCAACTTTGGCAACTTTAAGATCTGTGGATCTCAACTCAAGGACTCCCTGGGGAATTCTTGGAGTTGAAGACCACACATCTTCAAGCTGCCAAGATTGAATAACATTGCACTAGATATTAATGAGTTTTACGGTCATATTCAGTAGATGGCATCACTGACATAACACCAGTCCGAAGAAATTAATTACACTGAGAAGCAGATTCCTTAATTTGTTGTTGTTGTTCAGTCTCTAAGTGATATTCGACTCTTTGCGACACCATGGACCATAGCATGGCAGCAGGACCCTCTGTCTTTCCCTGCCTCCCCAAGTCTGCCCAAACTCGTGCCCACTGCATCAATGACACTATCTAACCATCTCATCCTCTGCCGCCCCCTTCTCTTTTTGCCTTCAGTCTTTCCCAACATCAGGGAAATAAATCCTCTCTTCTCATTTAGTGGTCAAAGTATTTGAGCTTCAGTATCTATCCTTCCAAAGGACAGTTTGGGTTGATTTCCCTTAGGATTGACTGATCTGATTTCCTTGTAATCCAAGGGACTCTCAAGAGTCTTCTCCGGCACCACAATTCAAAAGCATCAATTCTTAGATGTTCATCCTTCCTTATGGCCCAAGTCTCACAGTGATATATTACTACTGGGAAAACAATAGCTTTGAAAATAGAGACATTTTATCAGATGGCTCTGCTTTTTAATAAGCCTTTCTCACAAGGAGCCTTCCTCCCAAGGAGCAAGCATTTTCAGGCATCCTTAATTCATATTAATAACTATATCTAATGTAACATACTTAGCACAAAGACTGGATTTTTCATGGCATCTAAATTAGGGCTCACTGTTAACTCTGCTGATAAATTACAAACTCTGTGGCATTGCATTTACTCTTTCTGTAATATAGCAGGGTCAAAATGTTAGTAGTAGGAGGCACAGATAATTTGAGGGTATTGTATGTTCTTGGAGTGCCGTAATGAAATACAAATAAGTTGCAACCCCTGGAAACAAGCAAGGGATAGTATTAACACCTCTACCAAAAAAGAGGAATAATCTGTTTTGTTTATTTTGTCAGGGATGATTTAATCAGTTGGATGTCATGAACTGTCATGGTTTTCTTGGCAATGACAGATGTTTCGTGTAGCTATAACTTGTTGTAACACAGATCTTCTTAAATTGAAATTTAAAAGGAGGACATCTGGATTTGAAAATTTTAGGCTACAAAAAAAGCTTTTCTTCTAACGCTTATCTTTGGGAATACTCACTATACTCTATTTACTTGATATTTACCTGACAAGGTTTTCATCCATTTTAAAAGGAAGGATTGCTTTGCTAAACAGTACAGTAATAGAGTGATTAGGGTTTTTTTTTTGGGGGGGGGGTAGTTCCATTCCTTTTTGTGACACAGGAGAATTGTGTTACATTCAGAGGCATCCTATCTTGAGTAAAATCTATGCTTGTTTGCAGAATGAGAACAGATGGCTGCTTTCTGATACTTTCTCTCTGTGGCAAGTTCACAAATAGATTGTAGTTGTCTTTTCTATTTCATGCTTCATCTCTGCACGATGTATCCCTTATATTTAGGCTAATTAAAAAAGAGGGAGAGGGAAAGATGAGTACAAAACAATCTCCTTTTTCTCATTTGAGATATACCAAAATTCCTACTGTGCTGGACTAATTGAATTTTCTGTTCATACTACTGAACTCAATGATAAGGCCAAGCAAATTAATTTTATTTTATTTTGCTTGGTGCATTAACTTTATGTAAAGCAAACAGTGCTGCTGGTTAGTGATAACCTTTGTTTGAATTCTGTATGAATGCAAAACGGTGTGTGTGTGTGTAGTTATAATTGTTATAGCTACAGTTGTTACAGTTATGGCTGTTAGTTATAGTTACTATAATTATGTATACCATGCATTTGTGTGCGTTTCGGCAGAATCGGGAAAAGAAAAAGCAGCATTCATTTTCTATGGGCCGGGAGGTTTGAAATGCAGAATAATAGATGAAATTTAAAAATAGCAACTTTTTAAGAATGTTGTTGATTTTTGTTCACACCAACCATTTGAAATCCAAGCATGTAGCTGTCTAATCTTTTTTGGATTATGTTTATCTTTGTGTTTTGCTTTTACCATCACTACATAGTTGTTCATTTCAGTAGAAACTTAGGCTGTGATTTTATATATAAAGGTGCACCACAACAAAATGGTGGGCAACAGAGGTGGTATTCAGCAGGTTCTGGCCAGTTCCGGAGAATCGGTAACTGAATTTTTGAGTAGTCCAGAGAATTGGTAAATACAACCTCTGACAGGTCCCACCCTCATCAATTCCCTGCCTCCCAAGTCCCAGCTGATCAGGAGGAAATGGAGATTTTTGCAGTAGCCTTTCCCTGGAGTGTGGAGGGAATGCAGATTTTACAGTATCCTTCCCCTGCCATGCCCATCAAGCCATGCCACACCCACCAAGCCATGCCCACAGGAACAGTAGTAAAAAAAATTGAATCCCACCACTGGTAGGCAAGGTAATCAGATACAAAATCCTTCTCCTTTAAAACTGTTTTTATAAAAAAAATAAAAATATCAATAGATTAAAAAAAATAATTGTATGAACAATTTCACTTGCCATAAGTCTTGTCCATAGACTTATGAATAGGAACAGGAAATTTGCATGCTATCTGTCATGGCAGTGAAGATAAGTTTCAGGTACTTGATACTTTATGGAACTTTTATATCTGGACAAGACCTTTTAGAAGCTTTAGTTTCCTGTAACCCCTTTACTGACTTAAATGCGCAAATCTAAATATTGTGCTACTGCGAAGGGCCTGTCACATTTTGGTTGGCACAATCTGAAACCTTCTGCAAGAAATATGTTCAGATTTATGATAAAAATAATGTCTGGGTTTTCTAGCAACCCATTTGGTAAAGTGGATGAAAGACAGAAGGAGAGGAAGCGGGGAAGAGAGTAAAACTTTGGTTCCAACCATTATGGTTGCTTACGCTTGACCACTGGTGTGTAGGTCTCTGAAAGAATGCAACTTTGGATTGCTCTAGTCTGGCATATGCTGTCAACAAACTGCAGTGGTCATGCCAAAGTGCTCATCTAAAAGTGCATCTTCAGTGCCCAAAACATTTGCTCAAACCGTAGTAGCAAAAACACAACACTCTGCTTTACATTTCTTTGGGAGGGACCATTCTTTTTTTTATAGCAATAGGAATAAAAAACCATCCTTGTGATTTCTCAGCAGTTAAGAGAATTGGGTGGGTTTTTTGCTTGCTTGTTGAGTATTCATGTTTATAATAACAATGTCTATGTGTGTTTGTATGCACAGGACCACTTCTCTGCCATTTTGCAAGCTCTGTTTCTCTCCTAGTTTAGGAGAGAAACCTCCCTCCCTCCCTCCCCACCCAAAACCTCATACATAACCATTTTGTTTGTGTGAAATAATCAATCACCCACAGCCAATCTGTCTTGAGACCTTCTCCTGTAGGTTTGGAAAGAGGGCAGCTGTAAAAGCCTGCTGAGTAGATGGGGGCGTGCCAGTTTGTGAACTGGAACGGCTGCTCTTAATGGGAACTAATTAATTAGGGAATCAGTAGGTTATATTCTGCAATATGACTGGCAGTTGGACCTGGAAGGAGGCAAACCTGGCATCAAAAAAGTGTTGTGGGCCTGGGGAATCAGCTGTGCGGACTGCTGTTTACTGAAGAGCATTTGGCTTTTCAAACAGATAATTCACAGCAACATAGAAGCCCAATGCCATTGCAAAAAGGGTGACTATTTGAATTTATGTCAAGCAAGCAAAAAAAAAAAAAATCCATGCCCCTTGCCATGCCTTATCTCCCATTATCTTTAGGACACATTGCATATGGAGTAGTGACAACAGAGATGAAAAACCCATTTAACCTTCCTTGTCCCTAAGTCAGGAGGCACTGCAGAGCACTGTAAGACAGAGACTGACAGAGAGACAGTCACTAAGTCATAGACAGACAGACACATGTTATTTATTTGTTTCATTGAATGTCCTTTTATTGGTCAAAGGTAAGTAAAACAATTCAATAGCTCAATTCACACATTATATTAGACTTTCAATAAATGAAGAAATTAGAAACCAGGTTAAGTCTCCCGGTGTAGCAGATTCTTCTAAACTCAAACTCACAGTGTCACATTGCCGTAACGCAGTGGTGGGCTGTAGGAGGTACGCCCCAGTACGGGTGTACTGGTGCCTGCTGGGAGCACTGGGTACTGTTCCGCTACAGTGCTCCGGAGGGCCCACCCACCCGCCCAAGCTCCTTACCTGTATTTGAGCTCTTCGGCACTTCTGTACATGGAGCGTACAGCGCCTGTGCGATGCTCTGCTGAGCAGCTGGAGCATCGCGGAAGCATCACCGAGGCATCGTGGAGGTAGATGCATGCGCATACTGCGCACATGTGCATGTATACTGCACACGTGAATGTGGGGGATGCCAGGCCCCGTTGTACCATACCAGTTGCACCGAGATCTGGAACCCACCACTGCCATAACGTGATGTATCATGACATTTTCCCCCTTTGCAGAGGTGGGGTGGGCATGGCCTGCACATGACACATCTGGCCCGTAGGCCTGTTTGACACCCTAAAGTAAATCAGCATTACATTGCCAAGCTATACTCCATACAACACAAAGGAGGAACAAGTGAGCATTTGAACCTTAGAGGAAACAAAGCTATAAAGCAGTAAATATTACATCTGGAGGATCTGGGCTAAGTTAGAATAAAAGAAGACAGCACAATAGATTTGATATTAGTAGAAGTTAGTTGATGATGAATTCACTCTATGCACAAGTTATTGAAGAAAAAAGGTAAAGTGTACTAAGAGTGTTTTCAAAAGATTATTTCAGTGTGGAGGTAGATAAAAGACAGGAATATTTACGACAGAGACTGAAAATTTGGCATACCCCTTTGTGTTTTTAAAGCCTGTATTTTGAGATTATTAAATATATGGTTTAAATCCACACAAATATCCCAACTTTGGGAATAACCTTATGACAGTTTTTCTGTTGCAGAACATTCCCTGGAGTGGCAGTACTCATGATTCCTTTTGGCTTCTTGATTTCAATCCATCACAGAGATTTCTGTTTCAGCCCAATGGCTTCAATCCATGTTTGAAATGCAACTTCTTTAGTACAGAAATGGATTCCATGCAGATCTCCTGCAACCCATGTTAGCACCATTGTCTTTGTGCTGGCAAATGTTGTTTGGGGGAATTCATCCTATTCAAGAGACTGGGCTCATTTTCATGCATCTTGGCTCAGGATAAATCTATCCAAGCATTCTCAAAGGGATTCACATTCTCTACTCAGTTAAATAGCCATTTAGGAGGAACTGAGAATGCGGATTCATACTTTCCCTTACTTACAGGCTATGCATAAATAAAAAAGGGGTAGCTGCAGATGGAAGTGGAGCTGTCAGAGAGTGATGCACTGATATTAAAAAGCTACAAAAATTGTACAGCATCAAAAGAAGACCAATGTGTGCTAGGTGTGCAACAATAACTCTTTGGTTGTGGTCCATAATAATTAGCAAGCATAATGTTCTCATTCCATTCCTTAGCAAGTCTCTAAAAAAAAGTGCTAAAAAACAGACAGCTAAATTCAATCCTTTTCCTTTTCAAAAGGCACACGTTATTCTAAGCCACATTTGGCTATCAAATAAACCAAAATTTGCTTATTATATTAAATCACATACCACAGATTAGATTTGCATAGGATAGAAACTGGCAAATCTAATTATGGCTTCCAAAATGTGTGAATCCTGCCAGTTGCTGGGAAACATAGGAAGGAAGAATGGTCTTCCTTTTGAATGGTTTCTCTTCCTTTTGAGGATCCCTATTTTTTTCTCTTTTTATCTAATAATTAATAGTTGAGAAGCAACATACATGCACAGAAGCTCCATTAGTTATCTCTTATTGACTGAAAATCAAGTTCCACGTATCTTCTGAAGCTGTTTGTCATCAATCTGTTATTTATTATTGACAGAAGTTTAACATTCCCTTAGCACAAATACATTTTTGCGTTCTTATTTAATCTAATACCTATACTTAAAAGGACTGCAAAATAAAAGATGCCGGATCTGCATTTCCCTGAGCATACAGTGGTGCAGTGAAAGGAATAGACTTCATGTTTGCATTGTCCTGCTATTTATTATTCTAAATATCAACTAATGATTAATGATGATAAGATTAAGATTTAGACAATTAATAATAATAATGAAATTGCTACCATGTATTATAAGGAGTGTGGAAAGAGAGAATGCAGAAATGCCATTATTAAAGATAGCTCAGTGTCACAGGTACTATGTAATTTGAGCTCTCTGGTGAGTTCCTATATTACTTTTCCTTTCCGATTATTGCCCACTGGAAAACTTTATTATTTTTGCTTCCATATATTTGCTGTAATGCTTCTCATAGCGAAATACATCTTGAGGGTCAATGACAAGCAGACACTCATTGGATATGTTCTACATTTTGTATATTTAAAAGTTACTTCTCTTCCATTATCTATCCCTGCGGGTGAAGTTTTCTGTAACTTTGGTAACAAGAGGAGCATTTTGAAATGTAAACTCAGATATATCAAGGTAATATCAGGCATAGAGCTTTTCTTTCTGTCACTGCCTGGTATAATTTGTTAATTGATTTACATCCTAGGGTCATGCAGAGAAGGCTGCCAGAGATTTTTATCATTATTTATTTATTCTGACATTTGCTCAAACCTTTAATCAAAGGTTTCAGGAAAAAAAGCAAAAATAACCCTCCAAAACTATATGAAAGCTTTCAAGGGGATGGAGATGGAGGGCAGGTGACATTACTGCTAGCTTGACATCTTTCTCGTTCTCATAGATTTTTTTAAAGCACTATTCCAAAATATAATATAATAATCAGTGTGGTGAGATTTGCTGAATCTGACATTTTGATTCTTGGATGTAGATATTAATGTTTGGGTTAGGAAATAACATGAACACTGCAGTGCAAAGGAAAGAAAGTCTCCCTACGGGAGAGACACTTCATTTGCTGTTCTTCAATTGAAGGTCTTCATGGATGATCACACCATGTTTTGTCGTGAATGTTTTTTGATGCTGGGGGATGATCCTGCCCCTTCTTACCTAGAGACATTCCCTGCAGGAGCAGATATAAGGTAAAGCCTCACACATATGTGCTAGTCGTTCCCAACTCTAGGGGGCCGTGCTCATCTCTGTTTCAAAGCTGAAGAGCCAGCGCTGTCTGAAGATGTCTCTGTGGTCACATGGCCGGCATGACTAAAAGTGCACGGAACGCTGTTACTTTCCCACCAAAGGTGGTTCCTATTTTTCTACTTGCGTTTTTACATGCTTTCGAACTGCTAGGTTGGTGGAAGCTGGGACAAGTAACGGGAGCTCACTCCGTTATGTTGCACTAGGAATTTGAACTGCTGACCTTTCTGATTGACAAGCTCAGTGTCTTAGCCACTGAGCCACCGCGTCCCTATAGGAACAGATATAAAGTCATCCTAAAGCTGGACAGACATGCAGGTAGTCCTCTACTTACAACAATTCATTTAGTGACTGTTTGAAGTGACAATGGCTTTGCAAATAGTGACTTATGACCGTCTTTCACACTGACGACTGTTGCAGCATCTGAAAGGTCGCATGATCAAAATCCAGATGCTTGGCAGTGACACATATTTATGACGGTTGCAACATCCCGGGCTCATGTTGCCACCTTTTGTGACCTTCTGACAAGCAAAGTCAATGGGAAAGCCAGATTCACTTAACAACCGTGTTACTAACTTAACAACAGCGGTGATTCACTTAACAAATGTGGCAAGAAAGGTTGTAAAATGTGGCAAAACTCACTTAATAAATGTCTTGCTTAGAAACAAAAATGTTGGGCTCAACTGAGGTTGTAAGTCAAGGACTATTCAGGCAGGGTTTTTTAAAATAAAGAAATGTGAATGGTTTTCATTTGCCTTCTTATGGTATGTTTTTAGTCTAGTCCCGTGATGGCCAACCTATGGCATGCGTGGTCCAAGTGGCATGCAGAGCCATGTCACCTGGCCTGTGTGGCGTCCTGTTCATCTTCTGGATTTCTGGCGTGCATGTGCGTGCGACGATAAGCTAGCCTTCATGTGTGCAGCAGTGCCGGAAACAAAAAGAGCTGGTCTTCTACTACCGGCATGCGCATGCGTGCTGACCAGCTGATATGTGCACCAGAAACCAGTAGACCAGGTGGCTGGTGCGCATGCATGTGCTGGAAACCAGAAGTTCATTTCCCAGTGCGCACATGCCCCTTGGGCAGCTCCTTTTCTGGGTTGCGGCCCTAATGAGAGAGTGAGCGCGTGTATCAGTGCTGAAAAGGTTCGCCATCACTCGTCTAGACTATTACTTTGGAACCTTTGGTGGTGACCTAAGCAAGGTACAACCAGACCCAATGTTAGCTTTTCAAGTCAACCACATTTTAGTAGGCGCTGCAATATTTATTTATTTATTTAAATTTGTTTGCCACCCATCTCACTGTGAAGCTAAAGGAAATACACACACACACACACACACACACACACACACACTCCAACTTAAACTTATCCTCAGCAAAGATGACCTTACTTTTATTTGAATATATCTCATGTGCCCTTTTGGTATTTAATTTCAAGCTTTTTTTTACTGTTGAGAAGCGTTTTTGTAACCTTTAACCAGAACTACCTGTGTTTCTATCTTCTGTATTCTGAAATAATAAAGAACGTGTGCTGACCTTTTTCTTAAGAAATCTACTATCCTTTTCCTCTTTAGTAATCTCTTTTTTCATTTTAAGCATACCCAGTTCCCTTATTCTTACTTCCTAAAACTTAGTTACTAGTTCTTTCATTATGCGTTTTGCTTTTTGCATCCATTCCAGTTTCTATCTTAATTTTTTTTCCCCTTGAAATGCTGTGTTCCAAAGTAGACATACTACTGAAGTGTGCTATTACTAATGTAAAAGATCTTGGAACTATAATTCTCTTTGCATATTTTCCTGAATGCATGCAGAGCTCCAAGTGGGGAGAGAAGATGGATACTCGCATAAAACTCCAGTTTCTCTGCCTCATCCAATGTTCAGGCATGATGCCTGAAGAGCGACTGGAATTCTTTACCTGAACTTAAAGCAAGCTGCTTTAGTTGGTTGTTGGATCTTGCTGTGTCACACCAGGATCAATATATCTTCTCTATGGGCTTCTCACCTGAATGCATGGAGATTGGAAAGCAGCAGGCAAAGATATATGCATCATCCTATGTTTTTCTCTATTCTTACTGCTTTCCAGACTCAGATCAGTGCCAGAAAAGGGCTTACTGTTTTCTGTGATCTGAAAACTTTTGCAACCTAAACTTCTACCTGTCACACTGCTGAATCACAATTCGAATCACATCTTGTGATCAACTATAGCTTCAAGATCTTCTTCACATGTTGTTACAAAGCCAGGAATCACCTGTTTTGTACCTGTGCATTTAATTTCTTTTTTCCTAAATAAAATAAAACTTTTTTTTCCTAAGTAAGTATAGATCTGTCTAACAGACATGCCAGCCAGTTCATACTTAAGAAAGTTGCTAGTCAAAATGCCAAAGGGAATGTTGGTTCAGTTAAGTGTGATTAAAAAAAAAAAGCCCTTCTGTGCATCCTGGCATATGTATGGTGCTTTTTGACAAGATAAAGTTTCTGAATTGAGACAGTCATATTTATTTTCAGCACATAAAACTTCTTTCCTAGGACATCACTATATATGGAGCCAACCCTTTCACATGTCCCTAGAACAAATATACGATGGAAATTTACCAGGGGTCGGCTGCTGCATGTTTGCAGGGGTTCAGTGGAACATCTAGCTAAGAATCTGCCCAGTTTAGAGAACCTGCGAATCCCACCTCTGGCTGGCCCTGCCCCTCCCCTCCCAGGAGTCCCCACATGGCCCATTTGGGATGCCAGGTAAGTACAGGGCCTGCACAGAGGCTCAGGGTGGGTGAAAAACTAGGCCTCCCAGAAATTCCAGAAAACTGGAAACAAGCCTGTTTTTGGCCTCCAGAGGACGTCCGGAGCCTGGGGGAAGCTATTTTTCCCCTCCCAGAGACTAGAGGAAAGCCTCCAGAGCCCGGGGAGGGTGAACACCCCCCCCCACCATGGTGCAGGAGGCTGACTAGGCCACACCCACCCAGCAAAGCCCACCCCTGAAATTTACCAAAATTGGACTTGCCTATTACTTTCCTCAAATATCCACTAATGAATGCGTATGGTATTCTAAGTGAATTATTCCAAAGGCATTGTATTCAAAAGACATCTACCAATAGTGGTTTCTGGAAGACAAGGGCAACTTGGAAGTTATTTTGTCAAGTTTATCTGAGGGAAGGAAGCAGTTGTTTCTCAATATGTCTGTCCATCTTGGGGTGTTTTGTATAATACGAGTATATTATGATTTATTTATTGGTTTATTGTACAGTGATATATTGAGATTTTTATTCATTATTACAAAACTGTAAGATTCTTACAGCTGTTGTGATTGAAATGGTAAAGGTCAAATACGTATTTATGTATATATTAATGCATAAATAGTTTCTGTATTCCAATGTGCATGGTTTCCCAAATGCTCTCTTAATATTTGTTTCTGGGAAAGTTGTATTGCATATTTGCCACTTCCCTGAATATTGACAATGTTCTAAAGGCAATGTTCCCGACACAAATTTCTTTTGGGTAAAAGAGATCTGAAGAATAGTGGCATTTTTATAACTGCGAAATATACAAAGGCTCAAAAAAACCTCGGTTCCTATAGAGTAGCCTACTAGCTATGGTTGGATAGTTAGCATGGGGAGAGGTCTTGCACATTCAAGTTGAATGATTAATTCACAGTACCTAGGAAGCATTTTCAAAGTTCATATACATCTGGAGGGCACCAGGTTGGCAAAAGCTGAAGAAAAGCATTAGTGGGTATTTCCACTATGTACTGGCCTCATTTTGTTGTGTTATGTTGTAAAACTCTGAACTAGTACATCTTGATCTGCATGAGTAAAGTTCCTGCCAACATTCTAAAATTAGGCTAAGGATAATTTATTCCAGATTAAATTTTACCTGGCAACTGATAACAGGTGCATTCCTTCATTAGATGTGTAACTATCATGAATGGATTATAATGTTTGTTTTTAACATAGTAACATAGATAACATAGTTTATATCAGCCTGCAAGTCAAGTTAAATCATGGAATAAGGAAAGTTTAAGAACACTTAGACTGCAAAGCAATCAAACCGGTCAGTCCTAGAGATCAACCCTGACAGCTCTTTAGAAGGCCAGATCCTGAAAATAAAACTCAAATACTTTGGCCACCTAATGAGAAGGAAAGACTCACTAGAGAAGAGCCAAATGCTGGGAAAGATTGAAGGCAAAAGAAGAAGAGGAAGACAGAATGAGGTGGCTGGATGGAGTCACCATCAAGCAGTAGGCATGAGCTTAAATGGACTCTGGGGGATGGTAGAGGACAGGCAGGCCTGTAGGAATGCTGTCCATGGGGTCGCAATGGGTCAGACATGACTTCGCAACTAACAACAACAAGAACACTTATTTTTCTGTTTCAGCACAAAATGTTTTTTTTTTTACAGTAGCAGAGCTGCAGTGTACTGCCAACGCTTCAGGAAAAAAAATAGTTTGCTTATATAAAGTTAGTTTTGGAAGAGAAATGTACTCTCTAGCAACGGAGCCATTTTGTGGGGCAAAATAAGGAATAGTCCTTTAGTAGCATCTAAACAAATGCTTAAGTAAATAAAACCTTCAGGTCATTGAAACATCCAGAGAATGTTTTGAAATAGCCTCCACAGTGCAGTGCATTAGGTGAACTACCTAACTTCAGTGTGTAATGAGCAATATATTCATTTATATTTTGTGTAGTACATTACAGTTCAGCAAATAGCTCAATGCCGCCTGGATAATTCATCAGGAGAAAGAAGAGCACTTAAGGAGTTCAAAGGTTTGCCTGTCCCCTGCAATTGAAAAAGGCAGGATTTATTGCTATTCCTTTTATGGGGCAATTGGATTATAATCACAGATCTTCATCTTATATCCCTCCCTGTTGCTGTGGTCCTGCACAGGAGATGCTGCTTCAAACCTGACTGACTCCAATGCATCTTCAATTATCTCATTTGCAGGTTTTTGATTTTTGTTGTTTTTAACAGATTGTTGGCTTACTTGGCCTTTGACTTCAACAATTTCCTCTGGTATTAACCTCCATAGCTTCAAAATCTTTAAGAGTTCATTAGAGTTGGATACTCTGTCTCCTTTATTTTGAAAGTATTGTTTCTCTCCATTCAAGCAGTTCTCTTTTGTAGAATTTAAGAGTCTTATTGTAATGGCTCTGTAATTTTTTACTGTATCACCATAATATAACTGTTAAGATAACAATGAAAAAATATGCCAGTATTGCAATTATAGTAATGATTCCCATCATTTACAGATCCTCAACAGTATTTTTCTGGAAACTCTGGCCTAAGAACATGGGTGTTACTAAATAATGAAGGGCATGAGTTTTGGGGGAGGAAAACAAGAAAAAAATTCTGCCTCTGCCTACCAGCATCCATCGGTATTCATCTGGCTAGTGTTTTCACAGCCTGATTCAGCACAAGCAGCTGATTGGCAGTTGGATTGGCCTCCCAGAATACTGCCAGGCTCTGGGGATCGCCACAGCACATTGCTGTCTCTGCACTCCCAAAATGCGATGTGTGGTGGCCAAAAAATGGCTGAAGGGTGGGGGCCGGTAAGTGGTCAGGGCTTCAGAACATTCAGTGTATAAGACACACTGCAATTTTCACTCACTTTTTTGGGGAGAGAAAAGTGTGTCTTATATTCCGAAAAGTATGGTAAATAAAGATTCTGGTGGCTTTTCTCAAAGCCTTTAAGGCATATGTCACTAACCTTGGGGATCTGTATAATATAGCCCATGCCATGGCTATGCTGATTTGTCTTGGTTTTTTTTTTTGCCTTATGTCTGTATTACTTGTATTGCTACCATTCTATTTTAACTGCTATTAGATACTCTAAGAATCATGCATTTGAGATGGGCAGCTGTATATATTGAAATATAAATAAACTAAATAAAGAAGATTTTAGGGTGAAATGGTCAGTTAAGTTGGATTGAGAAAAAACGCTGCCTAAAGAGCAGAGAAAAAGTTGATCCGGGGAAAGAACAATCAGTAGCTTGATTCAATATCAACACTGTATTTTCATATATAGGCACTGAACACTGATTATATAGCAATCTCACTAGGATCTCCAAGTACAGGGTAACTACAAACTATGTGTGCACTGTATAGGGAATGGTAGAGCTGTTCTCAGTAAGTTAAGTATTTTGATGCCTCCTGGGATGGGTATCTATCTTGAATCCTTATTCCTGAAATAATTAAAGGAGATCATGAAATAAATAATATGATATAATGGCTTAATATATTGAATTGGGACCAGGGTAGTTGTGGGTTTTAATTTTTTTTTGAACTTTTTCTGTAGGTGTGGCCTACTTTGTGGTAGTGGCTTGCCAGCCATGTGACCGAGTGGGAGTGGCTTGGCAGTCAGGTGACTGGGTAGGCATGGTCAACTCTTAAAATATGGTGAAACTCACTTAACAATGCTCTTGCTTAGCAACCAAAATGTTGGCTCAGGAACTCTGGTATTTGAAGCTCGCAAGTCTTAAAGCTGTCAAGTTACAAGACCCTTGCACCCCTAACCCTTTAGAAAAAAAAAACCCAGGGGTGTTCAAACTTGATAGCTTTAAGACTTGTGGACTTCAACTCCCAGAATTCCTCCTGTCGCTCTTCATCTTGATGATGTGCGGACGGGAGGGGGGAGGGAGCTGGAACCAGTTCTAAATGGCACTGTAGATTTGTGGAACCTCTTCTATAAAAGAGTTAGAACTGGCAGGAACCCACCCCTGGATCAGGGAGACACAGGTTGAACTACTATTTATTTATGGAAATGATTGAATGATTCAGAGTAGTGACAATCTCACAGCCTAACCTACCTCAGATGGTTGTAGTAGCACAATATGGATACAACTATACCGCTGTGTCCATTATCCATTAGGCAGACCACACTCAGAAATAAACTGTGCAGAAAGTTAAAATTGCTTTTATCGAGATTGGCTATAATAACATAAACTTGGAAATATGATTATGTTGTACCACCTTCTATGAATTCTAATTCAGTGAATTAAAAAGTTGTTTCTCTGAGCCACTTCTGAATCTTAACTGGCTGTATTTATATACTTAAAGTATGTTTCGCCTCTTGTTGCCTTGGCAACAAATCTTGCATATCTGTTAAGATCATCTTCCTTATTCTTAACACCAAAGATGGAAACAGAGAACAGAGAGAAAATTTGGGAGATGTGCCAGGGAAATTATATCCAGGGATGCTATGTTTGAGAGAAGAAAGCTAAATCACCTATAAAGATTTGACATGAAAACTGAAGTTGGGGCCATGGATGGGGAGGGAGGGGGAGGAAGGAAAGCAATAAGGAAACAAGAACTAAAATAAGAACTTCATCGTGGATTAGAGATACCAGAACATATTGCAGAGGTTGAGGGACAGTATGATAAAGATATTTGGCAAGGGCGTTTCTAGAAGTATGAGGAGAGGAGGACTACAAAATATACAAGATGGTGGCTACAAGTGAAAAAAAACTATGTTGAACATTTCAATGTAATGTTATATAGGAGACAGCCAAGAGAAATGTCAGATAAGAGGCACCTTAGTCTGAAGCAGGAATGTGGGTGGGTCAAGAGGCTTCCCTAGTATTTTGGGGTACAAAGTGTGTGAGGGAGGGACTAATCTGGCCATTTTTCCTGTCTGGTCTACCTTGAAAGGTTGGCACTTAACTTTCTCATTCTCTGCTCCCTCCCCCCCTCCTCACTCCTGTAGATACACATCTGGAATTCATAAAAGAAGGGCAGTTGCAACAAATTGGGTGGAAGAAGGAGAAATATACAAACTGGCAGTGTTGACACGGGAAGACAATAAGCAGATGGTAGTCCTTAACTTACAACAGTTTGTTTAGTGACCATTCAAAGTGACAACGGCACTGAAAAAAAATGATTTATGATCATTTTTCACCCTTACAACATTTGCAGCATCCCTATGATCCTTACTCAAATCAAAACAGCTCAATTTTCAAATTGAATTCTGACCACAAGAATTATACTGTGCAGTCTTTCCTTTAGGTTGATAAATAGCCAGTTCAAAGGTTGACAGTTGACAAATTTTATTAAGTGAAGCCTTAAGGAAGAAATATATTATTTTAAAAAAATAAACATGAGACTGTTGATTTTATAATGTAGGTACTTCAATTCTCTATTCCAAATTTCTTTTTCTTTTTTGGTAAATCATATTCTTTTTACATAATCAACTGGTTAAGAGTTTTTTTTCATTTTCTGTTAAAATAGGGAAGAGATAACTCTTCTTCTAAAAGAAGAAACTTATTCTAAAATAAGAGTTATTCCAAAACACCAATTTCTCACAAGAGGCTGCAGGTGAGATGCTTCCTGGAAGGAAAGATTAAATTTAGATATGAAAGAATAAATTTAGCTATGAGCATCCTGCATTATTTCTTTGAGCATTTCACACTTGCTTCACAACAAGAAAACAATTTTTCTTCATAAAATTGAAGAGTTGTAAAAAAGCATGCAGAAGAATTACTAGCATTGCACTAAGAGCAGGAATGAACAAAAGGCATAGAAGATGACTATATTCTGGGTGAAAGAGTAGCGTGTTTTTTTTTTAAAAAAAGAGAAAGAATGGCAAACGGTACAAGAATAATATCTGCCATGATGATATGGAACTTTTCCACACAAATGTTTCCAATTGTACAACCTGAAGTTCCATCATCCAATGAACATTTGAATTTGAAAATTACTTCTATCAATGACTCCTAACTTTTAAAGCTAGGTTTTGTCCTGTTTGTTTGAATTATCCATATATATATAGTGGATATATTCCAGTGAAGTTTAATCTTCATTTGTCTCAAAATAAAATTCTTTGCTTTCCTTCTGCAGGTTGCTTCCTTGCTATCTGAGCAGTGGTGAAATTCAGCTGGTTCTATCTGGTTCAGGCGAACCCATAGCACTGGCGGTGAGTGTCTGTCCAACCCCCAGACATCATCATGTCCCATTTTTGGCGCTATGTCCATGTGCAGAATATCCTGCGCATGCACAGAGGTGGCGTGTGCACGTACATTTGTGAACCAGTAGTGAAGATAAGTTGATTTCACCTCTGTATCTGAGTAACTTGGATAGTTTGCCTCTTCAGATAGCCTTTGGGGGAAAGAAAACTCTTTGAAAAAGGCTTCAGAGAAGTGAACAAGGATAATATATGTGTCTGCACAGTCAATCCTCCTCCGCAGAAATAGAACAACAGTTAGTGGGTTCCTCCCTCCCCTATATTCCCACAGTCCATCTGTTCACCTGCTATAAAAAAACACCACAAGTTTTTGTAAGCAGAAGGACTTGCCTGACTAGAAAGGGGGATGAGAATGTGCAATCTTTGAAACCTGGCTTGTTATTTTAAGCTGGCTTTTGAAAAGGGTGAGGTTAAATGGAAGAAATAAGAGCCAATGCCTGTTTTGCCCGTGATCAGCATGGCAATGGGATTCTGTGGAGGATAAGAATAAAGTGAAGGATTGGGAAGCTGTAGAATCAAGGAAACATAAAGACATCTAAGAATAAAAAAACTATTCTGTAGAAAATGAAAATTATTTGAAGATGATTCCAGCTCTTTTAAAGGTAACGTTTTTCTCTCTCCAGTTGTTTCTGACTCTAAGGGGCGGTGTTTTTTAAGGCTCTTCAGATAGCTAAGTTTATCAGAGAAAATAGCATTTTCCTCCAAAACACCTGATGGTGAGGACTTAATCACATATGTTGCAGGTTGCATTAGAGAGATGGTGTTCAAATTTAAATGTAAGAAAGCATTCCAAAGCAAAATTTGCAAATACTACCTATCTGTTGAAAATGGTGATGATGCTGTTTGTAAATTGGAAGCCCTAGGTATTTAAAAAAAAAAAAAATAGAAAGAGGTTGGTATAGAAACAGAATTCTAAATTCATATTCTCAATCTTGACGCTTTCTTAAACAATTATAAATGCAGCTCTGTACTAGACCTGTAGTAACCCCACTAAAGTGTATTGTTTATTATTTATATATATATATATATATATATATATATATATATATATATATATATATATAGTCATATGAATATATGAATATATGAATATATGGATATATATTAAATTTTACAACCCCCGGTATGCCCAAATATGGGAGGAAGATCACTACTTCCATTCTCTGTCCTTCGGCTCGTCACAAGAGACCATCCAGGCAGAAACCCAATATTTTTACTGTTGCCTTTTTGTTACATTTGTTGTATTTGTGCTGATAAATAAATAAAGGGAGACTAGTATAGATCTATTTCAAGCTATTTAGCTCTCATCAGCTAGCCATACCCTTACTGGGATTTGAACCTGGACTATATTACATATTAGGCAGACGTCTTAGCCATTAGGCCACAGGCTCTGATCCGTTATCAGCCAAGCCAGGGTTATTTATTTGTGTGTGTGTGTGTGTGTGTGTTTGTGTGTGTATGTATATATTTATATATATGTATATATATATGCACATACAGAATCCTAGCTGTTCTGCAATAATTCTCAAGACAGAGCCAAACTCCCCTCTGTCTTGGAGTTTTCCTATGTCTCCTAAATATATTATATAATCAGGTAAACTGCTAATCTTGCCTACAGAAAAAACCTGACATGATCAGACAGGGCAATCCATTTTGAATTGAACCTGGACTTCCTGATCTTGTGTCATGAATGTGTGGATTTTTGAAGAGTTGTATTCATGAATGGGATGTGTGAAGGGCATGGTTGTACGGATATGTCTCTGAATGAAGTTATGCATTAATACAGTTCTGATTTAGCATGAATCTGAACTCATTAAGTTTTAGAGTAGGGCTGTGCGAAGCATGGGAAGGGGTGCCTGCCTTTTGCAAAGTGGTTCTCCTCAAGTTTACATTCTCCAAAAGGCCAATTATGTTTTTTCAAGGGCCTTCCCAGAAAGTTTCCACTTGTAGGAATAACTACTGGTACTAGCAGTCCTAGTGGAAATCTTGCGTAGCATGGAAAAGCACACATGACAAACATGTGAAAGTCTGTTAAACAGCGAAGCCTTCTGGTTGTTAGGATGGCCTCAACACTTTGATAAGGATGTTCTGCTCACAGCAGTGTACTTTCCAAGACACTTCTCTGTATGCTTCATTTAGCTCTAGCAATGCCTGCAATGCAGCTCATTGTAGCTTGCTCAGCAAAAGATGCATTTAATTTTTTTTGGCTTAGAAGTTTGTGTGAATAAAATTCATATGCATATATGGCATTGGTTATACCCACATTCTACTTCAGACATAATTTACTTCGGATTTTGGTTACTGTGGCATAACATCCCTAGGAAAATTGAACATGGGGGAATGTAGCTTTTGGCTTAGGAGAAGGAAGAGGAAGGGAAGAGATTCAGGAAATTTAAATTTTCCTTCAATTCTACTCCTTTGAAATTCAATCTTTCTCCCACTTATTGATAAGAATTGGCACATAATTCTGGTATTAATGCCGGTAATACATTTAACACTAAACATTGGCATTAAGTTACGCTGGGAACTCGAATGTGATTTTTCCGATTAGCTGTGCCTTACATTACGGATGAGTTACGGAAGAAATCAGTCCCTTTCCTTGTATTCCTGGGAGGGAATGGTATTGCACGCCTCTCGCTACAAATCTCTTGCGGGCTTGAATCGCTGAGCGCACATAAATTCAATAAGGGGGAAGCTACCCCTTACCGCTGCACGCGTTCTTCCGTTGAATTTCTGTCCGCCGCGTACCTTTGCAAACGGAAAGCCCACGAATACTATCTGCCGACAAAGATAGATTAAGAATTCCACGGAAACGCCTCTAGTTTCAGATAGAGAAGCAGCCGGTTACCAGAGTTCCCGGAGGAAGATCTCGTTCTAAGTTGCGTTTTGATCTCTCGACAGCAAAAAAAAAAAAGGTCGACAATAAGTAACGCGAACAAGCGGGAGGAAATGAAATGCAATCCTTTCTTCAGGCTCTGGGGGTCGCTGTAGCCCTTCCCTGAGCTCTCTTCTCCTTCTCCGGCAGCCCCCCGAGGAGCCTGAAGCTCAGCTTGGCGGCGAGCAGCGCACGGGCAGCCTGCTGCCGCGCCGCGCGGCGCCTCCTCCAAAAGCTGCGCGCGTGTGCCGAGCGGCGGAGTGGCAGAGCCGGGCAGCCCCGCCAGAGGGACGAAGCGAGGCGATGCCAGCCGTTTCCTGGCGCCAGAGCCGAAAGGGCCCGGGCACGTGCCTGCGCTGCTGAGTCTCAGCCACGGCGGACGAATCCGGACGGACCGACCGCCCGGCACGCAGCGCGCTGGGGAGATGAAAATGGGGAGCGGCGTGCCCCGCCGCAAGGACGCGCCAGCAGAGCGGCTGTGAAGGCGCGCCCAAGGTAAGGGGCTAGGACGACAACGGGGCTGGAGTCGGGGGCATTGAAAGCGCTGCGAGGGGCAGCGGCGGCGAATCGGAGCTAGTTAAAGTTTGCCCTTGGTCCCCCGGCGAGCGTGGGGGTCTCCTGGCAGACCTTCAGCCGCTCCCCTGGACTTGGGAATCGACGCCGGCTTGCCCAGCCTGCCCTTTCTAGGAAGAGACTTCGTGATCCGGCTTTCAGAAAGCCCGGCGGACCGACCGGGTTACTTTCTCGCTTTGGGACTTGAAGCGGGGTTGCCCGAGGCAAAGCGAACTAGTTGCCCGCCTTGGGATTCGGCACCGGCGTCCGTTTTAAGAAGCCGAGCGTTTTCCCGTTTGCTAAAGCGGGGGGACAATGAGCCTCCCTTTATTCTGGCGCTCCCGTTAGAGTTCGGGTGCCGCGTTCGGCAGGGCAGGGCAGGGCAGCGGTCAGGTCTGCGAGGGAGTGACAGGCAAACTCCATTTTGGCTGCGACAAAGGGTGTTCGTTGGGGTCCGGGTTTTTTGGGGGAAGGGGGGGAGCTCGATAAAAATGGCGGAGGTGCAAAGTCAAAACAAACTCTCCCGTCAAAGTAAATCTCACCTGACCCCTCGCTCCCCCAACACCATCCACATAGTGATAGTTTAGGGTGGTCTTGTTCCTCAGCTCTGATTTTCTCCCTAGAGATAAAGGGAAGGATGCGAAGACTCAGGGGGCAGAGATACAGGTAAAAAAAAGGGGGTGGGGGAAGCAGGATGCTCTTTGCAGCCTTTTGGGTCTCTTGGCTCCTTAGGAAAAGCACAGCAGAGCATTCCTGTCTCAAGTGCAGGAGGCAGGGTGGCTGGCAGCTCCCTTGAAGTCTGGCAGCAACGCTGTGAGGTGTGGCTGACTGTCAGCCTTGGAATACTTGCAGGGATTCTTCCTAGGGGGTGGAGTAGGAAGGACAAAAGAGCCTCCCTAGCATGATGGATTTCAGTTCCAGTCCTGATACTACTTCATTCATTTCCATACTTGTGACTTTCAGTACCTTCTAGAGTCATCCAACCATTGTTGTAGCACAATAGCAATGAAGAACAGGCTATATACCATTCCAGCGATGCCTGGAAGATGCTGTGAAGACGCTTTAAGGTTGTTAGTGGAGAAATGCCCTTAGGATATCATACAGCTTGCGCTGTAATGAAGTATTATAATAAAGACAAGTGTTGTATCATCGCTTGGATACCTGAGTGACGACGTCAATTGGATTAAGGATGGATATCTTTTGAAAATACAATACTGCGTGTTGGGGACCAGAAATATTCATCCCTCGGACTCTTGGCACCATGAGTGTTTACATATGCTTTGAATTAGCAATGTTGCTCTTGCAGTGGAGTCTCCTTACAGTGGAATCACAGGCACTGTAGCAGATACTGTGGTCACAGCTTTAAGGAAGCAGGCAATTGTTTTTCGAATGGTGGCTGCAGCATTGTGGCATGAAGTGTTCCCCTCGATGTGGCCTGCCATTTGTATTGATTGATGTTTCTTCCCAGGGTAAAGGCATAGCCTAGTACACTTCTGCCAGTTAAGATGTGGAGATCCAGTTTCTTGTTGGATAAGTCATTGTTTCATTGGGTCTGAAGTAAACCACATGACTTTTGTAAATTATACCTCATACTTCATTTTTACATTGTTCTGTAATTTATTGTTCTGGAAAGAGTCGATCCAGCAACATCAAGGACCATTAATAGTTTCCTTGGGAGACTCTTTGGAAACAATTTTAAACTTTCCAAAGGATGCAAGTAAGCTACACACATGAAGACATTGATTGATACATAAAAGGGATCCAAGTCCAAATCATGATTGTTTACATGTGTTAGACTTTAAAAGTGACAAGATTTTTTTGTCACACCCTATAGCTTTAGTGGAAGGTTCACTACTGGACATAATTGCATTGGATCGTCTGATGAAAGCATTTTTTTCATTTCTTTTTACTACAGTAGCCCTTCTGTCTGTGAGGAAATAGATGCTCTTGCGGTAAAATCCCCCCAAAAATGACAGTGGGCAGATGAGCTTTTCTGCTGTCTCCATGAGAATGCTGGCAATACAATTATTACCTTGCAGAATTTTATTCTATTCTTAAAACAGCAAGGGCTGTTCCCACTCTTTCTATTTATCTAATTGGGTCAATGTCTGAGAGAATCCCTGAGCTAGCAAATTGACTCATATAAGACATATAAGAGCTTGTTTGAAATTAGTATTATTCGGAATTAACAAAGGCAGCTAGATTGGTAAGTACAGAATAATATTGGAGTCTTGTGCTGAAAGGATAACGGGCAAGTACAAAGGATTGTTGATTGTGATTTGAAATTTTGCACCAATATTTCCAATTTAATATGCTGGACTTTATTACCAACTTTTCTTTTCTTTTTAGCAAATGGAGAACATCAAGGAATGTTCAGCACTTTTTGTTAGAGAAAATCTGAATATCAGGAATCTGCTTTAATTTGTATAAGCATTTGCCAAAAATGGATGCATTATTAAATCAGATGAATGCAACTTCACTTGCCAGGTTTCAAAGGAAATACTTCAGTGCTGGCCACTGTGATATAAAACCCTTAAGCTCCGTGCTGTATAACAAAGGTACCCTGTGGAAGTATAAAGTGAAAGTGAATGATGATAATTTCTTGCTATCATCATTCACTTTTACTTTATATTTCCAAGAGCCACCTCTTATTATCATCACTAATTGATTGATAATTTCTCTAAATCTAATGATTAATATTTTTAGGAGGCAATGTGAAGATTAGGAAGCTGAATGATTTTTGTATTACACAGTGGAAATCTGAAATTAAGAAATGGGTTCTTATAATATTGTATTGTATCTTTTTTCCCATTACCTCTATTTTCTCCACACAAATAAGTTCCTTAATAGAGGGGATGATCTCCCTCCCCCCCTCCCTCCCTCCCTCTCTCCCTCCCTCCCTCCCTCCCTCCCTCCCTCCCTCAGACTCTGTGATTTAACAGCTAGATTCTAATAAAGAATAATTGTTTAGAGTTAAGCTGTGCTTTTAGGGTTAAAGAATAAAACACTCCTGAATTCACATTAAATTTGGGAATTTCTTTTCAGCACCCTAATTGAGCCTGTTGTTCTTTTTAACCTACAGAACTACTTTTGTTTTTCCTTTTAAGCATTCTTTGATTCACTGGCCTAACTTGGGATTGGAAGAGTCTTATCTTATTTTTAAACATGCCCTTATTAAGTGGCATCAAATTTATGTAACAGTTATTATGTGATGTATTTTTTTTAAAGTAAAAATTAAAGTCTGGCAATTTTGTATCATGAATTAAAGAATGCAGAAAGTTTTACCAGATTAATCAAAAGTGCTCTTTTTTGCTCCTTTCTTAACAGAAAGCTAATTTAAATGTTGACAAAGATGTCTCCTGCATCTTCTTAGCAATTGAGTAATTCTGATACAACTTTCAGTAGATGGCAGAACCCAGCTGAACTTGTCTGGGCTCTGGTTAGCATTTGAAAGACTGCCAAAGGATACCAAGAAGTTATGCTAGATTAAAAAAATCAAAACCACATCATGGAATAAGGCAGAGGAAAACCACTTCTGCATAGTTGTCAAGATAAATTCATGCTTGTGTCCATGTAATCATCAGGAATCAAGTTTGGTTCAAGGACATTTTTACCTTTTCATATGCAGAGAAATTATGGGAATACCACTGAGTTTACGCAAATAGAGGACTTTGAGATATGGGACAGCCATGTCTGCTTGTTGCCATTGAATAATATCAATATCATATGATAGATGATAAGTGTAGAAACTGCACTTTAAGTAGAATATAATGATCT
Organism: Thamnophis elegans; assembly: GCF_009769535.1. Lineage (NCBI taxonomy): Eukaryota > Metazoa > Chordata > Lepidosauria > Squamata > Natricidae > Thamnophis > Thamnophis elegans. The sequence continues at coordinate 60,041,814 of NC_045545.1, forward strand.
TCATTATGTACAGCAATGCAATATTTACGTTGTCCAGAATAAGATATATAAAATTGCTTTAAGTAAATTGCCCGGGGTGGCAAAATTAGGATGTTTAGCATGGTTTTAACGGTTAATTTTTTTAAAAAAATGATTGAAGAGGGAACATGACAAAGATGCAGCTAATATTCATACTGAGAACATGGATAAGGCATATTTTTCCCATATCTCCTGGTATAGTAACTAGAATGGTCCAGTGAAGCTGAATAGTGTTTTTCAGGACAAATGAAAGGAAGTAGGTCATAGTTAAATTGTGTGATTTGTTACTACATGGAAAAGTGATGGACATAGGCTGACTTGGGTTTGTTATCAACTGATGTCAGCCTTCCCAGGTGGATCATACAGGGCACACGACCAGATGACCTCATTCTACTTTATTGTAAAGCTGCATTGATAGAATCTTGCAAGTTTGATACGACTAATCTCCCATGACTCTTTTTCAACCCAAGAAGTTAGAGAAATTCCTTTCTGAGTTTCCTTATAGACTATGTCTTTTTTTATCTGGTCATCTGCCCCCTCACAAGGTAATTCCCATTTACCATTTCAACTAGTACACAACTGTTTCACAAATTCCTGAAGGACAAAAGTTATTAATATGCTGTCTTAGTGGTGGTATATTACCTACAGTATTGGGAGCAGCATGGCTCTCTGAGTACTGGTTGATGGGAAATGAAGCAAGATTTATCCTATTCTGTCATGCATGTCTTTCTCATTGCTTTCCATTTACATTTGGTTGTCCACCATGGAAAAGAAAATGCTGGACAAAGGAGGATTCTAATATTTCTAACAGACAGTTATACTTTCCCATTTTGTCTTTAAATGGTTATGTTATGTTCTGTGTATAGGGTTAAATAATCCTAAAAAAATCAACCACCTTGGCAAATATCTAAATTTGAACATTAGGGAATTCTTATATCTCAGGAATGTTTTGCATTTAATAGAAAGATTTCATTTGATTCATTGCATTGACATTTATGAATGATTCTTCTTCTTCTTCAACCAATTATGTTAGGTATTGTTTACCAGTTGCCATTTTTTCTGGTAATTTGTTTTAGGTACATTCAGAAATATCAGTTGCATATCTTTTTTTAACTTTTCAAACAGATTTATTATTAACTAAAACTGGATTTTTGGGAGGGAAGGAACAATAACCGAAACATGCTCCAAATAAAGCTTGTTCACCACCCAGTAACCTAATTACTGAAGAAAACATGCTAAAATTGGATTTCATTATACTTTGGTTAATTATTTTTTTTTACAGTTTTCAGAGTTTTTTTTAATTCTATAAACAGAATAGAATAGAATAACAGAATTGAAAGGGACCTTGAAGATCTTCTAGTCCAACCCCTTGCTTAGGCAGGAAACCCTACACCTATTCAGACAAATGGTTATCTAATCTCTTCTTAAAAACTTCCAGTGTTGGAGCATTCACAACTTCTGGAGGCAAGCTGTTTCAGTGATTAATTGTTCTGTCAGGAAATTTCTCCTTAGTTCTAAGTTGCTTCTCTTCTTGATTAGGTTTCACCCATTGCTTCTTGTCCTGCCCCCAGGTGCTTTGGAGAATGGCTTGACTCCCTCTTCTTTGTGGCAACCCCTGAGATATCGGAACACTGCTATCATGTCACCCATAGTCCTTCTTTTCATAAGACTAGACATACCCAGTTCCAGCAACTGGTTTTTAGATGTTTTATCTTCAAGTCCCCTAATTGTCTTTTTTGCTCTTCTTTGCATGCTTTCTAGAGTCTCAACATCTTTTTTACCTGGTGGCAACCAAAATTGGATGCGATATTCCAAGTATGGCCGTACCAAGGCCATAATACCACTTTATGGTTAATACCATAAAGTGGTATTAACACTTCACATGATCTTGATTCTATCCCTCTGTTTATGCAGCCTAGAACTGTGTTGGCTTTTTTGGCAGCTGCAACACACTGCTGGCTCATATTTAAGTGATTAAAACAGAACCCTGGGGTACCCCGCTGCATACATCCCTCCATGTAGATGCAGTTCTATTCAGGACTACACATTGAGTGTGGTTGGTCAGCCAGTTACAAATCCAAATGGTGGTGATGCTGTCTAACCCACATTTTTCTAATTTATCAAGTAGTAAGTTATGGCCTACTTTGTCAAATTTCTTACTGAAGTCCAAGTAAATTATTTTAGAGGATGATCAGGCTTGTTATTTTAATGGCGGATTTTTCCTGACTGGATTTAATTGAAGATTTTTTGGTTACTTCTGAATTGTATATTCATTTTTAGATAAATATTTTTATTTAGGCCTTTTACTAGAAAAATATGTCTTTTAACTAGAATTAACAACTATAAATTAATACTTCAAAACTGCAGCATTTCATTTTATACATTTTGAGAAATGAGCAGAATTGCTGTGATTGAAATTAAATCACCAGTTTTATGACATTTTTTGTTTATTGTAACATCCAATAAATCTACCTGTTTGGAAGAATTTTATACTATATTTACCACCTTTTCCCATTTAAACTAGCACTCTTACATCAACTGAATTTCTCTCCCTCTCACCTCTCTCTTGTAGGGTGTCAGCATCTACATTTCCTTTAAATTAAACTGTTCTGGACCAGAAGAAACACTTTTTAAGCTTTTTAAGATAGACTTAAATAAGATTTAAAATTAATAAAATTTGAGATAAAAACTCAGTATTTGTTTTTAGCACTCATTTTCAACTTGTAATCATACGTCTGATTACACTTTTTTTTGTAGCTTATTGAAGTTACTGTCTTTTCATAGAAGACAAACATACAAGGAAATGTATGATGTACTTCATAAATCCAGGTGTCATACAGAAGGACATAGTATGAGCCATGGTGGTGCAGTGGTTAGAATGCAGTACTGCAGGCTCCTTCTGCTGATTGCTGGCTGCTCTCAGTTTGACAATTCGAGTCTCACCGGATCATGGTTGACTAAACCTTCCATCCTTTCAAAGTCAGTAAATTGAGGATTCAGATTGTTGGGGGCAATATGCTGACTCTGTGATATCGCTATTATATTTACTTTCATTATTTTTTTTAATATAAATTTTTATTTTTATTATGTAGACAACACATACACACAACAATAAAAAAGCAAAACAAAGAGAAAAAAACCCCACAAAAAAAAGCATCATCACATATAGCATGTCATTTGGTTACAGGTGTTTTAACATCCATATTCTTGAATAACATTTACCATCTCAGATTTTTCATCTAGTATAAGTAAATACCTCACTTTCATTGTACAGTATGTGTTCAATTACAATTAGTATTATTTTTTTCCCAATAAATCATAATTCTCTTACATTCTTGATTGTCTATTTGATAACAGTATACCTTTATATGATCCCCATGTGATAGAATTTTTTTTTACCAACCATTTATATTTGTATATCACTATTTTCAATTATGCATAGTTCCATACTTTCATTATTAATATCTTTTTTTCATCAGTTGATTGAAACTAATGGTTGAAAACTACAGTATCAATGGAAATACAAATATAGGAAAATATGACAGCTCATTGAAGGCCTCACAGAGAATTAGATTCTTTGCTTTTGACCAAACAATTATAAAAACAAATTTACTGCATTTGCTAGGAAGGGCATTTCTTAAGAATCACAGGAAGTGATTAATTTTTAAAGTTCCATTAGGGAGATTTTTCTAAGTATAATAAATCTAATACTGATCTCATGCCGTGTATGAAGTAGTGTTAAATCACTTCTTCACAGTTATATGCTCTTAATCCATTTATGTAAATGATATTCCAGTTGTTCATCTTAAATCCATTTCTGCCAAATGTTCTTTATTGCTGTGTTAGAAACCCAGAAATATTGGGGAGAGAACTTAGAGTGTAAACCATGAAACTGAAGATAAGTTCAGTAATTTCTGTTGCAAACTTTAATGTTAACCTGGAAGAAAAAAAATCTGGATTACATTTAGTGCAATCATGCAAAATATTCAAGTTCTGGGATGGCCAAAATCATGGAGAATGTGATTTCTTTTTAAAACTTTCCTGAAAGTCTCATAACTGAGTGCAAGGAGAGAGCACATACAATTTATTTTAGTTTACAAGCCACAGTGTCTTGCTTCTACAACATACTGAACCCAAACCTATCAAATAGGTTATGTAGTATATAAACCCATTTACTTACTAGTTTATTTCAGAATTTCCAGAGGATTCAGTTTCAGTCAGTTATGTAATGGATCAGATTGTGAAAACGCTCTGAAGTGAAAGTGACCTATTCATGTGATCTGAATGAGTGAATACACACGAGACACAGATTATTGATAGGACCTCTACAAGGATCCTGGTATGTCCCTGTACAGGCATTCCCAGTGTTATTTCTGTGCATAGGAAAATTTTCTATCACATGATGTGTTGTTAATTTATATGAAAAGGCTTTTTCTTGATTCTGCTTTAAGCATCAACTTCCTCACGGTATGAACTTTTAGCAGCTAAGATGTTTTTGTTTAGGAGTCTCAACCAATTATTCAGACATAACCTCCTTCCTGATGTCCTATTTCATTTTTTCACCATTAACTTTTGCCTTCTAAAATTCAGTATTCTATGGCTGCTCAATTTGCTAGGCTGATTTCACTCTCTCTTGTCAATGGGGTTTTGTCATCGTATTTTTGAGCTGCATCAGAAGTTAATTTTATTTATGGCAGTTTATATGCAGTTCAGTTACCAAAACACTCCACATACAGCCTATAAATAGAACCAAAATAGAATGAAAACAAAATATTCTAACAGAAACCAGATTACTAATCATTATATTAACAAAAAAGTGATTATTTGCTATTACAAAGCCAAGAGAAGAGGATATCTAAAAAGAATGCACCAGTTCTGAAAGGAACAACACCCAGAATCAGAAATAACAGAACAACCGAACAGATCGGTGTTGATTTATAATATGAAATGAAGTATTCACAGACAGAAAATTGGAAGAACTGCAAAGGTCTACCTAGAGCATAGAAATTGATTCTTTGCTAGAAATAGTTCAGACAGTAAAGGCAAACCAGGGGGAATTGGTAGCAGAGGAAACCAGCATTGCTATTGAACTGTTTTCATTCCCAAACCAGGATCCTTGTCCCCTGCTTTCTCCTCAGAAAGAACAGAGACCTCCAACTAGACAACAAGAAGAATGGAAACAAATAATAACTGATTTTATTGAACACCACAAAACAACGGAATACGCTTGTCGGCACTGAAATTTGTTACACCCCTCAAAACCAGCTAACACAAGTATTAAAAGATGCCAATACTGTACTATTAAATATAAGCACTAGCTGAATGGTAGTAATAATGGTAGTGAAATGGGGTTTTGACAGGACAAACGTGCCACTTTTACCATCAACAGGGGAAAAATAATAAAAATTGAAAGAACCAAGATACCCTATGGTGATAACATTAAGAATCTGGATGAAAATCATTACAAACACCTGGGCATCCTTCAGATTGGCAACACCAAGCACACTGAAGTTGAGAAGAAGGTTAGTAATGAATATATCAGAAGGGTGACGAAGTTCTTGAAGTCTAAACTCAGTGGAGAAAATACTATCAAGGAAATTAATACCCGGACAATTCTAGTTAATAGATATGTATTTGGAAAAGTTGACTGGACTCAAGCAGAACTAAAAGTCTGGGATAGGAATGTCAGAAAAATAATGACAATGAATCATGGCCTTTCATCCATGTAGCGATGTTGACAGACTCTATTTACCAAAGAGCATAGTTTAGCCTAAAATATTGCAAGTACATCAGGCAGTTAAAGAAGAAAAAGAAGTCACCTGTAGGACAGTGGAAAATGCTAGTATGAAAGCTTTCTAAATATCAAACTAGCAAACTAGCAGGCAAAGTAGATAACAACAAGATCTGGCAATGGCTAAAAGAAGAAAAGTTGAAGAAAGAGACAAGAGAGGCAAATTCTTGCTGCACAAGACTAAATACTAACTACAAATGGATATAAAATCAGTACTGAGAAGACTGCAACCAACTGCAAATGACCTATTTGCAAAGAAGCTGACCAATTAATTAGATTGCCCAGACTGATTAGAAACAACTTCATGACAAAAATAATACATTGGAATATCTGAAAGAAACACTGTTTTCCGGCAAGCAAGAATTGTGTTATTACAAGCTAGACAAAGTAATAGGGAAATGAAGAAGCTAAAGTACTGTAGGACTTTAGAATTAAAAGAGACAACAATAGCTTGAATTATACCCAGAAATTTATTGACAACCACTCAGGCTTTTGCAGTAGTGGTTGTACTTGGGCAAATTTTGAAACACTCTTAAAGGTTTGGATCTCCTGCATACTGTACCAGCTATAACTTCTGAGTAGGACAGACCCAAATACTGTTTATTGTTGTAATCTAGAGAGGCATGAATAATGCTATAAAATTTAGCATGATAGAAAGGTCTTCATTAGCATTTTGCCCACTAAGTAGAGTTATTAAAAGGCCTGGCAGTAAGAAGAGGTTTATTTTTTACAAGTGCTTCTGGGGAAGAGACAGGAGTAGGAATAAAATAAAAAGCCACTTTATTTTAGACCATGTTTTTTTTTAAATGAAACATTTCTACTAGAATTATTATTTCCTTAATTTCTTCAATTTACTTCTACTAAATTAAGCAAATCTGGTTCATGCAGTTCACTGCCATTACTCTTGAAGAAAGAAAGAATGTTGTGAAAAATCAAAACAAATTGTTTAATGACAATACAGAATAGGAGTTGAGTGAACCAAAGATGCAGTTGTGTTTGTGCAAACTGGCTAAAATTAGTTCATTGCTTTTATAATGGTTAGCCTTTGTTACCCTGATCCCAGTGCAATGATGGCGAACCTTTTTGGCACCCAGTGCCGAAAATGGAGTGGGCGCACAAATCCTGAAAGAGGAGCTGCCCAGGGGGCATGCATGCACCAGAAAATGAACTTCCGGTTTCCAGCATGTGCATGTGCACTGGCAAGCTAGTCTTCCAGTTACTGCAACGTTCAGCTGGCCGGCATATATGCTCATGCCAGAAAACAGAGGACCAGCTCTTTCCGTTACCAGCACTATTGCACGCTCGAAGGCCAGCTGATCATCGGACCCGCATTTGCACCAGAAACCCGGAAGAGGAACAGGCAATACCCCGCATGCCAGGTGACATGGCTCTGCATGCTACTTTGGGCACTCATGTCATAGGTTCGCCATCACAGCCCTAGAATGTAGCTTCTTTTATTTTGATAATGCAACCTATCAGTGTCTGACAGTAGTGCTAATGGTGCTAAATTGTTGAGGCAGAAACACTAAAATTGTTTCAGTTATAAAGTTGTAATTCGTTGCTACAGGAATTTAGTAGAAATGAATCACAAGCAGATTCACAAGAGAATCATAAGTGGATTCACTGGTAGATGTAGTAGCAGTAAACCACAAGAAATTAAGGCAATAATAATTGCAGTAGAAAGTGCACTGAAAGCCTTGGCTTCTTTAGCATTCCACCAGAATTTCTTTAGTCCCTTAACTGGCACTGTCAAGGACTGCATTTGTTTCATTTGCAGGCATGACTCCATGAGTTGCTGACCTTATTTGTTGACTACATTTCAATGGTGCTCTTGCTATCATTATACTCCAAGGAAGGGGTTCTATCATGTTTTGTCTGATTGTATTTTTACTGTGGGGAAGATATATAGAAAATATAAGATTCCTCTAGAAGGGATTCAGAGGAGCTCATCAACATAAAGTTAAGCAATGCTCTGAATTTGAAAGGGGAAAAGGTGTTTTTGACTATTCTAGGTTGCAAACATATTACCTGTGTGATAGTCCTTAAACCAAATACATCCATTCCCAGAATTGCATCGCAGTTGTGGAGGACAGCTTCATGACTATTGGAGAAGGCATGACTGTTTAAAAGAGTTGTAGACAACGGTAATGTGAATGGCTCCCTGCATATTTTGGCTTCAGTTGCTGAGTCCTACAGCATGTGTTTTGTTCACATTTCTTTGAAGGGGAAGGAAGGACAGAAACCAAAGTTGTAGTTTTAATATTATTGAGTGATCCAAGGCTAGACAGACTAATCCCTTTTTCCTTTTTACCAGATGTACGTATTTACTAAGCCATAGTTTCTTTCATTTTGGTTTATGGGATTTATACAACATAATAAATAAACCATAAGCCATGTTTAATAAAATACGATGACTATATTTATACAATATGACAAACCAGAACTACATTTTTTTTGATTTAGCAAAATATTTGAACCAGACCTCAGAAACTTAGTGTTTGAGACCATAAGTTCTCATTTTAATGTGTTTATTGATAGATGAACTTAGTTAGGTCCTTTATCCTGGTAAATGAATGTTGTTGTAACTGTACTTGTACCAAGTTACCAAAATAAAAATGAGTAATCAGGCTAAAATATGGACCTTTACCATATGGATATATTTTCTAGAAGAGCATTTTTTTTACTTGAATACCAGCATCTTGGTATTCATTGGATAGAGACAGTTATCAAATTCTGGATTTGAGGATAGAGTTTGGAGAAGCCAAAGATGTAGAAAGCAATCTTAACATAAAATATACAGCTGTTGCATATTTCTTCAGGAAATGACTGTCCATTAACTAGACCTATCCATAGCTGATCAATCAACTCTTTCACTGCCAAGACTCAAATAAAAGCTAAAATCAGTATAGAGCACTCAGCTTAAGTAGTCACATATATAATGCATGTATAGATTAATGCATGTATAGATAACAGCATTCACCTGTATTACTAAGTGGATTTTTCTCTTTCTAACCAAGTTATAATGATGGTTAGATTATTATTATATTATAATAATATTATTATTAACTGCACAATAATATGAAATCACAGCTGTTTTGGTGTAGCCTTCAAACACATCAGTGAAGAATATGTGCAGATCCAAGCAGTGTGGCCTTTTTAAATTAACAAATGGAAAATTTTCCAATACAGATTTTCTAAGTGCCATTCAGTATTTTTTTAGCAAGGTGCCCAGTGTGCTGATAATCCCTGGGACCACCATGGCTGGTTTATGCCAAAAACTTCCAGCTACAATTTTCGGATACCTTTATTATCTTCTGTAATTCTTTGTCTTCTTTTCTAATGATCTCTGGTGCTACATCAATTATCCACAGTTTTGTTTTCCAACTACATTTAAGTATGGTGTGTTATGAGCCAAGACATCACTTTGTAGTTAGATTATTATGATGGTCATACAATCAGACAGATGTTTAGATTTGATTTGGCATTTTCATCCACCTGTTGAGTCCTTCCCAGGGACCTGGGATAGACAGATTTTTTATGGTTGATCACAGATGTTGATGATGTGATGATGATGTTGATGATGGTGGTGATGAAATTTATATGTTGCCTGACTCTTAATTATTCTGGATAGTTAAGCAAAACGTAAACTATTGTTTGAAGTGTGAGATCACATAAGATATAATAAAAACATTGTAGAAAGCCTCTGTTTTGTATATGAAAAATACTGTAGATGAGACTTCAAAGTTGAATAGTGATTTAATTCTAGAAACCCAGATGCCTACAAAGCAGGAAGGTTTAGGCCATATACTGTATATCTACAGAAGTAAAGGCATATATGATCTTCCGAATATATAATGTAGTTACTCAGACCATTATTTATAGCTTAGTATGATGCTTGACTGTATCTATTGCAGCTTGTTCAGTGACCCATTGTATCTTATGCAGTAGCTTGATGTGTGAGCCCAGTCACTGAATTCATGACAGACCATTCAAATACAGCCAATGACCCAAAACAGTTTGGGGCAGATGGAGATGCCACAAGACACAGATGAATGCTCTTGAAGGCCAGGGAAGGGGAACTAGGGTAAAATTGTTTCTACTGGAAGTTAATCTACAGATTTTCCGCTGTATCTTGCTCAGTCAGAATCTTAAGGAACAAAAGCCAAAAATACCTGACTATAAATGTATTGAACACTGTTGAGCATAGACTATTGTAAGCGAGAGGCAGACCAAACAACTGCAGTTAGGCTGCTATATAATCCTTGCCCCTTACATTACAAAATAGAAATGGACTCTCTTCAGAGTGTTTATTTATTCATTTATTACATTTCTATGCTCCCCATCTCAGCATAATACAGTGACTCTGGGAGGCTTACAATATATTAAAAAATTAAAATGTCCTAAAACAATTAAAATTAGAATAACATATTAAAAGTTAAGAGATGGGCATCCTGGGAGTGAGAATCTTATGCACCTAACAGCTACTCCAATGTAGCAGGCCCCTGTTAGTGCCCCAGACCAAGTGGCAGAGGCAGCTTTTTAGGCTCTTCTAGAAGGCTAGGAGTGTGGGAGACAGATCTTACCTCTGATGGGAGAATATTCCAGAGGGTGAGGGCAGCAGAAAGCAGAAAGGGCTCTTCTCCTGGACCCCACCAACTGAAATTCAGCCAAAGAATTTGGCCAACACTATGTGAAGTAATCTCCACTGGAACAAGTAGGATGAGTTAGTCCATTAGTGTAAGGTGGCTCTTCATATACCCCAAGCCCATGCCATAAAAGCTCTTTAAGTTGTTGACCAACATCTTGAATTGGATCCAGAATGAAACAGGCAGCCAATGCAGCACACATGACAGCAGTGACACATATGCCACCTGAAGGGCCTCCAGAACTGTCCATGCCACTGTGTTTTGTACCAGTTGTAGACTCTGAATTCTCTGCAACATTCTCTTCATAGTGTTGCTATGTGTTTAACTGTATTACAGCTCTTTCCTCCTTTATGTTTAGGCTAAGCTGTTCTGAATTTCTGACTATTATTCCCATGTGAGGCAATGAGAGATAGCATTCCTTTGAAATGGAGAACTAGGTTTATGGAGAGATTTTCATATTTTCAAATACATTGAAGAAGAGAGAGTGGAACTAGGGCCAGCGGCTGTAATGTCATTGATATGATTTGGCAGGACCCATATGAGTTGAAGGATAGAAAGTAGTGTGTTGCCTTGGAACCTGTATTTATGCAGCCTGGATGTTCCCATGAGAGCTGTGAATTGGCTACTCTATATGCAGATGATAATGCCCACATTATTCATTCATGTGATAAGCATTTCTCTGACTTGCTCAAGGACAGAGTCTCACATTTCAAATGCATAGAGGATATGAGAACATCTGGCTGTATTGACTGACCTTCATCAGATGGATGAAGCACCCAAAAGGGAAAGGTCGAGAGTGGGGGGAGAATTTTTCATTGTCTTTACTGTTTTGGTTCATGGGCTTCAACAGCTTTCCTTATTGATGAGGCATAAGGAAAATGTGTCTTATTGCTACTGCCCAGTGGTATAGATACATTACAAAAGAAATGTAAACTCCTTTTTGCAAAGAAGCATTTTTTAAAATAAAGGAGTAGTGCAGTGCATGTATTAATGTGTATGTAATATACATACTGTGTATGTGTGTGTGTATGTGTGTATGTGTATATATATATATATATATATATATATATATATATATATATATATATATATATATATGTATATGTATATGTATATACATATACATACATACATACATACATACATACATACATACATACATACATACATACACTGTACATACACACACACAAACACAAATATTAATATATACAGTGTGTCAGTGTGTAAGAACAACTTCTTCAGTTATCTTTGGGACAGGTTTTGACTATAATGAAAATGTGAAATGTAAATCTCCTTTGTGTATGTGTTTGTGTGTGTGTTATAAAACAAGAAGTTAGCTATTGTTAGGAGATACCAGTTATTCAGCTATGATGAATCAGATTGCAGAGTTACCTCTTCCAACAAAATGTCTATAAGAAGTTCATGATCTGAACATGAGTACTGCAACAAGTAGCAAGTGAAAGGCATATTTCTTTGAATATAGAATATAAGAGAAAGCCTTCTGAACAGGTAGATATTGATAGTCTTTTTCTATATGGAAAATTATCATTGGTCACCAAAATACAGTTGAATTTTATACTATACTGTGCTGTGCTGTGCTGTGTGTGTGTATGTATGTGTGTGTGTGAGAGAGAGATGTTCTACTTACTTTTTTCTGCTCCATCCATCAACCTCATCTTGTTCTTGCTTCATCTCCTTAAAGATTTCTCTTGATGAAGAATGTGCCATATCCTCTTGTTACAGGGTATGGGATGGCCTTTCTCATTTCCTATTATTTTTCTGCAAATTTTGTTGCAAGAACAATTGGGTAGAAACAAATAATATAAAAGTTGTAGAATTTCCAGTGGCCTGCAGGCATACTGGACTTTTGATTGGAAGGTAATAAGTCACCTCCAAGTTTCCTTCTGTAATACTGAACTGTCTATGACCTTGACAGAGATAGACATCTGATGGCAGATTGACACTTGCAGCTGACAAGGTGTTTAATCTTGCAGAAATAGTGCCAAGGAGAGAAGAAGAAATTATTGAAACACTTGGTGCACCTGTCTCAGTAGATAAAATCACCTGCAGAGGTCAAGAGGTGTTGCCTGAAAAAAGAAAAATAACCAAGATAGTAGTCTACCTACCCCAACTTGCTTCTGTGATATAACTGTATTTTCTTGCAATCGCAGAATTCAGAATGAGTTCCTTATCCGTTAGGTGCAGAGGTAATTATGGGCAGGCTTAAATACATTCATATTTCATCTGTCCTGTTTGCTTCTGTGGCAAATGGAAAAATAGATGATTCTTTACCATTTCTTTCAGCCACTTATGGCATCTCCTGTATTGACTACTGCAATGTACTCTAAATAGGGCTACCCTTGAGAAGTATCCATAAGCTGCAGCTGATTTTAAATGTGGCGTAGTGAGCAGTTTGGGCACCCTTCGAGTTGCACATATAATAGATCTGCTACGTGAACTGCAACTTGCTTCCAGATGCAATTCAAGGTGTTGGCTATCACCTTTAAAGCCCTTTATGGCCTGGAAGCAGGTCACCTGAGGAACCACCTCATCTCTATTTCACTGACCTGTCCCACCTGGTCAGGCAGCAAGGGTATGTTGTGGACCCCATTGGTTAAAGAATTTCAACAAGTGGGAGCCAGGAAAAAAAGCTTCTTTACCATTACCCCTATGGAATATCTTGCCCTCAAAGGCAAGATGAGCCACTTTTCTCCTAGCCTGCTGGAAGAGTGTCAAGATTCTGCCAGTTGGCATGGAGGTTTAAGAGTGGCATGAAATTCTGGGAGTGATTGGTAGGTTCAAGGTAACTGCCTCTGCCTTTTTAACTTTTTAACTTTTCTTTTAAACTTCATTTTAGTCCTTTTTTAAATTTTGTTTTTAACTCTGGCTTTTATATGATTCTGTGGTTTTATTCATAAATAATCCAGAGTCACACAGGTGAGATGGGCAGCATAAAAAATTGATAAATAAACTAAATAAATAGAATTCACTTACAGGTTGTTAGAAAAGGATATAATGAATTTTTGTTTCTTCAGAACTGTTTTTTCCCCAAAAATTGTCTCTTCTGGTGACAATTTTTTAACAATGTTCAACAAAAAAAGATCAGATGTATATTAGACCTTTTGTTTTAACTGATAATGTTCTACCACAGATAAGAAGTAGTTCAGTGGTGGGTTCTGGATCTCATTGCAATCGGTATGCCGCAACAGGGCCAGGCATCCACCACGTGCATGCATGCAGCATGCGTGCAGCACGCGTACAACACATGCATGAGTACTTATTGCCCGTAGTGCTCCAGCTGCTCGGTGGAGTGTTGCACAGGTGCCATACGCTCTGTGCACGTGCGCAAATGCCTCGATGGGCTCAAATACAGGGTAGGAGGGAGGGGGGCAGGCCCTCCAGAGCACCGGACTGGAACGGTACCTGGTGTTCCCAGCAGGCACCTGTACGCCTGTACTGAGGCGTACCAGTCGTATCCCACCACTGAAGTAGTTGAAACCTCTTATGACTACTATAGGTAAATATTAAAAGTTCTAGTAAGGCAAAGAACCTATTTAGATATAGAATAGTTGTTATTCAATAGCCTAGGATAACTTAGAAGAGTTCATTTCTGTAATCAGTTCCTGAAAGAAAAGCAGATAAAAATATAGGGAAATATCCTTTTTTGGGGCTGGTATTATAACAGTTGTTAGAGGGAAAAATGAGGAGCAATTTAAATGTTGCTTGTTTTGAATTTTGTATTAAATCTCTCTACTTGTCACCAAGGACAGAACTAATGTGGTGAATGTGTTCTTTATGGAACGCATAAAGAACGCATGGAAAGACCAGTTAGTATCAGATTCCATAGTCAGCATTAGGTCATGAAACAGAATAGGAGTCAACATGCATTACATAATTCTATGAGCTCTTCATGTTCTGAATCAGTCTCTCACAGACATAATGCATTGTGTATTCTGAGCTTTGGAATATATACTGATAACATTAATTTAAGTTAGATATAGCTTGAGAGCTTTTCAAGTATGCTGTTTTGATAACATTGAATGAAGGGCCTTCTAATTCATTCGTTACTTACCTCTGGGCAAAGTGTGAATCTTTTCTGAAACTAAGTAATTTGACCTATCAAATACGATTTAGGGCTTCTTAATGGCTATGTTGACACAATCCACTTAATGTGGTTACTGCATTAGCTCATGTTCTTTATGTGCACTAAATTGAACTATAAATTAAGAATAGGTTAGGCTCATATATACACACTAAGACAGAAAAATAACTAAAAATAGTCAAGATTAACCAAGCATGACATCTTTATCTGACCTGATTAACATGTTGTATGAATATTGCTATTGGAGTAATTCTTCCCAATGATTATTGCAACAGTGATTAGATGGAGGAAGGTGCCTGGTACCCTCCACATGTTTTTGATTACAGAATCAGTTAGCGCATATGAGATGGAATGCAAAATATTTGAAGGGCATCTGGATTAGAGCATTGAACCTGACCTGAATTCAAATAATGATTTGCTGTAAAATTAACCTCATGTGAAATCCTGTGAGGCTGGTAAACTCAGGAAAAAAAATTGATGTCTGGAAAAGCCTTTATTATTAACAGAATTTTAAAAATCTACCATAGCAATTTCCCATTACTATTTATACCTAGTGTAATTAAGACAAAATTACTCTGAATCTCTTTCTCCTAATACTTCCCTCCTCTGGATTCAAGATTCTCTTCTGTAATGGCTTTGTTTCCTTCTATCTGTTTCCTCAAACTGTAAGGCATTTCATCAGACCTAGGGTTATTTTCAACCTCACTTCTTTCCATCAAAGGAAAGTTATACACATACGACATAAATAATATGCTGGAAAAGGTTCTATCAGCAGCTAATTTAACCCTTAATTCTTTTAAGGGCAATACATAATGCAACTGTATTATTATTCCATTTCACATGCAATGGGAAGTAAGCATGGTTTTAAAACCTGGCATGCTCTAACTCAACTCAGTCCTGGAAGAAAAGCTTCATGGGGTCTAAATCTGTGTTGGATGCAGCTGTCTTGGCTTTGTTTCTGTTTCAGAAATTAAGATTGGCAGAGCCTAAAAGTACTGCAAAATCATAGATGTTTGGCATGATTCGTATGGCATTAGTTTACATTAGTTTAGTCTTTTTTGGGAAAAGCTTTTCTGTTTTTTCCCCTGTAGCAGTTTAATGAAACTACTGTTCTAAAATGACCGATTTTAACAATCTGATTCAACCATTGTTCCATTTTTTTTACTGGGTTTGAGAATCTCTGGGACACCCAGAAGATCACCTCTCTATCTGGTGTCCCAGGGATGCTTAGGCTTAGCTGCAGTGTACAGGAACAGGTCCTAAGGTGCTTGAAAAGGAAAAGTAATGGTAGCTTTTCCCCAGTCTGGCTTCACTTTACTGTTCTCTGGTACTCAGACCATTAATTACAGCTGCCAGTGTGGAGAGCAATGTAGGGTTATCTTTAAAATGTAATGAGCACTTCCTGAGATGTGGCATTTGCCTGCTGCTTCCGCCCAGGAGTCTCCCCTCTATAGTTCATACCAAGCCTCTTAAAGAAACACTTGTGATGTTTTTTTATTCATAGTGCAATAAATAAAATACATGTCCACATTTAATGTGAGTAAAACCCCTGAATTAGCTTGACTTTCCCCCCGTTGTCAGTGAGATGCATCTTCAGATGAAGCTGGAATCTGTTGCTGCAATATTTCAGGTGTTTTCCTAGGAAATATTTATTGGCATGGGGAAGTTTTTGAAATGAAATTCATATAGCGATACGGTTATTTGGACTGTGATTCGGTTATTTGCATCTCTACAATATCATGTTATCTAACAATTGTTTGTAGAGGGAAGAAGAGATTTATAGAATAAGAGCAACATGAGATATTTTGTGCTGAGTAGTTTAGTCATCAACTAAATACATCTCTCAGATTTAAGGACAGTAAGTTTGATATTTTATTTTGGTGACATATTTCAAATATTTTTTTCTTCATCTTCTCTATGTAGAGATTTTTAATTCATTGAAAGAAGTATTTTGTTTGAATTTTTACATTCAAATTTATATTTACATTCAAATTAAATCCACTTGATTCAAAGATTTACTATGTCAAGCAAGCTTAAATATAATCAGTGTCTACATCTAGATTATGGGAATTGTTTCTATATCTTTGAGTTCTGTGGAATAAAAATCAAGATAAAAAGTCAATCAGTCAATCATATATATATTTAAATGGACGAAGACATCATTTAGAACCATTTATTAGTTTTCTAGTTTATTTGGTTGCATCAGTGTATATATAGCTCTGTATTCATCATATTATTCCATTTTGGGGTAAGAGTGTTATACAAAATGCAGAAATAAAGTAAGAAATAAAAAGTAAAAAAATCGATAAGATAATAAAAGGGAAACCCAACTAAATCTAGTTTAAATCAGTGCTTCTACTATTATTGCAAACATCCTTCGCTTCTTTACACCAATATGTTACTTAATATATTGCCTGGTTTTTTAAAAGTTCTTTCCTCTTTCCTTTTGAAAATCTAACCATCTCTACCCAATAATAACTTTCTCAACCTTCCTTTTCCTCTCAGCCAAATCATTTTTAATGTATGGGCATATGTATGTGTGTATCAGTGGTGGGTTGCAGGCGGTACGCCCCGGTACGGGCATACCAGAGCCTGCCCGGAGCACAGGGTACCGTTCCGGTACGGTGCTCCGGAGGGCCCACCCTCCTGCCCAAGCTCCTTACCTGTCCTTTAAGCCTTTGGCGCTTCAGCGCATGTATTGTGCCTGCATGACACTCCGCCAAGCAGCTGGAGCATCGCGGAGGCTTGCGGAGGCGTCGCAGGCAGATACGACCCATGCACGTGCTGTGTGCGTCCATGTGGGTGATGCCGGGATCCGGAACCCATCACTGGTGTGTATAATTAGTTATAGATACATACATATCTACATATGTTTACACACACACACACACACACATACATATACACACAAACACACACACCATATTTTTCAGGCTATAAGATTCACCAGAGTAGAAGAAGCACCAAGATTTTGAAGAGGTAAACAAAAAACAAAGATTTTGCATTCCCCAGCCCCAAGGAGCACTCTGCAGGCCTCCCAAACCCTCTGGGGAGGGCAGAAATGTGATGCTTAGGGAGGAGTGGGTTGGAAGGTGAAAAACGGCCCTGTTTTTCGCAAAACTGGCATGCACAAAGGGTTTGGGAGGCCTGCAGAGTGCTCCTGGGGGTTGGAGAGAGCAAAAACTGCACTCCTGGGGGGTTTGGGAGGCCAAAAATTGGCCCATTTTTTTTAAAAAAGGGGGTGCGCATAAGGTTTGGGAGACCTGCTGAGGGCTGGGCAGAGCAAAAATGGCCCTGGTTTTGTTAAAAATGGGCCCATTTTTCACCTCCCAAATCACATCAGTATGCTTCTTGAATTCTTGCTGCTCACTTTTGTATTCATTCCACATTCATATTTAATCCTTCTCTTGTTGTTTTCACATACACACTTCTTAAATTACCCATTCCCACTTCATTCAGTTTATATTTATATTTTCCTTGCTATTCCAGACTTATTGCCATATCACAATATGAGCAGAAATCCACTTTTATGTACAGCATTTTTCTTCTTTCTACAAATATTCATTACTTGCAATAGACCTTATACAACCTTTTATATAGCACTTGCACATCTTAAAATGTATTCATCTATTTTTATCTGTTTTGTAAACATTTTGTCAAGGTACAAACTTTCATTTACTTGAACTAGATCTTTTTTTGCCATATAACTGATAAATTGTTCATACCATTTTCTAATTAGAAGCAACTGTCTGAAGAAGAAATTAAAACTGAAAAGTGTTTCGTTATTTTAGCTAGGACAGAGAATTAAAATATACCTTCAAATTGACTGCAAAGTACTTAGAAGAAAAAAAGATAAAAGATTTTGCAATAGACTTCATAATCCGAAATAGACTTCAATAATTTTGAAAAATTATGGGGGAATCACAAATATTTAATGCGGGGAAGGAAACCTGGGAATAGTTCAAAATCAGTATTTTTTTTCTAGGAAAAGTGGGGCGGGGAGGAAGTCTAATACAACAATAGAAAATTCTTTAGTGGATATAGGAAACATTTCAAAACTGCTATTTGTGATACATAGTACAGACTAGAAGGATTGTAAATTTTTCCATTTAGTTATATTTACTGGGGTTTTCTTTAAACAGTAGCACTTAAATTATAGCTATGTCTCAAATTGCCCAAGTGGGATTGGCCTACCTCACTCAGTCTGGGAGGACTCTTGTTGAGGACCCCTATCAGTCAAAGAGTTTCAGCCGGTCAGGTCTAGAAAGCTAACCTTTTCTGCTGTGGCTTGCCCACCTTGCCACCTAAAGTGAGGTCTATTCCCACTTTTTTTTTTAGCTTTCCAGAGGAGTGTAGGTTGTATGAATGTGCTGGATGGCTTGGGTCTTGATGCGATGCTCTGTATTGGAGATTCATTGGCATCCTTCAGTATCAGAAGACTATGGTATCGTGCTCTGGCTGTATGCAAAGCTGGAGTGTCCTCTCCAGAGGACGAGGCCTGGCTGGATTAATATGGAGGATAGACTGTTACCCAAGCAGCAGATTCCCCCCTCTCCATATCCCTGAAATAGTCCAATGGAACAGCAGAGCTGAAACGATTGGTTCCAGCTGCGTCGGAGGAGTTACCAGAACGTGGTTATACACAGTCATGAACTGCTTCCGATCTGCTTTGATCTCAAATGAAGCAAAAGGGGTACTGAAGCAAAAGATAACATTAGAGGAACTAGAAAAGGCAGTTAAAAAAATGGGAAACAACAAAACCCCTGGCATGGATGGTTTGCCAGTTGAAATCTATAAATCTTTTTTGGAAATTTTAGGACAAGAGATGATAGCAATATTTAATGCTGTCTTGACGGATTCTATTGCACCGAAATCATGGGCCGAGGCTTATATAACCCTTTTGCCTAAAGTTGGAGCTGACCGTACCCAAATTAAAAACTATAGGCCCATTTCACTTTTGAATGTGGATTATAAAATCTTTGCAGCTATATTGGCAGATAGACTCAAATTTTTCCTTAACAAATTTATACACCCTGATCAGAACGGCTTCCTGCCGTCAAGGCATTTGAAAGACAATGTCAGAATTATTTTGGATGCCTTAGAATATTATGAAGCTCGGCCAGATAAACAAGTGGCCTTTATGTTTCTTGACGCACAAAAGGCTTTTGATTGGGTAAATTGGAATTTTATGTTGTCACAACTAGAAAACATGAAGTTTGGAGAAAGCTTTTTAAATGCAATTCGGGCAATTTATGTACGACAAACCGCGACAATATTGGTAAACGGAGAAGAGGCGGGTGACATTGTGATTGGTAAAGGCACAAGACAAGGATGCACGCTATCCCCCCTACTGTTTATCCTCACATTAGAATCCCTTCTTAGAATAGTGAGAAGCGATACACAAATTAAAGGGTTACGAGCTAAAGCTCAGGAATTCAAGGTCCAGGCTTTCGCCGATGACCTTGTCTTTATCCTGGAGGACCCTATGGCGTCTGGGATACAACTTTTACGTAAAATAGAGGAGTACGGTAGGATAGCGGGGCTACGTATAAACAAAGAGAAGACAAATCTGTTAATTAAAAATATGACTCTGAACCAGAAAAGGGAAGTACAAAGCCTGTTAGGGATCAACATGGCCCACAAAGTACAATATTTGGGAATTTGGCTGACGGAGAGATGTTCCTCTATCAAGGTAGATAACTATATGAAATTGCTACAACAAGTATCCAAAGATATGACTAATTGGAGTAGCAAACAATTGTCTCTGATGGGCAGGATTGCGACAGTCAAGACATATGTATTACCAAAATTTTTGTTTTTGTTTCAAACGGCACCAACTAAACTGGACAAATTTTTTTTAAAATCCTTGTAGACAATAGTGACACAGTTTATATGGCAAGGCAAGAAAGCACGAATCAAAGCCCAAACTTTGCAAAAACGCAGAGAACTGGGAGGCTTCGGAGTACCCAACTGGGAAGCATACTATAACGCAGCAATCATGACATGGGTGAAAGATTGGGTGATGTTGAATAGAAGGTGCCTATTGGCTATAGAGGGACATGACCTCCCCCAGGGATGGCATGCCTCCCTCTGGCAAGAAAGAGACACCCCCCATAGGTACTTCATGGGACATTATATTCGGAAGATTTTGATGGGGGTCTGGGAAAAAATGAGGAAAAAATATTATCTTAGGGTTCCGTGTTGGTTGGCACCATTAGAGGCCTTAACGCATCCGAGTTTATTTAATTGGACAAGAAACATAACATATAAAGATATCATGACAGAAGAGGGCAACATGAAAACAAAGATGGAATTAGAGCAACAGGGCAGGAATTTGGAATGGTGGGAATATTTACAGGTTAGAAACATGAACTGCTTCCGGGATTCCAGCTCCGGATTTTGCCTCAAGGTTGACTCCTGACGCCTTTTCCAGTAGTGGATATAGCCACAAGGCAGTGGAAGTTTGTAATCAGAGTTTCCTTTCTCCTAGAAGATTTATTTGGGGCATAGAGCTGCCTTCCACCTTCAAAACTGTTGACCGTCTTCTCCTGTAACCCTGGAAAGGGCCCTTACAAGGTGCTAGCAGCCCGGCCAGCTGGACTAAAGTTTTTTAAGGAGATGTTACTCTTCCATCACTCACCCTTTTTCCTGGCTTGTGACAGGCAGAGCCTGGCTTCCCAAATGTTGGGCCCAGGATGGTGGGTTTTTTGGAGATGGCTGGTAGACGAATAGGGAAGATGTCTCTGTACTCTCCTTGCCTTTGTTTTTTTTAGCTTGTATTATTATTACTATTATTATACAATTGTATCACAGCGGCCAGTTGTTTCGCCTGATTTGGCATTGGTTACTAGTCGGGCCCCACCCAGGGGCCTAGGACGTCGTAACGTATTTTCGTAATATGCATGCAGATCCAAGCAGTGCGGCTTTTTGCATTTGACTGATGGTTATTTTGTCAATTTTTAACTGTTTTAAATGTAATTCCAGTGCTTTTGGAATAGCACCCAGTGTGCCAATTACCACTGGAATTACCACTGCTGGTTTGTGCCATAGTCGTTGAATTTCGATTTTTAAGTCCTGGTATTTTGTGATTTTTTCATGTTCCTTCTCGGCGACCCTGCTATCATCTGGTATTGCAATGTCTATGATTGTGACCTTATTTTTCTCAACCAGTGTGATGTCTGGTGTATTATGCACCAGTATTTTGTCCGTTTGTATACGGAAATCCCACAAGATCTTGACCATCTGATTTTCGGTGACTTTTTCAGGCTGATGTTCCCACCAGTTTGTTGCTGTTTTAATATTATAATTTTTGCACAAATTCCAATGGATCATTTGTGCTACTGAATTGTGCCACAATTTATAATCAGTCTGCACGATTTTTTTACAGCAGCTGAGTATGTGATCAACAGTTTCATCAGCTTCTTTGCAAAGTCTGCATTTGGCATCATCAGAGGATTTTTCGATTTTGGCCTTAATGGCATTTGTGCGGATAGCTTGTTCTTGCGCAGCCAGGATTAGTGACTCTGTTTCTTTCTTTAATGTACCTGTTGTTAACCATAACCAAGTTTGTTCACTATCCATTTTATCTTTTATTTTTTCCAGAAATTGGCCATGCAGTGCTTTGTTCTGCCAACTCTCCATTCTTGATTTTATCACATCTTTTCTGTATTCTTGTTTTGTCTGTTGGGCCTTCAGTAGATTTTTGTTCTTTACTTCGATTAATAGATGTTCTAGATGTTGTTGTTGTTGTTCTTCTTCTTCTTCTTCTTCTTCTTCTTATTATTATTATTATTATTATTATTATTATTATTATCTTGTATTTATTATTATTAATATTTTAATACTTTCATATTTATGCTTTTAATTGTAAGCTTGCCTGAGATTCTTTCTAGAATGAGATGCGTGGCATATAAATTTAATGAAAAAATAAATGTGCAATACATAATGTTTAACTTTGTATCATATAAAAACTGAATCAGCTTCTGTTCATTTGAAGGACCTAAAGTTTTGCATACAATTATATCTTATGAACTTACTTCTGATACCTCCACAAAATTATTTATACGTGTATCCATAAATACATTAAAAACTAAGGACACATCCTTGTCTGATTCCTTGATCAATATTGACTCATATACTAAGCATTCAATATATTTTCACATATTAGCACTTTTCATTTTATATTCTTCTTTGCATATTTAACACCCAACTGTCAATTTCATATTTGAAGAAAATGTTCCATAATTCAAATGTATTTATCTTACAATAAGTTTTTCCCCACATGCATAATACATTTGTCACTAACTGGCTATAGAATAAAAATCTTGTTTTATCATTCCCTGTTCAGCATAAAACTATACCGCAGTTCTCAAATTTTTTTCATTGTACCTCTTATACCTTATTAACCTGACATCTTGCAGACATTCCTGCAATTACATTATCTATACCTGGAGGCTTATCATTTTTAACTTTTATCACATTTATGACATAAAGTAAAATTTAAAAGTAAAATAATTTATTTCAGAAATCTACCCTAAATAAGATTAATAAGTAATTCCTGGGAGAAAACCAAGTTATTAATAAAAAGCAACCCAAACCACATAATGCTTAAATGTGAGCACATAGCAAAATAATGAGACAAATTAGTATTTTATTGTGAATATGTGTTTTGTGTGAAGTAAAAGAGAGGTATGAAACTGAATGAACTTGATTCTGCTATGGAAGTTCTTATAAGTCATTGAATTGCTACTATACATGAATTTGCAAATCCACATTTGGAAAACCTGTAGTTGTCATTATCTCTTTCAAGAACAAATTCAAAATATTTTTTGTCTGCTTGGTTATCAGTAGTATACATAGCATAATGTTGTGAATGTTTAATTCATTTCAAATAGCTCCAAGTGTTGCATGCATCCATTTATGTATCATACATTTCAGAATTATTTCTGGTGCTGGTTTGTTTATATCTACTCTCTTCTTAGAGCCATATCACTGATATGCAAAAACTTCAAAGGATTGTACAAATTCTGATGATATATTAATTATTACTTGAAATTCTAAGCAAATGTATTTAGCTTAATGCATGCTAATTTTCCTAAGCAACAACTTAGCACTTAGAGAAGTTACCTATATAGACCAGGCATGATAGGGCATATGCAATAATAATATGCTGAAGACAGAATTAGCTGAAACCAATTTCCTTTGATTATTTCAACCAAAGGCTGTATTCTGAAATCTAGATGTGGTGATGTGATAGATAATAATGCTGAGTGCCATTACATTTGAATATTACAGGGTATTTGCTTGCATTATTCCTTTGTTTCATATCCAACTTAAAGCTAAGATTATGATAAATGCCTTCTTCAAATTTCCTTTATAGGCCATTACAAATTACAAGAGTACATATTTTAAGCTGTTTATTTAGACAGATGGCTCTGATTGTACCAAATTAGTTAACTCATGAGATATATTATTGCCCATTCAATTGGACCAAGGTCTTTTGAGTTTTTGAATTTATGATGGTACATTTGTGGAATTGATTTTAGCTGCCAGTCTTAAGAAACAATTGCTAGAATTAGTCCAGAAGGATCTACAGTATCCTTCTTTTGTGGTAAAAACATCATAGGAAGAAGCACCATGTCAATGCTTGTGATATAGTAACAATGAGTAGAATATTTTTCTTAAGCATTCTCTCAAGATCATTCACACAGCAAAAGAATCAGAGAGTTTAATGGTTATATTTCAAGAACATCAACCAGATTACTTTCATGAATTTGTGTATGCCAGTAAAATAATCTGTGCACAACAATACTGAAGGATTAGACTGTGGAGACCAAATTCTACTTATAACCATAAAAGAACATGAGGTGACTTGAAGCAATTATATTCTCTCAGCCTAGCAAACCTCAAAGGATTGTTATGGGGATAGAATGGAGAACCTCATATAAACCCTTTTAAATAGATGAATGCAATGTGGAATAGAAATCTAATAAAGATATAGAATAAGTTTACCAGCATAAGAAACATTGCCTTAAAATTAAGATTTCCTTTAGGATCAACATTTTGTCAGGACAGCCCTGCTGAGGATCGGTGGCTCAGTGCTTAATGACGTTGGAGATGGTCTCAGCTCCAGCGGGTCAAGCTTTACCATTGCATGACAGGGTGAGCTTCTGTTACTTGTCTCAGCTTCTGTCCAGCTAACAGTTCTAAAGCATGTTCTATGCATGTAGATAGATAGGTTCCACTTTAGGGGGGAGACAGGATGGTGCTTCGCGCAGGGAGTCAGATTCCTGATGGCTCTGAATCTCCAGGAAGAGCCTTGGGTGATGCTGCCAGGAGAGCTACTGGTTTGAACCCAGCTTGCCCTCTTGTGGCGCACTTTGTGAAGTGCGCAAGCGTGCCCTAAAACAGAACTGGTACCTTAGCAAGCCAAACTACTACTTTGCAGTAGCATTGTGATCTCCTGGCTACTGCAACAATGCCATACAACAACAACAACAACAACAACAACAACAACCTTGCTGAACCAAACTAAAGCATGGATTCTCAAACTGTTCAGCTCATTGACCCCTTTATGAAATTTTAAATTGTTCATCAACAAACATTTAGTATATGAAAATATTTTATTAAATTATTACTGTAATTAATAGTACTTTGAATAATAAATGCCTTCAAGTTGAAATCTACAGGAATCTCCTGCCAATCTACAGGAAGTAACTCTGAGAGCTATGTTTCAATATAACGGCTTTTTGATTTATCTTCAATCTCCTTTCCTTTTGTAAATCTTGGGATAATTTCATTTAAGATCACCTCGAGGCAGATAAATTTTTAGGATGATCTAACATAAGTAATGCTCTGTGAAAAAAATTGTAAGTTTTGGAGGACTTCTTGAGATCCAAAACCTGTGTCTCTTCCCCTCTCTCATTACCTTTATGTAAGAACTTAATGTGTCTCTCAATCAAAAATACACTGGTCTGAGTAAAATAGTAATAAATAGCTAGGAAGAATGTGACACATGATAAGTCACAGTGGTTTGCAGTGTTCCTTACATGACCTCTGCAAATTGCTGACACCATCACTTAGTTTTCCTTGAATCATTTATTAACCTAGGGTGCTTTAGGGCAGTGCTGCATGTGCTTCCATTGGTGAGAGTGCCTAGGGGTGCTGGCCAGGGTCCTGTTCAAAATTTACAGGCTAAATAGGATTCCTGCAGTTCATCTTTACTTTGTTGAAGGTCTGTGTCAACAAGATTTCATTTCATTTGTCTGCCTGTGTAGAGGAGTATAATTGATACTGATAGTTGCTGTGTGGCTCTTTCAATAGATAGTTCAAAACAGACTTTGTGTAATCAAGATATCATCTGTATGCTGGGATATTTTCTTTCCCAGAGGATCAATTAACCTGCATTAGCTAGTACATCTTTTGCCTTTTTATTTATTTAGTCATTAATTTTGCTTTTTATCAGAACAAAATTGTTAATATTTTATATCCCCTCTCTTTTTTTGCTCAAAGCTATTAAGGCAATATACAATGTTTAAAAATTAAACACTCAGGAATAAAAACATATAAAAGAAACATTTGAACAATAAAACTCAGTAACAATAATTTATTTTTAGGGTAAAAGTAACTTTTATTATTCAACTAAGCTATAGCTGGTAATAGTAACTTGATCCAACAGTCAGATTCACTGGGTAAAATTGGGTGATGAGATGTATCTTTTAAATCCTTTTGCAGTTGATATAGTTCTGATTTTCTCAAATACTTCCTATTGAGATAATTATATTAAGAGTTAGATGAATTTGTGGAAGTGTCAGCACTATCAATTAATTTTCACAAATCAGATCTCATGTGTTTTCATATGCCTTCCAAAACATAATAGGAAATCTCTACAGATTTGTGGATTGCGTAGAACATCTTTACAATATTTAGGTATCATTATTATTAAACTATTAATAAAGTTTTTACTAATAATTATATACAAATTTGGAAGAAATTGAAGAACAAGAAGAAAAAAATGGGCTTCAAAATATTTCAATATTTTGGGGTGAATTGCAGTGGAAAAATTGTGCAGCTCAATATTTTGCTTTAAT
Source organism: Thamnophis elegans (assembly GCF_009769535.1). Classification (NCBI taxonomy): domain Eukaryota; kingdom Metazoa; phylum Chordata; class Lepidosauria; order Squamata; family Natricidae; genus Thamnophis; species Thamnophis elegans. The sequence continues at coordinate 60,068,463 of NC_045545.1, forward strand.
ACCTTCTGTGAAAATTCCAGCACAGGCTTTAAGACATGGACAAAAAAAAGCTTTTTTTACTTTTATTAAGAAAGAAAGAAAGAAAGAAAGAAAGAAAGAAAGAAAGAAAGAAAGAAGAAAGAAAGAAAGAAAGAAAGAAAGAAAGAAAGAAAGAAAGAAAGAAAGAAAAGAAAAGAAAAGAAAAGAAAAGAAAAGATTCACCTCAGCTTCAATGCTAGAACTGCAGCAGAAGATTATACATTGCTGGCACTCCAATTAGATTGAGGCATCTATATCAAAATTAGGGTTAGAGACATCGCAGAGATGTCTCCAGTTCACCATGCGTCTCCCATAATTCTTAATAGGTGTACGGACCAGAGGGGAGAAGGCCTAGTCTGCAGGTGATATTGCTCAGAGCTCTGCCATTTCCTCAGGCATAAGAGTCTCAAATTCTTCCCAGATGACAACATAAGGTGTTGCCCAACCACCTCATCAATTCTGTACAGACAGCTTCTTTTTTTCTATAACTTTATTAAATTTTGAAACCAATTCCAAGTGGATCTGGGTGATTTTTATCCATGAGTTGCTCCACTAACATTTTACAGCAGCCCTCCAAATGATTTTTGATACATCTTTCGCTAAAATGGTCCAGGTTTTTAAAGAAGGTCACCAGATGGCACTCCACAGGCGCTATAGTATTAATACATTTTTTACAGAGATCTAAGTGCTTCAGTGCATATATGCTTGTCTGTTGTGGTTTCAGCTGGTATTTTTGAAGTGAACAATCAGAAGTGACATTGGGTAATGTAGGCTAAATAAAAGAAGGAAAAAGATCTTAAAACTCTGACAGTCTTTCCCAGTGTGGTGCACTTCAGGTTCCTTGGATTTCAGTTACCATAATTCAGCACAGTGGGAGTTGGAGTTTTATATATCTTAGGACACTTCATTAGGGAAAGCAGCTACAATAGTGGTGTAAAGCAGCAAAGTTCAAAACAATAGTATTTTTACCACCTTATTAACATTGTCCAAAATTCAATTAAAATAGCAATAAAATATTAAAAGTTAACAATATAATTCAGATAAATAGAAGTTACAATAGCAATAGAAACAGTAAAATTGTACCAGCACTAATACAAGGGTAGAATAAAGTTGATCATTAAGTACCTGGCAAAATAAACATACATAAATGAAATGTTCTCTCCTCCCTTTCAAGCCTAGAAAATCACCACAGAGATTTCCAAAGCTATTTGATAACCAGCTTCTTTCCCGGGATGTGCTTTTTGATGGGATAGAATAAGAGACAGGTGTTGATTACAAATGCTAAATATCAATGGCTATGTTGTACAGATATCCTTCCTTTATGGAACCTATCTCATCCTCAAGCATTCAAGGATTCTCCAGATTTCAGTAGTATGTCAGGGATATTAATTTTACATTTCCTTGTTCCACCTTCTAGTTTTCTTTTTTTCAAAATCACATTAACCTTTTTGTGTTACTAACTTAAAGTGATACGGGTAGTCCTCAACTTATGATCCCTGCATTGGGTGCCAGCTTGCTTCCAGGTGTAATTCAAGGTATTGGCTATCACCTTTAAAGCCCTTTGTAGCCTAGAACCAGGCTACCTGAGGAACTGCCTCATCTCTATTTTATTGGCCCAGCCCACTTGGTCAGGCAGCAAGGGTATGTTGTGGACCCCATTGGTGAAAGAAGTTCAATAGGTGGAAGCCAGGAAGAGACCCTTCTCTGGCATTACTGCTGCCCTATGGAATATCTTGCCCTCAAAGGCAAAATGAGCCCCTTCTCTCCTAGCCTGCTGGAAGAATGTCAAGATTCTGCCAGTTGGCATGGAGGTTTAAGAGTGGCACGCAATTCTGGTAGTGATTGGTAGGTTTAAGGCACCCCCCTTTTGCCTTTTTAACTTTTCAACTGTTTTTTAAACTTAAATTTTAGTCCTTTTTAAAATTTTGTTTTTAGCTCTTACGTTTATATGATTCTATGGCTTTATTCATAAATAATCCAGAGTCATACATGTGAGATGGGCAGCATAAAACAATTGATAAATAAACTAAATAAATAGAATTTACTTACAGGTTGTTAGAAAAGGATATAATTTTTTTTGTTTCTTCAGAACTGTTTCCCACCCAATAATTCTCTTCTGGTGACAATTTTATAATAAAATTCAACAAAAAAAGATCAGAAATATGTTAGACCTTTTGTTTTAACTGATAATATTCTACCACAGATAAGAGGTAGTTGAAAGCTCTTATGACCACTATAGGTAAGCCACAGAACCTATTTAGATGTAGAATAGCTGTTATATATTTTTGTATTATCAACTTAAAATGATACATATAGTCCTCAACTTATGACCCTAATTGGGACCAGAACGTCTGATGTGATATGGTCATTAAATGGGTCATCATATGCTTGTGCTTGATTTTATGACTTTTTTTGCTTTAATTATGAAGCAGATATGTCATTTGCATTGACTCTGCTTGTTGGAAGCCAGGTGGAAGGTCACAAATGGTGGTTATGTGGGACACTACAACCCTCATAAAGGCATGCTGGTATCAAGGGCACAGGTTGCGATCATGTGACTGCAAAAATGTTGCGATGATCATAAGTTTGAAGACCAGTCATAAGTCAGACTATATATAATCATTAGTCCTGGATACACACACACACACACGCACGCACAAACGCACACCCTCCCCTTCACAAATATGTTTTAAAAGATTTATTTTGTTAATGAATTTCCTATTGCTAGAGGAATTCCTACTGTGAAAGAAATTTTAAGATGGGAAAGGAAAAATTGTGATGCCAAAATGCTGGGCTCCCCAACTGTGCTTCATATTGGTATAATTCACTAAAAGGCTTAGATCTTATTAGCTTCACAATGTCCTCCCTTAATTGTACAGATATATTGTATGTTTTAACCACCATTATAACAAATTACTATGTCACCCTTGTTTAGTGTCTTCTTAAAATGCTGAGTCAGAGCCTATAATTCATGGATTATTGGTTTATATTTGGGAGATAAATAATGATGCAAAAGATACTTTTCAAAATAAATCTTTTGTATCTTGATATAACTATATTCATCTCCTTTAAGCAGGAATTAATGAGAAAACAGGAGTGTGTAATAAGAGTGTTGCTCCACAAACCTAGAAGCCTTTCTCATTTGTTGTCATTCTGTGCTTCTAAAACAATTGCACTGGCATCCAGAAACCTTTCAGGCAGTTTCTTGTGACATGAAGAAGCTCCCTGAAACCAACAGGATAGAGTAATAGGTTCATAACACTAACACACACACACACATACAGAGAGAGAGAGAGAGAGAGAGAGAGAGAGAGAGAGAGAGAGAGAGAGAGAGAGAGAGAGAGAGAGAGAGAGAGAGAACATATATTAGAAATAAGTCATTAGAGAAACCCAATTCAGGTTTTGATCAGAAACGGCTGTGAGTTGGCTCTGTGTCCAGTTGGGAATCTGTATCACTACAAGCAACATGCACTTGCTTTCTGTCTCAGTGTTAATAAATTCAAATTGGGCATTAAAGTTTTATAGCTTCTGTAGTTCTTCAGACTCTGCCAAATCCCAGCAGGTAATATGCAAGGTTATGAAGCTGTCATTTCCCCATCCCTGGTAAATTGTGTTTGCATTGGACAGGATTGTTTTGTCTGCTTGCTGTTCTTTGCATTTCTTGGTCAATGAGCATTTCTTAGTTAAAGATCAAAATTTGAAAAAACCAGAAATAAAGGCTTGTGTGTGGCTTGTTTCTCAGTTGCCATAGGCTTTAGTGTTCTAGGCAGCAGCTCTGTTTTGCCAACCTAGATATATTAAAATGTGGCAATAAAATTAGGAATTTTCCCCCAATGCTTTTTTAAATATATCCAAATCATTTTAAAAGGATTTTGAAATAAAATCTTTTAAATACTCCAGACATCCCAGCCCAGTCACACAGTTGTCATATATCCTTTATTCCCCAAACCGACTTCTGAATATTCTATAATTCATGGATTTTTATGTATGGTATTGAACATTGTAATTCCTGTAGATATAGGACAAACTGAAAGAATGATTTCTTTCTGCAGGTGAAATTACATTTATTTTAATAAGAGAAGGATTTATTCCTTCCTTGTTTGTGAAGTTCTTTTTCCTCTTGACGTAGAGGTTAATGATCCGTTTTTGTCTTTCACAAGAATGGAACAGCTGTATCATTTATTTATTTCTGTATATTTTATACAAGTTAATGTATATATTTCAATTCTCCAATATTGGTGGAGACAGCGGTCATGCATGGGTTAACTTAGTCAGTAACCAACAGAACTGAGTCTACCAAAGTGTTGTCATTTCCTCAGGGGAGTGTCCTCCCGCTTTTCTAGACTCAGTTCGATCGAACTGGCTGTGCTAACTGCTTTCTCCTCAACTTTAAAAGTTATTTAAATCATATTTAATTGGATTTTGTTCTAAATTTCATCTAAATTGGAAGGAATCATGATAGCTCTTTAAAGCTAAGTCTCTCAATTAGCCCGGGCTATTGGGAGAGATTTTTGAGGCTTTTGTCTCTGATTTAGATTTAGATTTAATTTGGTTTGTATGCCACCCTATTCCCGAGAGACTCAGGAGCTTGCTGGCAGAGAGCTTTCCGGCAAACAGTGTCTTGTGGCAACCGTCATTTGAGGCCTCACTCTGCGCTGCTACCTCTGCTGGGCTATGCGCCCCTTCGCACCACAGCCACTCCAGCTGCCTTCAAAAGCTGCCAAGGACCACCAGCAGCCCGGAGCAGCTGCCACCGCCACCGGGAAACACCGCTGCTGCACGCCGCCACCGTTCCTCAGCAGTCCTGCCCCATCGGCTGCCTCTGCAGCCTCCCCGCAGGGCCTTCATCGCCCTCAATTGCCTTGTGGTCTCGGCTACCTCGTAGTGCCTGGCCCATAGGTTCTGTAGCCTCGGTGGCCATTTTGTTTTGGCGTGAAAATCTCCAGCAGCCAATTTGAAGTTCAACAAGTCATGAGTACAGGTCATGGCCTCTTCTCCTGCCCCTGAGCCACAATTGCCTCTATCCACCAACAAGACCCCTTCTGCTGGGACCTGAAAATGCAAACTGGCCCCAGAAGCATCCCCCACGGAATCTTCCCCCAAGACTCCCAAGGAGTCACAGAGGGGTAATACCAAGCCACAGGCCAGGGATAGTGCCACCCAGGCTCCTCCCTGCAAGGACAGGGCCAAAGCTAATCACACTGAATCCCATCTTTTTCAGTCCCAAAGGGCTTCTCAGACCAGTCCTCCACCTGACTTGTCCTCTGAGTCAGAGGATGATCTCTCTCCTGCAGTTTCCATCATTCAGCCAGAGGAGGCCAGGGGCCCAGGTGACTTTGCCTGCAGTGGGGATGAATCTGAGGGGGGGGGGGCAGAAGCATCACTCCGGATGAAGATCCCCTCTATTGGGGAGGATTCCCCTCCCCCCGCTGCTGCTCTTACTCTCCTGGTATGGCAGGCATAGTTTCTGAGGCCATTGAACATGGTGTAGCAGCGACCCTTAAACACAGATCTTCTAACTACTCTACCCCTCGCAGGTCTGCTTCTTCCTCGGGTTCCAGGGATGTGGGGTCTCGGCTTCATCGTCGCATGAGCTCCCTGGCACTTCCAACCAGCCTTTGGTTTTTGGTGAAGAATGCCCGGCAAGGGATTCAGATCTCTCGGAAGACGAGGGACTTCCTCCTGACCCCCCTGCATTTGTCGGTTTGTTCAAACCTGCTGTCTTTCATTTTCTCCTTTTTAAGGCCAGAAGAATCACTGGCATCCCTTCTCCTAAAGCACCTGAAGGGACAGAGACTGACAAGACAGACACTACTGATCCTCTCTTCATCCAGCCTAAGGTCAAAAAGGAGGTAATTCCATCACCCAGACTCTTCATAGACATGGTCCAGAACCAGTGGGCATCACCAGGTACAGGTCCTCTCCCCAATACCTTGGATAAGCGCCTTGGAGGTACCTTCTGTCGACTTACCTATAATTGGCCTTTCTTCCCCCAATGCTGCCTCAGCAGCTCCTGAGGAGGCTCTTTGCCCTGAGGACAAGAGAATAGAGCACACGCTAGTCAAGAGTCACCAGGTCTCAGCTTGGACTGTTAGGGCGGGTACCTCTGCTTCCTTCTTTAGTCGCTCTGTCTTCTTATGGCTGAGGCAACTCCAGGCTAGGCTCCCAGCCAGGGATTCCAGGGCTCACAGGGACATTAACAAAATAAAAGTGGCCCTAGAATACACAGCAGATGCTTCCTTGGACGCAGCTAGGTTTGTGTCCAAGGCCATAGCATCATCCATTTCCACCCGTCGTCTGCTTTGGCTAAAGCAGCGGCAGGCAGAAGCCCGGGCCAAGTGGAGGCTTGGCTCCTTTCCCTATTCTTCATCCCTTCTCTTCGGAGCCCCATTGGACCCCCTTTTGGTGGAGTCCAAAGATAAGTGGAAGGTCTTGCAGCCGGCCACTAAGAAGCTGGAGGGCCAAAGCCAATCCTTTTATTGCAGACAGCCCTTTCGAGGTCAGGATGGGGGGTTCCTTCAACTCGCGTCCACAATGTCAGGCTCCTCCCAGACAGGGCCCCTCCTTTAATAACAGGTCAGGCAGAAACAGCCAGAGATTCCAGCCCAGAAAGTCATTCAGGGACAATACCAACCGATCCTTCAAGAGGCAGAAGTGACTGCCTGAAAGATCTCCCCATAGGGAGTCAGCTGTCAACCTTTGCAGATCATTGGGACGACATCACCAACGACGCAAGGATCAGGGCCACAATCAGATTCGGCCTTCTCTTGGATTTTCTCTCCAGCCCTTCAAACCACTTTGTCCCTTGCCCCATTTCCAGGGATCCTCAAAAGGCCATCCATCACCTGCTCTTAATATTCAACCTGTGCCTCCAGGACAGGTGGGACAGGGGTTTTACTCTTGTCTCTTTATCGTGCCGAAGTCTTCAGGGGGCTGGAGAACGATCCTTGATCTCAAATTCTTGAATCGGTTCATCGGGTACAGGAAGTTCAAAATGCACTCTCTCTTGTCAATTCTAGAGAGTGTGCGCAGACACGATCTCCTAACCTCAGTGGACCTCACGGAGGTTTACATCCATGTACCCATTCACAAGCAACACAGACGATTTCTCCAATTCATCTATGCAGGCTGTCACTTCCAGTATTGCGCCCTTCCCTTTGGGGTATCATCAGCCCCAAGGGTCTTCACCAAGATCCTGTCAGTCATAGCAGCTTACCTCCGTGCCAGACCCATTCGGATCTTTTGTTACCTGGATGACATCCTCCTGTTGTCCAGGTCACACACACAAGCCCTGTGGGATTTACAAGACACCTTGCAGGTACTTCAGGAGGTGGGGTTCTCCATCAATCAGAGAAAAGCCACATGACCCCCACCTCTCGTCTAGTCCACTTGGGAGCTCTTATCGACTCCACCTAGGGAAAAGTCTTCCTCTCTCAGGAGAGACAGTTCAGCCTCAGGGAATTAGCCTTAGAGATACGAAGGAAGCGGCATGCCCCCCTTCTCCAGCTGTCCCAACTGCTGGGGAAGATGGTCTCTTGTTTCTCCATCATTCCTTGGGCGCGGCTTCACAGCTGTTGCCTCCAAAGGTTTCTTCTGCCATTCCAACAGCATCTGTTCCCCAGCAATAGTCAGGTTGACTCCAGAGGTCCTTCTCTCTCTGGATTGGTGGATCTCCCCTGCCATCTCTCAGGGGTCTCTTTTCAGGGAACCTCCTGACCTCATTGTCACGATGGACGCGAGCTTGATGGGTTGGGGCACTCATCTGGAGGATCAGATAGTTCAGGTTCTCTGGTCCGACTCTGACCTCTCCCACAGTATGAATTGGTTAGAATTGAGGGTCATCCATCTAGCTCTCCTTCAGTTCCACTCTTCAGTTCGCAACACACATGTGCTCATTTGGACAGACAACATGACAGCCAAGGCACATGTCAACCGCAGGGGGGGGGGGCGGACACGAGAATTGTTTCTCTCATGGAGTCCGCCTTTCACCTAGGGATCTGGATGGAAGTCAACCTTCTCTCTCTCCACACCGAACACATCTCGGGCTACAACAACTCCAGGGCAGACTGGTTGAGCCGTACAACACTCAACCCTGTGGAGTGGACTCTCAACTGTTGCATCTTACGACAGCTGTCGACCAGGTATGGGGACCTAATCCTAGATCTCTTCACAACGGCATCCAACAAACAGCTGCCCAGGTATCTGTCTCGCTAAATGACACCAGGTGTGGAAGGGACGGACACCTTGAGGTGCAGGTGGCCCCATGGTCTCCTGTACGTCTTCCCTCCCTTTCCCCTCATACAGAGGGTCATTCAAAAAATGATAGAGGATGAGTCTGAGCTCATTCTGCTTCCCCCCAATTGGTTGCATCGGCCGTGATTCGCGGACCACATCAACCTCTCAGTGGGGCCAGAGTGGCATCTTGCCCTGATACCGTCCCTTCTTCATCAGGGTTCCATCAATACCCCGACCTATCTTGGCTCCGCCTAACCGCATGGAGGCTGAGCGGGAGGTCTTGAGGATGGCTAACCTTTCTGAGACTGTAATCCAAACCATTCAGGCTTCCTGACGCCCAGCCACTAATAGAATCTACGAATCAACATGGCAGACTTTCAGCACATGTTGCATCTCTAAAGTTGTCTCTCCCCTCGAGGCTTCATTTTCCCAGGTTTTGGAGTTTCTGCAACAGGGACAAAACAAAGAGCTTGTGCCTAACACCTTTCGGAGGCAGGTTTCGGCTCTGTCTTTGGTTCTCTCTCTTCACTGAAATGAGCCTCTCTCCTTACACCCTCATGTATGATGCTTCATTAAGGGCACGTCTAACCTCTACCCTCCTGTCATCCACCGCTTTCCCTCGGGGGATCTCACCAGGGTCCTTGACTCCCTCAGTGGACCATCCTTCGAGCCGCTGAGGTCGGCCTCCCTGCATCACCTCACATTGAAGACAACCTTCCTGGTGACTATCATGTCGGCACGACGTATCTCAGAATTGGCAGCTCTTTCCATCCATTCCGACTTGTGTATCTTTCACCCAGACCATGTGGTCCTTTGGGTTAATCCCACCTTTGTCCCAAAGGTCAATTCGGCCTTTCATCGGTCCCTGGCCCACACCCTACCAAACTTTTGCCCTAATCCCTCTCATAGACTCGAGTGCAAATGGCACAAATTAGACATCAGAAGGGCTCTTAAGATCTATATTGCCAAGACTTCAGATGCACTGAGGAGCTCTTCATCTCTTTCCATCCCACAAATAAGGGGCTAAAGGCTTCACCATCTACGGTGGGGTGCTGGATCTGATCGGCTATAACCAGGGCTTACGTGGCAAACCAGCTCTCTCCTCCACGTAACATCACTGTGCATTCCACACGAAGCGCGGCTACATCTGCAGCGTGGACAAGGCAGGCCTTGGTGGAAGAGATCTGCAAGGCGGCCACCTGGGCGACCCCTAATTCTTTTATCCGCCATTATAAGATGGACAGATACGCATTGGTGGATGCGGCATTTGGATGGCGAGTCCTCCAGCAAGTTCTCCCTTCTTCAAGCTCTTAGCCCAGTCTCAATCCCACCCAGGGATAAGCCCAACTCTGGTACGTCCCATGCATGACCGCTGTCTCCACCAACATTGGAGAATGGGGCGTTGGTTCTTATCTGATACGTCCCTTCTCTAGACAGGTGGAGACAGCAGTCATCCCCACCCTTGGTTCCTGGCCTAGGGACAATGGGCATTATGGAGCTAAGGGTTTTTTCCCCTGGCGAATTGAAAACAGTCAACTAACGCACAGCAGTCTACTTATCTCCTTCGTCACAAAAGCGGGAGGACACTCCCCCGAGGTGATGACATCACTTTGGTAGACTCAGTTCTATTGGTTACTGACTGAGTTAACCCATGCATGACCACTGTCTCCACCTGCCTAGAGAAGGGGCGTATCAGGTAAGAACCAACGCCCCATTCTTCACAAAGTTTTCTAAAAATAATGGTAAAATTTCAGGCTTTTTTCATCATACTATATCAAAATGTCCGTATATTTTAATTTCACTAACTATTCTATTTCCCACTCACTGAATCAGTCCATTCTCTTGCCTATAATTGCACACAGTTCTTAAGAGTGGATGCAGCTAATCTTCATATATTGTGCCATAACTGTTGTTTTCAGGTTTTTACTTATTAGGAAAGGATTTCAGCTGTTTTTCATTTACCACTGTTCTTTTTGTGTGTCATCTGACCGTTCTTGGTTATGTCATTGAGATTTCTTTTGATCTGGTTTTAGAGATAGATAGTTCTATAATCACACCTATAAAACGTATCTGACCTCACCTAACTTTCTAGTCAGTTTCTCCCTAGTATATTTGGGAACAACTGAATTGATTTTTCTACCAATAGGTTATTCTGTGAGCTCAGTTAACTTCATTAGAAAGCAGTTGTTTAAAGTACATACATTTCCACATGCAAACTGAAATACCAATGTTTCCTATTGGTGGAAGTATAAAACAGAGACATTTTATTCAAGATAATATCATTCATGAACCTTTTCCAACATATACATAAAATAAGCATGGATTTGTTTGCTATGAATTTGATATTGGATGGCTGAATAAAAGAATAGGTGATGGATGGAGTATTGGGATGGGGAAACATAAAAAGGAATGTAAAAATAATGTAAAAATTGATACATATATAGAAATCTGGCCTGCAATCTTTTATGAAAAAGTTTACCATTTTTACAAGCTAATGTGAGGCTTTCAATATTTGCAAGTTACTTTTCAGTTCTTCAATGATTTTTTTTAAAACTGGTGTTTTTTTTCATTTTTAGATGCCCTAATGTTTCCCCTTCTTTTCCAACACCAAGTCTACCTGAGATTGGCCAATGCACAGACAGTAGCTGTAAAGTCCCAATAGGAGGTAAGTATAGCAATTGCTTAAATGGTTTGGTTATGGGATTTGATGGGGAATGCTTGACAAAATATTTTTATGGGAGAGTTGAATGAATCTTAATCAGAGAAAGAAATTAGTTGTGGATGTTCCATCACAGAGGTTTTAAAGAAGAAATTGGACAGTCGTTTATCTGGAATGCCACTGAGTGAGACTGTCTCTTGAGTTGGAGAAAACACAAAAGTTCAGATAAGCTGGCTATTTGGAATTGGAATACTAAGGACCCTACTATTAATCAGAATAAATATGTTCCTTTTTCCCAAGCCATGCTTATTGCATTCAGCTGTTTCAGTTTGGTCAAATGAATTTTGCTTTTCCTGATGGAAAGTACTTCCATCAGGAAGTCAATTTGGGTAATGGTCAATATGGTATAGGGGTTAGACAAGATTAGACAAGATCCACATTATAATCTGTCTTCAATGTGGAACAGCTTTTTTTCTGTCAGGTTCATACATTCCTGTTACTTAAAGGTTTATGGTTTCCTCTTTTGTCTTTTCTTATTTATTTTAAGCATTTTTATAATGGCATGGCTGCTTTCACATTAATAAATGGATTTCTGACTTTTAAATTATACCTTCCTTTGTGAGAATGATATAGTGACATTTTTTTTTCTGCATATAGTGAAACAACTATCTTTTCCCAGAGATGGCTGTCATTCAATTTGGCTTTAATCAATCTAATTGACTGATTAGCAGCAAGAGAAGTTGCTGCTAATGAAGTTGCACCATGCCCGTAAATTGCCAAACCATTGAGCTCTTCTATATCTATGTTTGAATGTGTGTATGCAGCCATATAACGGGAATAAAACTTTTTCTTAGAAAAATGTGAGCTTGGATATTCCTCATGTTAGTATTGTTAGAATTCTGCTTAGAGAACTGTTTTATTTTTCACCAGCAGAAGCATGGAAACAGTTTTTTATACAGCTCATTGAAGGACTTGGTGTTCTAAAAATCTGCATCCTGCCAGTGGGATTTTTTGCTGATTCACAGGGAAAAGGTTATGTTAGGATGACATATTTGTAATTTATCATTAGGGAAGATTGTAATACAGAAATGCTGAAATATAATTTCACTGTTTGTAGAAAGGACAATCTAATCAAATCTTATAATTGTGCATCGTCTTCTTTCCCTACTTTATGACCGCAAAGTTCTCTATCCCCAATGTAAGGCATTTTAATTTATTTCATTTTAATTTATTTTTTGGCATGGCAGAATGAGTGAAAGGAACGTCCAAAGTTTGAGCAAAGGAGTATTGGTGCTCTCTCTCTGCCTTATAATGCTTTGGGGAAGGCTGACACAGGCATCATCATATCACAGAAGCCATTCGGGTAAGTCAAATTATTTCTTTCCTTGTAAATCTGCAGTGTTTAATAGAATACTGTACTTCATTTTTTCTCGTTCTGCTGCCTTCCAGAGATATTGCAACTACAGTTGTTAGAAGTGTTAATTTGCTTGTTAATAATCAAGTGGGCTGAAAAAAATTGAAATTACAATAGCTGCGCAATAGCTACAGATGGGGCAAGCTGAGCGTGTAGGTAGGTAGATAGAGGGATAGAGAGAGAGAAATAGAAAGATAGAGAGAGAAAGAAATACAGTATATAGGTAGGGAGAGAGAGAGAGATAGAGAGAGAGAGAGAGAGAGAGAGAGAGAGAGAGAGAGAGAGAAGCTAGGTATCTAGGTAGATAGAGGCGGAGAGAGAGAGGGTAGATAGGTAAATGTTTCCAGGTGTATTTATCCATGTACTGGAGAATGAAATTGCTGACAATCTGCAGCACCTAAGACTTTGTTTCTGCTGGTACAGCACTTGATCAATGTAATTCTCATCAATCAGTTAAAAAGCTTTCCAAAAGGAAAAAAAAAGTTTTTGCACTCTGCAAACCTCCCCAAAACGGCCCATTTGTTGCGAAAACAGGCCTGTTTTTTTTTTAAAAGGGCATGAATAACCTTGGGGCGGGCTGGCAGCATGCTCGGGGGGGGGGGGGGGAAATGAGCAAAAAATGCCCGTTTTTTGCAAAAATGGGCACTTTTTGTAAAAAAAAAATTGCATGCATAGCCTTACGGAGGCTTATAGAGTGCTGCTGGGGGCTGGACAAAAACGCTTGTTTTTTGCTCATTTCTGCCCTCCCCAGCCCCCAGGAGCTGTCTGAAAGCCTACATAAGGGTATGCACGGCCATTTTGGTGAAGGGGCGGGGCTTCGGGAGGCAAAAAAATGCTGTATTCAGTGTATAAGATGCACCCAGATTTTCAGCCTCTTTTTTGAGGGGAAAAAGTGCGTCTTATAGTCCAAAAATATGGTAAGTAAAATTCTCAGGAACCTCCAAATGTTGTTATCAACTCTAATTCTATATATGATAAAATGGAATATGATAACATGACTGGAGAGGCGAAACACACACACACACACAAACACGGCGCTGCAGATTCCAAGAATTCTGATAATTTCCAGACAGGAGTTGGAATTGCAGGCTGTCAGTGGCTGATTGTCAGGGAGATGAATAGTTGTCTGCTACACCTATTCATCTCCGCCCCCTGCCTTTTATCCCCAGAACTAGGATGGGCTTCATTAGCAGCAGGGACTCTTCTGTCCCAAGGACCAGCCCATAGATTTCCACTCCTCTCCTCTTTTCTTCCTTCTGCACATCTGCACATCAAACACTGCACCCAGCTGCTCCTCCTCTTCCTCATCAGCCAACTCCAAATCTGGGAGCTGTTGACTCTCCATCTGAAGGCAGATGGAAGGCCCAGGCTCTGCCTCTATCTCTATCTCTGAAAGCTCCATTCCCTCGTCCCCCTCGGAGCTCTCAGAATTACCTTGATGCTGGCCCTGACTTGCTCGCTGCCTCCTCATCTGATTTGGCTGCCTGAAGAACTAGAGGCCAATAGGCCACAACACTATCCCATATAATGATTATGTGGCTCATGACATTCTATGAAGGCAAGGTTAAAAACAAATTTCCTTCTCCCCAGGTGTCAGACCAAATGTCCTCACAGCTCACCTCCATCCACGCCCAATGCTTAGGGAAGATCCAGCTTCTTCCCCTTTTCACAGCCCTCTGGAAAGCTAATAGGTCTCTAGGATATAAGGGCAGAGGCTGTTCCAAAGGAACTAATATTATTTCACCCGTCTCTTTCTGAAAGTTGTGTACTCCTGGTTCAGGATTTATTCAGGCAACCAACTGAATAAACATTGATGGGGGAAATCTAGTTTCCAGCTGAGTTCCTCTTTCATGTTTCGTCTGGTTTACAAATGTATGCTGCCTAAGGACTATTTCTGTCAAAGTGCTTTCCCATACCATATGCTCTCAATATGAGCTGGGCTTTGAAAATTGATCATCAATGTTCTTTTCTTTCATTCAAGTCCATTTCATCTGAACCTTTTTCTTCCTTCAGGATAGAAGGATAGTCAGGATATTCCTTCTGATGCTGGTAATTAAGGGAAGATGTTGAGAGCCCCTTTGTAATGAAACCAAGTAATATAAATTAGCCATTAGTTAATATTTGCAAATGAGCAAAACAAAACAAAACCAAAAACCAAATAGATAAAAAAATTAAAAAGCAGTGGTATACATTTTTAGTTTTTACTGAAATGTTATAGGGACGCGGTGGCTCAGTGGCTAAGATGCTGAGCTTGTTGATCAGAAAGGTCGGCAGTTTGGTGGTTCGAATCCCTAGCGCTGCATAATGGATGAGCTCCCGTTACTTGTCCCAGCTTCTGCCAAACTAGCAGTTTGAATGCATGTAAAAATGCAAGTAGAAAAATAGGAACCACCTTTGGTGGGATAGTAACAACATTCTATGTGCCTTCGGCGTTTAGCCATGCTAGTCACATGACCACGGAGACGTCTTCGGCTTTGAAATGGAGATGAGCATTGCCCCCTAGAGTCTGGAACGACTAGCACATATGTGTGAGGGGAACCTTTACCTTTAACTGATAATGGGCTGAACTTCAGGTGTTTGTAGAATAAAACCTGTATAGTGGGATTTTAATTATTCAGAAGTGAATACATTTTTACATAATTAACATAATAGTATTAATTTATCTTTCATGCTAAAAATATATTCTGCCATCCCTGAATTCTCTACTGTGACCTGCAAGGAGAGGAAGTTCAGGGATTAATAACTGCAGAGAACTGTCTGAACCTTGCTTTCCTGTGTGGCTTCCTGCGATTGGAAGCAATTAAAAGTGAATAATCACCTTGAGTATTTAGGAAGATAGTTTTGTCCGTAAGGGCAGGGGAGCCTTTTTGGTTTGCTTGCAAGTGCGTAAGTCCCATTGCTGCTACCTAGAGTATATCCTTGAATGTGGTAGGAGTACATAAAAAGTGGGCATATGGGGAGAGGGATGTAAAGGGAGAGGGAAAAGGCGGAGGGAGGAAGAGATTGATCAGGAAAGGCATAATAAGTACCTGTCTGAGGAGAGAGAGAAAAAGCAAATGCTGCTTGAGTCTCACAGGCATAACTGCATTGTAGTCTTTTGAGTTGTAAATATAGTTCTGTCATTTTTCGTATACAAGCTATTTTCTAATTCTCATTTGAAAGCGAAGCCTCTCGCTTGACGAGAAAGAGCTGATGGAAATTGGGCTAAGAAATTCAAATTGGAATTCCGCTCATGTCTGTTGCATACTTGTATCTGCATAAAAGTGATACTTCTAAAGTAATTCTGCTTCACTGCTTCTTTTCTGACCATAACAGCTTTTGATGCAACAGAGCTTTTTAACAATAGCAGAACCTATGAACTCCGGTTCGGCTGCATTTTTGGCTTCCATACATGAGGCATTCTTCCAAACTGCTTTTGTATTTAATGACCTAATGTCAGAAGGCTGGTTCTACTTCTTGTGTGCTGTGAAAGACACAACAGTGTTGAAAAGACGTTTCAGGAGTTGTGCAATAGCTCTATATTTTCTTTGAGATGTATCAGCATATGCTGCAATTACTAATGGGAGTACTTGGAAATAGTTACAAGAGAAGCTGGAGGCACCAATGATGTTACGCTGTAAAATGTTTTTTTTTTTTAAAAAAATTCAGCTTCATAAGTATGTGGAAGGAAGTCTTGCCTGGAAACTCATATCAGTCTTCCTAAGTATTTCCAAGGATAAATGGAATGAAATAAAATTAGAAGTCCTGCTCAGGCATGCAATGCTTCAATGCATCCTCAAATGAGTATATTTACTCCTGTAGATATGGCTTTCCAAGGTGACAATAGAATGCTGTTCTGAAGATCCCATTTTTTTTATGGTGCCTACATTATATGTAGGAAATTTATGTGCAAGGGGATCAGGATTTAATGGTTTTTTTTTGGAGGGGGTAATAATCCCCCCCCACAAATAGAAAGGAAATCTCTGTCTCTCTCCCCCCCCTTAAAGAATATTCTCCCTAATATATGGGAGAAGACATGAAATATGATTCCATGTACTTTATTCCGTATTCTATTTTTACCATTCATGTCCTTCTATAGATAAATCAATTCTAATCTTTTACCTAAACACATAGTCCCATTTTAAATAATCACTGAGGATCTATTTTTTCTTCACTTCCTAATTTATTGCTAGGTGCATATGAAGATAAATTTCTCTAATAATGTCTGGAATTATTTTAGAGGGATTAAAATTTGTTTATGACATACAGTTTCACTAAATTATTCTCTTCATGAAATTTGTCAAGAAATTTCTTGGAATAAGAGGCAACAATTTGATTTGGGGGAATGTGATGCATGAGGCCAACATATTTTAAGACAGAACAGAATTGTAATGTTATAACAGTATGATAGTCCATCAATTTTTATTCCATCATATGGAATATACATGTACAGACACACTCTATGTTTCTCAGGATGAGTGAGACAGTTTATTTATATAATATAAAGATTAAGTTTATGTTGGATTTTAATAGTAAATCACAACTAGCTCTTGAATATGTGGATTTCTCTTACACACTACTTTCTGTGCATATAAAGACTCATTTGTATCTTATGATTTAATTTTTTGTTCAGCTGCAGTGTCTGCTGAATGTTCTAAGAGTGAAATAGGGATATGTGTGCATATGTGTCTGTATGTGTGCCTCTGAATATGTAATAAACATTTTCCTAGAGATCAAAGCAGCAAAAAAGGGCAACTACTTTTATAAAGCCATTGTTAAACAATTTTAAATTTAAAAAAATTACTGTGATGAAGGCAATGATCACTAGCAGAATTTATTTGGACATTCTCAACTTTAAAATTAATAATTGGTTGCCTTAATGAGTTTAAGGTTCAAGTTTCTTGATGTGCTTATTTAAATGCAATTGTTTGATAAAGAAGCTGTAATGTCAGGCTTTCTCTTTGAACTTCAGTTTTGCCTAATAAATCTAAATTCAGAAAACAAATTTAGAATAAAAAATCCAATAGAAGAGGATATGTGTAGATTTACATATTTTGGATAATGAGATGTCTGCAAGTACAAGCAACAAGAATTATATAGTACACACACATACACATTTTTTTCAACAAAAATGTTTTAATGGAAGGATGATGCCTAAAGAAGTCATCCCGTCCCCTAATTTCCTCCTGCTTCCACTTTCACAAATTGATTTATAAAACAATTGAAAGTCAAAATATTCGCGGGGGGGGGGGGGATTATTTACCAAGCTAGTATGACCTTGGAAATCAAGCTGAGAATTGCAGGATTCTTGGTTAAAAACAACTCATAACATACAATGGAGATGTTCCCTGCTGCATGAACAATGTAGTGGAGAAGAAAAGTATGAAAACATTGGCTATCCTACCTTTTCTTTTCCAAGAACTTCAGCATTTTTGGTAAAACCCTAACTGAATAAATGTATCCTTTAAGGAAAATGTGAAATAAAATATTTTCAAGCGTTGATGTTAATTTTAGAGAAGAATTAGAGGATGCTATAAAGTAAGCATCATCACTGAGTCAAGGTGGTAAAATGCACTTCTTAACGTGGGCGGATTTGCAGGTGTCCATACTTTTCTATTTCTATTTTTATTTCTATTTTCAAGGAGATTTTAAGTAGCCCTTAAGTTCTGTGTTTAAAATATTGGATGCTAAAGCTTGTGAAGACATAATCATGGGCCATTTTTCAGAATACCAACTATTCCCATGGTGACAAGCACTAATGCATATACCTTTGCAGGATTTTTGTTTTTATTGGTTCACTTTGTCAGAATAAATGGTAATGTGGCATACTTTGCTCTGTTGCATCCCCTTCTTCACTGCAGGGGTACCAACTAGTTTTACTCTAAGGTGGAGTTCTTTTTGCCCCCATATTATAATGTCTGGCAGCTTTCATCAATTCCATTTATTCCAGGAAGTTTCATAACTCTCATCCTTTCCATACTTACATTTTTCTTCTGACTTACCAAGTAGAAAATATATGTGAAGTTGTCAGCTATTTTCAGTATTTTGTGATGAAGGCATGAAATAGTTTTTAATATAAAGATACCAATGTATAATGTATAAAGATTATTTAGATTAGAATTTGGAAGCTTGGAAGAAAATTCTGTTGAAAATTTATTTCTCTCTTGAAAAGAAATTATTGATGATTGAAGTATAATATTTTGTCTCTTACGCAGGTATATTTATTTATGTATGTATTATACTTTGTTTTTATTATATTACATACTTTTCATGCTATTCTTTATCTTTTATGTCCAAAAGTATGTTGTTCAATGGCCATAAGAATTCAGCAGCAGAACTAGTAATAAAACCTTGATTTGAAGTGAATTTCCAGTTGTAGAATAAAATAGAATGGGCATATTTTTACACACAATTGTGTCTCTGCGTATACAGATTTGAATGGCTTTATTTATGGCCATGTAATAGCATCTTACCAGCATGACAGACATTCACTGAGTTATAAACTCATATAAACTGTGGTGAAAGAGATGAGTAAAATTACCATTTTATAAAGGATTTGTAATATACTCTGCAAAGCTGATATGAAAAGTTGATAATCCTCTTCTTTTCTATACACTTAGTTAAGGCATAGTAAGTGCAAGCAATAAAAACATTACTTGTTCCTCTGATAATCATTGAATATGTTCAGGCATAAATGAGTTTAAAACTTTAATTATTCATTGAATATTAGAAGTAGCAAGGTATAAGAGCCAAGTGTGGAACACAGACTTCTTACTTGGCAATCAGCTTTCGAGAAGCTTAGCAATCTCTGATTTTAGAATTGATTATCAGGTAATTAAAAAACTGAATTCTGCCAAATATCAAATCTTAATATTGAGAGGATTAGATTGATTAGCAATATCGTGGTTGAAGTAAGAAAGAGAAAGAAATGTAATAGCGAGAAAGTTTACAATTATATATTGGAAAGCAGTCTTCCCCAATTTTGTATCCTCTGACATGTTAGGCTATAATGTACGTATACTCTAGCCAGCTGGTTGAAATTATGTGTTACAGTTGTGATCAATTCCATTCAGTCTACCACATTTGGAAGACCCTAGCTGTAAAGAAATGGAGAATCTGTCAGGTCATCTGGACAAGGCCTTTGCCTTGTCTCTATTTTGCTGGCATTCAGTGCTTTTCTGCAGATTGCTCCTGCTTTCGCATCGGAAGTGCTGAGAATTTTTGGATTGAAAGGATTAGATGGTGACATCACCATTGCACAGGGATGCCTGGTTGGGGACTCTTTCCAGGTTAATTGCCCACCAAAATGGTATCTATTTATCTACTTCAGATTACTTGCTTTCAAACTGTTAGGTGGGCAGGAGCTGGAATGAATGATGGGAGCTCATCTCATCACAAAGCAGAATTCGGGTCTCGAACACAGCTAGCTGATTGTCAACCTAGAGTTCTAACCTCGTGAGCCGCTGCACTTGTATATGGCATGCTTTAGCACATTTAACAGCACTGCCTTGCACCAAGGAAGACATGAAACCTATCTTGCCATTCAGTAGTTGGGCAATTCAAGTGGTGAATAAACTAGGAGCTATCCTGTCTTTTCTCTGGTCAAAAACAAGAACAGCTCTAGTTTTAAAGATCTTAAGGCTGTGATGGCGAACCTTTGGCACACATGCTACAGGTAGCAAATTGAGCCCTTTCTGTGGGCATGTGAGCCCTTGTCTAGCTAACTTTCACTGCACATGCATGTGCGTGCCTCCCACCAGTCAGCTGATTTTCAGGTCTCTGCCGTGCATGCCTCGAAGCTCTGGGGGATGTTTTTGCCTCCCAGAGCCTTCAGAGGCTCAAGAAAAGCTTCCGGAGCCTGGGGAAAGCAAAAAATGGGCCTCTTGGAAGTTCCAGATATCTAGAAATGAGCCTGTTTCCGGCCTCTGGAGGGCCTGCGGAGCCTGAGGAAGGCTGTTTTTGCCCTCCCAGAGGCTCGAGGAAAACCTCAAGACCGTGGGAAGGGTGAAAATGCCTCCCCTCCAAGTAGGCCACGCTGGTGTGTGTGTGTTTGCATGCACAGGGTTCACACACACGTGCAGGGTTCGCGTGCACATGCACAAGGAGTGGGGCACATTGCATTGTGGGTGTGGCCACATGCATGCGTGCGATAGTGCCTACACACATGATTTCTTCACATGAGGAGAAAAAAGTTAGTCATCACTAAGGTATCACAGCTCTTTCCACTAGAAATAGAGATATTTATTCTATTTAGCCTATAAATTCAATTAAGACTTAACAACCACACATTACCCTAATATTTGCATTTGGTGGGGATGCAGGGGTTATGTCCAAAAATGCAGTCATATAACTGGGTAGGAGCATCTGGTTGTTTGTGGATGTTTTTGTGGATTAGGGAAAAGAATAGATTTTAAGGTTTCAAGTTGACATATTTTGCTTCACAGATCTTACTATGGTCACTCTTACTTTGCAAAACATACATTGCTCAAAGTTGTTCTTTTAATTTTAATACTTTAATAGTAATGCATCTTCTGTGGGGCTACAAAATAGAATGTCAGCATTTCAAGTATCATCCAAAATTAAATCAGAGTCCAAGGCAAAGTAATCCTCAAAGTTCCAATTTATTAAGAGACATGTTGGAACATTTGTGGAAACCCGAATCTGAGCTTCCTGGGTTTTTCCCACCCAGTTGAAAGTTCATGATCTTGCCCCCACACCCACAAGTCCATCACATGGTCCAATCTTCCATTGCCATGCTGGCAGTTCCACCCATCCAGTTCCTGTTAGGTACAGAGGTGCAGAGACAAAGAGTGACCTTGGCTTTCTAGAAAGGAATTTTTTATTTTGACAACAACACATTTTTCTCCTTACTATTCCCTCTCCCAATTCCCCACTAATGAAAAAGCATAGTAAAATAATAGAGAGTGTGGCAGGCCAAAGATCCTAAAAGGAACCGGCTGTAGGCCTGACAGGCGGCCTCTTCTCAGAAGAAAAATGTTTCCTGAAAAGAGAATAACATAGGGGTTAATGTAACAGATTTAACCACCTCTTCCCTCCCCCTCCCAGGGGGACTCTTTGGCTTGTTGGGAAACTTCTCATGGTATTGTTTTACTAACATCCACTTTTAGGTCCCAGTTTTTCACCCAAGTACGTTTGGACAAAGGGTACCCATTCCAATGCACTAAGTACTATACAGCCTGGAGTCTAAGATTTTTTCACTTCATAATGTCTCTCTCCTTCTATCACTACAGGAGGAGAGGGATCTTGGGTGGACGGTTTAATGCTGCTGGACCCAATTACTGGTTTCAACAAGTTACAATGAAATACTGGGTAAATTTTCCCTAGAATTCTGGGTAGACTGAGTTGAACTGTAACTGGGTTAATTATCTTAACTATTGGGAATGGACTTAAAAATTTTGGACCAAATTTCTTTCTAGGCATTCTTAATCTTATGTATTTGGTAGATACAAAAACTTTGTCCCCCACATGAAAGGGGGTTGGAGCGAGCGATGTTTATCAGCTTGCTTCTTGTAGGTTCCTGCCACATCTGCTAGAGCTTTCTTCATATTTTCCCATCGTTTCTTTAATGTGTCCATCCATTCATTCAAGACATGGAGGAGGGAGGTTCTCTAGGCAGCTCAGGCATGGGAACAAATTTCATATCACTGGTAATATGGAAAGGAGTTAATCCAGTGCTGCTATGGACCACATTGTTATACGCCAATTCGGAGAAGGGTAGAAAGTCCGACCAGTTGTCTTGATAGTCCACGTAACACTGGATGTATTGTTCCACCATCACATTGTCCCTCTCCGCTGTGCTGTTTGTGCTGGGATGAAACGCTGAGCTGAGTCTTTGTGTGGACCCAATGGACCTCAGGAACTCTTTCTAGAACTTGGTGGTGAACTGAATTCCGTGGTCTGAAATGATCCTCCTGGGCACTCCATGCAAGCAATAAATGTGTTTCACAAACATTTTCGCTAATTTCTTTGTGGGCAACCCTGAGCATGTGATGAAATGCGCCTGCTTGGAAAACAAATCAATAACTGTCCAGATTACTCTATTCCCGCTGCTATCTGGGAGCTTGATGATGAACTCCATTGCAATCTCCTCCCATGGTCGGCTAGGGCCGGCCACTCGTTGTAGTAGTCCAGGGGACCTATCCAGCAGTGGTTTCATTGTTGCGCAAGTAGCACAGCTTTTTATGTAATCTTTCACATCTGATTTCATCTTTAGTTACTAAAATTGATGCCTGGCGAGGTGGAGCATTTTTAGGAATCCAAAGTGACCTATTAGTTTCGCATCATGGCTTTGCTGTAGAACTTCCAGTCTCAACCCCACAGGGATGTACAGTTTGAACCCCTTCCAGGCTAAGCCACCGTTCATCATTAGAATGACCTTGTTATTGTTGAACCACGGGTCTGCCAGGAGTGTCGATTTCAACGCTGTTATCAGCTTATCCTGGCTTCGGGTGGTGACCTAAGCCACCTTTTGGTGTGAGAAAGAAATGATAGGGTGAACAACTTCTTCCTTGTTACTAGTACTGCAGTTTTCTCGACAAAACATCCGCCAACAAGTTTTTTTGGTACTTGTTGGATACCTAGGGGTTTTGTCTCTGCTGCAGGTGCTGCAGGTTCTGGGATCTTGGGTTCAATCATCCCTGGGTGGCCCTTTGGCTCCACCGGTGGTAGTGGGCCAAATGCAATCATCAATTTTTTACTGCTGTCCTCCCACTTTATCGTAGGCGTCCACTTGTCAAGCCATGCAACCCCAAGGTAATTAATTCCGGCATCTTTGGAACCACAGTGAATCTAAGAAGCTCATAGTGGCAGCTTACCTGTAACTTTACCAGTTCGAACATTAGCATGGCTGGGCTCCCCCAATTAGTGTTCCATCTATCTGCTCAACCTGAAAGGGGTGGGCTAGAGGTCTTGTGCATATCCCTAGTTGCTTTACAATCGACATGCTGATTAAGCATTGAGTGCAGCCGGTGTCCACGACTGCTTCAACTTCAACTTCGTTTCAGGTCCTTGGAGCTTAGCTTGGAAGGTGAAGGGATGGACGGGTGCACTTACCATTGTGTTGTCTACACTATTCTCTTCCCCGAGGTCTCCCCATTGGTTGGATTTTTCATCACTTTAGGTTGAGGATCAGTTTTCTGAGTTTGTTGGCCCAGATGACCCTTTTCTGGTGTCATATGGGGCCTTCTCTTTACTCCCCTGGCAGTTGGTGCAAACATTTGTGATATTGAGGCTGGAATCAGGCACTCTGGTGCTCTCTGGCCAAGTTGACAGCAACAGTGGCATTTTATTGCCTCCCCCCAAGGGACGGAACCCAGTTGCATCTGTAAACTTAGGAATTACCTCATCACATTGTTCCGCTATCATTCTGCAGTTTCCCCCTCATTCATTCCTTCTTCCATTGTTGAGAATGGAAGGTGGGATAAGAACCTGTTGGGGCATTGCAGGTGAGACTGGACTCAGTGGGGGAGGGTTCAATACTTGGTTGGCCACTGCCCAGTTATCTGACATGGTGCCATCTGCTGAGGGAGATCAGGTGTCCACTGGCATCTCTCCCATCCATGACCTGGGAAGAAAGCCCATTCCGGGGTTGCTTGATTCACAGCTTGCAGCCAAACATCAGTTGCTGGCTAGGGGGAAATATGGCCCAAGCCCCTTTCTGCTGGCTGGGTTGATTTTCCCCTGTTGGTGGCCAAGCAGGCAGCCACTGGCATCTCTCCCCTCCATGACCTGGGAAGGAAGCCCATTCCAGTGGTACTTGATTCACAGGCTGCATCCCAAACATCAGTGGCTGACTAGTAAGATATGTTGGCCAAACCCCTTCCTGCTGGCTGGGTTGAATTCCCCATGTCTGTCTGTGACTCAGCTCAGGATATTGGGTCAATTCACTTGTTGCTGTGTGGAAGGAGTAAACATCTCCACTCAAGTCCATTGCAGCCTTTGCTAGGGAAGGAGGGGGGAATATTTACTCACGTTTGGCTGCACCAGTTGGTCTGGAAGGCTTCAATCATCTGGTCGGCTACTGGGTGATTGCTCTTGCCCTCTCCAGCCGTGTGTTGAATTAGCCTTTCCAACTGCCTCTGGCTGTGACTGCATCTTCCCAGACAGTATAAATCTTCAATTTTACTCCTCTACAAATTCCTCTGCACTTTGGAAGTTTTGCAGAGAAGCAACTGGTGATCATCTTTCTTTTCTCAAAGGCTCTATCTTCATCTTCGCTGATATTTTATGGTGACCGGGTCAGGTCAGTGTTAGGAGTCAGCACCCCTCCCATCCCCCATGCCAGGTTGCCGGTGAAAAAATTTAAGTGAGATTCAGGTTAATGTCAGTGTTCCAAATATCCTCCAAAATTAAATCAGAATCCAAGGCAAAGTAATCCTCAAAGTTCCAATTTATTAAGAGAGACATGTTGGTACATCTGTGGAAACCCGAATTTGAGCTTCCTGGGTTTCCCCACCCAGTTGAAAGTTCATGATCTTGCCCCCATACCCACAAGTCCATCATATGGTCCAATCTTCCACTGCCATGCTGGCAGTTCCACCCATCCAGTTCCGGTCAGGCTTAGAGGTGCAGAGACAAAGAATGACCTTGGCTTTCTAGAAAGGAATTTTTTATTTTGACAACAACACATTCTACTCCTTACTATTCCTCCTCCCAATTCCCCACTAATGAAAAAGCATAGTAAAATAATAGAGAGTGTGGCAGGCCAAAGATCCTAAAAGGAACCGGCTGCAAGCCTGACACAGGGATTGGAAAATTATATGTGATGGTTACATTGTAGAAAGCCCAATGTTGTAAATTGTAAGGCTATTATACAATTATAATAGTTTGTTTTTCCCAATTCATCCTTTTGTTTTGGTTTTTTTGTCTGCTGCAACCTCTCCTCCTCATGATACTGTTATCTTTTTACTGTATTTAAAAGAGGGTAAAAATTTGGGTAAGTCTTATACACTGAATTTAGCCCACCCACCCACTGGCCTCCACCCTTTGGCTCTGCTTCTTAGCAATTTACCTCCTTGCAGCAAACAGGAAAATGGGGCTTGCAGAGGTGGCAATAGGCTATGACAATCCCTGCAGCCTGAAATAGCTGAAACTGAATCTGAATGTGAAACAGGCTGTTTGCTACAAGGAGACAAATTGCTGGGAGGCAGAGGCAGATTTTTTCCCCTTCTAAGGCTAAACTGAAACAAGCTGTTTGCTATTTGCTCCAAGGAGGTAAGTCAATAACTATAAATGCCTATAGAATGTTCAAAATATTAGACTTATTTTTTAAAGACTGCTTTATTATTGTTCTACATAACTTAACAAAATGAAGAAACTTTTTAAAATAAATGCTTGATCTGAAGAGGCCCAGTGCTATTGTATCTTCTTTTAAATAACAGAGAATAACATATACTTCTAAAAAGCCACATCAATTTTAACAGCATCTGTACAAGTATAGTCTGAAATGTAACATCACAGTGTATATCGTTTGTACTGTTTGCTGTTTGCTACAAGGAGGAAAATTGCAGAGGCAGATTTGTTTCCCCTTGTTTTCCTCCCCAAAAGCTAGATGCATCTTTGAAGCGTCTTATACTCTGAAAAATATGGTAATTCCTTGTTTGGTTTGACTTTTGTGTGAATTCCAGATATTGTAGATCAGAGGTGTAAAACTCAAGGCCCACAGGCTGGATCTGGCCCATGGGATGCTTAGATCTGGCCTGTAGGGGTGCCCTGGAAACAGCAAAGAACCAGCTTGCGATGCCTCTGCCAGCAACAATGGCCATGCAGAGTCTTCACGAGCTCTGTTTTCACTCGCAGAGGATTGCAGGAGGCCATTACAGCCAGAAATGGAGCTAAGGAGTAGAGTTCTCAGGCCACTACAGGTGCTCCTGACATACAGTATGCTGACGTCGAGCTGGCCATGCCCACCCTGGCCATGCCCATCCTGGCTATGCCCACCCTAAACACAAACCTGATGCAGCCCTCAATGAAATTGAGTTTGACAACCCCTGTTGTAGATGGATCAGCTGCCTCTTTTGTTGCTTTTCTCTCCTTTTATCCCTTCTACCATAAGACAATAGGATAAAAAATAATTTGCCAGTTTGTACATGACTGGAATTGGGTAGTATAGAATCATTCAACTACTTTATTTTTAAACATTTATGCAACATGCTAAATATGGGATATGCTACTAAATGATTCCAGGGAAGTATGTTCTATTCATTTGAAGTCACAGCAAGTTCCTTCAACTCACTGCGTGATTTGCCATATATTTGCATACTTTACAAGTATTTCTGAGTCTGAGTTTGTCACTGCTATTTCTTGTGGATTTGTACTATTGATTTAAGGAAAGCTGGGGAGAATTAGGAATTGATTTTTTTATGAATGGATTGGAATCTACATTTGGCAGAGATGTTCTGAGAAAAATCCTGTGTTCAGAAGTCTTCCATTTTTGTACCAGGTTCTGATTGGTGATTTTGGGGGTTCTAGGAAATAAAACTTATTATGCACAATATACTGTGAATGAATGAACGAACAAATGAATGAATGAATGAATAATGATAAGGTATACATAATTTCAAGTCAGGTTTGATTCCTGTTGACAGTATGCAGCTTCCTTGATCATGGAATAGAAAGAGTTTTCTGTTGCCTTCTTCTTGAACATTTTGAACATCCCTTTTGATTCTAACAAATAATCTTTGAATTTCCAGGTGGTCTCCCATTCAAAAGCAAATCTTGTTTTTCTTTCAGTGGCAGTCCAATTTCAGCTAGTCTCAAAAAGCTATCACATTTGAAAGTGTGATATGACAGAGCATGGCAATTGTTTATATACATATTTATCTAAAAGGAAAATGATTCTGAATTTAAGGAAGATCAGGTAGAAAACAGCACCCCTCTTTGTTATAATATTTTAGTGAATCTGCTGACTTCACTATTTTATAGATAAATTACTTGGCAGAAATAGGAAACTAGTATTCCTTTTGGGTAAATATAATAATGGATAAAAGGAATATAGTAATGGATTTTAAGATCATTGTGTAGGTATAGAGCTATTTTTTATTTCAAGAAAGATATCTTGATCAAATGGTTCCTGTTAAATGTTAAAAGACATAAATCTTCATTTAAAGGAAAAATCTCACCCACCTGGGATTGAATGTGCAGCTGTCTGTATGCAAAACTGAGCTGAAACTTTGATTGATTTCAGAGGTGACACAAAGGAGAGAAGAACACAGTATGCTTCTCATTGCAAAAATGAACATGTACATACTCCCATCCCTGAGGGAATTTAGGACATCTCTTAATTGAAAGCAGCTTCACAGAATTTTCAACTGATTAAAATATTTTTGTTTATTAGGGTTCTGTTACTTCATTAATCATTCATAATTAATTTACATTATCAGGACCAACAGTGGGTGTTTTTGAATACCTGGATATAGAGAGAAGGTTCTCCTGTAATTTACAATTTAATTGAAATCTGGAGTTTAGAGATGCAGTATTTCCATTTAGAAGTTTAACTTAAGAAGTTTAATTTAAAAAACAAATCTGAATGGCATCACTATTTAAAAGACTCACTGACTTTGAGTTCAGCTGCTTGCTGCCCACATCATTTGTTCACATCCGTACTACTCCTGGGCAGAGGTAATATTTTCATTCTGAAAAGCAACATATTTGTTAGCTTCAAATGCAGGTTGGCTGGCAAGGCCATCTCAAGGTTTCTGATATGAAATATATTAGAAGGAGGAAGAAGCAGCTGTGTATATAGTAGACCTGATATACTATTGTGCCTTTCAATCATAAAACCACTGATTAATTAAAAAAAAACCAAGTTTTATTCTGGGCTTAAACTTTGGTTAATTGGTTTGTCTGCCAAGGTAAAACAACCTTGGAATCTTTTCTGTTTGGTCTGTAGTTATGTTTGACCTGGGCTATATAGAATAGAGGTGTAGGCAGCCTTTTTTGTGATCAGGAGATGCACTGTGAATATAACTGTAAATGTGTGTGCGAAATGTGTGGTCAGCCCAAACTAAATGACTACAGGCTAAATCTGCTTCATTGAAAGTTATGGATCATAATCTAACATGCTGTAGGTTAGTACTTAAAAGTTCTTCATGCTTCCAACCTAGGGATGAGAGATACTGTAACAATTGGGCTAAAGTTACACAGAGAACTTTATTGCCTATGAGAGCACTAGAACTTGGGTTTGTCAGCTCCTAGTTCAGCATCTTAACTTACTGTGACATCCTGGTTTTTGTGTGTGGGTGTATGTGTACTGATTATATTCCATCAAGTTAGTGTTGACTCTTAGCATCTACACTGATATATTTCATATACACAGTTATATGTAATCCTTTAAATGCCATACAGGTAGTTCTCAACTTATGACCACAATTGAGCCCAAAGTTTATGTTGCTAAGTGAGAAATTTTTTTCCCACTTTATGACTTTTTTTTTACCACAATTGTTAAGTGAATCATTGGGTTGTTAAATTAGTAACACTGTTGTTAAATGAACCTGGTTTCTCCATTAACTTAGCTACTTAGGTCATAAGTATGAAACAGTTGCCAAGCATCTGAATTTTGATCACATGATCATGGGAATGCTGCAAAGGCCATAAGTCATTTTTTTCAGTCCTGTTGTAATTTTGAATGGTCACTAAATGAACTGTTGTAAGTTGAGGACCACCTGTAGTGGATGAGGAAGCGATGCGAAAGTGTTATCATGGACCGTCTGTTTGTTTGCTGGATTCATGTGCCACCAAGCCACTCAAATGTATGATCGCTTACATAATAAGCACAATAAGGGGTCATTGGTAGTCTCAGAGCTTGGTTGTTTTATTGCAGACATTTCATTACCCAAACTAGGTAACATCATTAGGTAATGAAACGTTTGCAAGAAAACAACTAAGCTCAGGAGGATCCCTCATTTCAACCCTGAGCTACAAATGTTTTCCTTTATTAATAAGCACAATAAAACGACCACAAAAATTACAGTTAAAATGTCCAGAGTGATGACTGATTTAAATACAGGTAGTCCTCGACTTGTAACAATTGAGCCCAAAATTTCTAGTGCTAAGTGAGTAATTTGCTAAAGTGAGTTTGCCAAATTTTACAGCCTTCCTTGCCACAGTTGTTAAGTGAATCACTGCAGTGGCTAAGCTAGTAGCTTGGTTGTTAAGTGAATCTGGCATCTCTATTTACTCTTCTTGTCAGAAGGTCACAAAAGGTGACCCCAGGACCCTGCAACCGTCACAAATATGAGTCAGTTGTCAAGTGTCTGAATTTTGATAATGTGACCATGGGGATGCTGCTGGGGTCGTAAGTGTGAAAAATGGTCATAAATCACACTTTTCAATATCATTGTAACTTCGAATATTCATTAAATGAACTGTTGTAAGTTGAGGACTACCTGTATTCTTGATAATCATATTCGAAACATCTACTAAAACCTAAAATGTGCATGGCATATAACAATAAAGTGTCCATGTGAACAATAAAACACCCAGAATGATCCTATGTATTTGAGACAAGAGCCTGTTCCTCAGTGTTTTAGCCATTATGGAAAAACAAGATTGATAACTAGTTCAAGACCTTAAGCTACTTTTTAATACGTTCCTGGTGGTAAACACAAGCTAGTATATGGCCAGCTGCATTTTTGCACCAACATTGGTTTTCAGGTATTCTTCAAAGAGAGCTCATGTAGTGTCTATTGCTGCAATTGAGCTGTGTAATAAAAAGTGTGATAAAATTATAGGGACTTGATGGCTCATTGGCTAAGACGCTGAGCTTGTCGATCATAAAGGTCGGCAGTTCAGCGGTTTGAATCCCTAGTGCTGTGTAACGAGGTGAGTTCCCATCACTTGTCCCAGCTTCTGCCAACCCAGCCGTTCAAAGGCACATAAAAATTGCAAGTAGAAAAATAGGAACTAGCTTTGGTGAGAAGGTAACATGCTGGCCACATGTTACCTTCCTCCACGGAGATGTCTTTGGACAGCGCTGGCTCTTCAGCTTTGAAACGGAGATGAGCACCACCCCCTAGACTGGGAACAACTAGCACATATGTGCGAGGGGAACCTTTACCTTTAATAAAAAGAGCATAAGATATCATTGTGGGATTCTTGCCCTCCAAGTAGCAGCAAGCTGACCACAGCTTCCCCCCCCCCGCCCATTCAGCAGGACCTGTGAGTCCAGGGCAATCAAACAAACCTTTTGAAATATCTGAAAAAGTTATATGAGAATTTTAAGCTCAGTGGGGATTTAGAAACTGTTATTTCATTGTCAAGCAAAACCCATTCCATGGGTTGCTATAATAGGGAAGAACTACTTGTGTTTCCCACCTCTAATAGTGAGAGAGATTATCTGAATTTTGCTAACAATCTAGTTTAATTTAGTACTTTAATATGTTAATAAAATGTATAGATGTAAATTATTCATGAAGATTAAAGTCAGATAACAGAGGGGATAAAGATCAGTTCTATCACTTGATTCTTGAATTTCAGATGTCATCTATGAAATAGCTTAAAAAAGAAACTCCTTAAAACTGCCATTATTGCCACTTAGTTATAGGACTAGATTTCATTTTCCGTGTCTGCAAACAGCGTCCTAGCAGGACAAGAAGTGCTGGTTGTTCAGAAACCATTTGGCTGGGCTTCCGGGGGGGCGGAGCCTGTCGCCGAGGAGGGCTCAACCGAGCTCCTCTCAGAGATCTGGTCTGTATATCTAAATAAGATCATAGATATCACCCCTTTTTGGCTATAAAGGGGCAGGGAGTAGCTCTGTGTGCTAGGGTCTATTCGTAATTCACAGCCTTTCTCTTTTTTTTGGCTGTGGACAGAGATTAGATCCAGCGTGAGCGGAGCTTTTATCTCCAGCCAGTTCTTCTCAGCTGCTTTTTTTTGCAGCCCCAGATAGGCGATCCCCCCCCCCAGGACAAAGCAAAGTTGTTTGAAGCTAGGATTAATACGGGCGGGTCCCACTCCTGTGAGATTTATGCTTTTATTACTATCTTAAATACCAGCACCATTTGTCTTAGAGGCTTCTTTGTTTAAACGGACTTCAAAATGGCGATTTCTCTCCGTTGGTGACTGATAGGGGATGTACGTAGCCGGTTTTACCTTCCTGCAGACCGCTCCTTAACAAGATAATTTTTTTTTGTTTTTTTTGGAAACAGAGGGGAGCGAAAGCGCTGTTTATTTGTTTATTTATAATGGCACCCAGGTCAAAATCGAAGCGTCTCTCTACAAATGTGCCTAAAGAATCTATGAATGAACTTAAAGAATTTACACTGGAATCGCAGCCCTTGTCTCCTACGCCCTCTACTGGAGAATTCTTAACACAGGAATTTTTTTTTCAAATGTTTAATGATTTTAAACAAGAAATTAAGGAATTTGTATTGGAGCTATATGGTGATTTAAAGTCTAAAATTGACCAAATGAAGGCGAATACGTTTGCAGCCGTGTCGCCCTGTCAGATTATACTGCTGAAATAGAGAATAAATTGGAAAGCTTGGAGGAGGCTAATTCTAATTTGACTACTAATATTCAAATATTACAACAAAAAATTAGAGATACTCAAGAACAGCTCGTGATGATAAACTTTAATAAGAAGGCATTCGCAATAAGAGTCAGAGGATTCCGCGAAAAGGAGCGAGAGAATCTGAAACAGACCTTTGTTGAAGCCCTCAGCCATGCGGTGGGAAGCCCGGGACTTAACTTTGATTGGCAGATTCGGAAAATCTATCGCCAGAATTCGTTGGTAGC
The DNA here is from genome assembly GCF_009769535.1 of Thamnophis elegans. Classification (NCBI taxonomy): domain Eukaryota; kingdom Metazoa; phylum Chordata; class Lepidosauria; order Squamata; family Natricidae; genus Thamnophis; species Thamnophis elegans. Next base: position 60,100,523 of record NC_045545.1, read on the forward strand.
GGAACAGCGACAGCTCCCGAGGGACATAATTATATATTTCTCCATAAAAGAATTCAGAAACGCGATCATGCAAAAATTTTACAATAATAGTTTGAGAGTTGATGGCCAGGACTTGATTGTCTTCAAAGAAATACCATTTCAGATGTTGAGAGCAAGAAGAGACTATGCTTTTTTAACTAAAGAGCTTAGAAATCATCAGATTCAATATAAATGGGAGGCCCCAGCCGGCATTACGGTCACATTTGAGAATCAAAGACTTCGTCTCAATTCTGTTTCGGAGGCTCGAGATTTCTATTACAAGACTTTGAAGGCGGGACTTCCTGATTCACTTGGAAAAGAGGAGAGACAAGCCGAAGGAGAAGGCAAGCAACAGACCACATGGCTGCAAGATGGAGGGGGTAGCTCCCCCTCCCTCGGAGAAGCAGAAAAGCGGAGTTTGAGGATTTAGACATTCTAAAATATTCGCCAAAGTTGTGGATTGAATGGGGGTTTGCGACCTCTCTCCGGTAGAAAAAGCGGAATTTATTGGTGGGGTGATACTGAATGTATATATGTAAAATGCATGCAGAATGATTTACGCTGTTTAAATCTTGTTAGAAGGGAAAGTTTGAAGAGATTATTTTAAAATAGAAGGTAAACTGATTCTTGTTGAAACTATTATTTGAATATGTGGAATGATCTATGCTATTTAATTTTTATTAGAAGGGAAAGCTTGGTGAAATTATTTTGAGCTAGATTTTAAACTAATGTCTGCATAAATTTGATAGTGGCAAATATCAGAGAAGCAAGGGATGAGGGTAAAATGCATGCGGAATGATTTACGTATATTGGTGGGGTGATACTGAATGTATATATGTAAAATGAATGCAGAATGATTTATGTTGTTTAAATTCTGTTAGAAGGGAAAGCTGGATGAGATTACTTTAAAACAGAAGGTAAACTGATTCTTGTTGAAAGTATTATTTGAATATGTGGAATGATCTATGCTATTTAATTTTTATTAGAAGGGAAAGCTTGGTGAAATTATTTTGAGCTAAATTTTAAACTAATGTCTGCATAAATTTGATAGTGGTAAATATCAGAGAAGCAAGGGATGAGGGCAAAATGCATGCGGAATGATTTACGTTGTTTAAATCCTATTAGAAGGGAAAGTTGGTCGGGATCATCTTAAGATAGAATGCAAACTGATTTTTGTGTAAAGTAATACTTGATCCACGCTGCTTAAATTTTACTAAGAAGGGAAAGTTTGGTCAGATTATTTTGAATTACTGTTTGAAATTAAGGTTAAGAAAGATTATTTACGCTGTTTAAATCCTATCAGAAGGGAAAGTTTGATTATTCTTCTGTAAAGTAATATTTGAATATGTGGAATGATCCACGCTGCTTAAATTTTACTAGAAGGGATTATTTTTGAGCTAGATTGTATATTGATGTCTATACAAATTTGGATAAATGTTTATCTGAATACAAGGTTAAGGAAGAGGAATGGGAGAGTCTACAGGAGGCCGGGGTAAATAACAAAGAAGCAAGAGACGAGAATAAAATATAGATAGAATGACTTATACTATTTAAGCATAGATAAAGATGGGGGGCTGAGCTTAACACAAAGAGTTTCTTTTTTTTTCTTTTTTCTGTGTTCTTTTCTTTCTTTTTTTTTTTTGGTTTTTTTTTCCCTTAATATATTACTTTTATTTTTAATCCATACGAACATAAGATACTTTAGATAGAAGGCAGTGCCAGGTGTGGGCCCTGGGAAGTCGGGAGGAGTAGGGATGGGGATTTATGGGGGGTGGGTGGGTGGGTGTTAACATAGTCTCAATAAGAACAAGAATGCACTTATATACGGTTGTTCTTTTTTTTTTTCCCCTTTTTTTTCTCTTTTCTTTCTTTATATTTTTTTTTCCTTGGTTTATTTTACTTTTTATCAGATTATAATAAACAACACTTGAATAAAGGAATACACCAAGGAGGGAGGTAGAGGGAAAGAGGAGGGAGGAGTAAGGAAGGAGTAAGGGGAATGTAAGGAGGGCGTGTTGGGAGTAAGGGGAGAAGGAAGGTTTGAGGGGAAAGGGAAGTAGAAGGGGAGCGTTAGAGGGAGGAAAGGAAAGTTGGAGGGGGTAGATGGGGTGTATGGAGGATGGAAGTGTCAGGTGGGGTTGTGAATGATGAGTTGTGTTTTTTTTTTAATTTTTTTATTTTTTTTTATTTTTTTTATTTTTTTTTCTTATAGCAAATACCCTGTATATAAGTGATTGTAAAATGGAATGTGAAAATGAATAATATATATATATATATATATATAAAAGAAACCATTTGGCTGTTGTTTGTCTCTGATTATTACTTCAGGCAAGGCAGCACACCTCATGAAAGGGCAGCACCAACTTGGGGCAGTCTTCCCAACTAGGCAAGTGGGGGTCATGGATGGGAAAACTTTGCCCAGTTTGACTGGTGCCTCAATTCCACCTCTACCTGAAGCACAAAGCCCAAGCTTTGTGTCTGATTCTTGGAGACTGCCGGGACAAATCCCTGTAGTTTTCTTCACAAGGTTTTTCAGAAGTGGCTTGCCATTGTCTCCTTCCTAGGGCTGAGAGAAAGTGGATGACCCAAGATCACTTGGTCAGCTTTGTGTCCAAGGCAGGGCTGGAAAACATGATCACCCAGATTCTAGTTTGAAGCCTTAATTACTTTATCAACCTGACTCATTACTTTCAGGACAGACTACTACAATGTGCTGTTTGTAAGACTGCCTTTGAAGACTACTCAGAAGCCACAGATGATACACAATACAAAAGCTTGACTTTGGGTGTGCTTTAATTCTTCATTTTTTAATTCAAGGCTTCAAGGCGCTAGTCGTCACTTATAAAGCCCTTCATGGTATTGGACCTGGGTACTTGAGAGACCGCCTGCTGCCAATTACCTCCACTAGACCGATTAGATCCCACAGATTAGGCCTCCTCCAAATCCTATCTGCCGGCCAGTGTCGACTGGCGACTACCCGGAGGAGAGCCTTCTCTGTGGCTGCTCCGACCCTCTGGAACGAACTCCCCGTGGAGATTCGAACCCTCACCACCCTCCAGGCCTTCCGCAAAGCCCTCAAAACCTGGTTGTTCCGACAGGCCTGGGGCTAAAGAGCCGTTGCCCCCGTCTCGAATGGCATGACTGTTGTGAGTTTTAAATTATATATTGTTATGTTGTTGTTTTTAAATCTTTGTCTGTATCCCCCTCCCCGGTTCGAGTTGTGAGCTGCCCTGAGTCCCCTTCGGGGGAAAAGAGCGGCATAGAAATTTAATAAACTGAACTGAACTGAACTGAATTACATAATAATTGATTTGAAATCACTACTCCATTCCTGCTCGTACTTTCTAATAAAATATTTTACCATCTATTCTTATTTTCGAGTTCTACCAAAGGGTTAAATATTCATGACTCTCAATATCAAAATCTAATCTATGCCCCAGTAGTGCCTAAAAATTTCTTGCAACATGCAATAAAACAGCTTTTCTACTGTATGTTTATCCAAGCAGGTTGACTCTGATGGAAATTAATAATTTTTCACTAAGGCCCATAAAGGGTTGATATTTCAAAATAATTTCCTAAATAATTTTTTGATCTGACAAAAATATTTATTTTGGATTAATACTGGGATCTTTCTGAAGGCTAATGAAGCAGGGAACTATATTAATTTTCACAGCATAAATTTTGCCCCACAAACCTAATGGAATTTTAATCTGTCTATTAACATTCAAATCAATATTTTTAAATGTTTTGACATGTTTATTTTCACATATTTAGAAATATTTTAAAAAACAAAGTCCCAAATATTTAAAATAATAAGTAGAACTCATAAAACCAAACATTTTACATACTTGTTCTGATACAATGTTAGTATTATCAAACCTAAAGAAAGAAAGCTAGAATTATTTTTTTTAAATCTCTCTCTCTTTGTTTTACATACAAATACAAATGCTTCATTTTTATTTTTCTGTGTCTGTGACATTTTATAAAATTGTAGAGTGACACCAACTGCCTGAGAAGTTTCCTGACTACTGACATATACGCTAAATGCACCTATTGGACATTATATTTTATACTAATCTACTCCTCTTCTTCTCTTTTGTGTTTGTGCATCAGAGGTCATCTTAGTCACACAAGAAAATGTCTATCATGAAATGGATTTTTGTTTTCATTTCTTAAGGGCTTTGTCACCTATATATTTTTTGATCAATTTTGTCACTGAGTGATTGGAGAAGCAATTTATATTTTTGGAGAGAGGCAGCTAATGTCGTCTAGATGAGGGCATAAAATGTGTTTGACTGCTCCTTTTTACAGGTCATCTGGATTAGGACAAAGCTTTAATTTTATTTGTATATCCAGGATTCATGTAATCTCTTTTTTTACAATGTATATATGCTTCTGCAAGATAAGTTTAAAAAAAAAGATAGGGGAAATCAGGAGGGAAAATGACAGCTAAACTGGAGTGAAAAGCATGGCACACAGGGCAGGAAATTGTCCCCATCTCTCCCACGGTTTCCCGCTATTCAGCATTAAGGACTTGCTCTGATTTGCCTTCTCAGACAAAACTTGTAAACATTTTCTTCCAGCTCAGCAAGAAAAAAAAAAGGGGGACGTTTGAGGGAGAAACTCCTATCATTGTCATTATGCATCCACTGTAGAGCAGGGTTTTTTTTTTCTTTCCACAGATACTTGATATGAAATAAAAGCCCTAAACAGATACTTGGAGCTTTGAAGGCTGGCATTAGCTGACATGATGGGGATAGCTGTAAATCTGTATAGTGCCATTATCATACATTCTCCCAAACCATAACCATGAATTTATTCAGCCATAGCAAGACTCTGTGTGTAGATATTTTGTGCATGTAAAATCCTACCATCTTTCCCTGAAAATAAGACAGGGTCTTATTTTCTTTTTACCCACAAAATATGACTTGGGCCTTATTATGAGGGAAGGGTTTATTGTTTTAGGATTGCCAGGTAGCTCTCTTGCAAGCGGGTTCCCAAAGAGCTGGGCAGAGCCTCATGGGCGAATGGCTGTGTTACGCTGTCACAGCAATGCAACACAACAGCCATGAAGCGACCACGCTCACGAGCAGCCACCTGGCAAACCCCCTTTCCAGCTGGGCACAGCACCATTCACTGACCTAGGGGTATCGCCAAGCCGCGTGAGCGCCTGTTCGCCATTACCCAGTTCCCATGGCTTGGTGGTTCGAAATGCCAGTGAATGATGTTCTGCACAGCTGGAGGGGGGGTTTTGTGAGCAGCTGTTCCGCTCTCACTCACGCACCTCCCAGCCTCATAATGCCCTGGCCCAGCTCTCCCTGCAGAGTCAGGGCACCTCCGCTGCAGCCGCCACCACCGCCATCCCAGCATGGCTTTTTTAGTGGCTTCCAAGCCGAGTCTTCCAGCAGTGGCCTCTCTTGGTGTACGCTTTATGGTTGTACGCTCTGCTGACAGCTGGCCCACAGGCGCTCACGTGGCTTGGTGATACTCCTACGTCAGTGAGTGGCGCTGTGCCCAGATGGAAAGGGGGTTTGCCAGGTGGCTGCTCATGAGTGTGGTCACTTCATGGCTGTTGTGTTGCGCTGCTGCGACAGCACAACACAGCCATTTGCTCATGAGGCTGTGCCCGGCTCTTTGGGAGCCCACTCGCAGGATAGCAGCCACCTGGCAACCCCCCTCTTCACCTGGGCAGAGCGCTGCTCATCAACCTAGTGATATCCCAAAGGCTCCAAGCAACACAATCACCTTTGCCTCCCTCCGGTTCCCACGGCTTGGCACCTTCGGGATACCACTAGGTGTCCCAAGTAATTCGGGGCCCGACTCACTCGGCGGGTAACATGCTCGACCTCGTATTCCACTCGGAGCAGTGGAGTTGTGATCTTGGTTTGAGGGGTAGTGAGACCTTACCCCTGTCATGGTCGGACCACTACCTACTGAGGCTTGACTTTCGGAGACCAAACCCCCACTGTAGGGAGGAGGAACCGATTAGGTGGTTCCACCCCAGGCGACTTATGGACCCTTTGGGCTTTCAGACGGAGCTTGGTGTTGTTCCTGATACCCTCGCCCGCAGTCCGGCGGAGACTCTGGTTGCTGCTTGGAATTCAACAGCGGCAGGGGCTCTTAACCGGATCGCGCCTTTATGGCCGATCCGAGGTAGTGGATCCAGGAGGGCCCCTTGGTTTACTGAGGAACTCCGGGAGATGAAGCGCTGAAAGAGACGCCTAGAGCAACGATGGAGATCCAGTAAGTCCGAGTCAGACCGAGCGCTTTTAACATCCAGCATCAGAGCCCATCTTCGGGCAATTAGGACGACCAAAAGAACACACATTGCCTCTCTGATTGCTTCCGCTGAGTCGCGCCCAGCCGCCCTGTTCAGGATAACCCGTTCCCTCCTAAATAGGAGGGATACGAGCGATCCTTTGCAGGGCAGAGCTGAGGATTACGTCCAATTCCTCGCGGATAAACTGGCTCGGCTTCAGATGGACCTGGACTCCAATTGCGCAGAGCCAGCCGAGGCACCAGGGGAGAATCTGGAAGGACATCCTTGACCTCTCAGCGGCCTTCGATACCATCGACCATGGTATCCTTCTGCGACGACTGCGGGAGGTGGGGGTGTGAGGCACTGTCCTACGGTGGTTCTCCTCTTACCTCTCGGACAGGTCGCAGCCGGTGTTGGTTGGAGGGCAGAGATCGACCCCTAGGCCCCTGAATTATGGGGTGCCACAGGGTTCGGTCCTGTCCCCCCTCCTGTTTAATATCTACATGAAGCCGCTGGGTGAGATCATTCGACGGCACGGGATAAAATACCATCAGTATGCGGACGATACGCAGCTGTATCTGTCCGCCCCATGCCAACTCAGTGAAGCGGTTGACGTGATGTGCCAGTGCCTCGAGGCTGTTAGGGACTGGATGGGGCTTAACAAGCTTGTACTCAATCCGGATAAGACCGAGTGGCTGGTGTGTTTCCCTCCTACTAATTGGCCAAGTGTTCCATCTCTCAGGCTGGGGGGTCAAACAGTACGCCCCTCAGATAGGGTTCGCAATTTGGGAGTCCTCCTGGACCGACAGCTGACTTTTGAACACCACTTGTTGGCTGTGACCAGGGGGGCATTTGCCCAGGTTCGCCTGGTGCACCAGTTGCGTCCCTACCTGAACCGGGAGGCCCTCACAACAGTCACTCGTGCCCTTGTGACCTCTAGACTGGACTACTGCAACGTGCTCTCCATGGGGCAGCCCTTGAAGAGTATTCGGAGACTTCAGCTTGTCCAGAATGCAGCCGCGCGAGCGATCGTGGGTGTACTTCGGTTCACCCACGTAACACCTATCCTCCGCGAGCTGCACTGGCTGCCTATTGGTCTCCGGATACACTTCAAGGCGCTAGTCATCACTTATAAAGCCCTTCATGGTATTGGACCTGGGTACTTGAGAGACCGCCTGCTGCCAATTACCTCCACTAGACCAATTAGATCCCACAGATTAGGCCTCCTCCGAATTCCATCCGCCGGCCAGTGTCGACTGGTGACTACCCGGAGGAGAGCCTTCTCTGTGGCTGCTCCGACCCTCTGGAATGAACTCCCCGTGGAGATTCGAACCCTCACCACCCTCCAGGTCTTCCGCAAAGCCCTCAAAACCTGGCTGTTCGGACAGGCCTGGGGCTAAAGAGCTGTTGCCCCCGTCTCGAATGGTATGACTGTTGTGAGTTTTAAATTATATATTGTTATGCTTGTTGTTTTTTAATTTTTTTGTCTGTATCCCCCTTCCCCGGTTCGAGTTGTGAGCCGCCCTGAGTCCCCTTCGGGGGAAAAGGGCGGCATATAAATACAATAAACTGAACTGAGCGGCGCTCTGCCTGGCCGGAGATGGGGGGTTGTCCATGGAGCTTTTTTGAGGGGGAGGGCTTATATTTTTGCCCACCAGAAAAATGTGGCATGGCCTTATTATCTGGACATGTCATATTTTCAAGGAAACAGGGTATTTTTGTTTTTAATGTGGTGTGTAGAGGTCAATGTAAATTCTTTTTGTATGAATTTTCATATCATGACAAGCCACAAACCCTGACTTACTTAATCATTTTGAATTATTGAATAATATTGAAAAGGTGAAAATGGTGTTTTTAAACGATGCACGAAGAATAACATTTTAAGCACAAATTACTTGTCCATTAGGGACATGCGTGGGATGAAATATGGGCAGGAAGAAAGTGAAGAGAATTCTGTGGCATGATGGATGTCTACTCACGTAACAATAGAGATTGATCAGTAAATAGATCCATTTGCCTGCAGAGTTCCTGCTCCTGTGTCAAATGTCCATTAGCCTGTTTACTCTAAAACAGGGGTGTCAAACTCTATTTCATTGAGGGCTGCATCAGGGTTGTGTTTGACCTTGGGACTGGTGTGTGTGTGTGTGTGTGTGGCCAGGGTGGGCATGGTCAGGTCAACGTCACCTGTGTTGGGGGCGTCTGTGGTGACTCGAGTGCTCTGCCAGTGAAAATTGGCTGCTGAGCTCCGTTTTCAGCTGTAACAGCCTCCTGCAACCTCTGCAAGCAAAAATGGAGCTTGGAAGAGCTGCATGTGGCCCTCCCAAGCTCTGTTTTCTATTGCAGTAACCTCCTGCAACCCTCTACAAGCAAAAATGGAGAGCCACACCCAGCCCTTCTGAGCTCTGTTTTTTCTGGCAGAGACACCACGGGCCAGTTTCCATGACAGCCCCCAGGGCAAAATCTATGCACCCCATGGGCCAGATCCGACCCTCGGGCCTTGAATTTGACACCCCTACTCTAAGCCTTTAAATATTCAGTAAAAAGCCTTGAGAGGAACTGCTAAGCCCAATCTCCCCTCACCTGAAATTGGGGATGGTTGAGATGGAATCCCACATATTTAAAGAAAATTTATGCCAAGTACATTTCATTGGATATATTCAAGAAGTGGTTGGCCTAGACAAATGTTATAAACCATGATGACATTTTGTGTGTAGTAGCATCACAATTATGACTTGAATAATATAGTTTGCATCAAATATAGATGCTATTGGGTTGCATGTCATGTCACTTGCCCTGCTTTCTGGATGATGATGTTTTTTAGTCTATCCAGACTAAGCACACTGAATTGCATTTAGCTAGAATGCATCTCATCTATTTCCATTTCTATTCCAAGTGTGTATTTTACTTAATTGAATTTACTACTTAAGATATCTTATATTCAAGTTGGAAGCAATATAACAAAGTAAATTTATCAGGGTTTTATTTCCTAAATAAATATATTGATATAAAGCAATAGGGATTTTTTGGTTATTAGATTTTAATGTCTCTTATAACATATATGACAAAATTCAAAAGGTGTTATATAACTTCTTTAACATTATGAAAAATGCTTGGCTGTATTTTTAGCCATAGTAATTTTTCATTTTGTGTTTGCATTTTGTACATTACAGAATGCAAGACATATGGCAAATTTATACATTGGGATAATCTTTTTAAATTGTTGTTGTCAGAGCTATTAATATTTTAGATTAGATTTTTGTGAGCAATGTTTTAAATTATTCAGGTTATAATAAAACTAAATTTGGAAACTGCAAAATTACTCTATATTCAACTAAAATGCAAATTAATCAAGATGTTCAGCAGCATCAACAATGCCTAAGTTACTCTTTCTATTGCAATGTGCTTTAGATGGTTCTGAATCTGGCATTTTTTATAACTACTATGAAACTGTATTATTAGGGTTGATACCACTTATTTTTAAGATCTCTGGAATAAAGAATTAAAATATCATTTTAACAAATATATCTTTATCTGATAATATCCTAAAGCACAATATGTTTCATATTATCTTAAAATGAGATTAATTCAACAAAATATTCTGTCTCACATATAAAGTTCGTTTAATTGGTTCTAGTAATCAATTTCATTAGGGCCAAAATAAAAAATAGGAGCTTTTTCCAGTGCCCTATTTTGAACTGATATCCATTGTTTTATTGATACAATGTTTATACAATAGATACAGTTTAAAACTGGGAATGCAAAATATGTAGATATTAATATGTGTGCATTGTGTATGTGTACATTTCAGAAGTTTAGAAGTATTGGTTGTGAAAAGTAGCACAAAAATCTATGGTGGGTTCCTACCGGTTCGGCCCAGTTCAGCCGAACTGGTAGTAGCTTGACGGCCTGGGTCATTGGAACCAGAGCGACCCAGGCATGCCACACTGATGAACTGGTTCTCCCAGCGTTGACATAGGCACCACCATCTTGTTTTTTGCTTCTGAGCATGTGCAGAGCAATTTTTGTTGTATTGCAAATGCATGCACAGTGCATTCCTGAGCAAACTGGCAGTAGCAGCTGTCGGAACCCACCACTGACAAAAATGATTATTATTCCATGTTGGAAAGGTAGAACCACTCTAGGTTTAGCTTTTGGATTATAAATATGAGCTGTTTTTGTGATGGCTTGTTTGTCATCTGTATAATGGAAAGACCAATGAATATAATTTTATCTGATAAAGATATAATGGCTTATTTAAAAATTTAGCTGAATGAATTCATCCACACTATGTGTTTTTTCTTTTTTCTTTTTTTTTCTATAGTAAAGCGAAAATTGTATTTATCTGTATCCTGCCTTTATTATTTTTACAAATAACTCAAGGCAGTGAACATATCTGACACACCCTCCTTCCTCTTTCTCTTTCCCCCACAAAACCTGTGAGGTGGTTCGGGCTATGAGAGAGTGACTGGTCCAAGGTTATCCAGCTGACTTTCATGGCTAAGACAGGACTTGAACTCATGGTGTCTTGTTTTCTAGCCTGGTGCCTATACAAAATAGCGCATAGCAAAATAAAAAAAGAAGCCTAACACATTTTTTTTTTTAAAAAAGGCTTACCTTGTACCCACTACATATCTGAGGTCAAAACATGTTTGTATCTATTTTATGACATGTTTGTATCTATTTTATGATATAATCTCTTCTCTGCATTATACTTTTGTGCTATCGGTTGATTCTGCAGTTTGTGCACCATATTAAGTTCCTGACAGTAAAAACAATTAATCAGTGGAACAGCTTGCTTCTTGTAGTTTTGGATGTTCCATCGCTAATGATGATTCTCTATATTATTCAGGTGTTATTGCAGCTGCAAATGAAACATGTGGTTTGAGTATCTTGCTGAGAAGGTTCCCTGAGCTAAGTTCAGTTTGCTATTGGAACAGATATTGGAAAGCTTGCAGTGATGAAGAATTCTATACACAAATTCTAAACATTTTCTCTTCCACAGAAAATCCTTCCAATATTTCAAGCTTAAGTGAGACACAAGTAAACATAAAGAAATACATATTTATGAAGACAAATATCTCACCTAGAGGTGAGCTCTGTTGTGATTCATATTTGCTTTATAGCTGGGTTGACTAACCGAGCAGGGTTTTTTATTTGTTGTTTAAAAAGGAAATTAATGCACATTGCTTTCTTTCTCATGTAGTCATAGTGGTGCTACCTATTTTAAAAGACAATGTAACTTTTTGATTAATAAGGCTATACCCTACATCATCAAAATAGAATAAATCAGAATGGAAAACATAGCTTATTTTAGTTTTAAGCTTCCTAGGGTTTTCTCTCTGTGTATTAAGTGATACCTGTGGGGTAGCTAGAATGCTGGATACGGATATGAGAAATTGAAATCTCTGTTCATCAGTGACACTCTAGGAAGCCTTGAGCATTACTCTGTACTGCATTTTAAAACTGCCTCATAGGAGTCCTACGAGGCTAAAATGTTGTTCAGAAAGCTTTCAAGGTAACATTTCATGGCATTTTTGCCAAATAGTTCATAATCTTTCTCTACTTTTGTCAGTGCTCAAGTATGAGAGAGATTATCTAGCGAAGTTAACATATCTTGTAATTGATTTATATGCATGAAGGGAACTCTAGTCTACAAAAAAGCTTATGAGTGCAATAAATCTGTCAGTCTTTAAAATGCCACAACTGTAACATAACACAAGAAATATACCCTTGGCCTCTTCATGTAAATAAAAACCCATGGTGCCAGTTTTTCATCCTTTTGTGTGCAACTGTTCTCATAGTTTTAAAATGTGTATCTATCCTGAATTGACAATTATTCCATTGACAATAATTCTTTCTCATTAATTATAATGCTTTTCTTACAGCCTAATCTTTATTGCCCCATTATTTTATTCTCCTGGCCATGTGCGGAAGGCATTAAGAACCCTTACCTTGGGCAAATAAGAAGGCTAGTGAAAGAGATAGAATCTTTTTTTGGGGGGGGGGGTTCACCCCAAATTAAATCTCCCTCCTTCTGAAGTGCAGCAGAAACTTTTTAAGAGTAATCTCAGATTCAGACAGTAAAGTGTCATGAATTGAATACTCTTCGGCTTCAACTCTGTCAAGTGAGGAGGTAAACAAATCCTGCTAATCTCAACATTAAATGTCAGTTATGACATCTCTCCCCCCCAACTCCTATTACCTGCAGTTTTCAGACATTCAGATTTCTGACGTTTAGAGAAACCCTTAGAAAAGGTTTTGAGAAAATTGTTAGTCCCTTCTGCTGTAATCTATAGCAAACACGGGCTTTTACTTCTGAGGGGTCCTTGGTGCTCTCTTAGCTTGGTTGTTTTCTTGCAGACCTTTCATTGCCCAACCTGTAACATCCATCAGTGCTAGTAGAATTTCTTCTCATTGTATATTCTGGTGGCTTGCCTTGTCGGTGTTACTGGGAGTTGTCTTGGTAGTTGTTAGGTTGGGCTGTTTATTGTTAGCTTGTTTGGTAAGCAAGAAAATAAATAAGAAATGGACATAAATATAAACGTAGCATTAAGGTTAAAAGTAAGGAACAAGACAATTGCAGACATTTTAATTTTGAATAATAAAGTAACTCCTAGTGGGAGAAAAAACAAGCATAGTCTTTGTGTCTCTCTGCCAGCTTGAGAAAATCTCAACTATCATTTTTCAATCTGTCAAACAATGAGAGATCTCTGGGTAGATAACAAGATGATTTAAAAAAAGTAGCATGCATAAAATAATAAAAAACAGTGGAAAAATAAAACTAACAGAATAAAGACAACAATGCAGGAAAGAATATTAACATTTAAATAGATAAAAATCAATGTCTTACAGGCAATTAAAATCTAGGAGTTTCTCCAGAGATGAGAAAAACAAAATAAGGGTGGCTTCCTTTCCCCAGTTTTCCATTCTATTATGTTTACATAAATGAAATCTAAATATATACAAACTGTCCTGTCCCTTGTTGTAAAAGGCATTTCAAGAAATAAAGAAATCAGTCCAAATTCAGTTGGTATTAGTGCAGTCCTCTGAATTGGAGCAACTCTAATTCTTATAATTACAGAATAGGTATTGGAATATTTAGAAAGCATGTTCATGTAGTCCCTTGGGAATACATAAAGCATTATTCTTCTCAAAATCATTACAGGAGAAAAAGGTACCGGCTGCCATAAACCTATAATTAGTATCAGCATTGAAAGACATTGTCTTTATGAGGAAAGAAAAATATGATAATTTATATTTATATAAAAACACAATCAAAAGAAAACAGTGAATTTATGAGATTTGTCATAGCAGAACTATAAATTAGAGACAAAGAAGTTGATCTGTTTTGAATATAATGACACATTTCATTATAGGATTATTTTTTCCTGCTGCTGAGATTTTTTTAATCAAGTGGTTAAATATTTTTTTCCTATCCTAAAGCAAGATTTTACTTTGAAGCTATGCCTCCTCTTTTAGCTTGGTGAAATAAAATTGTATTCTTGAGAGATGAAAAATTACAAAAGCTGAGGTAAAGAATAAGATTAAGGCATAGCTTTAGAAATGATTTTGGGATTTTAGTTCTTCAGGAAATTAAGACAGGTTCATCTCATTAACACCTATTAATTTCAAAGAAATATATTAATGTGACTTTCCTACTCCTTTTTTTCTCTTGAGGTTCAGTTGATACTTACTACTCTAAGGCTTTCCTCCTTCAAAGAAAATAGTATGTGGCAGCTCCCAGCAACTCCTGAGGCAGTCATTTAAATCTGTGGACTAGTTAATATGCCTCGAACTTGAGCAGGTTGCTTATGGAACATAACTTATTAGCCCACTTTATTTATTGGGAGCCTGCTGATTTGAAATAATAAAGGAGGTGGTCACTGTATACTTCATGTATGCTGAAAATGTTGGAGGGAGGCACTATTCCTCCTTCCTTTAGACAGAATAAGGAAATCTTTGCCATTCCAGGAACTTTGGCATGGTAGCACAAGGCAATGAGTGAATGGCAGGTTTTGTATTGTTGGTAAACTGAGGTAGCGTGAAATGGCTTATGGTATTAATTGCCTACAGTATATTACATTTCAGGGATTTTTTTTATTTCATTCAAGTTGTGTCTGATTCGTGAGACTGCCAGGAAAGGTCCTGCAATTTTTTTTGGCAAGATTTGCCATTGTCTCCTTTCTAGGTCTGAGAGGAAGTGATAATCCCAAGGTCACCCAGCTGGTTTCAGAATTCATCATCTCTGAGAAGAAATCCCAAAGCAGGCCCAAGGGTCTAGATTCCAGTTCTCTGCTGTACTTATGAGACTCTTTGGTGCTAGAATTTTTTTTTCTTCTCTTCATTTTTATTTTTCTCTCTTGTTTAGCTTATGAGCAACTTCCATAGAAGGAGAGTACTTCAAATGTTTGACCGTCCTGCAGAGATGCAGCTGTATTGATACAACTGCAGTTAGGGTGTGGATTCCTGAAGCTCTTTATGGCTCATTGAACACCCAAGATTGTTTTGTAAATCTTTCAGCATCTGCTGTTGCTTGAGCTCTTTCTGGTTGCCAGAATTAATGAATAAATGAACTGTTCTAACCAAATCTATTAATAAAAGTTATGAGAAACTGGCATGACTTGAAAGTAACAGGTAGCACATAGTAAGTTTGAGGTCTGAGGTAAAGGTGAGCCATGGTTTGCTGAATAGAGATTCACCAATTCATACCTGATCTTTATCCTTTCATCGTTATATCACATATTACATATCAACTTAAGGATTGCTGGTCAAGGATTCTTTAGCTGAGCAAACACATCCCCAAATTTATTCATTTCTTCAGATAATTCCAGAAGGTCATTATGGATTATAATAATGTCAATTTATGTGAAGTGTTAATTATAAACAAAATTATATTTAATATCTGTATAAAATTCATATCTTGCAAATCAGTAGGGTACCTCAATATTATTGTCCCAGATCAGTTATATTGAGGCTGAAAAGAGTGCTTGAAATGTTGCGGTCTTCATGACATTTAAACCAGGATTTTTTTTTACAGTTCTGACAGAGAATAAATGGAGTAATCATAAATCAAGCAAATTTCCTATTGTGCTCAATCATAAAGCTGTAAATTAGTCTTCAGGCTCTCAGAATTGCAGTGGGTTAAACAATGGCATTGTTCAAGCCAGATCAGGCATTAAGCTTCCAGCAAACAACCCACACTTGGTTTCAGGCTACAAGAGAAAAGATGGTAGAAATTATTAGGTCCAGGGTCATGGAATTCATGTAAACAGGCATGAGCCACATGGCTTTAAAGAAAGGCTTAAATCTAAGATCTAAAAAGCCCCCACAATGTGTTGAATGACTAAGCTGAAGAAGTCAGAAAAGGCAATTATACAGCTCAGATCAAGGAGCACCAAATAGAAATACCAGGAAACATGCATTTTAGTAGTCTGCCTTGTTTGTTTCTGTCTTTCAGTAGTGGGATCTTCCTGGGCTTCTCTCATGGAAGCCACTTTCTGTCAGACAGTGATGGATGGATGAGGAAAACATTGTGGAAAAGTTCTGAAATCTGTGTAATTCTCTGGAGGAATTATTCACATTCATATGAATTTTCAGTCTTTTGACTCTGCTTTTAGTGATTAAAATGATTAATAATACAAAAGACGAATCCCTCAAAAAACAACCCTAGTTAGAATTTTCTACAAAGGAATGAAAAATGGCAGGCAAGTACACCATGAATGCTTTTCTGGAAGGAAACTGTTTGGCAACTGTCAGATATAAGGGTTTTACCATGTCAAACGATTATAGGTTATGTAGTAGCGCATGCATTTGCATACCTGAAAAAGATGCTGCTGCATTAGAGAAGTGCTGCACTTCCAAATGGTCCAGCAAACCTCTTGTTCTTAAAGTATGCACAACCAGATTAACGGATCAACTTGTTTTAAAATTAGTGCAAAAACAAGATGGATTTGAACATAAAAGAAATATTGGAGGTGGGGGAGGCTAAAGAAATTGAAGAGAGCAGGACAAGAAGTATCTCAGGACTTTTTCCTGTTATTTTGCATAATAAACATTTCTACTTTTTCATGTAAGTTTATATAGGTTTTGTCCTAAATGTGAAAGTGGTACTTTTACATATTCTAATGCTTATGATGAAGAGGAATCTGGAGACCGCTGCTGTAAATGCCAGGGCAATTTCAAATATTACTTGCAATTTATTAGTATGACATATTGCCTTTGTTTAATTGAGAATCTCTTGTTTCAGGTAATTAAAATTATTTAGATGCATATTCCTAATAAGTACATTCTTCACAACAAACAAGATTCAACACCCACAATGCTACCCCCATTTTCTCATACTGTTATCTGTGAAAAATGGCTTGGGATATTTATAAGTTTTGGGAAGTTAGGCATAGTTTTATAGAAAGTCTGAAACTATTATACTTTATATTAAACTTATAAATTATATATAATTTATTAACTTATAAATTATATATAATTTATAAGTAATATTCTGTGCAAAAAAGTAAATGCATAATACTTGTAAAAATATGTTTAGTTGCTAAATTAAATACAGTTTTAATCTTTAGACTACATGTAGCTGGATAACCTTTCTGCAACTACTGAAACACCCCAGATTAGATACAGCCAAAATGTTAAGCCTTATTTTTAAATAGAAGAAAAGTTTGGGAAATTTAGACATGCAAAATAAATGTCCTAAATCTTGTCTTAGCTTAAGGAACATATTTTGCTCTTTATTAAATGTTACTCTATCTTCCCAGAACAAAACAACTGAGTTTATTTTTCCTGTTTCCAAAGTAGTTTTGGGACGAATGGCCTCTAATCGGCCCCTAGCTATGCCCAGATCATTTTATTTAACAAGCACAGTATTAGTATTTTTCCTAAAACTAATAGAAATTCTGAGAATATGGAGTAAAGTGTTTCATCAGCAAAATAAATCTCAAATAACAAAGGAAATTTTAAAGAACATTATTAAATGATTACAAAAGCATGTTGCAGTTCACCTAGGACTGAACAATTTCCTCTCCCAATTAAAGACTGGCTTTCAAATGCTTCTTGGTGTGAATCAGAAATTATATGAACTTGGAAAAATAATTATGGTAGGTAAGATTTTATCTGTAATATGCTTAGATGTGTAGAAGTTAACCTGCACATATTAGTTTTTCTACAAATAGCCCTAAATAGTCTGAGACTTTGGATCTAAAAATTTTGCATTTGTTTTAATTTTTCATTAACACCCTGAAGCCAGAGGCACGTTCCTACCAGTTTGACCTGGTTCGGCTGGTAGTGGAATGCCAGCCTGGGTCGCAGAATCGGCAGCGACCCAGGATGGCCACGCCCCCAAACCTGTTCCCTGGTCGCCACCACCACCATTTTTTTTAGTTTTGCACATACACAGAATAATTTCTATTGAACTATGCATGTGCATGCAGCACGCATCCAGTATGCATGCAGCATACATCCAGTGCACACACGCACAAGAAGCGCATGCAGGAGCAAACCAGCAGTAACACTGGCTGAAACCCACCCCTGCCTGAAACCCACTCCTGCCTGAAGCCCTCTGTCTCTTCCTGTCAATAGTTAGATACATGTTGAATAAATATACTGGTAAAAGTGTATTACTTTTGACTTGAGGTTACAGATCATACACAAAGTATACATAGATGACCTCGTAGGAGAAAGCTGCAAAAGTCACATATTGAGGGATAGGCTGTGTGTAAGGATGATAATTTTGGAAAGAACAGCCAAAGTGACTCAAAAATAAATGGGATTTTGAGAAAAGGGACAGAGCGTGTCAGCCAGATTTATTTATCATCTGAACAATTGTCCCCAATATTCAAAAGGAATCTCTGAGGCTTTTTCCAATGTCTTCTTTCTAGCGAAGGGAGGGAGGGAGGGAGGGAGGGAGGATGGAAGGAAGGAAGGAAGGAAGGAAGGAAGGAAGATTTTTGCAGCTTCCCAGAAGGAAACTCACTGGGGAAGCCAGCAGAAAGATCACAGTCACTTCTACTCCTACTGCCTTTTTTGCCCACTCTTGGTTATTTAGTGAAATACTTCTCAGCTACTAAGTGAATTACATCAATAATCAGCTGAGAAGGTGAACATTAGAAAACCCATATTGGAGCAGATTATAACTTACCTAGTCCAGCATTCTGTTTCCACAATGTAACACAAAATATTCCATGGAAACCTATCACAAGTAGCCACTGATATCCTCCACAATTTCAATTCCCCTGAAAATGTCCATCTTGGTGAATATTTGCTAAGTCCTATAATTATGAATGACAAACAATTTTGCATTCTTTCGGACCTTACCTGTCCAATGTAACTGTAGGAGTAGGGGTGGGTTATAAAAAAAAAGTAGGATTACAGGTATAATTGTGCAATCAAAGACTTGGCCATTTTAAAATATCCGTGATGTGCATTAAAAAAGATTTTGTGCCCCTCATCTTGAGTTATTTTTAAATTCCCTTGGTGCATGTCTTTGCTGGTTGCCATGGTGTAGTTAGTAGTCCAGTACATAGTGAGATGGGAGACCATATAAATTTGTTTAATAAACAAGCAGACAAATCCAGGTGCTTCTCTCCAATTTGCCAAGATCCCATGTTATTAGCTTATATTAGCTCTTAGTTAATTATTAATATTAGTGTGGAAATTTGGAACTCTTAAATTTGGATAACATTTGCTAGCCCCCAATTTAATTTTGCTCTATGTTTAATAACTCCCTCAATTTGATTCAAAACTCCTATAATTTAGCTTTGTTGAATTATTTGTTTGATGGATGGATAAATGGATGGATATATTGTATTTGGTTTTGGTCATAGGCCACAACACAAAGAACCAGAGCATAAACCAACCAGAAAATATAAGTTTGCGTAACATAAACCTTCAGGTAGGAAAGTTGCAAATGGCAATCACATGACTCTAGAATGCCGGAATTTTTCCATCTCCTTCACACAGTGACTCTGGGCAGTGTACAAATAAAATCTTAATGAGAAAAGATGTTGAAATTATTTATTAAAAAATGTGGAGTCAAATACAACATGTAATAAAGAATTGAAAAGAGGCAGATAAGTCAAAATTTATGTCAAACATTTTATTAGGTATTCAAAGTTATTTATCAATTAATAATAAAATTTAATATGAAACTTTTGAAAAAAAAACATTTAATTGCAGTACATATTTCTTTTTGTAAAAAGTCCACTTCTTGATCGCGTCATCATTTATATTTTGACCAGACTTAAAATATACTTGACTTAAAAAAAAAGAATAAGTTACATTGTCATAGAATACTATGTGCACAAGTTTTTTGCACTAATGTAAATGGTTATGACTTGAAATATATAAAAAGCCTATTACAGGAAACACTATTTTTTATGCTGAATTCTAAGGGAAGACACAGCAGTGTTTGTAGATATGTTAACTAACTGGCTTGAGATGCATGGCGCTTAAAGCTCTGTTTTTTGTTAAGGCTAGCAATGGAACAGTAATTATTCCCTCATAGGACATTCTTTTGAAATTGCTAATATTTCCAATGATCAATACTAAGAGCCTTTATATTTCGAGATTATATTTTAGTGAGAATTTATGAGTTTTAAGTAAAACTGAAAAAAGATGGAATTCCAGTATATATTCTCAAGGCAATATCTGAAATCTAATTCATGAAAAATATTTCTAGTCATACACTTTATTAAAAAGCATTTAAGTCTGCTGCAGTGTCCTAACTTCCATGAACTGAACAATAGCTAGATACCTATTATGTACAAACAATAACTTTATGAATTGACAACTGTATCTTTTTGTCAAATATGTTCTGTTAAATTCCTTTGCAGCATTTATAATCAATAAAATCCAGGAGGTGATTACTTATTTAGATTATATACCAGAATATTTTTGTTGGCTGCTTTATCTACTTCAGCTTCTGTGTTCCTTTTGCATATTGAAAACTTTCATTAAAACTGAATTACTAACAAATTTAAAGACAGAGGGAGAGAGAAGCAGTGTGTCAAATTTATAGTCAGGAATATTATTACCAAACATTTGCAGGATAGATAATTGTGTGATTATTAAGGGCAGAAATGAAAGTGATGGTTCATTAGTAGAAAACGTCCATGAAATATCAATAAATATACATAAATGGAAGTGGTAATAATGCCGAAATATACATAGGCTCTGAGCCAAGGACTTTTCTTACTATCTAGGTCAAATAATTTTAATTCTGCCTCCATCTCTTTAAGAGACTGATCTTCAGCATCTTTTCTTCGAAAAAACTTCTATAAAATGCAAGATTTGCTTCCTGATATATATGCATATAACGGTAATAAAATTGCTGATGATAAGTCCTGAGCCTCTGGTTCAGGAAGTCTCCCTAGACTTGGATCCCTTTCATATGCATAGGAAGGACATTGAAGGACATTGAAGAAAGGAGATTTAAGAAAATTATTTCAATACCTCTGGCTTTGTTTATTACCTTATTTACAAATTTAAAGATATTGAGGCAAATATTAAGGGGGCTGTTAATGTAATTCTTTTTAAACATGAGATAATTCCAGGGAAATCAATTGTTTAATTATTTATGTCATTCTTGTAAACATTTTTACAATTAGAATCACGTCTGCAACCTTATAAAGAACCCAGCAAAACAGTCCTTTAAAATGCCCCTGTAAAGTGCCAGATACCCCTGTTTTGGGCCAACTAAGTGGCCATTATGCTTCATTTCTAGTGACATGCAATTAAAGTTAAGCAAATTTTCTTATATTACATTATTAATAGCAAAAATGAAATGAGTCATCAAATGATTGACACTTAACAAATATGAAGTGTTTTTACTCAAATTCTCAAAAACATTCTTGAGTTTTATTTAACTGATGATCATATGTAAATTAAATGATAACAAGAAGAAACAATCAATTAATTTGATAAATATACATCAGCTGACTCAACTCTAGTTACAGAAGGGAAATGGAATGCAGTATTATAAAATATAGCTTTATTAGTTTGTTACTTGCTGGAGTAACAGAAAAAGATATAAATGACTTACCGTATATACTCGAGTATAGGCCGACCCGAATATAAGCCGAGGCACCTAATTTTACCACAAAAAACTGGAAAAGTTATTGACTCGAGTATAAGCCTAGGGTGGGAAATGCAGCAGCTACCGGTAAATTTCAAAAATAAAAATAGATACCAATAATGTTTTTGAATATTTATTTCAAAGAAAAACAGTAAACTAGCGGTGTATTCAATGAAATACTTCACTCACCTCATGATGCTGATGTCCCGCTGTGATGATGATGTCCCGTGCAGCCGCGGGAGCGATGTCCCGCCTCCTATGACACACGGCACAGTGATTCCTATCATTGGATCACTGTACCAGAGGAGGTGGGACATCGCTATGTGGCTGCTTGCCATAACAAGGAGGAGGTGGGACATCGTTGCAGAGCGGCAGGAGGGGGAGGAAGGGGAATCGTAAGACAGCCCTGCATTACATTAGAACGTGAGGAGGGGGGATGGTGCGGTGCGCGCTGCGCGGCAAACTGACACAGAGGGAGGGGAAACTCACAGGGGCACTGGGCCATTCACGAGTGTCACCCAGCGGCATGGCCCCGCCCCTTTTTCTCCTCCATTTCGGGCAAATTTTTCACTGACTCGAGTATAAGCCGAGGCGGCTTTTTTCAGCCCAAAAAGTGGGCTGAAAAACTAGGCTTATACTTGAGTATATACAGTAGATTCTTGGATTAAATTGTATCTCATCTATAAATCTTTTAGATTATGGTTTCTAGGGAAGGCAAATACACTTCCATATAAAATCCTGGATCCCAAGTTGGTAATCATGTTCAAAAATGATAAATTTTAGGCATAGGATAGAAGGAGAAAAAAGCAATGATAGGAAAGGGAAATCTACAAAATTATTAAATTCAAATTGATCTAGAAATCAGCTTCAGATGACCTCAAATTGATGTCCATTACTTCCATTGTCATGACATGTAATTTTTATTTGGATTTAGATTGGTTTTGGATTAGTGACGATTCGAAAAGCCATGAAGTTATGAGTAAATTTATATCAGTCATTCCTATCATGAAATTTCTCTAGATTATTTGGGAATAGCAAATCTGACTGTTGCAGTTTCAACACATCTGAAAGGCAACAGGTTGGGGAAAGTTGATGCAAGTTCAACTGGATATGGCTGTCTAAAAGTATTCTTGTGTGGCTTGTACCACATTTTACTCAAACACTTTTGCCAGAGTTTATGACAAGAACATGCCACCAATGTAATTTTTCAGTTCGCAATGTTTTGATAAGAAACCTTTTTATGGAATTGACATTAGCCAATGCTAATGACTTTATAATGAGTATACTATTGGATTTGCCCATAAACACAGTTAATTGAACCTGTTGTTTTAGATACAGCTGGTGTTTTGGACTCAGCTGAGCCTTGATTTTTTTTCCAGATGCATGTCTTCTTGCTGATAGTTGGCTGCTGAAAAATTGTATTTTTTCTCAGCTCTTATTTAACGCATTTAGCAAAGTTTTTTTTAAAAAAACTGCTAAGCTTTTTGATCTACTTTTTCCTTTATTTATTTTATTCTATGTATTCTATGTCTTTCTACTCCTTAAACATAGGTGTACTATATGCTTTCCTTTCTTGCAGTGCACATAGAACCTGGTACGTGTGAAGTCATTGCTGCCCACAGATGCTGTAATAAGAATAAGATTGAAGAGCGCTCCCAAACAGTGAAATGTTCCTGCTTTCCAGGTCAGGTGGCTGGGACAACACATGCTGCTCCTTCATGTGTAGATGGTAAGTGTATAGCTATCTGAAGTATGAATGCTTGGACATGGCTATAGCAAGATCAAAAGATGGATGCATAGTTCTAGAGCAGGGATGTCAAATTCGATTTCATTGAGAGCCACGTCAGAGTTTTGTTTGACCTTGGGGTGAGGGGATGGATGTGGCCAGGGTGGGCATGTCCAGATTGATGTCAGGGGGTGCCAGTGGTTGCCTGAGTGCTCTTCCAGTGAAAATGGTCTTTTGAGCTCCGTTTCGGCTGCAATGGCCTCCTGCAACCCTCTGCCAGCGAAAATGGAGCACTCCCAAGCTCCGTTTTCACTGGGAAAGGCACTGTGGGCCAGTCCTTCGCTGCTTCCAGCGCAGCCCTGCAGGCCAGATCTAAGCACCCCACAGGCCGTATCCAGCCTCCGGGCTTTGAGTTTGATACCCTTGTTCTAGAGCCTGTGAGTCTGGATAGCTGTGCTTGCTGGGAAATTTATATCAAATATGATCAGATATAGTTTAACAATATCAGCTATCCCAACTATGTTATTCGGTGTTCTGCAAGAAACAGGGATGTATGTGCTTTTGATTTGAAGGCAAAAGTATGCTTTAGAGCACATGGGAGCAGACTAAACTTCCTGTCAAGCATATTTTACATCAAATGCAACAATATCACGAAATGACTTAGCTTCTTTAAAGAGTTATAGGCAGCTGCTACATGAGTGCCTCTGCATGATCAGAGCATTTGCCTGATGCTTTCTCTGATAGTCATTAAAAGAAATTAATAGCAACCATGATTAGCCAATTTGAATAATTTTCTATGGCAGGGAAGGCTGATGTTTCTACATCCCAGTCCTGTTTTTGAATTTGTACAGCATCTCAGTATCTGTCTGGGTAAGCCAAGATTTGGAAAGCACTATAGTTTAATGGCAAACCAAATGCCTATTCAGTGTCATTGGTTCAATCCCTGAAATCTTCAAGTAGGATTAAGAAAGCCGTGCAAACATTTCTTCAATGTGAATCAGTCTTGCAGCTAGTAAGATGGACTGCTACTTTAGCATCATAATCCAGATTAACACAGATTTTATGGGAGTGATTGACCAAAAGTATCTGAAGATCAGCAGATTGGAGAAGCAACAACAAGATAGATGGGGTAATAGTCTGACTCTTCTGAATGTTCTTCAATTACTATTTTTGGAATAGAAAAAGTGGGTTATCAAGTACTCCAAAATCTTCTGCTTTCTACTGCACAGTTTGATTCATTTCTTTAAGCTTTATTGCTTTCTAGTTTTTTTTTAGTTTATAATGAAAACGATGATACTATTGCATATCCAATCAGAAACTAAGTTTAAAGTTGTATTAGTAAATCTTGACAGAATTGGCATGCTGTCCCCATAAAATAGACAGTATTATGTTTTGTTACCGTCCCGAACTCATTCATCCTCAACCGTTTTGTAATAGGAACAAATGACTGGCCCTGTGACTTCAGGTCTCAGTTGAGATGTGACCTAAGATTGCATGCACTGTCCACCCGTGGGAAAGTTCCTGAAGTTTTCTCAACAGGTTCTATCTGTTTCCTTTCTTTTGCAATGGCAAACATGCTTCATTCAAGTACGTATTTTCAATCTTTTTTAAAGAGAAACTTCACAGATTTAATTCGGTTATAACCAATTAATTGGTTATAATCTGCAATCTTTCAGGCTGATTGTAGAGCCCTTCCATGAGAACCTGTAATATTTATTACTTAGATATCCAAAATGTGAAATTAATTGAATCTTGCCAAAATAAATACCGTAGCTCACAACTAATAAAGTTTTGTATTGAAGAGATATACTCTTATTAGTTTCCTATTCTTCCTAGAAATGTGTGGCCACCAACACCTTGCCACTACTGGAAAC
Organism: Thamnophis elegans; assembly: GCF_009769535.1. Lineage (NCBI taxonomy): Eukaryota > Metazoa > Chordata > Lepidosauria > Squamata > Natricidae > Thamnophis > Thamnophis elegans. Next base: position 60,125,476 of record NC_045545.1, read on the forward strand.
GAAATCTGATGTGGAATAAAAATATACAAAACAGGACAGGAAGCCTAGGCCAGTCACATCGCCTTCCTCTGTAGTATAGATACAATGGTATGTTATCAACTGCTTAGTATTTTTTAAAGGAAATTGGTACAGTAAATACTGTAATCAATTTGCTATTTTAAGTGATGTTCTTCCTCTCTCCTGGGAAAAGAAGGATCTGCCTTGCTAAGAGATTTAGGACATAGGATACACAGATATATTTAATGGAAGAGATGGGCTACAGAAAAAAAACAATTCGTAGCTTTTTGATATGCATGTGATATTTCATAATTGTGTAGTATTGTAGATATTAAGCCGTACATTAATTATTTAACTGGTTTTAGCAAAACAGTAACTCTCCCACTTATTCAGAAAATTGACTATAGATTTTTCTTTCTATAAAGAGCTTTTCCATTGAAACTGTAATTATTGCCCAGTTTTGACTTCAGAAGCCAATATTTTACATGCAATTGTGTCTCATTTTTAACTCAAAAAGAGATGTTTTTAAAAATCAACATTTCCTTTTTTTCCTCTTGTTGGAAGGTCAATTTAGCTATAATATCTCAGATCCCTCTCCCTGAAATCTACTTTAAAAAGTAGGAAATCTTGTTACTATAAAGTAGGCGTAACACATAGGAATGAAAGCATGCAATCTAATCACCTGTGCAAACTGCTAAAAAAAAACCTTAGCCCATCTATATTTTATTGAATAGTGTCATTTGGGATCTATTTGAAATGGCTCAAAGCCTCTGCTGGTACATTATTGATTGGCTTGGCAGCTTGGTTGGTGCAAATGGATTTATATGTGATGCCAAGAAACTACTTAAAAAACATAGGATACTATTCCCCTGAAAGACTAGCATCTCTTAGCAGCTTTGGAAAAGTGCTTCAGTTTATGTGAACAAAGCATTTCCCTAAAATTACCATTGAGATTTCATTGAAATCATCATGCAGGCAAGAGTTTCCAGTCAAACATATAGTTCTTTTGCCATTGCTTAGCAATTAAAGTGCAAAGAAAAAAGAGAAATAAAAGGGAAAAAGAAATGTGCACATCAGAAAGAATAGAATAGAATAGAATAGAATATAGCTACAGCTATTGTCTTCAAGATCTCAAATGACTGTTTGAGCTATTGTAAAGTTATGGGAAATTCAGAAACATTCTACTTGAAAACAGAAATTCTTGAGATTATACGGTAGGGATTATGTATGGTAGTAGCTTTATACAGGTAGTCCTTGACTTATGATCACAATTGAGCCCCAAATTTATGTTGTTAAGTGAGACATAGTTAAGTGAAGTTTGCCCCATTTTATGATCTTTCTTGCCACAGTTGTTAAGTGAATCACTGCAGTTGATAATCACTGCAGTAACACGGTTGTTAAGTGAATTTGACTTTCCTATTGGCTTTGCTGGTCAGAAGGTCAAAAAATGGGATCAGTGACCCCAGGCCACAGCAATGATCATGGGGATGTTTCAAAGGTTGTAGCTATGAAAAATGGTCTTAAGTCCATTTTTCAGTGCTGTTGTAACTTTGAACGGTCACTAAATGACCTATTGTAAGTTGAGGACTATCTGTATAGGGCATATGTACCAGGCATAAGCAGTATATGCTAATAGAAGAATGGCAGAATGGATAAATAGATGCTGGGCTTCTGCTTAAACTTAAATGGCTGCTAAATGCATGCTATTTATTCTGTTGCCCTGGGGACTTCAACAATAATATGTACCTATAAGCACTAACAGAGAACAGGAATCCGAGAATAAAAAAATGAATGCGCTGACTATACTAAAAAAAAAAAAGAGAGCAAAAAAAGAAATTAGTATGGAGTAGAAAAGTCTATGTGGTTAAAAAACGTTCCTGCCTTCAGCTTTATCAGTGGGCATATACTTAGACGTCGACTTCTGTATGGAAATTTTATATAACGGCTTCAATAAAGATATTGAAAAATGGATTTAGATCCTTTTTGTAAATCAAAATTCAGTTTTATTTCCAGCATTAAATGCTGAAGATTTTTAGAACATACTGACAGTATGTTTGTTTATTTATTTATTTATTTATTTATTTATTATTTGATCCTTATTGACATGATAATTTCAGGTTAATCTCTAACAAATATTTGGAATTTTTTTGTGCTAATGGGGATATTAATGTTTTAAAATAACTTTTGAAGTTATTACAAGAGGAAGAAAACCAGTATGTATCCGTTAAAGCAAATGTAATATTTTAGTCCAGATGCTTTTGCAGCATTCAAAATTCTTGTCTTTCTGTCAATACTGAAATGTGTTTTGGACAATTCTAAAACTAGTATCTTTTTCAAACAACTACGTTATTGTGAAGACGGATGTTAGTTATTTGCACGAACTTTAAAATGAAGCATTAGAATTCTATGTATTTTAAAAAAATCAGTGGTGAAGATATTCAATTGGGTATGTTTCTTATTATCTTAAGAAGAGAATAATTCAGCAATACATGTTTTCCTCTTTAGTGACACCTTGCAAAATGTTTTAAAGGGTCTGGCAGTCCACATCATTATGTTGGAAGTTTGAAATGTTGGAAGGCTGTGAGGTCCACAGGTGGGGACAAAGGGCACAAAATAAAAAGCAGTGGAGAGACATTCCTGAAGGATTACTAAGTCTATGGTTCTGCTGCTCTTTCTGGACAAAAATCAATTATATATATATACACACACACCTTAAATAAAATATATGTTTTTAAGGTATTATTTTTTACAAGAGACTTTAGACAATTATTAATTGCTTTGCCAGTTTATGAGGACAGCCTTTAATCATAAGTGACAAAAGGACTGTAAGTCACTAGTGAGGAAATAGCTATACAATTACTGGGTTCCCGCTCAGATATTAATCTATATTGCCCCTGTATCTGTCCCTTACGGTGGATAAATCTATTGTGATATCTTCTCTTTAGTTATTGCATCACGTAATGGTGCAGTACTACCTTGCTTTCATTAGAAACTGTGATTTTTTTTAGGCTCATGCAGTTCTGTCTCTAAATATTGCAACAAGGAAGAGTCGTATTTAAATTTGGCCAAACAGAGAACAATTGTTAACTCAAACTATGTCAGAGAAAACAAATTATGCTTTATGAATCAGACTTGTTAACAATCAAATACGCTAATCAGACTTCCTCCATTTCAGACCTAATGACAGATCCTGCTTAGTTTGAATTAAGTGGTAGAACTGACTGCAGTGGCAGAGAAGAGGAAACAGGCAGCCTGAGGCTCGCTGTTTTGTGCTCAGGAGGGCAGCACACCATGCAATATTGCTTGCTTATTTGTCACTTTTCTGTATTCTCAGCTTTTGCACTGCAGCTGCATTACCATGATATAGGAAGGAGCTGACAGGCAAAGTGAAATCAGGGTGTTGCTGGCATGTCAACAAAGGCAGACTGAAATCCTTTTGCCTGTGTCTAGTTTACCAGACCTAAATGCTTGTGGAGGCAAAGGCCCTGAGAAAAACAGAGAACCCCGAGGTTCCAAATCCCAGCTGTAGTTAACCTTTCATGACAGCTTGTTCTTGATCAGTTGTCATTAACATGTCTTGGACTGTTGAAGCAGTCCCAAGGCAGAAAAGTACTAATGGAAGAATTCATACTTTCCGACTAATGTTGTTTTGCTGTGTGCTTCCTGTCAATGTTTATCAATCCTTATTCTTCCTTTAAGAATGAAATATTGGCCCTGGCTTTGCAGAATATGACTGGTAGCTCTTCCAGTTTTGATCAAGGTTCTCTCCCCACCCAAAACCCTGGCTAATTATAGGCTTGATTATGCACCTTGCATTCATATTATTCCAGTGTTCCCCTGTACGACCACATGTAAAGTTTTCTATAGAAAACACAACTAATGAAGATATATTTTAAAATTTCCTTCCTGGATACTTGCTCCAACCAGCCTTGTATCTTGTGGGTGTGGGCATTATGATGGTATCTTAAAAGTATTTCCCACTTTATGTTTTATTCATTTGTTCCTTACTAGAGATTAAGAACTGGCCAGATAACTATTATAATGCCATCCAGAATGGCAGAATATTGGCATAAAAATTCCTGCCACAGTGACCAAGTCTATTTTGTTTTAGTAATGATCAGTGAGTGGCACTGTGGTTATTGTATCAATGTGGAACACGTTAAGGAAAGTGATTGATGGCTGCCCTTAGTTCATTTCCCCCCACCAGATGTCACTTGCTAGTAGGAAAACCACAAATTTCTGTAACATGCTGGGGCAAGGCTGGATGAATATTGGTAAGGGCCTTGAATGATAGGTTAAGATACTTGATTTAATAGATGGCAGGCAGAAAGGTGTTCTGCATCTATAACATGTCAGTTACCAGACTTCGGAACACAGTATTCTTTTGGAATAATATTAAACCTTGTCTAAAAATAGCCCAGCTGATGGGTCACAGAAGCTGAGGAGTGTGCAGTGAAGTATAAAAAAGTTCTCTTAAGTGCTTCTGCTTGGCATATCTCCTCTTCCATGTCTTAATCTAGGTCTGATCTGCTTTCTAAGGTGGCTTGCACATGCATCAGAAAGAGCTGGAACTTTCCATCTCTCCTCTCGCCTATGCAAAAACAATGAAAATCCTGTAATTATACTGATCAACTCAACCTTCTGAACAGGATACACATTTGCAGCAAAGGAAGAGTAATAAGCCAGCTTCTTAAACACAAGTTTTAAAAGAGTACTAAATCCATCTGTGTAAAGAATCTGCATAAACTAGAACAGAAGCTTTGTTTTACAGATAGTTTTTTCATTTTTAAAATAAGCATTTTGTCATGCTACAATTTGTGATACTCCATTTCTGCATTCTCAGTTTCGTCATAAGGGAAAAAAAGCTGGAATTCCCAATATCATTTCTGGGATTCAGTTGTTTTTCCTTGCCCCTCTCCTGCTATTCTATCTTTTTTGTTGCTAATTTCTACATAGTTTGTCTTCCTGAATAGAAATTTGATGGCAACCCAACATAGTGTCACAGCAGTGTGTATTTGTTCAATGAATTGATAAAACAATCCAGGGGTGGGTTCCTGCCGGCATTACTACCGGTTCAGCGCCTGAAAAAATGTGTTCCATGAGCGTGCGCATTTGCACCTAAAAAGTCACAATATTTAAAAAGGGAAAAAATACATTTTTTCAATGAAGATTGTTCTGCGCATGTGCAGGACATAAAATCAAGATAGCGCCACCGAGGATAAAACCGGTTCGGGTGTGTGTCCGGCTGAACCAGTGGGAACCCACCTCTGAAACAATCCCAGGCAATGAAATGTAAAAATTAAAGAACTTAATTTTTGAGTGTTGGACATGTATGGGTCTGGGGGTGGAAGGGAGGTGGCTTACCCCTGAGCTGTCTTAGTCTTGGAATTGATGAACTGATAGAAGATTGCAGACAGATAGGAACAAAGCAACATACACACACACATGCAGTTAGCAAGTATAGTGCTGTTTATTGGCATTCGTGCCTAATGCAAAATACATTTACAACATTTTTAGTGAATAAACTAATTTTGAAATTATCCAAAATAAAGCAATCAGAATTCCACTTACACAAGAACCAATGTGCAGCCTGTTCCAGACCAATCAGAAACCAGTACTCTTGGTTCTTTCAAAATGGACCAATTGAAAAAGGAACCAAACAAAAATCAGTTTCCCAGCATCAAATACAAGAAGCCATTCATCCCATTTCTGTTGCCTTTAAGCTGCCAAGGCTAATCACTAATCAGCTCACTCTGCCTCTGAAAAATGCCAACCACAGCTGTTGGTGAAACACAGAACACAAAAGAAAACTAGTCCATGGCTATTCAGCTTGAAAGTTCACCATTGTTTCAGTTTTAAAGAATTTCACGATCAGACATCACAAAGAAGAAATGTTGCCCTTGACAGTTGCATATGACATTTTTCTGTTTCAGGGTAGTTTAACTTTCCACAGGGACCCATTCTAAAAAGTTTGCTTGGGGTCTAGAGATTTTTGTTATGCCCTTGTGTGGTTAAATTCATATAGTTATATTACATATGCTCTAGATTTTGAATGTATATTTATTCTATGTAAACTTAGGTACAATTAGTCATAGTTCGGCATGGTGTGTTTTTAAGAAAAGAGGGAGTGCGTGGGCAGAATTATATCTAAAATAGAATAAATGACAATTTACAAATGGGTCTCCCAAATTTTAACACAACATTCTGACTCTATCACTTTCAAAGGTATTGAATGAGATATTACTTGCTTGCAACTTGCCTCCAAGAATAAGCATATGTTAGCTGCCATTAAGAATTGTTCAGTGCTATACCATAACTGAAAATAGCAAAAGGAGAAAGCAAGAAAATAAACTAGAATTAGTGGATGACAGTACTTATGGCAAAGATAATGGCAGTAAGATGAGGCAGAAGAAACACCAGATTTTCTAGAGAAACTAGTTAACTTCCTTTTAAAAATAACATGGAACAAAAAAGAAAAGATACTACTGTATAAGAGGTATTTGAATATTTGAGTAGAAGGATTGCTTTGCTGTTTAACACTTCCTGGATAAAAATATCTTTTTCTATCTATGAATTTTAAAAATCAATTGCAAAATTGCATTGGGTTTTTAATCTTTAAAAACATTTTCCCCTATGGTGGAAAAGCCAATTGATAAGGCAGATGGTTTTGACTGAGAAAATTTAAGTTTCATTTTGGTTTTTTGACTGTTCAACTTCTTAACCATCCAGAGTTACTGTTGTTTTAATTACAATTGCCAAGATATTGTTCTATTCTTTTGCAATGTAATTTTTTGTTTTACATTCATAAATCAAATAAAACTTTTTTCCTAGTATGTATTATATAGGCTATTTTCACTATTTGCCATGTGCTTATAATAGAAATTTATAATTAATTTATAATTTAATTTTTTTAAATGCATTCTTGGGTTTCTATAAAGCTCCTTTGCTTCATTGCTCATCCATTTATCATCTGTTTATAAAAAGTAACCATATAGCTTTTTCATTTAAGAGAAAGGTGAATAGGTTATATTTCAGTGATAAGAAGGCAGACTCTGAGTGTAGGAAGTCATAGGTTGATCTCCACCATCTTCCCAGAATTGGACTGGACTATTTTGGCTATCAAATCCCATCCTCGATTCTATGCAAAATGACAGCTGGAAATATTCTTGAAAAATGGCTGTCTTGCCTTTGCTTGCTGAATAATTGGTGCAGCCACAGGAAATAATCTTGGATTTGTTTGATCAGTGGCTGAACTTTGCATAGGACAGTTTTGTTCAAACATGTTTGCGTGTATTCATGTAAATGTGAAAATATCTCAAAAAATTAGAATGACTTTCCTCATAACTGTATTATTATTCTTAACACAATTTCTTCCTTCCATAGCTGTGTTCCAGACTTTGGATAATATGATTTTTTGTCTCAGTTCCTATTTCAAAAATAATAAATAAATAAATCTGGATATATCAGTTCAATACTTCTAATTTACACATACCATATATAAAATTCACTTGTATTTAATAAACATTGATTTGAACTTCCATCTATAGCTAGTTTGGAGCTGCAATGATAACATCTGATAATGTGTTGAGCGCTTCTTTCAGTGCATTGTATAATATAATCCAGTGATATGTGGTGAGGCTGGTGAGGCAAGCAGGCAAAGACCGCTCTATGTCGGCCAGCACCAGCTGCCCCCAAAGCCCCGACACATCCCGCTGGGGTGTGTTTCGCTCTATGGCGGAAAGGCGTGCCGGCACTTTAAAGTGCATGCCACCGCGCCCGTGGCCATACAGCGGGATGTGTTTCGCTCTATGGCAGAAAGGCGTGCCGGCACTTTAAAGTGCATGCTGCCGCGCCATGGCCATACAGCGGGACATATGGCTGCGGCGCAGTGGCATGGCTTTAAAAAATAAAAAATAAAGTGCCAGCTTGCGCGCCAGCAGAGGCGGATAAACACACACACACACACACACACACACACACACACTACTTATAACAATACAAATTACAATTGCTTACAAATTACAATAATTTTGAATTCCTCCCCCCTTCCTCCGTCCCACCTTTTCCAGCTGTGTCACAGACAGGATTTCAACTCTCCTCTTGTCTGCCACGATGAAAACGTAAAAAATGTAAAAAGAAAAAGGCAAGAGCTGCTGGTCAGGCTGGGCTAGTTGCTGCTAGAGTCACCATGTGGATGATTCTGCTTAACTGTTTAAAAAAAGCCTCTAAAAAAAGTGCCCTCTGCAGGAGGAGGCGAGAGAACCAGATGCCTCCTTTGCATAAGAATTTTTTGCCTTTTAACCCTTGCTTAACTCTGCTCAAATGATCATAAAGATAGTCTAAAGGAGGCGGGGTTCCTCGCGTCCTCCTGCAGTTAAACACTAAGCAGAGTCATCCACTGTGACTCTGGCAGCAACTACCTCAGCCTTTTTCCTTTAATTTTTCTTTTCTTTTCATGATGACAGTGGTGAGGCCCTGCCTCCCCTGACTGCACGTCCCTGAAATAACCTTACTTTGAAATCTTTGGAGTTCACTGGATGTATACATTTGTGTTAAGAAAAAATACAGCATGAATCTAATGAATTGCTAATGTTTTTAACAGCATCACTTGTTTTCTCATAGCATCAATAGTGCTTCAGAAATGGTGGTGCCAAATGCAGCCATGTCTAGAAGGAGAGGAGTGTAAAGTACTACCGGATTTGTCTGGATGGAGTTGCAGTACTGGAAACAAAGTAAAGACAACTAAGGTAGGTGTTAATTGAATAAATGTAATCTCAGTGAATGAATGATCAGACTCACATATTTTGGCCAAACTGCACCATTTTTGTAATGTGATGTTTAGAGATCTAGATGGACTGCTGAATGAGAATTATGATCACTTTATTGCTTTGTGGAGTTGGGCTAGAAGTACAAATATTACTGCTGTCTGACAGCTCAGAAATGCCACCTTATCCCTCAGCCATTGTCCAAGCCAACAATCCTATGATTCTTATTAAAAAATAGTTTACAAAACCATGTTGAGAAAAAGAAAAAAAACACAATGGGGAGGCAATGTAAGCAAAGGATAAGAGGTTTTTATGAGTTAATTGTCCCATGGGCACCAAAATATCCTTGTGCTTGAGAAGAGCCAACGTCGTGACGATACGGACGTGCGGTCTCGAAGCTCTGAGACCGCAGCCAATACTTTTGCCGCTGGGTGGTCCAATTGGACCTAAACCATTCCACAGAGATGGTGAACAGGAAGAATATGTCTTGCTGATCTCAGGGACATCGCAAAGTCTCTGATCGATGCAAGAGAAGTTCTTCAAGCCGGCGACAAAAAATCCAGCCAAGGCTGATGAAATTGGGGCGGCTTCAAAATGAAAGGATATGGAAAGAGAAAGTGTTTCCAGCTGGTGAGGAATTTTTACCGTTTTAAAAGAGACTGCCTATAAAAAACTTAAAATTAATTTAAATTGGAGAACAGAAGAAATTAGCGGCAGAATTAAGTTTGGAATGGTTTTGGACAGTGGGTTAGATTACTTTTTAAATGCTATGTTCATGGATGGAATTTATAAAAGCCTTTTAAAATGAATGGATTATGTTTTCTTCTTCTGTTTTTTTTTCTTTTATTATTCTTTGTAACCTATGAACTAAAATTCTCCTCTTTCATTACTGTGGGTGTTTTTCTAACTCATTCAAGAATTGGACCTTTTTAAAACTTGAAATACAAAAATGATACAAAAGGAAACAAAGAAAATTGCAACAATAACACTGCTACTCGGAGACTGGAGATTTGTGTATTGGAAATGAAACACTTTTACTCTTCTTATTGATTATCCTGGCTTGGCATTCCAAGGTCTCACTGCTTGTTTATAGAGAGTGATAAGAAAAAAAGCATACAGATGTCCCTTTGAAGTATATCTTCAACCAGAGAAAAGTGAAAATAAAACTTTATTGTGAATCTATTCTTAATCTTGTAAAAAGCTTCCAAGCTAGAGCAGCAGTGTTTGTTAGCTGGAGATAATTGCACAATTTCAACAGTAGAAAGAAACTTTAAGCCTTCAAAAGATATTCTTAGAAATTCAGAAATTATCAAATGCATTTGAGAGGATGAAGAAGAAGTTGGAAGACTTAGAGCATCTAAGAGTAAAATATGATGAAGAAGTTGGACCTGTTTATCAAGTGGAAAAAGTGGAGGTTAGAATCCTAAAAACCAAAGAGGAAAATGACCATAAAGAAATTAAATTTGCTGATATTTATGGTGATTGGTTTGTTTCTGGAAATGGAAAGAGTGAAATACTGAAAGAGGAATTAAATGGAGGGGAACTCTACCCCAGATGGCAAGACACAAAAGAAGAAAAAACAAAATAATTTATGGATTTAAAGAGAGAAATTTTATTAGCAACATCATTGCTAACACTACTGACAATTAAAGATAAGCTGATTAAGGAAGCAGAAGAAGGGCATTGAAATTACATGAGAGATTTGATAAGCAAGGAACTGTTAAGAGGAGTCCATACAAATTTGATTAAGGAGATGATGAGAGGACTGACGCCCCAAATAGCAGAAGACATGAGACTGTTTTGCTACTGGAAAGATACAGGTTGATAGATGGACGTGTATAATTTAAAACTAGTTAAACTTAGTGAAATTTAGTGACAATAGATATAGTTAAATAAATAATTAATTGATAATTATAATAATGTATTCAATGTGTAGTGTTATAATAAGTAATAATTGGATATGAATATTGAATGGTACCCATGAAAGAAAGATTAGAAATCCTTTTGGATTATATATAAAGGTTAATAAAAAAAGAACTAAGTTAGATTCAATTAAGTCTTCATTATTGTGGGGTGAATGTTATGATACAGGATATAATCAAATAAAGGAGGGATATTGATAACAACACACACACACAGACACACACACACAGACACACACACACAGACACACAGACACACAGACACACAGACACAGAGACACAGACACACACAGACACACACAGACACACACACACACACACACACACACACACACACACACACATATATATATATATATATATATATATATATATATATATATATATATATGAGTACAACATAAGAAAATTGGATGTAAATTGTAAACAGTGATTTGGAAAGGAGGATTAGAAAAATTTGTTACTAAATATTATGGATGTTTAGCTAGAATAGGACATAAGGATTCAATGTTATTGGAGGATTTTAGAAATAATAAATGAAATGCCAGTATGTGGTTATGTATTAAATCTTGGTATATTTTATGGTGAAGGACGTTTAAACAATTATAGTCAAATGAAAAAGGAGGTATGATGATGGTAACATGTATAAATATCTGAGTTAAAATACTTGAATTAATATGAATTATGCTTGATGACTGTGGAAGAGATGCACGAAAGCCTTTTGTAACCAACTTATACACTTTCTACAGTATGTAAAGAAGGAAGATTTTATGTGTTGTGTTTGTTTTGAAAATAAAAAATAAAAAATAATTAAAAAACAAAAAAAAATATCCTTGTTCTTTAGCTTAGTTTCTTTATTGGTAAGTTGCTACTATTGGGCCTAGCTATGAAGGATTGTTGTGGTTGGTGCAGTGGCAGGGGGTAAAAATATAAAATAATGTAAGAAGCCACACGACAGGCAAGCAATGAAACTCCATAGCTGATAGGATGATTATATGGAGAAAGGACACAATACAATAATCACATCCTATTTTCCAACCCACCCATCTCTCAAACATACACTATCATTTTTGTAGCTATTTAGACATCCAACTATTTTATGAAGAGTTTAACCCTAAATATGTGTTGAACATCTTAACATAGTATGAATAGTGCATTTTAGTACAGTCATGTACTAAATAAAGTAAGGGAATAATAAAGGATTTTGGCAAAATTAGAAGAAAGGTTCAACAACAAATCTTACTAAATATGTCCCAAATTTGGTCAGTTCAAGAAAGCTTAAATATATTTTCCTTGATAGAAAATATTTTTCTCTATTGAAAATCACTTAGTTCAGGTATTTTTTCCCATCTGTCCTCCTATTATATCTGAGAAGAGTGACAAAATCAGAAGTGACAAGTGTAGTGCTGATAATAAAAGATCAGTTGTCTAGTTAAAAGAAGCATCATCCAGCTGATAGAAATTGATTTGCAGTTCTAATGGCTATTTAGAAGGAGCGTCTCTGACTAGAGCATATGAGATTCATTCAGTATTCCAATGAAGTTCCTAGATAGATGCTGCATCTGTAAGATTTTTGCCCAGGAGCAGGTTTTCCATTCTTTTCCTCTCAATCCAGCCAAACAGTTTCCATCCTGTCACAGCTCCTCCTGTTGGAGCAATCATCTGTGACAGAGAACTACATGATTATTATTTTCATGGCTTGCTGAATACTCTGAAGAACAAGGTATAATTAAAATTTTATCAAACTCATTAGTAATTACATGTATGTCATGGTTAATCAGTTGCATAATTTTGTAATCATTGTTCATATAGTGGAGTGTAATTATTCTTCAAGCTTTGCCTGCTTTGTGCGTCCATCTCCTTTACACACAAACATCCCCAAAGAATTGCTCTGTGAAACGGCAGAGTGTTTTCTTTCTTATCTTTTACTCTCTCTGCCAATAATAAACACACACTGAAATGCTTTCTAAAAGCTAAGTATCAGAGTAGATCCCATTGATTCAGGAAATCCTGATGACTAAAACTTCTATCTTCCCTCCATCAACCTTGCTTTATCTGTTACACATTTTAATTTTACATTTTTTTAGTGTCAGTGTTGTATGTGTGCTCACTTTAGTTCTGAAGGTACTGTTTTGAGAATAGAAATTTTATCCTATGGTCATCTTTGCCTCTTCCTTACACAGAGAAGAATTTGCACTTTTTTATGGCATTTTCCTGAAGTGTTTTGAATGAAACATTCTAATTTATTCTAAACATTCTAACACTTTTCTAATGTTCTGATCCATTTCCAACTAGTTGGGATCTTTTAATGGCCTTTGGAGCAATTTCTCAGTACGACTGCTGAAAACTGGTGGGCGGTTTCCTCACTTTTGATGTGGGAAAGAGACAGAATTGTGGCATATTTCCAAATTCCCTCCAAAACCCCAAGAAAAAAAAAAGATGATGAATCTTTTAGCTTTACTTCCACCCACTTCACATTACCAACTTATCCAGTGTGGTCACATCTTCTCTAAAAATTATAAATGTGAAATCTTATCTACCAAAAAATTCATTCTGCCTCTAGGTCACAGGATTAGTTACAACCACTGGAAACAACAGACTGTAGCTGAGTCTTTATTAATTGGGGCATCCCATTCATAGCTGGTAGAGATGATTGGGCTTTGGAGCATGTGCTTTCAAAGACATTGCTGAAGTGAAGGAACAATAGAGAACCTGATACTCCCCTAGGGCAGGAGAGAAGTGCCAGGTAATGAGCAACCCGAGGAAGACAGATAAGAATTCACCCAGGCTTGGATGCAAAACACAGCGGTCCCTCTGCTCATTTGGACTAATTGACACTCTGAGCATCCTTACCTGTTCACAGAGAACTGTTTCCTATTTTTAAATAAACCACAGTGTCACTGCATTCATGCTCAGATGTATGGGCAACATAGAAATAATAATACCCTTGTTTCTCAAATACAGGTGAATTCCCACAATATTCAAGAGCACCACTTCTAACTAGAAAACAAATTCTGTCTCTCTTGCTCATATCACTAGTATGTGACTTCATAGCTTTCAGACCTCTGTGTTTATTTTATAATTTGGCTTTCTCTGATCATTCAGTTTTTGTGTTAAAGCAAATTGTCTCCTGTTTGTTCTGTCTTTGAAATATGAGATAAAGCTGCCACTCTGCTACTGGCTGGACATTTAAATTCTATGCATATAATCCCACATTAACTATAGTTTTATACTGTGTACACATGGATGGAAGGTTTTGTTTTTTTCTTGCGATGCTCTTAGTTCTCTATTTTGCAGTAGATTGGCTAAATTGTTCTTGTGAATATATCTCTTGTTTGGCATGCACATATGGCCAGGGAGAGAATTTAAATAAGAATATTTAAATGTATCCACAATTCTCATGACTGTCTTGACAGAAATCTCCAGACTTTCAGTTAAATAAATGAGAGTGGACTTTGTAATGGGTAAATGAGGTATGGAATATCTGAAGTTTCTATAATCATCCACAGATATTATATAGCCTTATATAGTGCTAGGCTTCATGGATGTAGATTTGTCAATTTGTTAAAAAGGGAATGAGTGTGACTGGAGTTAAGTGATAGGTATCCAAACATGAGGTTAAAATTTGAAGCAGCTCAGCTTTACAGGTGGTTCTGATTTAGTAACCAGTAATTCAGCAATTGTTCAAGCTTGCAACTTCAATGGGAAAGCTGGCAGGATAGTGTAAGGTCCTTGATTAATGACTGTAATTGGAGGCTGCTAGACTTGACATTCTAAATGACACATTTCCCCAAATTGGGAAATTTGAGTCTCAATAACTTGTTAAATGAGGACATTTTTAATGCCAAATGTAAAGATTTGGGGCATAGCAGCTGAAACAAACTTAGGGTGGCTTAGACACACCAGATTTGTTGCACTGGTGAACTTCTAGATACACGTATTGGCTCTTCTCATACTGTCCACAAATATCAACACCTGAAAGTTGGGCAGCAGTGTTGTTCTAGCATCTTGGCATTGATTTCTGTATTTTCTGAAAAACTGGAACAAATGTTTATCTCAGCTTTACTACCTTATATAGAGAGGATCGGTTCTTAAAATGATGGTGAGAAATACATAAATAAATTTGGCTTATTTTTAAATAATAATGAAGTCACTGAAATATTTAAGATAGGTAGCACAATACCTGCATATTTATGGCTTTTACTTCCCTGTCTCATCTGAAGTTGTAGCTGGTGAGGACTCTCTTTCCTTATTGACATTCCCATTTGAGCCACCTATAGTATGTTGTTCCCTACATTGAAAGTGCTGGCAGTGATTGTTTCTCAGTAACAATAGAAGTGGCTATTGCGGCTCATGGAGCTGACTTAGTTGCAGGACTAAGCTTCTGTTTTTTTTAATCAGACTCTTTGCCTTTGTGATAGAAAAATTGTTTTTTTCTCCAAATACAGGTTGACTAGGCTGGCCAAGCTAGACCAGAAACCAGTTGAGTAAGAGAGGCAGACATAACAGGATAATAGTAGACATCATTACTCCCTCCCATGATAACATAGCTGTTATGACTATGGGAGTTTGTTTACATTGGCCAATGGAGCTGAGGAATCTTACATTTTAGGAGTTTATTTTTTTCCCTTGGAGTCGGTACTTCCTTAATCGCAGAAGTCTGATTATAAGACCTAGCTTGAATAAGAGGAGCTTTCCTATGGAGGGCATATGCTCTATAACTCTCTGAAGCTGCCACCCATGTCAGACTTAACATTAAGGTACATTGATATGGACTAATTATT
Source organism: Thamnophis elegans (assembly GCF_009769535.1). Taxonomy (NCBI): domain Eukaryota; kingdom Metazoa; phylum Chordata; class Lepidosauria; order Squamata; family Natricidae; genus Thamnophis; species Thamnophis elegans. Next base: position 60,140,944 of record NC_045545.1, read on the forward strand.
GTAATAATTGGACATGTGGAATCACAGAGGTGGAAACACTGAATTTCACCTAATTCATTAACATCCTACCAAGCAGAGCTTCTATTTCTGGGACTTTAATCACCCTTGTTAAATGCATATGCATTTCTATTAAAATATTTTGAGAGGCTTGCGTGGCCCTGGCTTTTCTTTTCAGACTGAACAATGTTAATGTACCTATGCTAGAGGAATATAAATTTTTTTAAAAATGCCTTTCACTTTAACAGCTAAAAAGGTCACTTAACATAATCTTAAAATTGGAAGCCTGAAAATGCTTGAGGGCATTAAATTATAAGAAATGTTAATATTTAAGCATTTTGGAATAAATTTCGTTGCCCCCATATAAATCTCATACGTGCTCTTTTGCAATAGAGCATTCACTTTTTCTTTTTTGTGGGGTGGGGGTGAGACTTTTGATTCATGGGATTCTGATGGACACTTTTAAAGCAGATTGAGTTGCCTTTTATTGCTTCTCTTTGTGACTGTGCATATAATTAAACAGATTCCTTGTGTGCATAAGACAGCAGCCACCACTAAACTAGGCTGTTTGTGCAAACTACAGTGTTTGTCTACATTTGGAAGGTGATAGAGATGGGTTTACACAACATACCAATTTGCTTAACAGTTACATAGAAATAGACAGGGGCTGACTCATGCAATTCACTAATCACATAGTGACTACAGGCTGGTGTTAAAATACTTTAAATCAGAAACGAATCATATTATCACTTGTATGTTATGTAAAAACTATATAAAGGAACAAATTAATGTAGCAACTAAACTGACACATCAACCTTTGGTCTTAGTCCAGTAACAGTTGTTGACTTAAAAATCTATTTTTCCATCTTAATATTGACTTGGAAGAATGTGTTGTCTTTTTATTTTAATTTTGCTTCCAGAGAACTGATTCATAATGGAGCTAAATGGCTCTTTAGATTTGACAGAATGTGCCTCTGACTACTCAGGCACTCATATGAAAAGTGGCTCTTTCGCCAGGAAGATACATCTGCACTTAGTACTTACAGTCCAATCATAGGCAGAGGTAGATTTGGTTTAATAAAGTGCCAACAGATAGTCCACATGTACCCATGTTATGTTTCAAAGGATCTTTTGTCCTTTGATTCCAAGGTGCTACGTAGCCTTAATTTATTAACAAACTGAACCTTAGTATTATGTAACCCTTAATTGGCAAGGAATATAGATATATGGGAGTATAAATCCACACCAAGATGTTAAGGTGGCAGAAGTCTCTTTGATACATTCTGTTCTTTTCACAGGTCACACGATAGATCTTGGAAGATCCACTGTTATCCGATGTCATCTTCATTGATATGGCCAGCGTTCCAAATATGGCACAATACGGCTTTTGTTCAGGTGCAAGATACTTCTCGTATGCTCTACAGAGTTGGAAATATGAGGACTTCCTTGGTACAGGATATAATGCATTTGAGGTATAGGATGACTACTTTTTATGGGCACTTTATTAATCTTCCTCAAGTACATCTGCCTAGGGGATGGTGCTGCAGTCTCCTTTTGCAAGAATACCAAGGATTAAAGAACAGGGTTGGTATCCCTGTCTCGGCAGATATCTTGGAAATTTTTCCTTGTTTTTGAAAATAAAATATTGCATCAGCTACTGATTAAGTAAGTGCAGCCTCAAAGGTATTTAACAATCAATTCTACAATTCTGGGTCTTGAATGAGGTTACAACTCCCTTCTGTTCCATAATTTTTATTCCATCTCACGGATATACCTGTGAGGAGAGAGAGAAAAGCATTTCTTTCCTTTCTGTTCAGTCAACTATTCTTTACTACATAGAGTCTGTAAATGGCCCCAAAGGGCGGGGGGGAAGCTTTCTTTCCTTTTAGCTGTTTTATTTTTGTCTCAAAGCTTGCTGTGTTGATTGCTAAAAGAATTTGAGACTTGAATGGATGATTCAACATAAAATTAGGACATTTACAAATGATTTTTCAGCCAGAGTTTTGTTGGTTTCACAGATAACAGGCTTTGAAAATTTGGGTCCAAGAAACCAAACTCTGGTCTTTCAAAAAACATCATGCAGTTGTTCCAATATTTATCAAGACAGCAGACCAGATTCTTTGCCAAGGTTATGGGAAGATCTACAGTAGAGATAGAAGTTTTAAAAACTTTGATGAAAGAAATATCTTCTATTTGATTCCTACAAAAGATATTCTCCCTGACTATTCTTTCACGTAGTTCAGCATTTACTTTAATTGGGCTTGTTATAGTTTAAAGTCTTTAATAACTTTAAAATTATAAGGATAATTTGTTGGGGAAATTCTATTAAAAACCTGAGAACAAGGGAAGTATTGTCTTTCACTTTGCTGTGTTGTGCTTGGTTGAGTTTAAATTTTATTTGGAGACTTGAGTTAGTTTAATTACCACTTAGTATTAAATAAATACTTGTAAAGGACAACTGTAATGAGTACAAATCCCTCTCAGGGGCAAATTATTGTTTTTAATAATCTGTTCTTTATTAAAATAATGCTGAAATCCCTAGTTATTTTACTCCTATTTGTATTAGGGGCTGAAGGAGCATCCACTTGACTTTGGTTTATTAAGACAAAGTTTTGAAGTTGGTTTTTTTTTTTTTTGCTAGGGCAAATCAAAGACATAGAACATATTGTCTCTGGCAAAATTAATGTCATATTTTGATAATCTGGCTTCCCAGTGGAAAACTATATTTAAGATCCATATAACATTTCATAGCAAATGGAAAATTAGTTATGAGGGTGTAGACATGTTCCTTTAACATAACTCATTATTATTTTTTATTGTTAACTATTGAAATCCACTTCCACTTTATGAGCATCTGTAAAAATGTTCCATATCTGTATCCTATTATGGCTACCTTGATTCCTGATGTTCTATTGATATAATATAGGAATGAGGCTGCAAGTATATAAAAAGCAAAGTAATATCCAAAGTCAATATCTAATTCCAACTAATTTAGATGAATTGGAGTATCCAGGAAGAATGTAGTGGGCAAGCAGATGCACCTCCCAAACTTTGCCTTGCCCTGTCCTGTTTTGGAGTGGCCTGGCCTCCATGCTGTGACTGTATGAACCCTCAACTTTGTTATCTCAACGTTTTTGTAACAGACTATGTTTTACTTGCTTCAGATGCTGTGTAAATACCAGACTGTGAAATATTAAAGTTCGTTTTAATCTCTGCAAGGCAATTCATTTGGTTTTTATTTTTTTTCCCAACCTAATGGAAAATTAGACAGAACCTTTGTAAGGCAAGTTTGGATTTCCACCAGGAAACTAAAAAGAATGGAACCAAGATGCCCCGGACAAGCTAGCAAGAAAAAGATCAAGTTGAGAAACAAGCATTATCAGGCAAAGGCTGAGAAGGAAAAAAAATCTAGAAAATATCTTGCAGCACATCCCAGTGGGGCAGATAGCTGAGCATTCAGTTTTAAGCATTGTCAATTGCTCCATTGTAAGCATACCCCCATCTTCCCTATCATATCACCTAAGGCAGAATATATGCAGCTTTCCTCATGTTTCCCACTACATAGAAAACTTGTACATACATTACCTCGATTAGGCTGTTTTCATCTGTTTTGTTGTCCCACACATAGAAACAATGCATGCATTACCCTGATGAGACACAAACACACATACACAAACCACATCAGCCATTATTAGGCCTGCACAGGCACAAGCAAACAAAAGCACAATACTTGGTTACATAAAGAAAAAACATAGATGCCCCATATGGGTTAAGCTGATAAAGAGACTAAAGAATTCAAGGACTTACATTCTATATGCTTGCTTACCTTGTTTTAATTAAGAGATTCCTTTGGGCAAAGTGGGAGGAAGAGGTAAATTTTGAAGACCTGTAGTGAGGTGAAAAGAGTGAGCATTATGCACATGGAGATGAGAAAAAAGGAAGGCGAATAGCATAGTAAAGTTGTTGGACTGGCATAGGGAAGACCCTGGTTGAAACCACCCCTCAGTCAGTGAAGCTTAATAGCTAATGTTGGGCCAGTCACTCTCAATCCAATTTACCACAACCACAGGGTGGAGGAAATGAGAGACCACCTTGAATCCCTGAACAAAAGGTAAGTAGAAATCAGATGAATAAACCAGAACACAACATTTCTACTAGTTTTGCTCTTTATACAATGGCATAATAGTATGTATTAAAAAGCCTAAAGATAATTGTAAATTGGTATAATTATACCATTGTATAATTGTAAAAAGCCTAGGGATTATACAAGTTTCTCTAGGTTTGAAGCTGCATTGATTCATTTATTTTGAATAAGTAAAGTATCCCACTTTCTGTGACAAGACTCAATCCAATTGGTTGCAAGCGTCATCCACAAGCATGGAAAGATTTTATATGGCACAGTAGATTTTCTACCATCATTTCCTTGTGTATGTGTGCATCCATGCTTTTAAATTTAATTTTATTGCTAGCAAAGGAATAGAAACCAAATTATTGGAGCTATGATAAAATGATAATGGACAAATTTCTTTGTAGATGGCCAAGTGCATAAAAGTTCTTCTACATCGAGAATCAGAAAATATAGACATCTGTAAAACCTTAAAACAAAGCTAGTTTCAAATTATAACCTGTAATTCTGCCCTTTTAGTTTTTTCAAAATACAGGTAGTACATATGACCAGAATTGGGATCAGAATTTCCATTACTAACCAATGTAGTCATAAAACATTATGTTACATGACTACATCGCCATAACAATCCAGACTAGTCCTGATTACTGTCGTAACTTCAGCGTAACATAGGTCATTAAGTAGGAAGTGAAGACAATCCCAGATAAAATGTGCATGGGGTGGGTTGGAGGTGGTGGCCCTGGGAGGCCTAGTACAGGACACACATGAGTTGTGGAAGGGAGGGTGCAGCAGTTCAGCAGAAGCTCAGGAAGGACGGGGAAAGAATATGCAATACAAAGCCCAGCCCAAGCATAACATAGCAGCACAGCACAAAAAGGGTTCTTGGTGTGTCAACTCTACAACTGCAAGATTCTCCTAAGCTGTTGTACAGCAGAGCAGTACAAATTAGTACCCTGGGAAACCCCAGCCATCCCAGGAAGCCCCAGCAAAATGGTACAAAGATGCTACCCAACAGCATGGCACAAAATAGTTGTTCCAGCCATTCCAGTCCAGCCACCCTCACTGCACTCAGACTGCTGCTGCCCTACACACACCACCATTGCAGGTCTTCCTGTTCCTACTGCTGACAAGGCATCCCCACCCTGGTCCTTTGCGAGGCTGTTGCTGGCCACATAATCCTACCATATTTTCCAGATTTGAGGAGAAGGTGGACACTCTATTTGGAGAATGGCATACATCCCATTGGAAGATCTCAGATATTTTTGAAGGCTTTCTAAGTCCTCATAAGAATGGGGCACCCTCTTCAGAGAACAGCACGTGATTTGGAGAACAGCTTGTGCAGCCTTGGGAAGAAGACCTGACACTGTCAGCAGCTGCCTTGAATAGCATCAAACTGAGTATGCCTCATCAGCAATAAGAATATGGTGAAGTTCAACAGGACACAGTAGAGTCTGTGGAACATAGGAAAGCAAATGTAACTGGGGATTTGTACTGCTGAGGTGGCTGGTGGCAAAATAGACCTTGTGGCAGTATTTCTCGGTGGTAGCAGCAGTGCTGGGGCTAAAGTAAGCACTGGTAGTGGCACCACTTGGCTGAGATGTCTAAACTACTTTAGTCACAGTCCTTCTGCTCTCACTGAGAAATACCATTGTACGTGGCAGAGAAAATGGCAAAGATAGCTGAGCAGAGATAAGCGGGTGGGTGGAGTTGAAATGTCCCTGCTTAGTCCTACAGTCTCACTTCCATCTGAAATAAAGAATAACTAAAAATCCAGATTATTGGAGCAATATGCTGGCTCTGTAAGCCGCTTAGAGAGCGCTATACCTCTCTAGTGTAAAGCACAATGGCAGTATATAGGTCTAAGTGCTATTGCTATAAATATCAGAATCAGCTGCGTGTGAATAAATGCTTGGGCTGAGCAAAAATGCTTTTCAATCTTATATGTCAGAAATTATTTAGTGCAGGGTGACAAAGGGGGTGGATAGGGAAAAAAAAAACTAGTGAAGTAAGATTCAGCTTTGTCTGAAATTCTATATCCTTTTTGGGGGTAGAATAATTTGGGATCTACTTTGGCCATTGCTAGGAAAAATTCAGGGATGTCTGAAAATGAATATTTCTTGAGAATTTATCCAAATCGCCTTTTTGTAAAACACCAAACACAGGTGGCTGATACCCCATGAAATCTTGCTTGGTCCAAAATTACCAAGAGTTTTCCCAAACACTTAAGAAGATGTAAACAGTGATTACATTTCTGACTTACAGCTGCAATGAGGCCCATTAATTTAGTTCTTCACCCCTAGGTTCTTCTGGTTTCTAGATTTTAGCTTGTGCTCAATGTGTGGAAAATTGAGGCAATTTTCTTGTGCTGGGAATCCACCATCTCGCTGAAACACTTTTAAAAGATGATACTGCCACTGGGGAATTTGGCTAAAGTATTAAAGCTTCTGTTAATTTCATTACTCTTTAAGGTAGTGTTTAATGTAAATTAATGGAGCTGCGAACATTCAGGGCTGTGCAAAGCCCGAAGGTATGCATGTATCTTTTTTTTTTGCATAGTTTTATACTGAAAGTATTTTAAGTTTAAAATGTATAAAATTGTATGGTTTTTTTTATTAAGGCCGAAATGTAGCTAGAGGAGATAAGTGTTTCAATTGGTAAGAGCCTGCTTTTTATGCCTTCAACTGCATTTCCTCATGTGTAAGTAATCAATTACATTCTGGTGAAGGGCAGATATGTCACTGGTGGCCGAATAAATTGTTGCTGTGGGAATTCTGATTAATTGGGAGGGAATGCACTTAAGACCATCAGACAAAAGTATTGATGTAGGAACAAGAAAGAAAAGCAGCCTTCTGCCAAATTGCCAATGGCCATTCTGACAGGGATGATACAAATTCAGCTTCAATATATTGGGATGGCATAAGGTTGTGGGTGGCTGTGCTGAAAGTATTTATCGCATTGTGGAGGCTTCAGACACAACTGCGGAACCAAAGCAGTGTCTATTGCAGAGCAATTTAAAGTTTTCCAAGGTAAATTAGGTCAATAGATTGTTCCTGAAACAAGGTGGCTGAGGGGTGGGAGTGGAGAAGAGCTTCAGGAGGCAGAGACATTCTCAGATTAAAACTATGCATCTCCTTAAATAGCTCATAAATTAGATGTGGTAGCAATGGATATGCTGCATTATCTGTAGCAGCTGTGTATTAAATCTTCATTTCTGTAGAATTATTATTCTTTTCTCTGCCCACAAGGCCGAAGGTAACAACAGCACTTAATGGTTTCTTTGTTGTTGTCAACTGAGTTAATTGTGGGATTGCCATTTCTAGTGAATCAGCTGGCATGTACACACAAAACCTAGTTAAAGTAATGTTTTATTTTTGGATTTAAGTAATGTACTTTAGTACTGATCATTTGAGAGTAATGAACAAAACAATTCAGACAATGAAAATGTGAAAGAACTTGGTCTGATAATACTATAATAATGATAAAAATATTGGCCTGCAAGATATATTTTGAAGAAAGAAGAGAATGTGTTGCTCATTTGCACATGTAGCTTGCCAATTCCTACCGAAGCCAGTATTGAGTAAAATAGTTGTAGAATATAAACAAATCTATTAAAAAGAGGTATAGCACACTGATATATACACACAACCTACATACATACACAAAACCATACAAAACAAACCATGCTGAACTGTCAGTTGAACTAGCTCTAAGGAAGCTCAGTTGTAAAGTAATGTATATTTTTAATCACTGTAATACACTAATGCAAGACTATTAAAAGAAAACTAACCCAGAAGATAGATAGATAGATAGATAGATAGATAGATAGATAGATAGATAGATAGATAGATAGATAGATAGATAGATAGATAGAGATAGATAGATGATAGATAGATAGATAGATAGATAGATAGATAGATAGATAGATAGAGAGAGAGAGAGAGAGAGAGAGATGATAGAGAGAGGGGGGAAGGAGGGAGAGAGAGAGAGAAATATGAAATTTGTATATATTGATTATATGTTTCATGTAAAATTTGTAATATAGTGCTCTCAGAAGATAAGTGTGATGCATATTAACAAGGGGGCAAGTCTTTAATTATCCCATCATGCTGATCGCTTTGAAGCCAGCGTCTGTTATTGCAGATGGCCCTGTAAGGATCATCTTTTACCATATGAAACACCTGCTTTTTAATGATTTTTCTAGAAAATATTGTTCTTGTCTATGTGATATACAAGCAAGTGACACCAAATGTATATCACCTTTCTGGAGTGATACTCCTTTGGAATTGGTCTCAGTAAAATCAGATGTGCCAAAGATAAAAGTGTCCTTCAAGTAAAATTCAGCCACTGGGATTCCAGCCATGTGTTCTTCTGGTTTCCATTGTCTTCTTCCAGGAGGCTTTTTAAAGTACCAAGCCTGACTTACATTGAGTACTATCTAGTTCCAACCCTGTTTATATTTTCCAGATCAGCCAAGGTAATTTAGGTGCTGCCATCCAATGAAACCACTTCTCAAGTCTCTTTTATTACTTAATTCCAACATAAGAGGGAGGGAGGGATGTGTGTGTTTTCTTAGTTTTCAGTTTAATCTGCTATAAATCTGGTTGGGTCCAGAATATACTGTTCTGTAAACAAGATACTTTTTTATTGATTTCCTGAAGGTCTGCCATTGCCGCCTTTCCCCTGGAGGCAATTTTAACATCAGGTTTCATGATCTTTTGGAAGCTGCAACCTTTTCAGAGTGGTTAGGACACTTTGCAGTGAAGGCAAAACTGACTTGGCTGCCTCAAAATCTCCAATGGAATATCACTTAACTAGAGCTCTACCAACCATGTGTTAGTAGGATCCAATCCTGTGTGCTACCAGAAAGCTTATACCTTGATTGCCCCAATATCATCTTAAAAGTTGTCATTTGATGCGTAGCTGAGAAGTCTCCTAGCAGTCCCCTATCTCCCATTAGAGTTAAAAAAAACCAGTGCTTGGGGTTGGGTAGGCTGAGTCTTTTGTTCATCTTTAGTGTAGCTTACTCTAGAGCTCTGGAATCCAATTTTTTAAAATAGTTTTCTGGATTTGGATTTTACTAGTTTCTGCATTGTCTTCTAATTTCAAGGTTTCTTTGAAATTCTCTTTAATTTAATATAATAGTTAATATTAAAAAATATTTTAAATAAATACATGACAAATTATAGTTTCCAAGGTCCCTGAATAAAAAAGAACAGCATATTATTATTATTATAAATTATGGAAATTTCTGTAGTCAGAATACAGGTTTGCTTTATTGCATGAAAAATAGCTAACACTTTTTCTTCCCAACTTATGCCCTGAATAACTTTGCTGCTTACTTAAGTATCCTCAGATGCCTGTGAATTTACACTATTGCTATTTATAAATAGTCATGTAACATCTGCTACCTTTAAATTTTTAAAAGTCTTTACATTTGTTAAAAATGTTAATTTTTCTTTAACATTATGGATTTTTCATACACATTTCCTAGTATGTTATGTTCTAATATTTCTTTTTAAAACCTTTTGAATTGTCAAACATTTTGGAACAATAATATTACTTTTATTTTAATAAGAAACTGAACATTTAAAAATGAAGCTAGAGTTTTAAAATTGATGAATGCCAAACTCTTAAATATAGGCTGGAAATGGTTAATGTAAATCCATAGCTCTATATAGATGCTTCTTCTGAATAATTCCAGGACTAAATCACACACAGCGTTTGCTGCCTGCAACTTATTACATTGTCACAAAAGAATTTTTTAAAAAGCCCAAGAAGTAAAGATCGGGAGAACTTTCTAACCAGGCTATGGCTATTAGTCAACTTAATTTAGATTATATCTAAATAATATATGTAGCTATTATAAATATTGTATATGTATACTTAGAACAGCTGCATTCTTGCAAATGTTACAAGTACTGATTGTAATCTTTAGCACCATCAACTTCTGTATGTCAATGATTATTGTGTCTAGAAATGCATGATTTTAGAGTTATCATGTTCAGCTAATGCCAAGACTTGACTACAGAAAACCTGTATGTGGAGATACCAATAAAGATGTTCAAAATAGGGCAGGTGGACTGACCTGGAAAAACAAACCATGTGTATCAGCCATACTTAGGTACCTTTTCTGGCTACCAATTTGATTAGAGAAGTGTAGATACCATCCACTTCTATAGCCATCAGATTCAAAACCAAAGCCTATCCATACATACTTTTTAGCCATTTTATATAACAATTTCTTGTTGGTTGGTATAACTGATTGGTTGCACCAGATCTGTTGGATGGTATAAGTTAATGCAATAAATGATTAATAGATGGATGGAAAGCTACTTTCCAGGCTTGCAAACTAAACAAGACTTTAAAAGAGATATTCACAAGGTTCTTATCTTGGCACACTTAACTTACCAGAGCCGAGGTGGTGCAGTGGTTAAATGCAGCACTGCAGGCTACTTCAGCTGACTGCAGTTCTGCAGTTCGGCGGTTCAAATCTCACCGGCTCAAGGTTGACTCAGCCTTCCATCCTTCCGAGGTGGGTGAAATGAGGACCCAGTCTGTGGGCGCGATATGCTGACTCTGTAAACCGCTTAGAGAGGGCTGAAAGCCCTACAAAGTGGTATATAAGTCTGCTATTGCTATTACCAAACCTTAGTGATGTTCTACGCAGGCTAGAAGAGCTTAAATTGATATTTAATTGCTCATAATCCTCTGACATTGTTGCTGTCATAGTTCAAACAGAATAGAGCTGGAAGGGACCTAGGACGTCTTCTAGTCCAACCCACTGCAGGATACCATATACCATTTCAGATAGGTGTTTGCCCAATCTTTTCTTAAAAACTTCTAGTGATGAACCACCCACAACTTCTGAAGGCAAGATGTTCCACTGGTTAATTGTCCTCACTGTTAGTAAGTTTTTCCTGAATTTCAGATTGCGTCTTTCCTTGATTCGTTTGCACCTATTGTTTCTTGTCTTTATCCCTTGCCTTCTGGTGCTGTGGAAAATAAGTTTACCCCCTCTTCTTTGTGGCAGCCGCTCAAATACTGGAATACTGCCATATGATAATATGGCTTCATGCGAGCTTCCACATTTTCAAAAGGAGAGCAAAAGTAGATGCTCCTGTTAGTTTTGTTCTTTCTTTCATGGCTATGGGATACTGAAGTATCAGCTTCCAGTTGCTGGATCTTGATGTCAAGCATGAGGAAAGACCAAGAACAACTATGTGCTTTATCTCCTGTGACAGCAAAGATTTGAAAAGATAGGATCCAGATTTGAACCACCTTCATGATGGTGAATGATAATGCAGCCCACCGTCAGCCATATGATCTTTAAAGTATCCCATTCCACTGTCATCCCAGCCTTCCCCGATGATTCAGTCCAAATCACAACGTAAAAGTAATAAGTTAATTTTGCTTTTGGGCAGAGCAAAACACTTGACTGTCTGGAATTTAGATAATGGCACAATTCTGTGGGAGGCAATTACAGACTCACTTGCCATATTCATGCTTGATGTGATAGAATGCAGTAGTATGTGAATTTGCAGGAGGGAAGGGTGCATTCCAAAGGACTAAGACGCGACTGAGCCCAAAAATTATGTGTGGGAGAAAGAGGATGAAGGCAATATTTTGTCTATTGGTGTAAAACAGTAAACACTCAGTTTGGAAGAATCACCATGTTCATTCTTGATTTGGACCTGACATTTGATACTTCTCCAAGATTACAGACAATTCTTGTCTCTTAAAGTTTGATGGACCTGGAAAATACCTGGAAAATTTCTATTTCTGCTACATGAACTGGCACTGAAGAATCTCTTCTATGGGAAGGATTGGTAGGGTTTTCCCTATCCTGGGCTTATTATCTATTTGATAGCTAAGGCATCATATACAAAAACTTGCACCTGGGCATAACATCTTTATTTCCCTGTTCCATGTTCTTGAGAAGTGAACTATATAGACCATTATATAGCATTTATATCCTTTCCTGTAAGTGTTGGCTAGATAGGACCTAAAGCCAGTGTATTGTACAATATGACATCTGTCATCTAAAGCATGAAGGTCTATAAGTTCAATTTCTAATGGTTTGAATCCCAGAGAATAACTTCTGGCCACCGAAATATGATGATTCTAAATAAGGATGAAACCAAAACAAATGCTGCCTGTAATCCCTATAACTAATTTTCACGCATATAGTTCCTTTTGAATTGGATGAAGCCTGCCAGGTTTCACAAGAGGGATGCAGAGGTGTTGTTGAATAGTATTCATTTTTTTTAATAATTTTTTTTATTAGTTTTATTACAGAAAAAACACAAAAAGAAAAGCATCATCTTTCATTACGTCTTGTAGAAAGCGTATCCATTGGTCACAAGTACATTTCGTGCGTTCTGTGCACAATCACATATATTCCATTCAGTTTAAATTGTATATGTTAAAAATTTATATATTTTGCTGTCACCATACCACAATTTTCATTTAGTTAAGATTTCAGAAACACAGCCACCTGCTGGCATTTTTTTCGCCTACCCCCAGTTCCAGTCAATCTGCCATATCTTTATATCTTTATAACATATTCTAAGAAAAAAAAAGTCAATTAGTAGGACATCTAACATTTTCTCTCTCTAACATATCTTTATTATTATTATAGTTAACTAGGGGTTATTTACATTTTTCTCTCCTCTCCACAAACGCAAAAAGCAACAATCTCTAAACAACGATCTATTAATATGTGTTAACAAAATGACC